>NW_028274821.1:18049781-18678531 GCF_037043125.1 Eumetopias jubatus
AGGGTTGGGCAGTAACAGCATGGCAGGCCCCTCCCTCAGAAGACAGGCTGGGAGAACAAGAAGCCGGCAACCCTAAGGTCCCTATAAAACAGGTTCATCTTGTTTGGATTGTGGTCAATAATTTGGACTCTGTATATTCCCTCAGCCACCCGTCAACAGAATGACTAGAAGAAGGAACCCCCAAAATAGGAAAGACTCAGAGATTATGACTTATACCACAGATTTACAAATGGATTCAGATATAACCAAGATGTCGGAACTGGACTTCAGGGTAACAGTTATGAAGACAATAGCTAGAATGGAGAAATCGATTAATGGCAACATAGAGTCTCTAAGAGCAGAAATGAAAGCTGAACTGGCAGAACTTAAAAATGCTATCAGTGAGATCCAATCTAATCTAGATACTCTAACGGCTAGAGTAAATGAGGCAGAAGAACGAATTAGTGATCTAGAAGACTAATTGATAAAAAAAGAAGGAAAAAGAGGAGGCTTGGGAAAAACAGCTCAAAACCCATGAAAACAGAATTAGAGAAATAAGTGATGCATGAAATCTTCCAATGTCAGAATTATTGGGATCCCTGAGGGGGTGGAGAGAGAGAGAGAGAGAGGACTAGAAGATATATTTAAGCAAATCATAGCTGAGAACTTCCCTAATCTGGGGAATGAAACGAACATTTGTGTCCTAGAAGCAGATAAGGCCCCTCCCAAGATCAAGGAAAACAGACCAACGCTCCGGCATGTAATAGTAAAACTTGCAAATCTTAGAACAAAGGAACCATCTTAAGGGCAGTTAGGGGGAAGAGATTCCTTACGTGCAGGGGGAGGAACATCAGAATAATGTCAGACCTATCCACAGAGACGTGGCAAGCCAGACAGTGCTGGTGAGACATATTCAGGTTACTAAATGAGAAGAACATGCAGCCAAGAATACTTTATCCAGCAAGGCTGTCATTTAGAATGGATGGAGAGATGCAGAGCTTCCAAGACCGGCAGAAACTGAAAGAATGTGTGACCTCTAAGCCGACCCTGCAAGAAATATTAAGTGTGGGGGGGTGGGGGGTTCTATAAAAGGAGAAAGACCCCAAGAGTGATATAGAACAGAAATTTACAGAGGGGGACAATCTATAGAAACAAGGACTCCACAGGCAACATGATGACCATAAATTCATAGTGTTCAATAATCACGCTCAACATGAATGTCCTAAATGCCCCCATAAAATGGCACAGGGTTGCAGATTGGATAAAAAGACAGGACCCATCCATACGCTGTCTACAAGAGACTCATTCTGAACCTAAAGATACATCCAGACTGAAAGTGAAGGGATGGAGATCCATCTTCCATGCCAACGGACCTCAAAAGAAAGCTGGGATAGCAATTCTTGTATCAGACAAATTAGATTTTAAGCTAAAGACTATAGTTAGAGACACAGAAGGACACTACATTATTCTTAAAGGGTCTATCCAGCAAGAAGATCTAACAATCATAAATATATACGCCCCAACATGGGAGCAGCCAACTACATAAGCCAGCTGTTAACCAAAATAAAGAGTCATATTGATAATAATACGTTAATTGTAGGAGACCTCAATACTCCACTCTCAGCAATGGACAGATCATCTAAGCAGAAAATCAACAAAGAAACAAGAGCTTTGAATGACACACTGGACCAGATGGACCTCATAGATATATACAGAACTTTCCACCCTAAAAAAACAGAATACTCATTCTTCTCGAGCACACAAAGAACTTTCTCCAGAATAGACCACATAATGGGTCACAAATCAGTTCTCAACCAGTACCAAAAGACTGAGATTATTCCCTGCATATTCTCAGACCATAATGCTTTAAAGCTGGAACTCAATCACAAGAAAAAATCTGGAAGAAATTCAAACACTTGGAAGCTAAAGACCACTCTGCTCAAGAATGTTTGGGTCAACCAGGAAATCAAAGAACTTAAACAATTCATGGAAACTAATGAGAATGAAAACACATCGATCCAAAACCTATAGGATACTACAAAGGCGGTCCTAAGGGGGAAATACATAGCCAGCCAAGCCTCACTCAAAAAAAATAGAAAAATCCCGAATTCACCAACTAACTTTACACCTTAAAGAACTAGAGAAAAAGCAACAAACGATGCCTAAGCCATGCATTAGAAGAGAAATAATTAAGATTAGAGCAGAAATCAATGAATTAGAAACCAGAAACACAGTAGATCAGATCAGTAAAACTAGAAGTTGGTTCTTTGAAAGAATTAATAAGATCGATAAACCACTGGCCAGACTTATCCAAAAGAAAAGAGAAAGGACCCAAATTAATAAAATTATGAATGGAAGGGGAGAGATCACGACTAACACCAAGGAAATAGAAACAATTATTAGACATTATTATCAACAACAATATGCCAATAAATTAAGCAACCTGGAAGAAATGGATGCCTTCCTGGAAACCTATAAACTACGAAGACTGAAACAGGAAGAAATTGACAACCTGAATAGGCCAATAACCAGTAAGAAGATTGAAGCAGTGATCCAAAAACCTCCCAAAAAGCAAGAGTCCAGGGCCTGATGGATTCCCTGGGGGAATTCACCAAACATTCAAAGAAGAAATAATACCTATTCTCCTGAAGCTGTTTCAAAAAATAGAAACAGAAGGAAAGTTTCCAGACTCATTCTCTGAGGCCAGCATTACCTTAATCCCCAAACCAGGCAAAGACCCCATCAAAAAGGAGAATTTCAGACCGATATCCCTGATGAATATGGATTCCAAAATTCTCAACAAAACCCTACCTAATAGGATCCAACAATACATTAAAAGGATCATCCACCACGACCAAGTGGGATTTATCCCCAGGATGCAAGGGTGGTTCAACATTGGCAAATCAATCAATGTGATAGAACACATTGATGGGAGGAGAGAGAAGAACCACATGGTCCTCTCAATTGATGCAGAAAAAGCATTTAACAAAATACAGTATCCTTTCCTGATTAAACTCTTCAGAGTATAGGGATAGAGGGAACATTCCTCAATTTCATAAAATCCATCTATGAAAAACTCACAGTGAATATCATCCTCAGTGGGGAAAAGCTGAAAGTCTTTCTCTTATGATCAGGAACATGTCAAGGATGCCCACCCATGCCACTATTGTTCAACATAGTACTAGAAGTCCTGGCAACAGCAATCAGACAACAAAAAGAAATGAAAGGTATTCAAATTGGCAAAGAAGAAGTCAAACTCTCTCTTTGCAGATGACATGATACTTTATGTGGAAAATCCAAAAGACTCCACCCCCAAATTACTAGAACTCATACAGCAATTCAGTAATGTGGCAGAATACAAAATCAATGCACAGAAATCAGTTGAATTCTTATACACTAACAACGCAACTGTAGAAAGAGAAATTAGAGAAATGATTCCATTTACAATAGCACCAAAAACCATAAGATACCTCGGAAAAAACCTAACCAAAGAGGTGAAGGATCTATACTCTAGGAACTACAGAACACTCATGAAAGAAACTGAAGAAGACACAAAAAGATGGAAAAGCATTCCATGCTCATGGATCGGAAGAATAAACATTGTTAAAATGTCTATGCTACCCAGAGCAATCTATGCCTTCAACGCCATCCCGATCAAAATTCCAATGACATTTTTCAAAGTGCTGGAACAAACAATCCTAAAATTGGTATGGAATCAGAAAAGACCCCGAATCACCAAGGGAATGTTGAAAAAGAAAAACAAAGCTGGGGGCATCACGCTGCCTGATTTCAACCTATATTACAAAGCCGTGATCACCAAGACAGCATGGTACTGGCACAAAAACAGACATATAGACCAATGGAACAAACAGAGAGCCCAGATATGGACCCTCAACTCTATGGTCAAATAATCTTCGACAAAGCAGGAAAAACTATGCAATGAAAAAAAAGCCTCTTCAATAAATGGTGCTGGGAAAATTGGACAGCTATATACAGAAGAATGAAACTCAACCATTCTCTAACACCATACACAAAGATAAACTCAGAATGGATGAAAGACCTCAATGTGAGACAGGAATCCATCAAAACCCTAGAAGGGAACATAGGCAGTAACCTCTTCAACATCAGCCACAGCAACTTCTTTCAAGATACATCTCCAAAGGCAAGTGAAACAAAAGCAAAAATGAACTTTTGGGACTTCATCAAGATAAAAAGCTTCTGCACAGCAAAGGAAACAGTGAACAAAATGAAGAGGCAACCCACAGAATGGGAGAAAATATTTGCAAATGACACTACAGACAAAGGGCTGATATCCAAGATCTATAAAGAACTTCTCAAACTCAACACCCCAAAACAAATAACCAATTCAAAAAATGGGCAGAAGACATGAACAGACACTTCTCAAAAGAAGACATACAAATGGCTAACAGACACATGAAAAAATGTTCATTGTCATTAGCCATCAGGGAAATTCAAATCAAAACCACAGTGAGATACCACCTTACACCAGTCAGAATGGCAAAAATTGACAAGGCAAGAAACAACAAATGTTGGAGAGGTTGTCGAAAAAGGGGAACCCTCTTACACTGTTGGTGGGAATGCAAGTTGGTACAGCCACTTTGGAAAACAGTGTGGAGGTGCCTCAGAAAATTAAAATTAGAGCTACCCTATGACCCAGCAATTGCACTCCTGGGTATTTATCCCAAAGACACAGATATAGTGAAAAGAAGGGCCATATGCACCCCAATGTTCATAGCAGCAATGTCCGCAATAGCCAGACTGTGGGAAGAGCCAAGATGCCCTTCAGCAGATGAATGGATAAAGAAGATGTGGTCCATATATACAATGGAATATTACTCAGCCATCAGAAAGGACGAATACCCAACTTCTACATCCACATGGATGGGACTGGAGGAGATGATGCTAAGTGAAATAAGTCAAGCAGAGAAAGTCAATGATCATCTGGTTTCACTTATTTGTGGAACATCAGGAATAGCACGGAGGACACTAGGAGAAGGAAGGGAAAAATGGGGGGGGGGAATCGGAGGGAGAGATGAACCATGAGAGACTATTGACTCTGAGAAACAAACTGAGGGTTCTAGAGGGGAGGGGCATGGGGGGAATGGGTGAGCCTGGTGATGGGTATTATGGAGGGCACGTATTGCATGGAGCACCGGGTGCTATACAAAAACAATGAACCATGGACCACTACATCAAAAACTAATGATGTACGGTATGGTGACTAACATAATAAAATTAAATTAAATTTAAAAAAATGAAGAACTAAAACTGTCACTATTTGGAGACCACATGATACTATATATAGAAAACCCTAAAAACTCAATAAATAAAACTGATAGAATAAATGAATTCAGTAAAGTTGTAGGATAGAAAATCAATACACAGAAATCTGTGGCATTCTATACACTAACAACAAACTATCAGTAAAAGAAATTAAGAAAACTTAATTGAACTTACAATTGCATCAATCAGAATCAAATGCCTAGGAAAAAAAATCTAACCAAGGAGGTAAGAGACCTGTACACTGAAAACTATTAACACTCTGATGAAATATATTGAAGACATAAGTAAATGAAAAGATACTCTGTGCTCATGAATTGGAAGAATCAATACTGTTAAAATGTCCATACTACCCAAAGTGATCTACAAATTAAATATAATTACTATCAAAATTTCAATGACGTATTTCACAGAACTGGAACAAATAATTCTAAAACTTACATGGTACTACAAAGGTACTATATAGCTAGAGCTATCTTGAGACAGAAGAACAAAGCTGGAGGTATCATATTCCCTTATTTTGAACTATATTACAAAGCTGTAGTAACCAAAACAGTATGGTACTGACACACCCAAAAAAAAAAAAAAATAGACAGGTTGATAAAACAGAACTGAGAGCCCAGAAATAGACCCACGCATATATGGACAATTGATTTATGACAAAAGAGCCAAGAACAATGGAAAATGGATAGTCTTTTACAATAAATGGTGCTGGGAGAACCAGTGAGCTACATGCAAAAGAATGAATGTGGACCACTTTATTACAGCATACACAAAAATCAACTGGATTAAAGACTTGAATGTAAGACCATAACACTCCGAGAAGACCATAACACTGAAACCATAACACTCCTAGAAGATGTAAGTAGTAAGCTCTTTGATACCAGTCTTAAAAATGGTTTTGTGAGTCACACTCCAAAGGCAAGGGAAAGAAAAAACAAAAATAAGTAAATGGGACTACATCAAACTAAAAATGTTTTGCACAGCAAAGGAAACCATCATCAAGACAAAAAGCCCATCTACTGAATGGGAGAAGATATTTGCAAATCATACACATCCAATAAAGGGTTAATATTCAAAATATATAAAGAACTAATACAACTCAAGAACAAAGAACAAACAACCCAATTAAAAAATGGGCAGAAGGTCTGGGGAGACACTTGTCCAAAGACAAACAGGTGGCCAATGGGTACATGAAAAGATGTTCAGCATCACTGATGTTTAGGGAAACACAAATCAAAACCACAATAAGATATCACCTCATACCTATTAGAATGGCTATTATCAAAAAGACAAGAAATCTTAAGTGTTGGCAAGAATGCAGAGAAAAGGGAACCCTCATATACTGTTAGTGGGAATGTAAATTGATGTAGTCACAATGGAAAACATATGGGTATTCCTCAAAAAATTAAGAATAAAACTACCATATGATCCAGTTACTCCACTACTGGGTTTTTATCCAAAAAATATGAAAACACTAATTTGAAAAGATATACGCATCCCTGTGTTCATTACGGCATTATTTACAATAGCCAAAAAACTGAAACAAGCTAAATGTTCACCAGTGGATGAATGGATAAAGTTGATCCCTTAAAAAAAGAATAAAATTTGCCATTTACAATATAGGTATTATGCTAGTGGAATAAATCAGAAGACAAATACATATAATTTCACTCATATGTAGAATCTAAGAAACAAAACAAACAAACTCATAGGTGCAGAGAAGAGACTGGTGGTTACCAGAGAGAAGGGGGTGTGGGGTTGGGAGAAAGGGCTGAAGGGGGCCAATTATAGGATGATGGATGATAACTGGATTTTGGGGGGTGATCACTTTGCAGTATATAAGATATCAAATTATACTGTATACCTGGAACACATCCTTTAAAAAAACATTAAAAAAGAATATTCAGAAAATAAAAATGTGATCTTGGAAACTTTTTAAAAATTTATAGAAGTAAAGGGGACACCTGGGTAGCTCACTTGATTAAGCATCCGACTCTTGGTTTCGGCTCAGGTCATGATCTCATGGATCATGAGATTGAGCCCCACGTTGGGCTCCATGCTCAGTGGGGAATCTGAGATTCTCTCCCTCTGCCCTCTCCCAACTTATGCACACATGTGAGTGCATGTGTGTGGGCTCTCTATGTCTCAAATAAATAAATAAATCTTTAAAAACAATTATACAGGGGCACCTGGGTGCCTCAGTCAGTTAAGCATCTGCCTTCAGCTCAGGTCATGATCTCCGGGTCCTGGGATCAAGCCCAGCATCAGGCTCCCTGTTCAGCGGGTAATCTGCTTTTCTCTCTCTGTGTGTCCCTCTGCCCCACCCCTGCTCATTCTCCTTCTCTCTCTCAACTAAATAAGTAAAATCTTTTTTTTTAATTTCAAAAAATTAAAATAAAACAATTATAGAAGAATGGAAATGAAGAAGAGGGGTAGAAAGATAAAAACTTAAAAATCACTGAGATAGTAGAAGCAAAAGAAAAAGTAGAAAATGGAGAAGAGGGAAGAAAAATTAAGAGTCAACCCAGGAATTCCAATAATACAAGTTTTTCAAAGAGCAAAGAGCAAAAACAGAATAGAGAACATTAACAAAGAAATAACTCAGAAAATTACCCCAGAACTGAAAGGCATGAATTTCCAGATTGAACAAGACTTCTGCATGTCCAGCATAATGGATTTTAAAAAGACAGACACCAAGATACATCACTGTAAGAATTTGGAAAATAGATTTTTTTTTTTTTTCTGCAAAAGGAAAATCTTAAAAACTCCCTACGGGGGAAAAAAAAGCAGGTCATACAAGAAGGACTGGCTATCAGAATGACATTGAACTTCTCAACAATACTGGAAACTAACACATAAAAATGGAACAAAAACTTCAAACATTTGAGAAAAGAAATTATTTCTCTTTTCAATCCTAAATTCAGTCAAGCCATGAGTCATGTATGAGGGTAGAAAAACAAAGAGTATTTTCAATCATGCAAGTTTTCCAAAACTTTACCTCCCATGCATCCTTTCTTGGGAAAATTACTTGTAAAGGATATGTTCCACCAAAAAATAGAACAAGAAATTAGAAAATATAAGGTCCAGAAAATGGGCATCAAAGGAAGAGAGGGATGAAAGGAATCCTCAGGATGACAGTAAAGAAGGTACTAATGCAATAGCTGGAAGATTTCTACTTGTGGTACAGCTGAGGGTGACTTAAGGACAGATATTGAGAAAATAAATAAAGAAGCCAGACAAATAGTAGCACAAGAGAAAACAAAAAGATGAATAAGAGCCCCAATGTCACTAGAATATGAATAATAGTATAATCATAACAATATAAATACTGAATATTAACCTAGCAAAATTTATCATTTGGGAAGATGGAAAGTATGTCTGTGTTTGTTGGAATGGTGGTGAAACAAAGCTAGTCTTTACCACTACAGATAATGCATGAGAATAAAATCAAGAGGTAGCATCATAACCATGCTATTTAGAGGTCTGAAGGTAAAAAACTAAAAGAAACAGCTAAAAGAATTAAAATTTGTTGTCTCTGAGAAAAGGGGAAGGGCAGAAAATAAGCTCCACACCAACATATTTTCATAGCGATGAATGTGTCTCCACTCAGCGAAAATGAATTGTGTTTCTCACTCTTCTTGTATAGGTGAAGTTCAAGACCCAGACTATGAAGAGTGCGTGCCTTGTGAAGCAGGATGTCTGGGGTGCAGCTTGGGTATGCCACTTTTATTTGCTCCCTAAAGAGTTGACATAGCTTTGTTTTCATTTCTCCCACACCTCTTGTTTCAGCAGGAATGTTGTCATTGTTATAACACTGTCACCATCCATACCCATTAAGTAGGCTCACTCCCATGGAAACAGGGTCATGGTGAGAGATGCTCCCTTTTGAGGCAAAGGAAGGGTCACTCATCCTCATGAAACCCAAGTTTAAGAAAGGACAGGCATCTTTTCCTCTGGTTGTTAGCAATCTGGCAGGGATCCCTTCAGCAACCAGGTTTCCAGTTGCATAGGATGTGGCCTCTCCTTGGCTTCTCAAGGTCACAAATAAAGAGATGAACTATGGTGGGAGAAAGAAACTCAAGCAAAAAAATGCCTAATTAATCTAACTCATTTGGCATGTGATTCACGAACCCCCAAGTTTGGGGATTTTCCTTTGCAGAAATGACTCCATTGGTTGAAGCCTAAGACAACCCTTTGAGAAGAAAGCAATGTGGTGACTGAGTTGAAATCCCCACCATACAATGAATAGTCAGTCTTCCATCTAATTCTCTAATTCAAATCACTGACCCCTTTCTCCCCATGCATGCCTGGTTTTCCTGTGGAGAGGAGGAGACAGTGTGTACCACACAGAACCATTGGATTGGATGTAAAATGAAATATAGGAGGCCACCAAATTCCAGGAATGTATCTTAATGTAAATTTAGTCAAGATATTGAAAATAATTAACGTTTGGGTCTGTAGATCTTTGGAAGGAACCCCAACCTAAATTAAAGATTAATGGAGTAATTTCTATTCATAGAGTTTCTCTATGATTGGTTAACTCCTCCTTCTAAAACTTTAATGTGCACACAAATCCCATGGGGGATTTGTTAAAATGCAAATTCTGATTCATAGGTCTGGGTAGGGCCTGAGAATTACATTTCTAATAAGCTGCCTGGTAAAGCCAAGTCTTCATCAAACACTCATGAGGTTACAAGGGGTCAGGCTGTGCCAGGATTAAGTAGACTTTTTATTGGCTTTACCTAATGGATTTCCTTGAATTCTTAAATATTATACATGAATTATAATTTATCTGATGGCTGTAATGGATTCTCTCTGCCCTAAATGGAAATGATGTATTTTCTATAATATCTATAACTACAAGACAGAGGTTTTAGGAACCTGAATACCATTCTCCCATTACTTTCCACTATGAAATGTGGCATATATACTGGAAAATAAAATCTAATAATGAAATCACACTTAGGAAGGGGTTAACATTTAGAGTAAGAGATTTAAGGGTAAAATGCTAATTTTCTGGGAAACAAAAATAGACCTAAATAGAAGTAATAAAAGTACTAAAATTGAAAAGATTAGCAAATTCCAGTGTATCTTCTGAAGTGATAGGAGGTGGTCTTTCTTGCAGAGAGCAAGAATAAATGTCCTATCTTGATTTCACATTTTGCCTATTTCAAACTATATTTGCCCATTAGATTTCATATTCCAGCTAATTTTTGTGGTCTCCTTTTGCATCTTTGCTATTATTGTATGTTGTGTGACCATGTTAACATCTTTGTGTATCACAGAGAGGGGTGTGATTGTGTGTGTGTGTGTGTGTGTGTGTGTGTGTGTGCGTGCGCGCGCGCGCGCCTGTCTATAAAATCCCAAAACCTGGAAACAGTGACAACCATGATCAGTAGGGATCTACATTGTGCCCACCCTTCCCTTAGCTGATCTAGCTACAGAGGAGAACAAGTGTAGCCACTGGGAAATAAAATCCATATCAGACATAGGCCATTTGAGGACTCAAAATCCAAAAGAATCAACTTGCAAAAAGAGCTAAATTAGAAAGTTTGATTCACTCTGCAAAGTGCTACTGAAATATTTAGTTCATTTACTCTTTTAAGAAAATTTAATGGTCTACAATGTGTTGAGTGCTCACTGGGGCACTGGGAATTCAGAGTTGATATGGTTGTGATCCCACTATAAGGCCCTCTCTGGCTGTTACAAGTAACATACCTGAAACTAAATCTTTACAAGGCAACCTGCAAGAATAGAGAGAGGTGCAATGTTCAGTGGGATCACAGGAGAGTAACTAGAACATTCTAAATGCTGCTAAATTCTCATTTTAAATTAGAAAGTTTCTCTTATTTTATAAAGTCTCTACACATTGGACCTTGTGTATTTTTAGGTTGCCCTGGCTGAACTCAATTATCACTTTATTTCTTGGGTCTTTGTTGATCTTTGCACTTGAGTTAAATCTCTTTTCTTGCTTCCCCTTGTTGTAGGCCAGCAATCATACTTTTTACAGCTGATGTGTGTAGTATTTGGTGCATACATATCTTTCTGCCTGGACACTAAACTACTTAGAATAAGCTCTATGACTTATACACTGTGCTACCAAAAGAATTAGCAGCAGGCCTAGGATATCATAAGTGTACAATAAATTTATCATGTATAATGTTTGTTGAACTGAATTTGAGAGTTGCCAAAACTTAAAGTGGAGATGCATGGCTCAGGATATCCAGGGATCTGGATATGATGTTTCCTCTATTTAAACTTTGTTTATGGGCCAAGAAGGGGAAATAAATCATATGATACAGAAATAAATAATTTTTCATAAAATATTAGAACTATAAGGGAGATTTGAAGGGGACATGGTTTATCAAATTTCTTAATTTTAAGATACAAATATAAATTTTAAAAGATATGAATAATTTACCATAGATTTTCCCAAGATTCTTCTTGTGAGAAGGGACATCATCCTTTAGAAAGAAAGAGCTCCATTTTCTTCCATTTTAGTAATGTAAATTCATCTTTGAACCTGAGCTAGACAATCTCTAGAAGAGTTACAGAAAAGTGAAATCAGTTGCTCTGAGACATTTTTTTCTGCACCGTGTAATGATTAATTGTTAGAAATGGTAGAATTTTTTCCCGAGTTTTTTATTCCTTTCCAGACATTTAGTGCAACTATAGATTAAGATTCTTTTATACCCCATATAAAAGAAAAATTCCAGATTGACCCTGATCTTGTCTAGTTCCTGGATGGAGTTATTTATTATTCCAAGGGAAGCTTGCCAGAAAGAGAAGAGAAAAGGAAACATGATCAAAAGTGGCTGTTGTATTTTGAGGAAAATATTGAATTTGCTATCCTAGGATGAACCACGGGTGTTTTTATTATTATGGGGTTAGATTTCTCTTCTTTTTTTATTGAGATATAATTGACATAGAAAATTACATTAGTTTCAGGTGTACAAATAATGATTCAAAATTTATATACATTGTGCAGTGATCACCACAATAAGTCTAGTTAATAGCCGTCACCTTAGAGTTACAGACTTTGTTTTCTTGTGATAAGAACTTTTACAATCTACTGTCTTAGCAACTCTCAAATATACAATGCAGTATTATTAACTATAGTCATCATGCTGCACATTACATCCCCAGGATTTATTTATTTTATAAGTAGAAGTTTGTACCTTTTGACATCCTTCACCCTCTGCCTCTGGCAACCACCAATCTGTTCTCTCCTAGATTTCTGTTCTTTATTAGGCTGAAAACAAACAGATAGCATTTTATATGATACCATCTTTTTCCAGGATGATTGGATGCAAAATTCTTTGTCTTTCTAGCTAGTATCTTGAATGGAAATTTTAAGATAAATCAAAGTTTTCTAAATTATATTTCTTCATTAACTGAGAGAATAAGTAAGTGGAACCATTTTTACTTAATGTCTTGAGGTACTTTTTTTGTTTTATTTAGGGGCTATAGTAATAGGTATGACACCTGATTATAACCTAAGATTTGGAGCCCATACTTACAACCCCTGACTTACTAATTGATTTTAATCAAATTGCTAAGATCTGTTTACTTCCTTACCTTGTCCATAAAATAGATGTCAATGTGCCTTTATTTTGGCTTAGAAGTAGGTGATAAAAATCCCTTATTTTTTGCCCATTTAAATGGCTTTAGTCCCTACTCTTGGGGAAAAGTATACGCAAATTTAAAATTTTTAAGTACTTGCAATAAATGAAAAAGGCTATAAGGATCAAACTGTTCCAAAAACAGAAGAGAAAGGAAAGCTCCCACATTCATTCTATGAGACCAGCATTACCCTGATACCCAAACCAGAAAAGACACTACAAAACACAAAAAAAGAAAACTACAGGCCATTATCCCTAATGAACATAGCTACAAAAGTCCTCAACAAAGTTGCAGCAAACTGAACTCAACAATATTTTCGAGGGATCACGTGGGATTTATTCAGAGGATGCAAGAATAGTTCAATATTCATAAATCAATCAACTTGATAATCACGTTAACAAAGTAAAAGATTAAAAAACATATGATCATCTCAAAAGATCCAGAAAAAGTATAAGACAAAATTCAACATCCACTCATGATAAAAACTCTCAACAGAATGGGTTTAGAGGGAACATACCTCAAGATAATAAAGGCCGTATATGAAAAACCCACAGCTAATATCATACTCAATGGTGAAAACTGAAAGCTCTTCCTCTAAAATCAAGAACAAGACAAGAATGTCCACTCATCACTTTTCTTCAACATAGTACTGGAAATCCTAGCCACAACAATTAAACAAGAAAAAAGAAATAAAAGGTATCCAAATCAGAAATGAAGAAGTAAAACTGTCACTATTTGCAGATGACGTGATATTATATATACAAAACTCCAAAGACTCCACCAAAAAATCTGATAGAATAAATGAATTCAGTAAAGTTGTAGGATATAAAATCAATATATAGAAATCTGTTGCATTTTTATACACTAATAACAAAGTAGCAGAAAGATAATTTAAGAAAACAATCTAATTTACAACTGTATCAAAAAATAAAATACCTAGGGTGCCTGGGTGCCTCAGCTGGTTAAGCGACTGCCTTTGGCTTAGGTCACGATGCTGGAGTCCTGGGATCAAGTCCCGCATCAGGCTCCCTGCTCAGCAGGGAGTCTGCTTCTCCCTTTGACTCTACCTCCTCTCATGTGCTCTCTCTCTCTCTCTCTCTCATTCTCTCTCTCTCTCAAATAAATAAAATCTTTAAAAAATTAAAAAAATAGTAATAAAATACCTAGGAATAAATTTAACCAAATAGGTGAAAGACCTATACCCTGAAAATTATAAGACAGTGATGAAAGAAAGTGACGATAACATAAATAAATGGAATGATATTCCATGCTCATGGACTGGAAAAATTAATGTTGTTGAAATGTCCATACTACACAAAATAATCTGTAGATTCAGTGCAATCCCTATCAAAATACCAATAATATTTTTGACAAAACTAAAAGACATAATTGTAAAATTTGTATGGAACCACAAAAGAACACAAATAGGCCAAGTAATCATGAAAGAAAACAAAGCTGGAGGTATCATGCTCCCTGATTTCAAGATATACTACAAAGCTATAATAACCAAAACAGTATGGTACTGGCACAAAAATAGACACAGGGATCAATGGAACAGAATAGAGGGCCCAGAAATAAACCAACACCTGTATAGGCAATTAATCTATGACAAAGGAGACAAAAACATACAATAGGGAATTCTCTTCAACAAATGGTGCCGGGAAAACTCGACTGCTACATGCAAAAGAGTGAAAGTGGACCACTTTCTTACACCATACATAAAAATAAATTCCAAATGGATTAAAGACCTGAAACCATAAAACTCCTAAAAGAAAATATAGGCAGTAGTCTCTTTGGCACCAGCCTTAGCAAAATATTTATGGGTATATCTCCTCAGAGGAACAAAAGCAAAAATAAACCATTGGCACTACACCAAAATAAAAAGGTTTTGCACAGCAAAGGAAACCATCAATAAAATGAAAAGGCAACCTACTGAATGGGAGAAGATATTTGCAAATCATACACATCCAATGAAGGGTTCAAATCCAAAATATATAAAGAACTTATACAACTCAACACCAAAAAAAGCCCAAACAATCCAGTTAAAAATTGGGCAGAAGACATGAATAGACATTTTTCTAAAGAAGACATACAGATGGCAAACAGACGCATGAAAATATGTTCAACATCCTTAATTATTAAAGATAAGCAAATTAAAACCAGAATGAGATGTTACCTTACACCTGTCAGAATGGCTAGATTCAAAAAGACAAGAAGTAACAACTGTTGGTGAGGATGTGGAGAAACAGGAAACCTTGTGCACTCTTGGTAGGACTGTAAATTGGTATAGCCACTGTGGAAAACAGTATAGAGTTTCTTCAAAAAATTAAAAACAGAAGTACCATACAATCCAGTAATTCCACTATTATTTATCCAAAGAAGATGAAAACACTACTTGTAAAGATATATGCACCCCTATGTTTATTGCAGCATTTTTGCTATAGCCAAAATATGGAAGTCACCCATGTCCATCAGTCAATGAATGGATAAAGAAGATGTGATGTATACAAACACACACACACGCGCGCGCGCGCGTGCGCGCGCGCGCACGCGCGCGCACAATGGAATATTATTCAGCCATAAAAAACATGAGCCCTTGCCATTTGTGACAACAGAGATAGACCTAGAGGGTATCACACTAAGTAAAAAAAGTCAGAGATAATTACCATATGATTTTATTTATACGTGGAATCTAAAAAACAAAATAAACAAACAAACCAAAAACACTCATAAATACAGAGAACAAATTGGTGGTTGGCAGAGGTGGGGAGTAGGCAAAACAGGTGAAGAGGATTAAGAGGTATAAACTCCCAGTTATACAACAAATAGGTCACAGAGATAGAAAGCACGGCATAGGGAATATAGTCAACAACATTGTAATAACACTGTATAGTGACAGATGGTGACTACCCTTATATCATTGTGAGCATTATGTAATGTATAGAGAATTGTTAAATCACTGTGTTGTGCTCCTGAACTAATATAACATTGTATAACTATACTTAAATCATGAACACTTTTAGAAGATAAAGTTCATATAAATAAGTACCAAAGAAGGGGACAGACATTCGTAGCAATATAATTTAGAAAAGGAGGGAACCTCTGGGCACTGAAGTGGTCAAGGAAGGCTTCCAAGAGGATGGGAATTGGAATTGGCATGGAATTTCAAACTGGGAAAACAGCAGGAAAAAGGTCTGGAGGGAAGAATTTTTGCCACAGATTCTAGGACACTGAATGTACCAGTTTTGCAGAAGGAATACAATATAGTTGCCCTCCCCGCCCCCCATCCACAAATTCACTTTCCATGGTTTTAGTTTTTCACTGTCAACTGAGGTCCTGACAATACGTCAGAAGGTCAGGAGTAGACTAACGAGACATCACAATGCCTGTGTCACTCACCTCACTTCATCTCATCACATGGCACTTTGTCATCGAAAGAAGGGTGAGTAAAGTACGATAAGCTACTTTTGAGAGAGAGAAAGACCGCATTCACGTAACTTTTATGATAGTACATTATTATAATTATTCTATTTTATTATTAGGTTTGTTAATCTCTTACTATACCTCATTTATAAATTAAACTTTATCCTAGGTATGTACATATAGGAAAAAACATAGTATACATAGTGTTTGGTTTTATCCATAGTTTCAGGCATCCACAGGAGTCTTGGAACATATAATGGGAGGGAGTACTGTTGGCGGGGAGTACTGTTAAGTAAATATAAGAGAATAAACAAAGAGAAGTTTAGAAAAGAGGTAGAAAACCATATCTTGAATTCTGGACTAATGAGTTTAAAAGTATTCTGTGGCTAAAAGGAAATAATTAAAAGTTCTTTAAAAAGAGAGAGAGAGAGAGTGTGTTTTGAACAAGTGTTTTAAGAAGATTAACTTGGTAACTGTGTTAACTGTGTCCGGGATAATTGAAAGGGAGAATGGCAGTAGGCAGAGAAATCAGCAGATTATTTCAGAAATCAATCTGGGTATGAAGTAACAGGAGCCTGATCTAAGGTAACAGCCAGAAAATGAAGAAGAAAGAGCTAGGTTTTAAAAATCATGTGCAACATATGGCCCTTAAGCGTAAGAAAATATGCTTAACCTTGTTCGTTTTATGGGAAATGCAAAGTAAAATTACCACAACATACCATTCCTCACCTGTCAGATTGGCAAAAATTCGTAAGCTTACAATGCATTATACAGCAAGGCTGTAAGAAAACAAACACTCTTACTTATTACTGGTAGAAAGACAGTATGTTACAACTACTGCTGAAGGAGATTTGGCAGTATAGAACACAATTACATATGCGTTTATCCTTACCCTATAGCATCTCTTCTAGGAATCTACCCTGAGGATACACATCTACAAATTCTAAACAGCATATTCACATGCAACCCTCTGTGGCATTATCTGTGGTAGTAAACTATCTGAAACGTCCTAAATGCTCATTCATGGAAGGCTGGTTGCATGAAATAAGGTACACATACACTAGGGAGTGCTATGTGGCCATAAAAAGAGCAAAGAAGAGCTATATGAACTGATAGTGATTTCACTAGGTACTATTAAGTAGAAGACAAGGTGCAAAAAAACAAACACGGTATACTACCTTTTGAACACACATGTGTGCTCATGTACATTTTTTACTTATTTTTGAATAAGAAATACAGAAAGAATAAACTGGAAAGGGATGCCCGGGTGGCTCGGTTGAGCGTCTGCCTTCAGTTCAGGTCATGATCTCAGGGTCCTGGGATCGAGTCCCGCATCAGGCTCCTTGCTCAGCAGGGAGCCTGCTTCTCCCTCTGCCTGCCGCACTCTCTCTCTATATATGTATCTCTCTCTGACAAATAAATAAATAAAAATCTTTAAAAAAAAATTAAAAAATTAAAAAAAGAATAAACCAGAAAACCAATGAAAATGGTTACCTATACAGAAAGAGGTGATGGAGATGGAAGGGAAGCTACTCTAGGTATATCTTTGTACAGATTTTCATTGGAATCATTGTAAGTGGTGTACATATTCATAGGAAATGACACAATAATTAGCTTGAATGGTTCCCGCTGGCCAATGTGGGATAATTTGATAATCAAAACATATGGATGATAAAGAATCACAATTCAATTAATCAAAATAATACATGCATCAAAATGATATTTAAAGGAGAAAGGAAGAATTGAGGAAAATAAAGGGGAAGGCTCTTCACAATAGTTTTAGCTGGCATGTATGCAAGGAAAGAAGTAGAAAATTATCATTTTACAACCCCTAGTATATTGACTCAAAAGAGAGTCATCAGTGGATGCTAAAATCATTAGGTGAAAAACTGTTTGGGAACAGGATAATCATAGAGACTCAAAGTACTTCTATAGTTAATTACAATGGAGGGATTTGCTGGTTACCAACTTAAGTTATTATACTTGGTATCATAAGTTCCATCCAACTTGATACCATGTGTTTCCTGATGTGAAAAATTAATGAGTACACAACATTACCTAGTATCCTTGACAACATTACACAATATTACCCAGTATCCTAGTATCCTTGTCTAGACCAATGATTCCCAACTGGAGGTGACTATGACCCCAGGGACATTTGTCAATGTTTTGAAACATTTTTGGCCGTCATGACTGCGGCGTTGTTACTTGCATCTAGTGGGCAAAGGTCAAGGATGCTTCTAAACATTCTATAATGCACAGAACTGGCCCCAACAACAAAGAATTATCTGGTCCAAAATGTCAATGCTGAGGTTGAGAAACCCTTATTTAGCCTGAAGATAAATCTAGAATGTGGGATATCTATAAGACAACTGACCCACACTCTTAAAAAAAAAAAAAAAAATCAACAGAATGAAAAAACAAAAAGGGAGTTAATCCAGAAAATGAAGAGCTAACACAGCTAAGAAAATGCGTAAATATTTATTGGAGACTGGATTTTTAAAGTTTTAAAAAATATTTGGGGGACCATTAAGAATACCTGAATATAATTGAATAATATTGAATTAATATTTCCTCAGCTGTGGCAATTGTGTTGTATTAAATAGAAGCTGGTCCTTTGTGTAGGGGATGGTATTTAGGGATAAAATGTCATGATGTCTACAACTTCTTTTCAAATGGTTCGGGGGAGGGGGGGACATCTAGCTAAAGCATACAAAGTTGTTCATTGCTCTGTATCAGCCATTCTGTAGCTTAGAAAAAAATTTTTTAAGTTAGAGGAATAAAAGTGCCTCATGCTCTGTCAGCTGAGAGGATGTAGAAGCAAAGATACCTGAGTAGCAATAAGCACACCCCAGGTCCAGATCCTGATTTCCTAATACCAATCTCTAAAAAAAGATACCAAGGCTCATAGAGAACTCTCTGACTCTGGGTCTGGGCAGGAAATACATAAGATGAGCCTGCAGCATCTTGTAGTGACAGAAAGTGAGGAAGTGTTCCAAGAAAGAAAAACACCACAGTGCCGGGGGGGGGTATAGCAAAGGGACACAGGAAAGAACTGAAGGAGTTCCCAATACTCAAAGTGGGAACAATTTGAGCAATAATATAAATAAAATAGTATTAGCATATAACCCAAAGTATAAAATAAAAATTCATAAATTTATATTGATATAAATAAATAAATGGTTGAATAAACAAGTAAATGGAGAAGAGGAGATGAATCTTCAGTGCAAAAGAATTCCAGGTAACTGATTTGGCACTGCTCCCTCCAGGAAGTGGGGCGTAACCCTCCACCCCCTAAGTGTAGATGGCACATAGTGACTTCCTTCCAAGAGCACAGTATGAAAGGGAAGACGGGAGAACTTTATAGAAGCACTACCTCATCCAGGTGATTAGGTCAACACTCATAGTGTTATATTAATAGCACATACCCAGGGCACCTGGGTGGCTCAGTCAGTTGAGCATCCGACTCTTGACTTCAGCTCAGGTCAGGATCTCACGGTCGTGGGATCGAGCCCTGTGTCGGGCTCCACGCTCAGAGTGGAGTCTGCTTGTCCCTCTCCCTCTGTTCCTCCCCCTGCTCACTCTAAAATAAATAAATAGATAAAATCTTTTTTTTTTAAAAAAATAGCACATACCCTCTTGATATGATGTCATGAGAATGGCACTTCACCTCTGTGGTCTTCTACCCCAAAACCCACAACCCCAGGCTTATCAGGAGAAAAACATGACAAATCCCAATAGAGAGGTATTTTGTCAAATACCTTATTAGAACTCCTCAAATCTGTCAAGGTCATCAAACAGGTCAAGTCTGAGAAACTGTCACAGTCAAGAGAAGCCTAAGGAGGCCTGACAGCTATATGCAATGTGATATCCTGGAGGGGATCCTGGGATAGAAAAAGACACGAGGTAAAAACTAAGGAAAGCTGGGCGCCTGGGTGGCTCAGATGGTTAAGCGTCTGCCTTTCGGCTCAGGTCATGATCCCAGGGTCCTGGGATCGAGTCCCGCGTCGGGCTCCCTGCTCCTTGGGAGCCTGCTTCTCCCTCTGCCTGCTCTCTCTCTCTCTCTCTCTGTCTTTCATGAATAAATAAATAAAATCTTTAAAAAAAAACAACTAAGGAAAGCTGAGGACATTACGGACTTCAGTTAATAATAGCCATGCCATCATAATAAATGGCATGAGGCAACTATTTGGGGGTGTTGGAAATGTCCTATGTCTTGATTATTGGGAGTGATTATATGACTACACATTTGTCAAAATTCATAGAAGGGGCAAAAGTTATATTATGAAAATATTTCAATAAATCTGACTTAAAAACACAATGTTAGAGTAAACCTATTAACCCCCCTCTTTCCTGTCCCTACATAGCCTAACTAGAAGAGTAGCCTAATTGCTTTAGCATTTATTGTGCACTTATCTAATGTTCCAGGTGCTATACTAAATTCCTTAAGTATATTACCTCATTTAACTCTGAAGAGTAGATGTCATTGTTGTTCACATTGTGCAGATGAAGAAATTAAGCTTAAAACAGTGAGGCAACTTGCATGAGGTCATGGGGCTGGTAACTACCAAAACCAGGAACTGATTCTGCAAAGCCCAAGATCAAAACCCATGTGTTTCACAACTATTCTATCCATACCACCAAATGCTTTTCCCTTCTAATTCTAGAGAAAAGAGTATTAGGCTTTATGGAATCATAAAAAGATAAAAGAAAACCTTACTTCCTGCCCCCTTCCTCAGTTCTACACACAATAACTACTGTACTTCACTGGGCTACAGCTTTATGCCCGATGACATGAGTGAATGTACCAGTCAAACAGTGAAACTGTTGATAATAGCCCTGCAAATTGATTTGGGGTCATTGTTCACCTGAAGTTGTCAGCCTTGAGGGCCTACATCTGGAATGTTCTGACATTGGGCAGAGCAGACAGGGGACTCTACAAGTGAAGGTAGGCAGGCAAGCTCTCAATTAGCTCCAGGTTCCCCCATGGCCCTGAACCTCTGCAGTTTTATTCACCTCCACAGAAACTCCTTTGCTGTCTGAGAAAGTGGGTTCCATGACAAGGGTACGACCGGCAGGATACAACCCTCTCTCTTCCACATGAATATGAGGTGAATTCTCTCCACCCCGTCTCAGATTAAATTCAAGCTTCAGGTCCAGGAATTAGAGAACCAATCTCATTTACCCTTGCTATTTTATCTTCCTATGAAGGAGTGAGACCTCATTCATAGAAGAAATGAACATCTGAGACAAGAAGTTCACGTTTTAGTTTTCCAAAGGGGCACACATACAGGGTTTTTCAAATCAGATATTGTGATCACAGATCTCTATTTCACTTGTACCCAGATCTCCCACTGGACCTTTTCCAAAAACGTTCGGGGGGGGGGGTGGTGCGGGGAGGGGGAAATAATAGTATCAAACAGTTTGAGTACCTTCCAAACCAAAGGCATCATCCACTGGCCAGCCAAACTTAGTGCATGACCCAGGTGGTTTCCTACATCAGCTCCATGGATAGTCCAGGATGTCTCTTCTATTTAAAAGGCCAAACACAATCCACCTTCAGAAGAAGGATTAGAATCTAAAGGCACTGTCACCAGTTTGCTGAAGAAAAGAGAAACAAGCAAGCTCCATTAGACAGTGCTGTCTTAAAAAAAAACATAAACTGCTTATTTTTCTTCATCAGAGCCTCCCTCTCCCCACATTTTCTAAGTGATACCTCATTTCAAAGATGAGGGTTTCCTGACTCTTGGTTTCTGGTCAGGTCATGATCTCAGGGTCGTGAGATGGAGCCCGATGTTGGGCTCCACGCTCAGTATGGAGTGTGCTTGTCCTTCTCCCTCCCCATCTGATTCTCCCCCCCCTTCTCTCAAATGAATAAATAAAATCTTAAAAAAAGAAAAACCTTTAAAAAAAGAGAACCCAGTGTTGGAAGAGTCTGCAGCAGCTCCGTAGGGTCCTGATCTCTTATTCATCCTGACTTTCCTCATTAATTCACTTAGCAAATATTTATTGCATGCTTTTGTGCTCGCTGCTGTCCCATCACTTGCTCAGTTTATTCCACAAATAATAGGGCCATTGAACCTAGTATTTATCAAGCATCATCATTCACCAGCACACTGCTAAACACTTAATGTTAGATGATGTGTTCTTACATCTACAATCCAACGATTTTTTCAGATGGAGAAACTGAGGAGTAAGGAAGTGTTGAAACTTGACCCATTTTATGCATGTAGGAAGTAAGAGTAGTTAGATAATCCTAAGCAACCTGGGCATAACTCTGTTTACTCTGTTGGCTTAGAAGCTCCTTGTCACATGCACACACTAGGGTAGGCAGGGTTGTGCCCCAATCACAGATGACCCCCAAATCTCAAGAACTTAAAACAACAAAGGCGTTTTTTCACTCATGCCACATGCCCATCGTGGGTCAGCTGGGAGCTCTGCTCTTCACGGTCCTCAACCCAGGACTCACTACCTTGTCGTGGCAAAAGAAAGTACACTGGCTCTTAACGCTTTCCCCAAGATGTGACACTTGTAACGTCTGCTCACATATATTTTCGCCAAAGCAAGTCACATGGCCATGCCTGAGCTCACAGGATGGGGAAATGCAATCTTGCCACGTGCCTGCCAAAAAGAAACTAATACTGCGAACACCCTAGTGACATTCTCACAGTGGTGATGACGGGGACCGTTGCTGGTGGGTGCCGAGGTCTCACACCATATGTTTGTACGTGAAATTGTCCCCAACATGTGCCTGCTGTGTTTTCCTGATTTCTCTCTCTGCCCCTCTGGCCTTGCCTATTATCTTCCCTTGGCAGTGTCTGACTTTCTCCTTCTATCAAAGGAATTCTTTTGAAGGAATTCTTTTGCTATTTCTTCTTTAACTGATGAAGTCTCCCAAAGTATTCTGCTCTCACTTCTCTGATCCCTTGGCGACTGAAGAGTCAAAAAGAGGACCAGTGATAAATGACATGTGGTCAGTGGGTGGTGAACTGTCAGCTGAAAGGATCTTGACCTTTCTTTACCCCACTCTTTCAAATCCCCATTGTGAGAATAACAATTATGCTAGTACCCCTGCCTTTATCTGCGGCCCAAGGAATGTGTCCATATGAGCCCAGTCTTGGGAATTTGGACAACTTGCTTTCATTTTGAAAAATTTGGTTCAAGAAATATTTGCTGAGCATCTACATCAGGCTAAGATGGGGATATGAAAGAGAGTAAAGCATGTTCTCGGCTCTCAAAGGGCTCGCGTGTAAATGGAGAAGGCCAGTGGTTCTCAGCCCCAGACGCACATTCAAATTACCCCGGGGAGATGTAAAATGCAAGGCTGGGACCCACTCCCAATGTTTCTGATTTCATCAGTCTGGGGTGAGTCTTAGGCATCAGTGTTTTTTGAAAACTCCCCAAGTGATTCTAATATGCAATCAGGGTTAAGATGGGTATATACAAACCGCTGATTAAGATGGGCATAGAAACACATGATTTCAACATGTTTAGGATACTTTGTTGAGAATGGAAGCTGAGGCAGAGGCAGATATATTGTAATAATTATAACTTATTGTCAACCTCATGCTAGGTGCTCAGCTAGGTAGGCACTTTACAAGCATGATATTTATTTAATCCTCCGTACTATCCTCTTTGTTTGAAATCCTTATCTCCATTTTATAGATGAGAGCATCAGGACCCAGGGAGTTTATGTCATTTGCCCAAGGTCACAGAGCAGGCCAGTTTTAGAGCCAAATTCAAACTTAGGACTGTATAGCTCCAAACCCACAGACACCCGAATAGTCACTATTTTTCCAGAGTAGAATGCACTCGTACACCATTTTCTGAAAGAACATAAATGATGGTCATGGAAAGGTCAACCTGCCATATTCATTTCATTCTTGGTTATACTCCTTTGCTCTTCATCTGTGATCCCTGAAGTTTCCCTTTCCTCCCTGCCCTATGTTCAAGTTCACATTCTTATGGTTATGGGGGAGAAGAAAATAGTGGCGAGGTATTCTAAGTTCAATTCTAGAGCAATGAGCTCATCATCCTGGCTCTTGGTATTATTGCACTGTTTTCCCCCAGAGCCGGGTATAATCAAAATTCCTCCTACTTGTTGTGTAACTGACCTGCAAAGTCAAGCTGCAAGCCAAGGCTGTCTGGATCACGTATGCTTGCACAAAGAGAACTGAGCCAAGCACTTCCAAAACAAACCTAGTGAAAAAAAAAAAAAGCACAGAGTGTGGTCGAGCACAATAAATGGGGCAAAGGGTTTCAGAAGACCATCTGCCATTCCTGAGAGCAATGTAGGGTTGGTGGCATTATACTTCCAGTGACTGGGAGTCAGGGCAGTTGGGCTGATGGAATGGATTTCACCTTTACAGAAGTATCTAGAAACCAATGGGTGTCTCTTTTGCATGTTCAAGAATAATAAGTTGGAAAAGTGTTGTCAAACTACTTTCTTTTGGTGAAATATGTTTGATTTTTTTTCTAAAATCCCTCAATAGTCAAGATCTCAGTCTATGTCTGTCTATCAAGTTCAAAACAAAAGTAAAGGTAAGACCAGCAGTAATGACCAGAACTTGGGAGGGTTGGGTCTAACTTGATTTTGTGGAATTGTGGAAAATGGAGTCTGAAATCTTAGTACCTTTTTATCCCCATCCTTCCCCTACCACAGTGAAAATCTTTGGCCAAGTCGTATATTCTTTCATTTCTTAATTCCATTCTCTTTTATGGAAAAAACCGTCTGTAAATTGCCTTCCTTCTACCTTCTCATATGACCCTAGAGATTATAATGAAAACTAAAAGAGAATCATAACTCTAGTTCTTCAAAAGAGAGAAACCAAGAGAAACCAAAGTAAAATTTTATTTGCTTTCTCTCCACTTCCAGCCATTGTCTTTCCCATCATATCTGCCATCATCCAGAGGCCCTGTTGGTCTATCTGAGGCCACACATCTAACCTGTGTGCTGCTATGTCATAAGCACTTAGTACAGTGCCTATCACTGCGTAGGCACCCAGTAAACAGGTGGCTTTTGTGCCTGTTGTTAGGGGTCCTTGTTTCACCCAATGTCCCATCCCTATGCCACCGCCACCTAGCCATTTCAAGTCCTTTACCAGATGGCAGGAAGAGCTTCAAGCTCCACTGGTTGAGGAGAAAAAAATTGATTTAAGCCACAGAGCAGACACCAGAATAGAGAGAAGCTGAGTGTGGGTGAGGCAGGAGCATCTGCATATTGATACCCAGCTGCTCAAAAGGCAAGTCTCCAACCAAGAGTGAGGCCAACAGTGAATGTCAGTAAATTGCCTCCGCACCTCTAGAGTCTGAAATTCCGGCCTTCCAAAAGTCAGCGGGAGTGTAATTTGGTATGAGTCCAGACTCATCCTTTCCATGAAGTCTCCCTGCAACTCCCACCAGACAAACCTTGGCTGCAGCCCTACCGACAGCCTTCAGCTTGGCTTCCAGCACCACGGGCCAACCCAGGGCGTGAGCAGCAGAATGGGGACCAAACAGCACAGCATGCTGGAGGAGGCAGTGGGCTCAGAGACAGGGTCTGGGCAAGGCCATGCCTCATTTACCAGCCCTTGGCTAAGTACCCAAAGTCAAACTATTGGAAGGCAAGGGGTATCCAGGCTGACATCTCCAAATACTAGTCATGTTCCCACGGGTGATGTTACTGGGTCAATCGAGCCTTTTTTCCTTCTAGCTATGCCCATAGCCATCTGTAGCAGCCAAGTTCTTTTCTCCAAATTTTTTTCCATAAAAACTATGTTCCAACTATCTGTAAATGATCCACCGCTAGGTGAGACCCATGAATGCAGAGATGCCTACCCTGGGCCATCAGGGACTGGGAGGCCCATGAGGGCACTTGGGGAGCAGCATTTCTGCCTGAGGAGCCCCACCACCACCACCTCCACATTCAAATAGATCACCAGCAAATCCAAGGACAAGCATTGCCTCCAGAGAGGTAACGTGTATAATCTGGAGATTCAAAGGTTGGAATGTTAGAGTAGAAAACTTTCTCAATCTCTCCAACCTCTGATTTGGGCCAGAAAGAGCGGACGGCTTGATTTATCATCATGATAGATCTTTATGCCCTAAAATAATTGCTAGAAACCCGGATGTTCCACTAGAAAAATAAATCAACCTAAATTGTGATCTCCATATTACCATGTCCCCAGCATTGCAGTGATGACATTGAGCCTTTGGGTGAGGTCTGAAGGTGAATCCTGAAAGAAAAAGGAGGTTGTTTTGAAGGGATGCTTATTGGAAAGCCCAGTATAATCATGCTAGCTGTCCAAGCCAATTGTAAAATTGCAGATTTATTAAGTTTAGTGGAATGCAGCCTGTACATTTGAAATATTATCCAAATGACCTGGCTTCCACTTAGAAATCTTCTATGAATTGAAACAAGTGAATTAGGGAGGCCTCTTGCCTTTAGCACTGATGGGTCTGTGGGAGGTGAGTCAAGAACCATTTATAATAGTGATAAAATACTATATTTAAGGCTGTAAAAACTTGGCATATAAGGTCTCAGTTCAGAACTAAATTCATTTTATGTGCTCAGCAAAGGAGCAACTGAAAGGTTTTACAAATGGGAAGTTTGACCTACTGAGATTTCAAACATAAAATCTGTCAATTATTCCTTGGGACTAGGTATAGTAATTACCCTCTTGCATGTTAAAATGCAAATCAGAACCATGAAGTCAGTAACAGCATAACTTAATCATGATATGCATGGCTAATGACAGTTACCCAAAGCCATTGTCCAACTGTCCCATTACATGCCCAAATGTGCATCAATGGGATGGGTCACTTGGGAATTTAGCAAGTAACTGGGAAAAAGCTTCAGAACCCCGTCCAATGAACAAATACAAAATCTGATGGGGCATTATGCTTTTGCTTTGCCAACAAGCCAGGGATCCTTCACTTGGGAATTCTATGGCTCCAGCTAGAACTGGTAGATAATGCTTGACAATTGAGAGATGTGTGCTTTAATCAAAAGAGCCTTACAAATTTAATCTCCTCCACATCTCTGACCTCGTCACTGACCTCTCCCCCTCACTCTCCAGACTCACAGGAGGGCCCTGATCTGGCTTGCTTCTAGCCTATCCCTGCTCCCAGCCCCTGCCCTCATTGTTGTCTCTCATTGACCTAAAATGCTCTTCTCAAGATATTACATTAATATGGCCAGTTCCTTCCCGTGGTCCCGTCTCAGTTCAAATATCACCTTTAAGAAGTTTCCTTTCAGTGCCCAATCTAAAGACAGAAGCATCTCTCCCTCCTCCCTTCCTCCTCCTCCCCTGACCTCCCAGGGCCCCCTTCCCCGCCCCCCCAACACGTCAATCACCTTATTTTAATTCTGGCAGATCACGTACAATTAGCTGATATTTTAATTTTTTTTTTTTTTTAAATTCTAAAAACTTGCTATATTTCTTCCTTCCCTAAAATGTAACTTCTGGGCAGGCAGAAACTTGGTTAGATTCTCTAACAAAACCTATAATCCTGCCTACCCCATGTAGATGCTCAATACATGATTTTGATCAAATAAATGAGCAGAGAGAGATGAGAGCAGGAACCTACCGTGGCTGGTTTTAGGCTCCCCCCCCCTAAAATGAATGCGGGTGGCATCAAAAAGCCAGATGTGACCCTCCGTGGACAGCCCACCAGGACATGGATCTCAGTCCTACAACCGCAAGGAAATGAATTCTGCCAACAACTCAAATGACCGAAGAAACCAATCTTTGGCAAGAGCCCCCAGAAAGGAACCCAGCCTTGTGGCAACTCTGATTTTAGCCCAGGGAGTCCCGTCGTGGACTTGTGACCCACAGAACTGTAGCACAGTACATCTGTAATGTTTTCAGCTGCTAACTGTGTGGTAATTTGTTATAACAGCCATAGAAACCTGCTATACTATTTAAAATACATAACGAAGTGAATGGCACATGGCCAGGGCTCAGCAAACACCAGCATTTCTTATGAACATTATTAATGGCATCATTATTGATATGGTTTTACTATCTCAAAAATCTCTTTCCACCTTGATGCTGAGCTCTGAATTCTGAAACTCCTCGTCTTGTCTCTCCTGGAATAGCTTCCTTTTAATTGTCTCAGGGAACTGGTCACCAGCTTCACGGGCTGAGTGTTGTGCTGGAATGAAGTGAGAGGAAATTTCCTGAAAGATAAAGCCAATAGTGAGGATTAGACTAAGGAGGGACAGCTGGGTAGGGGATGCTTTGGGATAAGATACCTTGAAAATGACACCATGAGACCTATGAGTAGTTTGGCTGGGAACACTTAACCTGGGTGCAAACAGGAGGAAATATCAAGCAAATGCCAAAGGAGAAACACACTATAAAAAAACAAAGGACATGTTACCTTTTTAGAATGTCAGTGTCACAAAAGACAAAGACGAGCCAAGGAGTCGTTCCAGATTAGAGAAGACTAAACAGACAAGGGGACTAAATGCAATATGCGATCCTAGAAGTGGGCCAATTGAAAAACAAAAATGGAATATAGACAGCAGATTACATAAATGTATTTATTAGCCTTAAGTTTCTGGAAGTTGACGGCTGCCCTGTGGTTATACAGGAGAATGTTCTTATTCTTGGGAAATAGGCACTGAAATATTCAGGGGGGATGAGGCACAATGTGCGCATCTGACTTTCAATGAATCAGAAAATAAATAAATAAAAAACATAGGCAGAGTGAGAGCAAGTGAGCAAATGATACAGCGAATGGGATGGAAAGTTAATTGGTGAATGTGAATAAGGGTAAAAGATTCTATTCTTCCAACTTTTCCTTAAGCTTGAAGTTATCATCAAATAAAGTGATAAAAGAGAAACCAGTCAAGTTTGCTGTCCAGTAAAGAGAAGGAATCATTAACACATAGTGCCCATTCAAGCCACATTTTCTTCTGATTTGTCACTCCCGCTGAACCTCTCTTATTAAGACTACCTGTTTTTTTCAGACATTTCAAGTGCATAGCTTCCAAAATTAGCCTAAGACAGAAAATTTCCTCAAGCCTCCCTTTAGGTGGATTAAATGTAAGTCCAGGTCAAAGAAAGTACAACTTTCAAATAATCCACGACCTTAAGATAGTTCAGAGACCATGGAATGCTAGCTTAGTGCAGAGAAATATTCATATCGTAGACCCAGTAAACGTTGTTTCCCCAAATGGGTGGCAAGGCTGTCAGCAAAAATGTTAGATGAATGAAGTAAATGGTCCATTGTCAAAAGTAATTGCACGTACTTACATGTAGACATAATTGACAATAATGGGTCCAAAGGAGGGATCGCGGTGGCTTGCGTAAATCACAGGTGTGTCTGAATGTTCCTAAATGTGTGCCAATTTCATTCTCATTGCAAATAAGCCCTTCCACCTTTCACAGTGTTGGTAAAGCACAACGTTTTTGTAGAAACTGAATCCTGTTCTCCTCTATTCACGTAACCCAAGTATGTGAGCATTTGAGCTTTCTGTAGTCAGGCCAGTTCCTCTACCATCAGTGCCAAAATGTTTAGAAAATGCTAGAGGTTCCCAAAATGTATCAGTTCTTGGGAAAACTGCCTCATCACCCGCAATGAACACTCCCGCACTTAGGCACCCATGTGTGCATCTAGCATTTGGTAATGTCTCATTCAATAGTGTCTCAAGAACCAGGTATGAAAATGACCATGGCTCTTCTACAAGGTTGGTGGCTTCTCTCACGGTGAAGAAAGAAACGCTGAGCATGCTCATCCGTGTAATTGGTGACCATTAGAAAAATTGGGAGATGCTCTTTCACTGAATCCCTTTGGACTTAACAACATAGCCCATCTGGAGCATAAAAGCTCTAAACCTAGAGAAAAGAAACAGCACAGATGAGCAGCGTCCGTGCACTTTCTCCATTCAGTGGGGGCTAATAAGGAAAAATGCTGAATTGCGATGATTACCCATGCCTTGTAAATAGCTTATCACCTGCCAATATGAATGGAGGGCCCCTGCAGGGCTCCGAAATGACAGGAAGAACAATGACCTTGGAGACAGAATCTCTGGAGTGTCTCAGAGAGGAATCTCAGCTGACTGCAACGCGGTCAGCCTGACGAAATAGAGCTCTTATTCTAAGTGGACCCCGCAAACCAGTCCTTGGGTGTTCCTATGCCATGGAGAAGAAAAATAGAGGGGTTTTGCAGAACAATCGGGCCCCATAAGATGTGAAAGGAAGGAAAGACAGAGCCAGCAATTATCCAAAGAATCAGACTAGATACACAGCCAATCAGTTATTTCATGGTGGGACAGAGCTCTCCCCAAATTTGGCAGATAATCGTCAACCTGCTTTTTACTTTGTTATTGTGTAGACTTAATCATCCTGTGAAATCTCTCTTGTTTTCAGACCTAAGTGCCACTGGAATGCTGTTCGAGTGGTCACATGAGGTTCATTAGGAAGAAGAGCTTGGCTTTGCGGGGACTGGGTGTCGGGCTGTTCTGTGGAATCTTTTTTTCTGCCATCACAAAGCTCCTGTGTGAAGGCCATTGTCGGTGCCACGGTAGAGCGTTTCCAGCCCTGCAAGCCCCAACCCCCAAGACATAATGCCTCAGTGGTGGCCTGCTTCATTGGCAGGTGCCAAGCTTTTATTTTTATTATGATAATGGCTTCATTTCCCCATGAATCGTTTAGATTAAGTATTACCACAGCCTGAGTTCTCTTTTATGGCCAACTTTTCGCTTTCTCTCCAGCAGCATCCAAACAACCAGGATTTCTTTATTAATTTTTGTTCTCTTTGGGAATGGCCACCAGGAGAAAGGGTTCTCAAAAATTTGAAGAGGATTACCTTTTTGCTTACCTTTATTGCCCACCCTCACAAAGCCTACATACACAGCTTGTGGGTACACAAACACACACACATGCTTACACCATAAGCATAGCATTGTTCTAACATGGGATTGGAGGGGTGGATAGACTCCCTTTGTGCTGGAGACCAGGACATGTGCCATTTATTAATGGGGGGGGGGGCAAAGAACATACAAATACTTCTAATGTTTCATTACCTTCTAGATAAATCAGTGTTGGGCTCTTAGTACTGCTTCTAACATTCTTTCATCTTGTTCTTAATTTCTCACCCTCAGATCAATCTACTCTATTTGAAGCATCTTGAAAATCTGCTACTTTTGGAGAATGTGCTCCGAGGGTCTCTCCCTTCTTCTTGTCCATCACATCCCACACATACACACACCCTGCACCTGGCAATGTGTTTCTCTATCCCTGAAAAATAATGCCCTTCTTATTCGAAGTAACACATAGAGTGTTTTTCAAAAAGTTCTTAATGATGGAAGTTGCTGTGACATTTACCTGCGTGGCATCTGTCCAGTTCTGGGTCATAGTTGAAAACATATTTCCTGAGTACTGAGTGTGTACTCCATTCTGTAGGAGACAAAGAAATTATAACACCTGGTTTTGATCTTCAAAGAACTTAAAACACCAGGCTAGTGGTCAGGAAATTTGGATTTAGTTTTCAAGTTACCACTAACGATCTTTTGGTTTTGGTCAAATCCTGAAAACTCCAGATCTCAAAATCTGTAAAAAAAAAAAAAAGAAAGAAAGAAAGAAAAAAAATTGGGGAGTAGGTAGAAATTGAACAAGATCAAGGGTCCTAATTCAAATACCTACTGGTGCCAGAATCAGGTGAGCCAGCCAGGGACTCAAGCCCACAGCAGATTCCCATCTAGGAGCCATTTGCGGCTCAGCCCATCAAGTGTTGCAGGCAGAAACTTGAGTATCCAGACTTTCACGAGAAGTCTTTTGACTTCTTTGAACAGAGTACAGGTCAATGTTGTGCTCGCCAACAAAACATTTCTGCAAACTAGTTAGCAACTTCTGGCCTACAGGCTGAAGACCTACCAGGTCCTTCTTTCTTATTTTATATGATGTTTGGAGTCATCCAACAATTGGCATGCAAACCAAGTATTCAGAAGGGCGTATGGACCCAGGAAAGATGGTCACTGGGTTCCTCAGGCCATCAAATGATTACAAATTGTGCGCATGACTCATCACTGTTTCAGCAGCTTCAAGTATTACTAATGAACATCCAGATGGGACTGCTGACTTTTGAGGAGGAGAAGGAGCTTAGAAAGAACGAGTAAAGGAAACAAAAGGCAATTTTTAACTGTAAAGAAGCCCTTCCGGCCAATGGTATGTGTAAAGAAGAGGAAGCAGAAGGGTCCTGTAGAATCTACCACCTGACTCTGGAGACTCAGCGACCCCGGCCTCCCCCCCCTGCCCCCATAGCTGTTAGAAGGAAAATCATAGAAGTACAGAGAAAGGAGCAATCGAAACACACCTCGTGGTCCACAGAAGCCATCAGATCACACAAGAGAGAAAACATATAGCAGTGAGGAAAGCACTAAACACGGCAAAACTCTCAGATCAAGTGAAACATTTTTGAAGACAAGGATTTCCAAAATCTGTGAAGTTTTAAAAAGGTAGAATCAGAGGCAAAGCCTCCAAATCTAGGGGAAAGGAGAGATTCTCTGGTTGGTGCCTCCTGATTAATGAGTAAAAAGTGATCCAGTTACCATAGCAACTTGAAGATACACAAAAGGAAACATCCTTTCTTTAAAATATTCCTGATGATGAATAGGCAAAGTCTTTCAAAATACCTATTTTAAAAATGTAAGAGGCTCCTTTTTCCCTTCCTGTAAGAGCATATCACAAAGGATGGTGCCGTGTTTGTTTCCCCAGATAACAGGACTTGCTTACACAAGCCTGAGTTTGCTTACACAAACCAGCAATTTGGGCAAAAAAGTAATGACCAGAAAATATGTCTGTTGGAGAATAAATTGTTTTTCAGCAGTTTTGTTTCTGTTTAGGCAGCAAGGGAGACAAATGTATGTTGTCTTGGTTTTCTTTTTTCTAACAATACGTTTCGTTGGAGTTTCCATGGATGCTGAGAATGTGAAATGTACCTAAGCAGAGTCAGGAAATGAAAGGTTAGGCTTTCTGTAACCTTGTCTTGTTGTCTAAATGGAGAAGTAATAAAAAATATGACTTCGGTGGGACTGCACGCCCAGCCCCTTTGCCTTCTCCAGCTTGGCTCCCGCTGCCCCGGACACTTATTTCAGGATCCAAAGGATTGTTCTGTTTTGCTCCAGGCTGTTCAACTTTGGCAGAATATCCTGAGTAGATTGGAGATTCCAAGCAAGGTCTTGAAATGAAAACTGTAATGATCAAATATCCTGGGGACCCCTTCGGTAGGCGGTGGAAGGCTCTTAATTGAAAAATTTGGGTAAATGGTTGGTGCAAAGCCCAGCTAAGTGTCGCAAGGCCCGTGGCCTGGACAGTCTAGCTGATGATGTGATGGGGGCTTTTGCTAACCAGTAGAAGGGTCAATGGTCTTGAGTAGCATGGTAAGACTGCATAATATGGTCTTTTAGAGCGGGTGTATAAATATTTTTATGCAAGGATATGTAATCTTAAGTAGAGGCAGTGTGAAGGAGACAGAAATCATTTGGAGTTCCTAGCAATGGAAGTTTCCAAATCTGTATTTGTTCTGTAGGACCGCGGACAAGGGATGGAGGTCCCTTGGGGCTCAGCTTACTCATCCTTAACATGAGGAATTTGGGCCACCGTCAATTCAGCAAGCATAGGCTACATGATGTCATCTCCCACCTGTATCCTCAACAACCCCAACTCCTGAGTGATATGGCTCAGAATACAGCACCACTCAGCTGCTCGAGCCAAAATTCTAGGAAACTCCATTTCTCCCTCTCTCTCTCTGGGCTTTGTTAAAAATAACTCTTTCCAAGACTGAGAACCAATGAGCACTAAGACTGGGGAAGGAGGTGGCGGGCTGGCACATACAGAAAAAGATCAAAGTATCAACTTGAGTACTTATGAAGCTAAAATGGTGAATTAGATCTATGAACAAACAGTAAGCTTCCTAACCCTCCCTGCCCTGCATCAAACTTGCTGTCTCACCCAGGCACGCAAAGTTCCTTCTCTCAAATTCACTAATCATAGAGGATAAAGCAACCCTCTTTCCATTAAAGAGAGGTAGGTGGAATGAGATGGCTATGTAGTTGAGTTCCTGGGACCAGATGAAACTAAGGTCTCCTACTCCTCCGCTGTCTTGATTTCCAGAATCCGGAAATACGTGAATGAGAAAGGACTTAGTAGCTATCTTCCCAATATTTCAAGGATCCAAACAGAAACACAGGGGAAAATGCTGTTTGTAAATACTTGTTGTATCACTGTATTAGTTTCTGAAGGCTGCTGTAACAAAGTACCCCAAACAAAGTGGCTTTAAACAATAAACATATATCTATTTCTCGGTGTTCTGGAAGTCCAAAATCAAGGAGTCAGCAGGAATGATTGCTTCTGGAGGCTCTGAGGGAAGATCCTTCCTCACCTCTCCCTAGCTTCTGTTGGTTGCCAACAAGCCCTGGCATTCCTTGGCTTGCAGCTACAACACTCCAATCTCTGTCTTGATGGTCTCATTACCATCTTCCTTCTGGGTGTATGTGTCTGTCTTCATGTGAACTTCTATGGACATCAGTCATTGGATTTAACCCCCTCCCCCCAATATACCTGCAAAGACCATATTTCCAGGTAAGGTTACATTCATGGGTCCCAGAGGTTAGGACTTGAACATATGGTTTTGGGGGACATAACTCAACCCACAACAGTCACCAAGTCATTTCCACTTCCCACATATTTTTCACTCTGTCCCACTTTGACCCATCTCCACTACTATACTTGAGGCCACCCACATAGCTTACGTGGATCATGCAATCATCTTCTCACTGATCTCCTCTGTTCTTCTCTTTCACTCTTGAAACCCATTCTCTATGCCACAATAACCATGTTCTTTCTAAAATTTAAACCTGATCATTTACAACCATCTACAAATCTAAAGTGATTTCCCATGGCTCTGGACAAGGCCTGTTCTCCCAAGCATGACATAGAAGCTTCTTCATGACCCAGGCTCTTAATCTCTTCTGTCTTCCCTTCCCTGTTTCTTCTCACTTCCTCATTACTCTAGCTACCCTAAACTCCTGGTAATCCATTTTGTAATTTTCCTATTCTTTTATGTAAAATCCTGTGTGTTTTTAAGGTGAGGGCAACCATGCTGTATTCTGACAAGGTCTTGCCTCTCCCTCTGTAGTTTCTTCAAGGGGGTATCTCATGAGCCCTTTTACTAGAGGAATCATCTCTGTAGATTTAGCTCTCTCTGCCTTCAGGTCTTTCCACATGGAAAGAATTCTACTCTCTCTCCCTCAAACTCATTTTTCAAGTTCACTAAGCCTTCACTTCCTTAAGGAATCATTCTGCAATCGCATTCCCCTCCTCACAAAACACACATACCCTGGTTTAGGTATCACCCTATTTCTTCTTAGTCACCTGTTCAAAATCCCTTTAGTAACACTACATAGCTTTCATGGCAATATACTTTTCCTTGCTGCATTCCTCCCTACACCCTGAGCTCCCTTCTGTACTAGGAATGAGTCATCACTTTAGCCCTAGCGAATAGTAGGACTGAAAATATATTTGTGAAAGAAACCATAACACGAAAGCATAACACATAGCACTACAGCTGCTGAGATGAGTGAGATATATTTCCTGACTATGGCAGATCATTCACCATTTACCAAACCCCAACTTGACCATAGCTGCAGTAGCGGCACAAAGGTTATCAGAAGCTCAAACAAAACAAAAGAAAACAAGAAAACATCGATTCTTTCAGAAGAACTACAGGACTCAAAAGAAACAAACAGGGGTGCCTGGGTGGCTCAGTCAGTTAAGCATCTCCCTTCGGCTCAGGTCATGATCCCAGGGTCCTGGGATTGAGCCCCGCATCGGGCTCCCTGCTCCGCGGGGAGTCTGCTTCTCCCTCTGCCTCTGTCCCTTCCCCAACACTCATGCTCTCTCTCGCTGTCTCTCTCACATAATAATAAAATCTTTTTAAAAATTCTTCATATTCTTATGACATCTGAGCTGAGCCTAAGTCTAAATTCCCTTCTGGCTCTTATATTTTATGATTTCAGGTCTTTCATCAGAATTTTGAAGAATTTCTGCCACTGTGTTAGTGTCTTTTTGAAATGACTGATGCTGTTTCATACACCAAATTTCCAAGTCCTCTTCTCATAGTATTTTCCTTCTTCTTACAGACTATGACTATGTCTCTTTATCCTTCTCCATAGACTAAGAGCTGTTTTCTTGGTTATTCTGCAATTTCACTATGATGGATCTTCTTGTAGATTAAAAAACAATAATATATATGTTTATGCTTATATATGTTTAATGTATGTTTAATAATACATATGGTTAGTCCTTGGGACTAATGATTGGTATCTTTTAACAATTCTGGAAAATTCTCAGGCATTCTTTTTTCTTTTTTTTTTTAACCACCTCTTCCCCATTCTATTTTTTTGGAACTTTGACATATATTAAATCTTCTCATCCTAACCTCCTTGTCTCTTACTGCTCTTTCCTGTTTTCTACCTTTTTGTCCCTCTGATTTTCTATCTTTTCTTTGTATCTATCTTTGAGATCACTGATTCTCCTGCTATGCATAATCTATGGCTTAATATAACCATTCAGTTTTAATTTTGAATTTTTATGTCTTCCACTTATAAAGGTTATATTTGCTTCTTTTCCAAACTGGTTACTTTTCCATTTTCAAGATGTTCTTTTATTTCTTTAAAAATATTAAACCTTTAGAGGTGCCTGGGTGGCTCAGTCGGTTAACCATCTGCCTTCAGCTCAGGTCATGGTCCCAGGGTCCTGGGATCAAGTCCGGCCTCGGGTTTCCTGCTCAGTAGGGAGCCTGCTTCTCCCTCTCCCTCTGCTCCGCCCCCATGCTTTCTCTTTTGCTATCTCAAATAAATAAAATCTTTAAAAAATATTAAACACTTGTTATTTTTATATTCTGTGTCAGATCATTTCAAGATCAGTGGTCTCTGTGGATCTGATTCTGATGTCTGTTATTTCTGCCAACTTTCTCTCAGAGTGCCTAATTTCCTTGTTTTTAAACTGTGACCAATTTCCTTGAAAATTTACCTGTGAGAACACTTGGTGATCTGAGTTAAGATTACATTTCCCTAGAAAGGATTTGCATTTGCTTCTACCAATTGCCTTGGGATGCTATCTACTTAGAACTACTTTAAATTGAATTTTCCTTTTGAGATGTTCCCAACACACAGATAACATGAATTCAGATAACTTAGGTGAGATCCAGCTTATAGTTATACGTTCTCAGAAGAGATTTTGTTGTTGCTTTTTAATCTACCCAATGCCAAGGCTAAGACTGGGATGATGTTTTTTGTTGTCCCCTTCTCCTGACAATTTTATTTTCCATTCATCCTTACACTGAAACTGTAGTCCTTTGGTTCCCATTTTAGTCTTGTATTTTGTCTGGCAACCGTAACTATAATAAAAATGCTCTGAATTTTTCTATTCAAAAAGAGAGATAAAGGCTAATTAAGTGGTAAGAGAGAAAGAGAATCATTAACTTGGTTTCTTTCAAGCCCTAAGCAAATATTTCTGTGGTATACTAGATTAGAGGTTTATCTATTCTATATTTTGCCACATTGTGGTTTCTTCTCTAATTAGCTTTGCTAATTACTGTCTCCTCATCAAATTCCTTGAGGGTAGGGATTGCCTTTCTTGTCTGTATATATCTCTATAATCACCAAAGCAGTGTATGGACTATCATACAGGCTCAGTTTAAGTATTTGTTTATTGCTCCTACCTCCAGCCCCGTTGACTGTTCCTCCTTTCTATCCACCCAAGGACTCAAGCCAGAGCCAGGGAACCACCCCACTTCCTCACCTCCCACATCATATCATCTGATCTTCTCAATTTTTATCTTTTTAGGTTCCTTCCAATCTGATTCTTCTTCATTACTGCAGCCATAGTCTGAGTTTATGCCTACCCATTTCTCCTGCAGTATATTCCTTAAACCAGTGTTTCTCAAATGTGTTACATGGAATCCAGGTTTTGCAAGATTTAAGGGATGTAACCGTTTCCACAGTTAAAGAAGTCATTTTCCATACAGCACCCACAATGATCATTTTAAGATATTCAGATCACATCGGATATCTTTTATAAAACTTAGCATGGTTCCTCATTACTTTTAGATTGAATGCAAAACTCTTAAGCCTGGCGTGTAAAATGATATTTGATCTGATCCTGCCTATGACCTTGGCCTCATCTCCTGACTCTCTCCCTCTCTTTATCCACTGTAGCCCCACTGACCTTCTCCGTGTTCCTTGAATAGATGAAGTTTTCTTAGCCTCTGTCTGAAACACTGCCCTCAGAGCCCACATGGCTATCTCCTTGTTACCATTCCCATCTCCAAAGGTCAATTCCTGAAAGGCTCTCTCCCCAACAAGCCTATCTAAATTAAGACCTCTCATCTCCATTCTGATCTCATCACTCTCTAACCCTTTATCTGAATCTCTGTACTTATTTACATGTTTCTCTTCTTCATTCACGCATATTTTTGGAGCTTCTGCTATGTGCAAGGCAATACTCATGGTACTGAGGTACAGGAAAACAAAACAAAACCACCCGTCTTCACGGAGCTTGCATTTTAGTAGCTGTTTCATGCAATTATTGAAGATTTACATCTTATTTGCATTATAATAATTACCTAATTTTTCTTTTATTGTCTATTTTCCAAAATGTAAGCTCCAGAATGAAGGAATGAGCGAACAAACAGCTATAGTGGGCAATCCTCATAGGCACTCAGCTGTGTATATTTATCCATCACTTTCACCTGTTAGTTGGTTGAGAGAAGAATGGGAATCCAGAAACAGCTTGCCTATTAGGATATCCCATTGTTGGAACCAGAGGACTTGGTAAAGACCAGAGTCCAATAGAGAACTGAGTCCTCTTTTAGCCAACATTTGTAGACAATGATTTAGATTATTTATTCTGGTCTCTCTACTACTGTGTCCCTCCAGGGGGCTGTGCCCCATTGTCAGCTGTACTATTTACATTATTGCCAGTTCAAATATTTATTCATTGTCCTTGGACACCAGTGAGGACAAAAGGATTGAAAATCGTCAACAGGCCCCCTAACCAAGTACTTTGTATCCCAGTACCATTGAACCTTCCAGAAAAAATCTTCTGTTTTGGCAAAGCAGGTCAAAGGGTCCATTTTGTATGTGAGCGTTAATTATCTGAAGCAATTCTGAGTACAAGGCCTATCTGAATTACATACTTTTTAATGCTATTTGGGGCTTATAATTAGTTGCACTCTGTGGGTATATAAATCTCTTACCCCGTCCTTATTTTTGTGTGGAATGAAGAATGTCAGTGCCTCTCTTACAGATTTGTACAGCATCATCCAATAACTAAGTACATATTTACTCTGGGAGAATCTGCATTATTGACAATGTGCTTAATTAACTCCCAAAACAACTTAAGTATTGGCTGCTTGTAATATTGTCTTTCCCCTCAAAGGGAGTAGTGCATCTCAATAGGGGATGGACACTCTGCTGATGCTCCAGCAAGGCCGCAGGTGCTCATAAAGAGAATTGCTTGAGAACGCTTGGCCCAAGTGACAGTGCCTCATCCAGTTGGCAAGTCTTGAGGCCGAGCCAAGAATAACCCCATTTCCTAGTGATCTGCCTCCTTTACGGAATCCTATCAGAAAAACATTTCAAATTAAAAGTGAATTTTTAAAAAGGAGTTCGTGTAAACATCTGCCATGGTTTTAACCGAACCCCATGGAAGATCGGTCTTGTCCTGGTGATGGAGAATTAGGAATTGCTAAGAAACAAAATGGAAAGATGGAAAAACAGAAGTGTGCAGAAAAGCGACAGAAAATGAAGAGTATGACCAAAAGACTAGTTCTCTGGAGAAAGGGGTCTGTGAAGAAGAACGTTTCCAGACATGTGGCATAAATGAGGCCTGGAGCTCATAACCTGAGCATGCACATTCTTTCCTTAATAGAATTTTTGTTCTAAGTCCATAGCACATATTTATTAATAAACATATATAGATACACATAAATAAAATCAGAAATAACTACTGTTAACATTTTAGCTTTTTCTTCTGATTTTCGATAGTCATCTCTGTACACACAGATCGATATGCATATATAATATACACATATCTAGATATGGATTACCTTCCCTATTCACATAGCCTACCATGAAAATGTCATGTCATTAAATATTCTTAAGAAACAAAATTTTAATGTATAAATGTACCATACTTTTTTAACCTCTTCTCAGCGGATGAACTTTCACATTGTCTTTCATAGGGACATAAACACTGGTTATTTCAATCTAGAAAGTTTTCTCTGGGGAACACATTAACATACTAAAGCTATAGAGGGTCATAGAAGGATGAGAAAAATGGAATCTTAGTTATAACATTCCAACGTGTTCATTTATATCTATATTTGCAACTTATTTCCCAACCCCCAAAATGCTAGGTGAACAAGTTAATTAGAATCATAGAGTTTGTCTATAAATATGGAAAGGCTAGAAGCCAGGTACAGGAAGTCCTTATATACATACAGATGTGTGAGCCCATCAGAGAACCAGTCCTTCCAGTTACAACTTTAAGCAATCGAATATAAAACATATTTTTGGAAAGCGAGTATATGAATTTATAACCTCAGAGTTGGCATTCTGTTAGATATGGCCCAAGTCCCTCATCTCCTCAAAGAGAAGTATGCAAGACAACCCACTGGCCCGCAGAAAAAGATAGAACTTGTATTTGCAATCATTTTGTTATTAAATTTTCTACTTTATCTTTCTACTATATATTTTTAAAAATGTAAAACATTCATGCACTAGCACACATAAATAATTCACACACATATATATGCATTGCAGGCATATGCTAAATTTTTAAACCAATGGGGTGATCAATCAAAACGGTATGGATATTACTACTTTAGATTCTGTAATTAGGGAGCTTATAGAGTATTTGGGGCTAGAAACCTATGAAGAAGGGGCGAAGCATCAGTTTGGTCCAATACTCTGCCTAAGTGTGGGAAGCACTGGGAAGGCAAACATTGCCCCAAGTTTGGTCAAACCTAGAATACAGGTGATTGGAACTGGGAAGGTAATTGAGCCAAAAGGTTGAAGCTGTGGGAGAAGCCAGCATCCAGGGCGTGATGAATTACAATAAGGCAGGTGCCGCTTTATGGAACACTTACAGATGTGATCTAAGAGGTCAAAGCAAAGGGAGCCTAATGAGTCTAGGACACCTGAGGAAGGACTGAGGTAGGGGAAAACCTAGAAGCCTCCCAAGAACATAAGTTTAACCTGCCTATTAGTCTAGCATCCTAGGCAGTAACTAGTAGATCTGTGCAGTAAAGGACTATGGAACAGATCAGTTTCAATAGGCAGTGGTAGAGGGAGGCCAGGGGTGTGGATGAAAGTTCTAGAAGCCTGAAAATGAATCTTTTTTTTAAAGATTTTATTTATTTATTTGACAGAGAGAGAGAGACACAGCGAGAGAGGGAACACAAGCAGGGGGAGAGGGAGAAGCAGGCTTCCCGCCGAGCAGGGAGCCCGATGCGGGGCTCGATCCCAGGACCCTGGGATCATGACCTGAGCCAAAGGCAGACGCTTAACGATGGAGCCACCCAGTTGTCCCTTGAAAATGAATCTTGAAAGACATACCACCCTGACATTAACTTTTCCCCCTGGTTTTGCAAAGAGGCGATTCTGCCTCAACAATATAGCTGATCCCTGGCTAATTCTGGCCTATCTAGATATTATATGATAAAGGCTATTTAAAAAACCAAGTCTTTTGTCTCCTACAAATGAAAAAGAAACGTACAGTAAGATTTTAGAAAAGGCAAATTACAGTCATTTTAGCTCATACGTATCTTTAATTGTGGGACTCTAAGTTTATGTAAACCATAAACAACAAATTCTTTTTCTCTGCACATTTTGAAAATTTGATTCCATTTCAAGTTTAAAATATCCCTTTCCCAATGCATTTTGTTTTTTGTTTTTTTTTTTAAAGATTTTATTTATTTGTTCATGAGAGACAGAGAGAGAGAGGCAGAGGGAGAAGCAGACTCCCCGCTGAGCAGGGAGCCCGATGCGGGACTCGATCCCAGGACCCTGGGATCACGACCTGAGCCGGAGGCAGACGCTTAACCATCTGAGCCACCCAGGCGCCCTCCCAATGCATTTTGTAAGTTAGATGGCCATAACTCCTGATGTGGCCCTGACCCATCCAGATGCAATGCTGAAGGCTCCAGGTATTACTAAGAACACACTAACACGGCAGAGGATGTACGTTGACCACTGAAGGTGAAGTTGAAGGCAGCAGTCAACACCTACATGAGAAGAGGGAGTTTCCCCAGCACTGATAAAACTAAGGAAACCATGGGAAAGTGACACAGAGGATCACGAAGACCTCTCCAGAAAGAGGGGGCACCATAGTCCTGCCCACCCCACTCCATAGAAAGGAGACAATAGACATGAGTTTTCTCAAGAAAGGCAGGCTGTACCCCCATTTTGATGAGGCATCTGCTCATACATTCTCCTTAGTGGGGATGTGAACAGGTGGAAGCCAGGAACTGTTTCCAAAGGCTTTTTTTTTTTTTTTCCAAATGTGTGAGGCTCTCTCTGAATTCTGACCGAACTTGCCCCATGTCCCCTCAAACTATATTCTCTCAGCTCAAAGGTTTGACAACACCAAGTAACCAGAGCTATTCAAACCTCCTACTTTGGAAACCACCTTCTGAGACAGTCCACAATTCTAGCTTGTTTGGACTCTTCTACCCCTAACCCCCAAACACACACACATACATACATACACACATTGGAAGAGCCAGCAGAATTCATCTTTCTCCTTAAGCCAACCCTCCTTTCCTACCCTACCATTCAAATGCCAACTTGACTTAGACTCAACTTCTAGGTTTGGGATTGTTACCTTTCCTTAATCCCATAACAGCTGCCTCTCAGTGGTCAAGCTAAATCCATTTAGCTTATGTCTGACTTGTGGATCTTCTGGGGTGGAAAAATTTTTAAAATAATTCTTATTCTTCAGAATAACCGGTAATAATGAGAAAGACTAATGGGCATTCATAAGCTGTTAAAAGACATACTTCCTGTTCTATGCATTATTCATTTATGCAAACTATTGTAAAGGTACCAAATTCACTGTGCATCTGGGCTGGAAAGGTCCCTGGACTCAAGATTACATTGGTATGCACATTTCTGAGGCTTGGTTCTGTTTAGCATTTTCGTCAGTGACCTGCTTAAAGGAGCAGAGAGCAAACTCATTAAATTCCTAGATGGGAGGGATGGCCAGAACATTAGAGAACAGGATTAGAATTTCCCCAGCCCTTGCCAAGTAAGCAAAACTGTCAGAGTCAAATATGTTCATTGGGGACGGGCAGGGAAAAGTAAGATGCCCAACGGTGAGCTGAGTAGTAGCAGCTTATTTAGGAACAGACCTGAAAGAATACAGATGCAAACATAGACGTGTAATGGGAAATACTTACCCAGTGGAACCACTCGTGTTCTCCGGGGCCTTCGCACCCCTCTTAAAATGGATTGCGGAAGCATAAAGACCCCTCCCTACCTGCAAAAATTCTAAGAATTTCTGTGAGCTTTTGTTTCTCAAGGCACCTCTCGCTTCAGATTCCTTCTATCATGTAATTAGCCTGCTTTATGGTTCATTTCACTGTCCTGCTCTGGTCTGGTCGCCCTGTAACAAACCATGTCACCATACAACAGACAAAAACCATTTCCCTACTGTGAGCATATCATGGCCTCCTGCAGAAGGGTCTGGCTACGTCCTTGGCTGTCTTGAGTCTTGTTCCATCCTTCCTATGGAAGGGGCACGGCTGAATCTGGCCCAAGAGTCAGCCTTACATTGCCAACCCCTGCTAGACTCAATTGCAGAATTTTTACCTTTTGAAGAGTCTTAGCAACCACCTTCTCCAACCAGACCATTTTATACCTACAGAAATCAGAATCCAGAAAGCAGCGCAACATTTAATGCCAAGTTCGCAAGGCAGTTAAGCCAGAGTTAAAACTTCAAACTAGAAACAGATAGCCCGGTTCCCAGGCCAGTACCTTCTCCACTGCATCTTCACTAGGCTATTTCCAGAAGGTTCTGTCAATCTCTGGTTAAATGGCAGAACCTCTTATAGAAATTTTTCCACAATAGTTTTTGGTGTAATGCATCAGCCATATAATGTGTAATACACAGTCCTGTTGTCTTGCAACATCCCTAGGAGAACCCAGGATGAGCATTTGGCTAAAGATTTGAGCAAGGGGCAGATTTTGCAAAAACCAAAATAGAGCCTAGAGTAGATTAGAAAGGAAAGCTGTGCACAAAGTTCAAAGGGCAAAATTTTGTTTAAATAGTTAAAGGTCACATACAATCTTCATGTACCACGAGGAACATTCTAAAGAGGAGCAATTTTTTTTTTCCATATCTTATCAGAATGAAAAGAACAGAACTGGAGTATCATAGAAACTTTGCTGGAGGTCACTCTGTGAGTCACGGAAATCCCGGGCCAGTGGAAATCATAGAATTCCCTTAATAATTGGATCTGGAATTGGCATCCTTCAAAGAGGGTTATGAGGAAGGGAAATAGACTGAACTAGTGATTCTCAAAGCTCTTGCCCTCTCATTAAGTCCCCTGAAAGCTGTAGGAAAGAGTCCTTCTCTGAGCCAACAGGGACATATTGAATCATTATACTTAATGAGAACAGACAGTTTCTTCAAGAGATTTGTGATGTGCCCAACACAAAGTAGATACTGTATTGGAAAAAAATAATAATTGTCCCAATTTCAAAGGAGCCTCCCAGATGACACTCCCTCACATTGGCAGACATGGGGGGTAGCTCATGGAAAACCTGCCATTCAGAGTGGAGAGCCCGCCACCCCTTCCAAATATGCATGTGTGGACATGCTTGATGCCTTTCCCTCATTGATCCAGGAGGTGCATAATGTGGATGGTTCTTAATCTGCGTTTTGAAGACCTAGGAGCTTGGGATTCTACTTCCTTGAAAATCAGGGCCAGCCATTCCTGAGAACTCTTTTTTTACCAGCTTTGATAAAGCTAAACCACAGCATACATCGTGCTACTAATTAAAAATGGTATAATCTGTGCAAATATCATTTCTGGAGACTACCTTTCATGAATCATCCCAAAAAGATTATTTGTCTCAAGCCAGGACTTTTCCAGAGCCCATTTTTCCAAATGATGGACTCTCGGTTATTATGTTTCATTATTATAATTTTCTTCCAGATAATCCAGGAACCTGTACATCATGCACTACGGGGTATTACATGTAAGTTTGGCTTTTTTTTTTTTTTCATGGCACTAACTTTTCTGCAGTTTAAGCATTAGTGACTTAATCCTAAATCCAGTGATTAAAGCAAAGAGGCCGGGAAGCCTGAAGTGACTCTGCCCTGTCAGGCTATTAAAGAACAATTCTTGGATTTAGCAGTAAGAGCCCAGCTGTTTTCTTGCCTCCAAAGGAGGCCCTCTTATTCTTGGTCCTGGAAGTCACCCAACCTGACACTGGTGTCTAGGAATCTTGCCATGGGTTACCAGGATTCAGACCTTGCTGTTCATGGACAAACCTTAACGATAGACCTGCCCGCAGGCAAGCTATTTCCAAATGTCTGTGTGGAGACCTTGTCCTCAACAGGAGTCAGAAAATCCAGGATGAAGCCAGGTACTTTATGAGTTCTGAATCATCCCCTGGGTAAGAAGAGACACAGACCACTAGATTAAATGAAACACAGATAACAATCCCTTCCAAGGTTCTCCAATTCAACTCTACAAGTCAGAGATGGGAGGTCTCCACATCACCTCCCCTTCCCATTGCCACGTGACAGAAGCACACAAACCATCTGTTCAAATCCCAGGCCTGCCTTTAACTACCTATGGGACTTTGAGCATTTTACCTCAATACTCAGTTCCCTTATCTAGAAATTAAAGACAAGTCATAGCTACCAGAGGAGAATTGCATGGAGGTTGAAATGAGGACTTAATACATCACCAGTACTCCATAAATAAATATGGCTACCCCTTTCCTTCTCCCCACCCTCTTCACAGCTGCCCCGATGATGGGTCCTCAGAGTCCAGAGGGAAGTGGTTAATGACTTGTTTGGTGAGCACCCATAGACCAAGTTTTTATCCTTGAAACCTAAATATCTATACCTGTTAAAAATGATGTGTAGACAGATGTCAGGATATTAAATTATGGCGGTGAAGAGAAATACATCAACATAGCTCGTGGAAGAAACTCCATCTCCTCCCCCCCCCCCTTAGGTTTGAACACCACTGTTATAAGACCTGTCCTCAGAAGACCTACAGTGAAGAATCTGAATGCAAAGCGTGTGAGACCAACTGTGGCGATTGTGACCAGCACCAGTGCTACTGGTGTGAAGAAGGCTTCTTTCTCCTGGGTAAGCCTGAGAACCACGTGGTGCAAAGGAAGAACAAGGCTCCAGAGCCCCACCCAGAAATAAGAGCACTCGCTTGATTGGCTTCAGACTCTTCCCGTGCCTCTTGTCCAAGGATGGATTTTAATTTGGTTTGAAAATAAACATTAGCTGGGACTACTTCCTTCTGCTTTTATTACTGAAGCAGAGTTCCTATGTCACTCATTAATTTCCAACATCTCCAAGTTGATGGAAACAAGAGTGATGGGGGCGGGTGGGGGGAACACTGAAGATAAATGCCTTAGAATGAATCACCTGGAATATTCAGAACCGTGACTCTTTCCCGGAGAATTAACCCAACCCACGCTATATATTCCTAAGCAGTGTTAAAGATCAACAAGATCCTTTGTCTTTGGTTTTGGTTAGATGGTTAGGAAGGAACTATACTAGGAGTCTTCTAGTGGAAGGACTCACAGCCCAGTGCTCTTGAATGTTTGCAGGATCAGCCCACACTGATCTCCAGTGCTTCTATACAGAGATTCGTTTGATTTGTACTTTTTCAAGGCCCTGAGAATTTGAAGTTCTTTACTCTGTGCTCTTCACCCCTTCACCCCTTGAGCAAACTGAAATGCTTGGTTAAAAGAGGACTGACATGTTGGATTTAAGACACGTTTCTTGGTTGAAAGAAGATTATGCCAGTTTGGTTTCTTTAAAAACAAATTCAAACAAAGAATGTTCCTGAGATTCCCCACGTCCTGTTTAGAACTTGGCCTCGCACAGTGCGCCAAGCCAGCCGGGGACATACCCTCATGCTCCCTTTCTGTGTGCCCCTGCAGATGGCTCTTGTGTGAGCACATGTGGTCCTGGCTTCCATGGCGACCCAGAGCTGGGACAGTGTGAGCACTGCCACCCGGCCTGTGTGACCTGCACTGGCCTTGGCCACCATCAGTGCAGCAGCTGCCGGGAAGGACTGCAGCTGCAACACGGGACATGCGTGGAGCCTGCCCAGACCCAGGTGGAAGGCAAATTCTGGAATGGTATGTGCCTCCCGAGAGAGAGAAGGCAGGTGTCTGGCCACCTTCTCTGCCTTCCTGCCTCCCTCCCCCTTTAATGCTTGCTTTTGGGATATCCCAAAAGAGATGAAGGCACGGCAGTGAACCAAAGCTTGGAGTGGGAAAGGGTAGGAGGCGGTGGTTCGTTGTCATCCGACCTGGAGGGAAACCCAAAGCACAGCCTACGGTTGGTGTGGCCCATGAGTTCCTATCGGGAGGAGGAGACCTCGGAGCGGGTAAAGAGAGCCATGTAGGGGAATGGCCCAACGACCATTCTCAAAAATTTCAGAAGAGCTTCTATCTAAGGTAAAGGAAAACGACTGGTAAAGGTGGGCTTTTTCAATTGGACAAGGAAGACCTGCTCTAAAAGTGTTGGAATTTAAGCTGAGACAGCTGATCTTTCCGGCTGGCTGATTAGACCTTAGCATCAGCCAAGCTTGCCTTTTAAAAGATCCCCTCCAGGGGCACCTGGGCGGCTCACTCAGTTAAGCAACCGGCTCTTGATTTCTCCAGGTTGTGAGATCGAGCCTCGGGTCTGGCTCCACGCTCAGCAGGGAATCTGCTTGAGATTCTCTCTCCCTCGCCCCATCACTCCCCCCAACTCACGCTGCTCTCAAGTAAAATAAAATAAAAGTCCCCCTCCAGTTGCAGTTGGGGAAAGTGGGGATTTTGATGGGGGCCGGAGGAAGGGTGTGGGAGTTTGCAATCTAATAGTAAAGGCTTGCGTGTGCTCGTTCCTACCTGCGTCTTCAGTACTGACCTCACATTGGAGCCTCAATCACGAGCTTCCTTGCAAGGTAGTTACAAACTCCAGTGGCCTGTCTGTGTCTCTGGTGGTTAAAAAACCAAAGCCTCTTCCTGCTGGAAAAATCTGACTCACATTCTATGCAGAGATGTTCACGAAAACAAGAGATGCTCTCCATTTGATTTCAAGGCAAGGATTTGTTAAAAAGGTCATTTCAGTGCAATGGCAGTGGAGGTCTGCTCAGGATGAGTGTTCGAAGGGCCCGGGGCGAGGGATAGATCCCGGGCAGGAGAGAGGCTCTTGCCGAGTCTGATGAGGGACATCCATGGTGACCGTCCACCACGACAGGGTCGCATGTGTGACTTAAAGGAAAAGCAGCTCAGAGACCATCACAAACCTAGCAGCCAAAAGCCATGGAGAACACAGGCCAATTTCAGAGGCATAGCTGGGAAGAAAATCATTCAATCCAGATTGGGATATCTTCCGTGAATTATAGCTGGACCCAAATGCTGAAAACGGGCTTGTCTGGCATTTAGGCATTTAAGAGGCAGGGCAAGCCAAGAGGAAGATAGTCTGGTGCTGGGTCTCTAGCTCAGAACATCTGTATTTTATCTGGCATCCAGATGATGAAAAGGTCCAGGGAGCCAAGAGTCAGAGCGGATTTGATTCCCCAAATGATTACATGTCCCTTTCAACTGGACTACGCACTTTGCAAGAAGAAATCAGGCTTTGACTGCTCCCCTTTGTCAGAGCACCACACCCACCCCTCTGCATTTTCTACTATCAAAATATAGTGTTTTTGAAGAAAGGAAGGAATTAGTCCATTTGGGGAGTTAGCACTACTAAGGGATTTGAGAAGCAGATGAGAATGTTTCTCATGGCTGGACAAAAGCAACAAAGTCAATGCCATGGCTGCACTTTTCTATGATCTAGGAAATCAGACATGCAGACTATTAACAGTGAGGAAAAACTCTTTCTTCACTGAGCAAGGTGAGGCCGGAGCTCAGCTTCCCCAGCAGAGTTTAGACACCACTGAGGGAGATAGTAAGTGGGAAATGCACTCCATGAAATCCTGGGAGTATTTGAGCCAAATGCCTACATCTTTCCCCTGACTTCTAACTCTTAAAAAACAAGAACAAAAACAAACAAACAAAAAAACAAACAAAACCCCAACAAGGTTGAGGGTATAATAGGAGGGCAGAAGGTTCCAGAAAACAGGCACTAACTAGCCACCCCTTTAAGATGATGCTAAGCAGGTTGCAGTCATCCTGGGTCAACTCAGTGGGAGCCCAGACAATGGACAGAATGATTTTAAAGGAATAGAGCTGCCTAGGTGCTCTCAGCAAGGTGGTGGTGTGGTTTTCAACACAGTTGCAGATCCACATAGGAAAGGTAAAATGGGACAAACTTCAGTCCACTCCTTCACCCACATGACCTCCCAGAGGAAACAATCAGATCTTGTTTGCATCCAAAGACTACAACCACCCCCACGGTCTGTGCCAGTACATGTTGGGGAAATAGCCTTGAAATAAAAATCCAACTAGACTTTGCTAAACCCCTCTCTTAATAAAGGGGCTGCTTACGATGAGAGGGCCATAATTCTTCGTTAATTACACACAAGATGTTACTGCCTCCTACCCCAGTCCAAGGATGGAGATTTCCTTAAACGTTGGACCATGCCTGGCCAATCCTCCAACCAAGACTAACTCATCTCCAAAGATGGCCGCTCAACTCTGTTCTTCCTGCCAGCAAAGAATGACTTGCACCAAAGTATGGATCCCCACCACATCCCCTGTCCTAGTCATTAACACCCTGTGGAGATTCCTAGGCCAGTGCCCCTGTGTGGCAGCAACAGATCCAATGTGAAATAGGTTGCCAATGGCTTCCACAGGGACTTAGGCATCACAGAGCCACCATGGGTGAAAACATTCAGCTGTGGCAGGCCACAGGTTCGGCTGCTTTCCTGAAACCATTGTTGGGAATGGAAACAGTTTACTTTATGCCTGTTAAATCATTTGGATTTTAAGTGGTTTTTCCCCCTGGTAGTGCCGGAAAGTCCTAAGAATAATTCCTGCACATTTCCCCTACCCACCTATTTCCATCATCGATTAAAACCGTGTTTGTAGCAGGCTCTAATTACATATTCTGATGATAGTTTAATCTACAAAGCGCAGACACAGGGAATTAACTTTTTGACCACATCCTAACAATTTCTCACTAGCCTGTCTTTTGATCTTAATTCCTATGCCCTGAGGAAGCCTGGAATCCCAGAGTCAGTCACAAACACTGAGAGCCATATGTAAAAAATAAATCTCAGTGGTGAGCAGATATGCTGCCTATGTGTAACTGAATCTTCGAGAGCTTTAAAGATGCCACAAAAATCTGATTTTTAGAAGGACTTTGTAGATATATACAGTTGCCTCGCTTAGAAATGAGGACCTCATTTTTACTTAATTAACCAACCAGAACTTTGTGAAGAAAACACAGGACACTGGTTGAGTAAATGATTAAACCTTTGGCCCACAGGATCCCTGAAGGAACCATGTGTCTCCACTTGCCCTGATTGTCAAATATCCAGGAATTTCAATAGGGGATCATTAAACCACTGGCAGCTTGAAATCAACTACGATGGGAGTATTTACACCACGGAAATCAGCAAACACTACAATTTAAGGTTTTTGTTGTGTGTTCCAAAAAGCCATTTTACTGGTACACCGCTGCTTTGACCTCAACCAAACTATTTTAAAATCCAAATTAATTACTAAAAAGTCTCTCTAGTGGATGTAGGCTTTAGAGGTAAGCATACGAGGGTTCAAATCCTGGCTCTGTCCTTTACTAGCCATGTGACCTTGAACAAGTTATTCATCCTGTCTGAATCTTAGTTCCCTCATCCATAAAATAAGAACATGGAACTGCTTCAGCCAAGGTCATTCTAAGAAGTAAATGGGAGAGCCCACATAAAGCTCCCAGGACAGAAGAGGACACAAGAAAAGTTAAACTACTCCCTTGCCCTTTAATCTGACCCAGTCTTAACACAGGAAACACTAGTTTACTTTCAAAACAGTCTTCCCTGTCAAAAGCAAGTAATTTTGGGGGCCCTAGGTTGGGGAAGAATAGTCCCAGAAAGGCACCAAATAGTGGTCAGCTGGGATGCCTAGGAGCCAAGCAGAGTCCTGACTTAGCCAATACTGTGTATAAAGATGTCAATGGCAGCTTTACTTATAATAACCAAAAAAAAAAAGAGCAATCTAAAAGTGTAACAAAAGAAAAAAATTAAGCGAATTATGGTTCATGCAAATACATAATCCATTAAAAAGTGTACTAAGAATTTTAATAGCAAGAAAATATGCCTACAAAATTTATAATATCAAATGAAGGGGCGCCTGGGTGGCTAAGTCGGTTAAGCGTCTGCCTTCGGCTCAGGTCATGATCCCAGGGTCCTGGGATCGAGCCCCACATCTAGCTCTCTGCTTGGTGGGGAGTCTGCTTTTCCCTCTGCCCCTGCCTGCCGCTCCCCACCCGCTGCTTGTGCTCTCTCTGTCAAATAAATAAATAAAGTCATTAAAAAAAAAAGTAGGGTCGGTATTATATACGCAGAAGACATAAATGATTAAATACACATACATGATTATGCTCACACATTCAGCGTGAAGATGGGAAATCTACGTGCTGACGTCTACATCACAGGCATTTCTGGGTGGTAAGGTGATAGGCAAAACTGACCTTGTTCATCTTTCTTGCATTAAAAAAATAAAACACTTTATTTTTCTTTTCTAATAAAAAAGAGCCTGTGCCCACTGCAAGCCCATCTTTGGTGAGGAGCCTGCCACAGAAGCGACGGCGGAAGTTTCAAATCAAAAGAGGTAACAGGGAAATAGGGAGAAGACCTTCACACTGAATCAAAAGCCTCTGTGATGTAGAAACCAACCCAAAGAAGTTGGGCTACAAGGAGCAAATGGGGGTGCCCAAGTAAAAACAGAAGGAGGTGGTGACCACAACGTAGGTGCTCAAAGGCCAAAGACCGGGAGGAAATTCAGCAGTGGAGCTTTCTGGAACATTTAAGGGTGTTCCTGATGTGCTGAGTGTTTATATCTGGGAGAGGCTATCAAGAAAAGCCTCTGTCCTTGCAGATTTGTAATAGGCTGGAAAAGCACCTTTGGCCTTCCCAGTCGCTGTAGTAGTATTTGAAATAGCAGAGATTGGAAAAAAAAACAACAAAAAACCCCGAAGTGGTCACCAACAGTTACCAGTTAGAAAAATGAAGTATGATACACCCATGCAATGGAATGCTGTGGAGTCATAAACAAGAGGGGGCTCTTTATGCGCCGATAGAGAATGAGCCCCAAAATTCATTACCAAAAAAAAAAAAAGCAATGTGATAAACAGTGTGAATAGATACAGTTTATATAAAAAGGATGGAGAGATACTTTATGATATATTCCCTTTCTTCAGTTTTGTTGTGTTTTTTTTAACTGTGTGAGTATTGCTTATTTTAAAAAAAATTTTTAAATAAAACTCCCGTTTTATATGGTTTAGCTATAGTCATTTCTAAAGGACTGACTCTACATTTTCTTGGTCAAGGTGATTTTGTTTTTCTTTGAGGTCTTGTCCAGTCCAGAATTTCTGGAGTGGAAAAAAAAAGAGAGAAACTATGATCAAAGTCAAAATTTACTTGTGATTAAGTCACTAATCTTTTATGATAAAAAGCTGTGGCGGGGAACCACAATCCCTTGCCCACATTTAATTGCCGTTAACTGTGTGTACGGAGCACCCTCTAGTGGAAATATGCTGACATTACAGAATTTTATATCCAGGGTATCCCAGTGAAATGTCAAACTGCCAGAACGGGATACGCGTAATTATAAATCCCCAGGTAGATATATACATTATATTTTTAAAAATGTGAGAAAATCCATTAAAGCTCATGTCTTTCTAAATAAAAAGTTTTAGTATAAAAATGATAAAATCGGGGTGCCTGAGTGGTGGCTCAGTCGGTTAAGTGTTTGCCTTCTGCTCAGGTCACGATCCCAGCGTCCTGGGATCGAGCCCCAGTTCCAGCTCCCATATCGGTGGTGAGTCTGCTTCTCCCTCTCTCTCCACCCCTCCCCTCCACTCGTGTGCTCTCGCTCGCTCCAGCTCTCTCTCTCTCTCTCTCTCAAGATTGTGTTTATTTGTCAGAGAGAAAGAGAGCACAACCAGAGGGAGCGCCAGGCAGAGGGAGAAGCAGGCTCCCCGCGGAGCAGGGAGCCCGATGCGGGGCTCGATCCCAGGACCCCGGGATCATGACCTGAGCCGAAGGCAGACGTCCAACTGACTGAGCCACCCAGGCATCCCTCTCTCTCTCGGTCTCAAATAAATAAATAAAATTTAAAAAAAAACAATAAAAAATTCAAACCCTGAGGGGAAAAACATTCAACCCCTGGCCTAGACATATAATATTAAAGATGGTCGAGGTGTTTCTGATAAATATTATTTCGCCATTATTTTTTAAGAACTGCATTCAGCCATTAAGTATCTTTTTTTCAGTTCCATTGAAATACAATTGACATATAACATTGTCAGGCTTAACCAGCATAATGTGATGATTTGATATACATATATATTACAAAATGATTACCACCATGAGGTTAACACATCCACCGCCCCCATAGTTACCTTTTGTGTGTGTGTGTGATGAGAACTTTTAAGAGCTACTCTTAGCAACCTTCACGTACACAATAGAGTATTAGCTACTGACACCATGCTGGATGTTACATCCTCAGCACTTACTCATCTTATAACTGGACGTTTGTACCTTTTGGTCCACTTTCACCCATTCCCCACCCCGGCCCCGACACCTGGCAACCACCAATCTACTCTAAGTCTTTGGTTTCCTTGTAGGTTCCACATATAACTGAGATCATCTGGTATTTGTCTTTCTCTCTCTGACATACTTCACTTAGCCTAATGCTCATGATTTATCCCTTTGTTGCAAAGGGCAAAATTTCCTCCTTTTTTATGGCCGAATAGTGTTCCTTTATATACATATGGCACATCTTCTTGATCCATTCATCCATCGATGGACACTGAGGTGGTTTCCATGTCTTGGCTCTTATAAAGAATGCTGCAATGAACATATGAGGACAGGTATCTCTTCAAGGCAGTGATTTCATTTCCTTCAGTTACATACACAGAGTGGAATTGCTGGATCATAGGGGTAGTTCCTTTTTAATCTTGTGAGGCCCCTCCATACTGTTTGCCACAGCGGCTGTGCCCATTTACGGCCCCACCAGCGGTGCACAAGGGCGCACAAGGGTTCCCTTTTCTCCACAGCCTCACAGGCACGTGCTGTCTCTTCTTGATCTTAGCCCTTCTAACAGGTGTGAGGTGCTCTCACATTGCGGTTTTGATCTGCCTCTCCCAGGTGATTAGTGAGGACTGATGTTGGCAACCGAATTGTTGCTCATCTCTGCCCCCGTCTCGTTTGGGTTAAGTGAGACCTGTCAGTTTAAAAAGGCCTTCGGGGAAACACTTGGTCCTGTGGAGCTTCCTGTTGTCTTTTGTGAGAATCCTGTGCCTGACAGTGCTCCACACAAGGCTAATTGAGCTCTTAACAGCTCCCCCAAGGGAGAGTACAGGAGTGAGTCAGTCTCCTGGAAAAGCAAGGCATATTTCTCTCTCCAGACTAGGAAGAGAATGGCCACTTAGCATGGCAGGATGATCATTTATGTCTATACATCTATATCTATAGCTACATCCACACCAATCTGTCTGTCTACCTACCTACCTCTGAGTCTAGTTTCCTCTGTAGCGAACCTCAGCAGCTTATTAACCATAGCGCCTTCAGAGAAACCAAGCAAACCCTCCCAGTGCCACTCCAGGTATGGAACAGAGGGAAAAGAGAGAGAACTAAAGCCTAAGGTTGGGAAATGGGGAAGTATGGTAACCAAGGAGGAAACTGGGAGGAAAGAAGCAGAAGGTCTAGCATTTACTGAGCCGCTGTGTGTGCTCATTACACACACTGTTTCATTTAGCCTCCATGACAGTTCTATAAGGGAACGATCGTTTGCTCTCATTCCAGAGACATGGAAAATAGGACTCTCGGAGTTTAATTACCGTATCCATGGTTACCCTCCCGTAAGTGGCACAGCTGGGCTCTGACCGCAGGTGTGCCTACAGAACCCACTTTGTCAGACTGACTCTCAGGAAGAGCGGGAAGGAGCGGGAAGCAAGAGAGGGAGGGTGATCATAAGATGCCAACAATAACAGTCAACTGAGGGTCTCGATCATTCCTATCACACATCCTGAGCTAGATCTTCTTTTTCTAATTCTCTCCTATGAGACTTATGCTGATTCCCAAGCAGCTCCTGAGATTCAGTCAAGATCTCGTGGACTCATTGAGTGATGTCACCAAGGCTATTCTGTAGGTCTTTGAAATTGTCCCATGGACTTCCTGACTCCCGGGAAAAGCCTGGTCACCAAAGGAATGCTCTTGGGGGGAAAGGAAGAGAGGAACACCTCAAATGTTTCCCAGGGGAAGGGTGTATTGACCTGGGATGGCCTGCCTATCACCTGACCAACCAGAAAGCCCACAGGTGGCTCCATTAGGTGAACGTTTAATGATGATTTGCGAGGAGATAAATTTAGGTTTGCATTCTACAGTGATTACTCTGAAGAACACAGAAACCCAAACATTGACGGATTTTGAAAGCTGGTTCCAAAGAACCAAAAAAAAAAAAAAAAGAAAGAAAGAAAGAGAGGAAGGAAGGAAAAGAAAAAGTTACTCCATAAAAGACACAATGAATTCTGTTATCATCTTGGAGTGAAGAGAAATGGTCATTTAAGAATCTTGGGGAAAGAAGTAATGACCTTTAACTAGAAAACTCTTTAATGCATGCATGCACATAAGCACACATGCTCACAGATTTTTAATATATGAAAGAAGGAACACCTGTTAGTTCAAACAGCCCCGTTGCATTAAAGACTATCCTGTCACTGGAAGTTTGCAAACCATGATAACCAATTGGAAGGAAGAGAAAAAATAAATGAATAAGTGAAATACATGAATAAATGAATAAAGCCCACCGTGGAGGTTTAGCCAATGCAAAATTGAAGGGATTCTATTCTGGGCAGGAAGGAAGATGAGATTACCCATGAGATCCTTTCCAACGCTGTAATACTATGACCCTGTTCAAAGGACACTGACTTCCGGTTTCTGTCTACACAGACATTTTGAGAGGACACCAGCCTTGTCATCCTTCTTGTAAAACCTGCAACGAATCTGCGACCCTGTGCACTTCGTGTCCAAAAGGTCAGTATGGAGTATGATAAGAAGTGGCTGTGGCCAAGCCAATTCACTGTCACTCATGTGTATTGGCATTTTTATGTAAAAGGTTTGCAGGACTTGATCCAGTCCTCACTGTTCCTATCACCGTGGCTATTCTGGAAAAATGCGGGGACCCAAACAGTGACCTCTAACAAAAACTGGTATTCAGGAGGGCATGGTGCGTTCAGTCAGTAGAATATGTGACTCTTGATCTCAGGGTTTTAAGGTCGAGTCCCACATTGGGTGTAAAAATTACTTAAAAATAAAATCTTAAAAAAAAAACAAAACTGGCTTTCAAAGGACCAAAAAAAAAAAAAAAAAAAAGAGAGAGAGAGAGAGAGAATGAAAAGAAAAATGCCAATGTTCTTATCCAAAGGCATGATGAAGTCATCTGTTGATCTGGCCACAGATTTTGTTAGGGTCTGTGGGTACCTGACATTTCTAGAGGTTCCATTACTCTTTAAAATGCATTAGCCAAAACAAGAGAACTTAGGGTAGAGACTCTAGGGGAGGGTAAATACCCTACTTATTCTTTCCTTCTTCATTTCTGAATTTAGGAGAGAAAAAGAAAATCCCAAGAACACTTTTTTTTTTTTAAGATTTATTTGAGAGAGAGCAAGAGAGAGTGCGAGCAGGAGCAGGGGAGAGGGGCAGAGGGAGAGGGACAAGCAGACTCACCGCTGAGCAGGGAGCCCGATGCGGGACTCAATCCCAGGACCCTGGGATCATGACGTGAGCTGAAGGCAGACGCCCAACTGACTGAGCCACCCAGGCGCCCCTGCCAAGAACAACAAACTTAACAGGTCAACAGATGAACTGCTTCATCATCTACAATAACAAAACATCAGAAATAGCAACTTCCCTGAATTCAGGGGATATTTTATTAACATGGTACACTAACAGTGAGAAGTTAAGAATTAAAAGTGACCATTAAAGTGGTCATTATGTTGGAAGGTGCAATGTTCATCGTGAAATGGGGCACAAAAGTTTAAAATTTCAGGTGTGCCATGATTCTATCCCTACGAAATGTAAAAGTTTACAACCAAAAATTGAAGGAATTTTCTTGGGATTTGGGAGTGGAGGGTGATTTTAAAATAGTTTTCTTCGATAATGATGTTATCTGATTTTTTTCAGTTAAGTAGCAGTGGGTGTTATACACAAACAATGAATCATGGAACACTACATCAAAAACTAATGATGTAATGTATGGTGATTAACATAACATAATAAAATAAAATTAAAAAAAAGAATAAGTAGACAGACCATCCAATCCAGGTGGCGTTGGATGGTGGAGGAGTTGCCACTGTGTTAGTGTCCTAGCAGGAGAGGATTCCAGAAGCAGAAGAATAGACTCTATTGAGCTGCACATGTATAACAGCCTTACATGAAGACAGACAAAGGTGTTAATAGATCAACTGGGCAAAGGGAAGCCCCATAGTGACCTGGACCAATATCAGGAGGAAAGTAAAAGAAACAGGGCAAGGGGGCACCTGGGTGGCTCAGTCAGTCTTGATCTCGGGGTCCTGGGATCGAGTCCCACATCTGGTTCCCTGCTCAGCGGGGAGCCTGCTTGTCCCCCTGCCTCTCCCCCCCATCATGCACTCTCTCTCTCTCAAATAAATTAAAGGAAGGAAGGAAGGAAGGAGGGAGGGAGGGAGGGAAGGAGGGAAGGAAGGAAGGAAGGAAGGAAGGAAGGAAGGAAGGAAGGAAGGAAGGAAGGAAGGAAAAGAAAGAAAGAGAAAGAAAGAAAGAAAGAGAAAGAAAGAAAGAAAGAAAGAAAGAAAGGAAAGAAAGAAAGAAAGAAAGAAAGAAAGAAAGAAAGAAAGAAAGAAAGAAAGAAAGAAAGAAAGAAAGAAAGAAAGAAAGAAAGAAAGAAAGAAAGAAAGAAAAGAAAAGAAAAGAAAAGAAAAGAAAAGAAAAGGGAAAAGCCTCTGTTGTCAATTTCCTTTCTGGAGATTTAACTCAATGTGGAAGACTGAGCCTCACTAATAAATACTTTGGTTTGCTGGAAAGCAGCGCTCCACATACTGGGGTCTTTGCAGAGGTTCAAAAAAGCTGCCGGGGGCATCCGTCCTCTGCGTGGACCCCTGTGCCATTGGACCAGACACATGATGATCACCTGCTCTGCCTTCTTCCCTGGGTTTCTAGGCACGTATCTGCTGGCCCAGGCCTGTGTCTCCTCCTGTCCTGAAGGCACATGGCCCTCGGCGAGGAGTGGCCACTGTGAGAACTGTATGGAGGACTGTACCTCCTGCTCTGGAGCCGATCTCTGCAGAACGTGCCGGACGGGGCCGGACTTCCCTCTCTTCCTCCACGAAGGCAGGTGCTACACCAGGTGCCCTGAGTAAGTGTCCCTCTTCCTTCCACGTCCCACTCGGGTCCATTCTCCTGCTGTACTTGGAGGGCAATTCCTTCTTGCACCAAAGGACGCCTCCCCGTCCTGGTTACAGAGCCTATGGAAGTGTCCCCTCGACATGCAATCGCTGTTGGCCAAGGCAGCCAAACCAGTCCCTTGTGACTGTGATCTGTACGTGTTTTTGACCTTTGTGAAAATACGCTCTTTTTCCACCTTGTGGTTATGGTCAAGGAGTTGTCTTCCTTCCATGACAAAAGTTAAGGCTGTGAATACATGAATCTCCTCTTAAATGTTTACAGTAGGTGAGGTGTGAGGTGTAAATAATAAATATGGAATCATACCTGCTGAATCATTGATTGGTTCCTCCTGGTGCCCTCAGTCCTCTGGTTTGTAATTCCTTTTCTCTTCCCATCAATGGGTCCAGCTCCAGGATGTAAAAAGGAAGTGGAAACAGCACATGGAAAAGTGTATCTGGGAACCTTCAGGGACATGAAACAGAAATTCTAAGTAGAATGACTGAGACAATGTGGGGTTTATTATCTCACGGAACAAAAAGGTTAAAATCCAGCATTGGTTACATCAGCAGCCAACACTTCATTAAAGACCCACAATCTTTCTGTTTTTGTCCTTGAATCTTCTTCAGCTTGTCCTCCCCTGAGCCCCTGAGCCACGTTGTCTCCAAACCTCACCACCCTACACAACAACAACCAGAGAGACAAAAGGGCACGTTTCTCCTCCTCCATCTCTTTTTAAAAGGAAATAAAACTTCCTCTGACTTCCCTTCACATCTCATTAGCCAGAATGCTTCACTTCCGTCTTCCAAAAATGATCTCTGGCAAGAAGGATGGAAATAGAAGGATCGGTTTAGGCTACACAAAATTCCCCCCTGCATACCCAAATAAAATCAGAACACTGTCAGGCAGGAAGACTGGAAAGAGGGAGGTGAGGAAGGGGTTTGGGGAAGTGACCAACAGAATCTGTTTGAAGCAATTAGAAATTTCCCACTGATTAAAAGAACTTGATGGTTGAGCTACAAGATCTATGAGAGAGGTAGATCATTAGTATCTGTATCCACTGATGAAATAGATCCTACAGGGTAAAAACATAAGTCAGGGTACTCAGGAAACTTCCAGCCCAGTGGAGAAGCCAAGCATATTCAATTCAGTTCCGCAGATAAATAGTTAGCACCTACTAGGTGTAAGAATTGACCTCAGAAGCTAAGTTATAATCAACTGAAGTTTCTCCATTTGGTCCAAAAAAGCTAAGATACTACTGTATAAGGGAGCCTGGTCTTAGCTTTCGTCTGGGTACGATTTGGTTCTCCAAATTTTCTTCCGTAAAACTACATTGGATATGTAACCTTTATTCACCCCGTCCCATTTCTTCCTGATACAGTCAATACATTTTTGTTTCCTGAATAAATATAAGAATGGCTGAAAGAATGATGAAACAGATGTGAATGAGTTAATTAAAACACCAAGTAAAGATGCTGTATAGGATCCCTTATTGGCATTGATTCAAAAAGGACTCTAGCAGACTGAGTTATTTGCTACAATCCTTCACCTCTCCAAGTACCTGTGCCCCCTGCTTGTCACTTTGCAGCAGCTTCCACAGACACAAAATGGACTTCCCTGACCCTTGACTTTGGGCCGGGTTGACTTGCTTTGGCCAACAGAATGTTAGCAGAGAGGCTTACAAGCTATTTGTCTGGATGAACTTGCCCTCTTGTGCTCTGTCATGGCTAAGAGAAGAATGTGCCCCAGGAGGTCCCTGTGCCAGGGAAGACAAAGGGACACGAAGAAGCCCTGAATCCAGCGTGTACCTCGGCGCCCAGCCTCCTCCTCCCGGAGTACATGCGTGACCTCCGCCCCTACAATGACAAAGGCCTCTTTGAGCGCAAGCTCAGCCTAGATCTGCCTTCCTGCAGATACATGGGTGATGAGTTTGGGCATGTCCTGCCACACAGCACTATTATGGCAGTGGCTGACAAAGAGAATGAAAATTATCGAAAACAACTGGAGTAGATACCTAGGACATTGGACGTCCGTGTTCTCTACAATGGTTCATGATTTTCCTGCCTCTGCACGTTCCAGTTCTTCCCGCCAGCTTTTTTCTTCAAAGAAACTGTCAAAATTCCCCCCATCTTCCAAATCTATTTGAAAAGGTTGAGGTTTTCGTAGTTACTGTGGTCACCAGTCAGTAAGAGATGTCTCTGGCATGATAATGTAATCACCGAGAGGTACAATATATACGCACAGACACCAGATTCCACCTGGAAGAAAGTCAGTCATATAAACATGTCCTCCACGAGCAGCTGCTACAAATATGTTTGATGCTGTGTGCAAGCGTTATATGTGCCTGTTTGAAAAGAGCCACCAGAGGTTGGCTGAGAGCATCCGAAAGCAAAAGCGGTTCCAGTTTTATAGGGGCATTAAACCTTTAGAGCTTGGTAAAAATAACTTAATTATGAACGAACATTTTATATTAAGGACTAAATTCAGTAATTTGTTAAATTAAAATTTTTCATCAAAAATGTATTGGATAAAAAGCCTTTTCCACTCTAACATAAGGCTCTAATTAAACAAAGAAGAAGAAAGAATAAAAATTGGGAGATAAAACAGGGAAACCAGAAGGTGGCTAAACCATATACACATTAACAAAAGCGGTTTTCAAACCAAACAAATTCACAAGGATAACACCTCTTTCTCTTCCCGGATTTGGCTTCTGACCCCTCCCTCCTCGGCAAATCTGACTGCCTCGTTCTGCCCCACAATAGCTGCCATCCTTCTGGCATCTTTCGGTCCCAAACCCTCTGCCACCAGGCGGGACTCATTTCCCCGGCTGGAAAGCCTTTCCAGTTGTGCTCTGTCTTCCCCACAGGGGCTTCTATGCAGAAGACCGCAGGTGTGAGCACTGTAGCTCTCCTTGCAGAACATGCGAAGGAAACGCCACCAACTGCCTCTCTTGCCAAGGAAGCCTCATCCTGCACCAGGGAGCATGCCGGGAAGCCTGCCCCGAGAGGCACGTGGCCGTGGAGGGGGTGTGCAAGCATTGCCCTGAGAGGTGTCAGGACTGCATCCATGAGAAGACATGCAAAGGTACGTGGGAGCATCCCAGGGGAGAGGGTGGCTCCCCCAAGCCACCGCCCCTGGGGACCAACTATGGCGGGGGTGGGGGGGGAAGCAATACAGAATGGAGGGAACCAGTCTCCTTATCTTTCCTGAAATATAACCACCTCCATGCACATCACTGAGAAAATCAAGGGCGTTCTTCAAGCGAAGACAAATGAAAGCCCCTCTTCTGCATGATTTCATCTGCACAGGCGTACTGAGCACTTAGGGATGCGCCAAGCACCATACCACAGCTGCTAGAGATCTGAATAAGAACCCGAAGTTCCTGCCTCTTTGTGCACAAAATCTTATAGGGAGGCTGATATTAATGAAACACAGAGGAAGCTAGAGAATTCCAACTGTTACAAAAGATAGGAAAGAGGTCAGGCGAAGACAGCAAGACTCAGAATAGCACTCTGGCTAGGAATTCTTTCTCTGGAATTATCTCCAAGAAGGGCTAATTTCCTCTCCAGAGCAAGACCCATTGAACTGATGCTGTTCTATCAAAAGGATTCTCTTGGTGTGACCCAAAGCGTTTTCTTGGTTTCCCCCCAAATAAGAGGATGAATACAGATGAAAGAAACCCACAACGCATGCCTCACACTGAGTTACCATGTCCACGTCACTGATCCACCCTATCAGTGAATGAAAACATAACTAACTCAAGAATGTTTAAGCCACCTTTGGGCTGAATAGAGCATGCTTTTCGGGTTTTCAACAATACCTCCAGCATCTCAGCCATAGATGGTCTGCCACAGCACTGCAATTTTTTACACCTTTGAGAAGCAGGTCATTTCGGGCTGTAAACCCAGCACCATGTCATCAGGCCACCGTAGGTGGTCTTCTCTCCCAAAGCTTAGAGATGTGGGGGATGTGCCCTGGCAGGCTTGGCATGGGGGCATATGCCTGGAACACTCAGGTCAAAGGAGCCAGTGTGGTGCGGACAGGCTAGCCCACTCCGGAGGGAACAAATTCCTTTCTCCTGTGCCCGAGGGGGTAACTTGTTGCTTCCTCCTTCCCCCAGAGTGTATGCCTAAGTCCTTCCTGTACCAGGATATGTGTCAGCCATCCTGTCCCCGTGGCTTCTACACGGACATACGAGAGTGTGTCCCCTGCCACGAAGACTGTCTGGAGTGTAGTGGCCCCTCGGCGGATGACTGTGACCTCTGTGCGGAGCCATCCCTGGTTCTCTACAACGGACGGTGTTTGGATGAATGTCCGGTGGGAACTTACTATGAAAAAGAGACTAAGGATTGCAGAGGTAAAGGCTTGTGTGCGTATGGCCAGGCATCCCAGGGAGCCTGCCACAGTGATGGGTTTCTGCTGAGACAAAGCAGGTGCTGGGGTTTGCCGAGTTCCAGCCCCGGAGCTGTCATCCCATCTGTTTCCCTCCTGCTCAACAAAGCAGATTTTTGAATCTGCTCTAATTTATTATTTTTTAAATGAATCATTCATAAGCTTTGACCATGTAATTTTTCTTAATAACAAATCAGATTGACCCTCCTCACAACACGGGCTCTGAACTGCTGATCAAAAAGAATTCTCACGTGAAGTTTCACAGCGGAGATAAGCCTTCAAAAGTCACCCAAAATGGAAGTTTTTTTGTTTTTTGTTTTTTTCCTTAAACCTTGAAGCCACTAAAGATTGACAGCAGCTCAGGGAAAATTGTGCCACAGAGGATTTTCTTGGTGCCTCTTGGGTCCCTTATCAGTTTTCTCCCTGTGGTCCCCACCCCCACCCCGACCCCGTGGCTCCTCATCTGCTTCAGCAGCTCCTGCCCTGGGACCGCCACTCAGCACATCAACCCCGACCCACTCAAGGAGGGATCTGCTCTCATTTATGCCTCCTTCTGTTTTCCCTGGTATCAACTGTTGGCCTCAGAACAGGAAAAATAACAGGTCTATTATGAGAATTCTCAAACCATTGAATCACTCTGGGTGAACTTCTCCAGAGTTTCAGGCTTCACTCCAGCTAGGCGGCCAGTGGTAACTTCACCCCAGGTCACCACCTAGCAAGCACTAGACTATGCAGAGGTGGTCCCAACAGCAGCGAGAGCTTGAGGGTGAGAAACCCCAGGCCCCGCCCCCCCCCACATTCCAGAACGTACTCAGGAGACCGATTTTCATGTCCTAGGACATGAAGATGGAGCTGACTACTCGCAGCTTTCTGCTCTAGCACTATGATCAACACACCTTGTTGTGTTTTATGTAAGGCACCCTTTACTGTCAATGTCCCACCTGAAAGACCATGGACTAGAACATGGCGGAAGACATGGCGGCAGTGAGCTTGGGGCCAGTTTCCTTGAGAAGTTTAGCAACTTGGCCAAAGCCCGTCATACCTGTACTCAGACAGGAACTAAGGGTCAATTTCTGCCTTTCTCTGGTGTTCAATAATAAAGGTAATTTGCCATACAGAGAACTTTGCAGGCCTCACAGTACATTTACTTGATTTAATTTTCTCATTGAGAGAGGCCCCTGGATCCCATCCCTGGTTGCCCATTAGAATCACCTGGAGAGTTAAAAAAAAAAAAAATACCACTGTACAGATGCCTGGGCTCCCCTCAGACGAACTCAACCATAGGGAACTAACTTGAGGGCTTTCCCTACAAGGTGATGGCTCCTTCCACCAGTCCAAAGGCAGGCTGAGGGAAGCTGGTACTGGAAGAAACAGGGTGGCCACCGGACTTTCCAGAAAGAAGAAACAAAGGACCTGACTTGAAAAATTAAGATTTGAGTAGATGTGGAGAAGCATCCAGAACCAAGCAGGATCTCTTCCAAGAAACACAAGGGCTTGGGATCCATTTGGATCATCCAAATTATCCTCTATGAGAGAGCGTAGGCACCTCTAAGAATCCCACCCCTACCCCCAGGCACAGGGGCAGAAACAGCAAGAACTCTGACTAAGCTCCTGGGTTCAACGTCTAACCCTGCCCGTTTCCAGCCCAGTGACTTAGCACCTTCAGCCTCAATTTCCTGATCTAGATAACATGAGATGACCAGAATGCCATGTGTCTGTTCATTCAGGGAGCACTTCCTGGGGGCCTCCTATGTGCTGCGTGCTCCTCTAGGCCTAGGGAAAAGCAGGGGACAATACAGACAGAATACGGGGCGGGGGGAGACAGACCCTAAAAAAGGTAAGTCAAAAGGAAAAGTAAGTCAGGGCAGGGGAACAGGAAGCTGGACAGGATGGAGTTGAAATTAGAGTGAAGGCATCCTGAAGACATCATAGAAAAACAGAGGGAACAAGCCACACATATATCTAGGAGAACCACACTCTGCCTATACTCTAGGCAGAGCGAACGGCAATTGCTAAAACCCCTAGGTAGGAATGAATTGTTTTGATTTTATTTGTCTAAGAAAAGTTACTGAGTGCCTGTTACATGCCAGGTCCTCTCACAGGTACTGTGCACTCATCAATGAATACAAAAGAGGCCTTTTTTTGATCAACAGGCAATTACAGTACATCCCAACAACTGTTGTTAGTGATAAGCTCAAGTTGTTCTGGGAGGTCAGTGGAGCACCACAGAGTAAGAGTTATGGGGTAAGCAAGCTACAGACCAGTGTATGACCATACCCTACAGAATTGTTTATTGTTTTGTTGCAGTTTTGGTAACTATACTGAGTCTAATATTTCTGGATGTGGCAAGAAGGGGTTCTCTAGATATTACAGAGAATGTGAAATGGCCATTTTTCTTCTCATTTGATAAGAATGCTCTACCCAGAGCCCAAGGGCTCTACCCAACTAGTGGCCCCCATGCCCTGGACCCAGAGCCCTAGAAATCTCTGAAAGGAAAGGGAAAGGGATGTGAACACAACTTCTAGGGGCGCCCTGGGCCTCTCTCACTTGGTCTTCTGCCCCCACCGTGCCCACAGATTGCCACAAGTCCTGCCAGACCTGCTCATCACCTGGGATTTGCACGGCCTGTCAGGAGGGCCTTCTGGTCAACCACCATGGGGACTGCGTGCCTCACAAGGAATGTGCCTCCTTTGAGTACTGGGATGTGGAGGCTCTGAGATGCAAGCCCTGCCATGCTAAGTGCTTCCGCTGCACGGGGCCTGCTGAGGACCAGTGTCTCGCCTGCCAGAGGGACAACCTTCTTTTCAGTGAGTCACATGTCCTCTGAGGAGGGCTCTCTCTCTTTCCCTCCATCTGGGAAACCACCTTGCATGACACCTGGTGCCCAGATGTTTGGTGTCTTTCTAATTTTTCACTTTGTATTTGGAAAATTTTCAAACCTACAGAAAAGACAAAAGTATGAAGAACGCCACACACGTGCCCTTCACCCACTTCGCCCACCGCTAATTGGGTGTCCCATTTGCTTAATCATTCACGTGCTCGCTCTTGACTGTCTCAATGTGTAATGCCTACATAATCCACAATAAATTTTTTCTTGACCATCTGAGGATGTGATATACACATCGTGACTCCTTTTGCATAAATACTTTAGTATGTATTTCCTAAAACTAAGGATACTTTTTGACATAGCCATGGTACAGTTGTTGATGCAAGTGAATTTAACATCAATACTTCACTATATCATCTGTTTTATAATTTTGGCAATTCCTCCTTGGAAAAGGATCCAGTCTCCAATCAGGTATTGCTTTCAGTTGCCAGGTCTCTGTAGCCCCGTTAAAATGAAACATTTCCACAGCCATTTTTTTCTATAGAATATTGACATTTTAGAAGAATACAGTCCCTATCCCTCCAGTGGAGTCTGTGTGAGGTGTCCCACAATTAGAGATGATTCATTCTCAGCCAGAATACTTCACAGGTGATGTCGTGTCCTCCTGGAGACCCAGGATGTCACCTGCCCCTCACCAGTGATGCTAACTGTGGTCATCTGTTCAGAGTGCTATGCAATGTCTCCACTGCTGAGTTACTGTTTTCCCTTGCGATTAATAAGCAGTCTGTGGAGAGACACTTTACAAACATGCAGGGATTCAGTCCCTCATCAAAATTTCCCCTGGATTTTGCATCCAGGGATTAATAAATCTTCTTGAAGTCTGGCATGGTCTGAGGTTGGCCACCTCCAGCAGATCTTATCACAGATGTGAAGCATGCCCTCAGGTTTCCAGGGATTCCATGATTAGGCTAATACAGGTATGTGAGAAAGAAAATGAGACAAAGCTCACTCAGCTAAAAGCAGCAGCAGCGGAGGGGAGTAGGAGAGAGGGAAGGAAGAGATGAACATGCTGAAGACCTGGAAAGGGTTAGCATCTATCTCCCCAACCCACGCAGATCTGAGAAGCAAGACCCTCACAAGGACACCATCTCATTCCTCCTGCATCCTCCCCTCCCACGATGGTTCACTCAAGGGAGCACAGAGAAGAGGTTTGGGAGACATGCATCATACTTGATACCAAGACAGACTCTTTTCCTTCCTTGACAGACATGACCTGCTTGCATGACTGCCCCGAGGGCTACTATGCTGATGAGGACAGCCACCAATGTGTCCCCTGCCACAACTCTTGTAGGACGTGTGAAGGGAGACACAGCACACAATGCCTCTCCTGCCAACCAGGCTTGCTCCAGCTGGAAAAGCAGTGCCTGCTGCAGTGCCGGGAAGGGTAAGGTGCCCAACACACGTTTCCCTCATTTAGTCCCCAAACCAGGCAGGCAGCACTAACAGCAAACCCATTTTGCAGATGAGGAAGCTAAGTTATATAACACCACATTGAAGTCTCAGTGCTAGGAAGAAATGAAGATCAGATTCCAACCAAGATCTGCTGATCTCTAAAGGATTTCAGCTAGGGGCGCCTGGCTGGCTCAGTCGGTAGAGCACGTGACTCTTGATCTTGGGTTCATGAGTTTGAGCCTCATGTTGGGTGTAGAGATTACTTAAATAAATATCTTTAAAAAAAAAAAGATTTCAACTAATTCATAGTAATGGATGAGGACACAGGAGAGGCAGAGTGACCCAGTGAGAAAACATGAAGCGTTGATCATCAAGTTGGAATCATGTGTCAAACTTCACTACTAATTTGAAGGTACAAGCAAACACAAGGCAAAGGCAAAGCATTCTTCCCTTAGAGAAGTCTAAGACCATAAATGTAGGTTCTTCCTCTTCTGCATTAGGATTCGTTCTGATCAGATTTAGTAGGTGAGGTCTAAGCAATATATGCAGAGCATTGATTTTACAAAGGGAACAATTTCAATTAAATATTCCCACTTATATGCCACCAATACTCCAACCTGCCATGCCCCCATAAATCTACAACTTACAGGTTTAATTACATAAGCAACCTAGATACACAGATGTATGCTCCTAAAAGCACGTCACAAAAAAGAACTCTATCATTTTTTGCTAGGAAAAACTTTTAGTGTATTTATCAGAAGGTCTGGTTACCAGCATATTTGAAAGAGGATTTGAGTGGGTCATCCCTTTTCTCCCGCCAGGAATGTCCAGTAAAGAGAAAGATGGATTACAGGCCCGTTGCTAATTCTTCCTTCCCAATCAGTGACCTAAGGCACTGAGCATTTCCAGACCCAAATTGAAAGGCTTGGACTTTCCCCAGTGCTTCTGCCCAGATGAGACATCACGTTTCTTTCCTTCAGTTCTATAGTAATTCCTGCCTGCATTACTCACCGTAGTGCTTTACACTGCCCTCATCCATTCACTCATTCATTCCACACATGTCTAATGAAGAGCACCTGGATGTAAAATACAAAGATTTTGACCTTCAAGAATTAGTTCTTCCTGGGGCACCTGGGTGGCTCAATCAGTTAAGCATCTGCCTTCGGCTCAGGTCATGATCCTGGGGTCCTGGGATCGAGTCCCACATCGGGCTCCCAGCTCAGCTAGGAGTCTCCTTCTCCCTCTCCCTCTGCCCCTCCACCCCCACTCATGCTCTTTCTCTCTCAATGTCTCTCAAATAAATAAATCTTTTTAAACTATTTTATTTATTTATTTGTGAGAGAGAGAATGAGAGATAGAGAGCACGAGAGGGAAGAGGGTCAGAGGGAGAAGCAGACTCCCCGCTGAGCAGGGAGCCTGATGTGGGACTCGATCCTGGGACTCCAGGATCATGACCTGAGCTGAAGGCAGTCGCTTAACCAACTGAGCCACCCAGGCGTCCAATAAATAAATCTTTTTTATTTATTTTTTCTTTTTTTGTAAAGATTTTATTTATTTATTCATGAAAGACAGAGAGAGAGAGAGGCAGAGGGAGAAGCAGGCTCCCAAGGAGCAGGGAGCCCAACGCAGGACTCGATCCCAGGACCCTGGGATCATGACCTGAGCCGAAGGCAGATGCTTAACCATCTGAGCCACCCAGGCGCCCAAATAAATCTTTTTTAAAAAAAGAATTGATTCTTCCTATATATTTCTTACCAAGAAAATTATAAGCACCTGGAAAAAAAAAAACCTCTTATTTTTCACACATATTACTACAATGCTCAGCACAGAGTCACACACCTCAGCCCTGAAAAACACCAGCCATATGGATCCATGAAGAAAGGGCCCTACCCAACAAGAGAGGGGATAGGGCCACCCAGCTTAGCCTTTCCCCCTCATTCCAGAAAGTGCCCGAAAAGATCTGGATCCAATGAAAGGAATCTCCATCTCCTCCAAATCAAGTCATTAAATACTTTTTACACAAAAGGGCGTAATCCTGTCATCTAAATAGTTGTAGACCATCAGATTAAGAAGACAATTTTTCCGGGCACCTGGGTGGCTCAGTCGTTAAGCGTCTGCCTTCGGCTCAGGTCGTGATCCCAGGGTCCTGGGATCGAGCCCCACATCGGGCTCCCTGCTCTGCAGGAAGCCTGCTTCTCCCTCTCCCACTCCCCCTGCTTGTGTTCCATCTCTTGCTGTCTGTCTGTCAAATAAATAAATAAAATCTTAAAAAAATTAAAAGAAGACAAGTTTTCCATTGGGAAGTATGTGAAGTTACGCACTGGGGAGGAGAGGCACAGGCTGCCATAAAACTCTTTAACGGGGTATTAATGAGGTATAAGTGGAAATATTTAACAGCAATGGTTCCTTTTATAAAATTGATGTTCCATGCGCATTGCATCAATCTCATATGGTAAATCTCCTTGCCTCGGAAAGGCAGGAATATGATCCTCTGAACCCTTTACCCACACCCATAATTATTTTAGTGTTTAACCTCAGAGCAGGGTTTATTTTTTTAAAGATTGTTTATTTGTCAGAGAGAGAAAGAGCCCAAGCAGGGCGAGTGGCAGGCAGAGGGAGAAGCAGGCTCCCCGCTGAGAAGGAGCCCGATGCGGGACTCAATCCCAGGACCCTGGGATCATGACCTGAGTCAAAGGCAGATGCTTAACTGACTGACCCACCCTGGAGCCCCGTGGCCATCTATCTTAAAAACAACCTATCACATTAGTAATATTAGTAAAGAACATGTATGCTGCTTTGGAGTTTACCAAGTATTTCTACTCAGAATATATTTTTATATTATGATTCGGTTCTCCAACAATCCTCGGAGATCCACTTATTCTCCCCATCTTACAGATGACAAAATTGAGGCTCAAAGAGGTTAAGTGACTTGCCCAACGTCACAAGGCTACTCATACACAGTGGGGCCAAGACGAGAAATCAGATCTTCTGACTTCACACCCCTGTATTTTCTGTGTGGAAAGGTGTGCGTTTCTACCTTTTCCCATAGCTTTCTCTTTCGAGTCTTCTGTCACCTTTATTGGCTCTTTAGTTCCTGACTGATGCTTTCTTTGTCCTCCCTTCATCACCCTGTCTCTCTCACCCCCCAGGCTTACTGATTGACTCGGCAGTACTTTTCCTCACCTAATGGCAGAAGGTAAAACAAGGCCTGATTTGCCACAAGCTGGGCCACTGAGGTACAAGTGCTTAAGTCAGGGACAGGTGGCGAGGGAGAGGCAGACTCAGCACTACCTTGTCCTGGTTTTAGTTTCCAATGACTTAGTGGAACTGAAATAAGCTTTAGGGAACCTCACGCGGCAAACAGTTTCAGGCCGGAGAAGCCAAGGGCAAACCATCAAGTTTCAAGGACAGCTTCAATGTGCCGGGGTCCAGAGATGCCAAAAAGGGTCAGATGACGTCTAGAAGTTCATCTTTGTCAACGATTTCTTTTCTCTCTTCTATCTAACTTTAAAAATTTTTATTTACTTTGCCTTGCTTTGTTATAGCGGTAAACAGGTTCAAATCACATGAGCCCACTTCATGAGCTGTTTGACATTAAGCCAATTGTCTAAATTCTCTGAGCCTTAATTTTTACTTACGTAAAATAGGGATGATAATATCTAAATCATGAGGTTTGCTTTGAGATTTAATCATACAATTCATAATTATCATGAATATGTGTGATTTATAATGTGCCAGGCGCTGTTCTAACAATTTTCTCAACAATAACTTGTTTAGTTTTAGCTACTAACATTAGCCGCCTATTACAGACCTGAGACAGAGATGTTGTGGGACTTGCCCAAGGTTTCACAGCTCATAAGTGGAATTGCTTGGCTTTGACCCCATGCAGTTTGTTCCAGAAGGCAAGCTCCAGACTGCATGGCTCTAGTGTCTCCCTTTTAGGTTCAAGAAGGGGAAATAATGTCTATGAAGTCCCTAGTGTACCACCAGGTACATAGTAAAAAGGTAATGAACAGTGATTATGGTTATATTTAGCCTCCAAAAGTTTTTTCAGAGGTTACATCTATTATGATGTAAACATTAGCATCATTTATGTCATTTTTCTATTTCAAGATAGATTTTATTTATTTATTTGTCAGAGAAAGAGAGAGAGACAGCGTGCACAAGCAGGGGGAGGGGCAGAGGCAGAGGGAGAAGCAGACTCCCAGCTGAGCCCGATGTGGGGGCTCGATCCCAGGACCCTGGGATCATGACCTGAGCCAAAGGCAAACACTTAACCAACTGAGCCACCCCCAGACGTCCCTCAAGATAGGAGATATTTTTTAAAATTGCGAAACTCGAAGAATCACTCAGAGGTACATCAAAAACATCTTCCATACCCTGATCCCAGTCAACAAAACGTGAAGCTTGAATCTTCCAGTGGAGAAGCACATGGGTATAGAGAAGGCAAAAGTAGTGAATAATTATTATGGTTCTACTGCATGTGTTAAGTCCTTTCGTGTGTGTTACCTAACTCAAAATTCACAAAAAGCAGGGGAGGGGTTGTAGTGCCCAATTTAAAGATAAGAAAACTGATTTATATTGTAGTACCCAATTTAAAGATAAGAAAACTGAGTCATTAGATTTATTAGTATCATTACAGGCATACCTCGGAGATGCCGCAGTTCACTTCCAGACCACTGCAATAAAGTGAATATTGCAATAGAGCAAGTTCAAATGAAGTTTTCAGTTTCCCGGGGCATATAGGTAAAAGTTAGGCTTACACGATACTCTAGCCCATTAAGTGTGCAATAGCATTATGTCTAAAAGAGCAATCTACATACCTAAATTAAAAAATACTTAATTGCCAAAAAATGCTAACCATCATCTGAGCTTTCAGTAATCACTGATCACAGATGTCCATAACAAGTATTATAATAATAATGAAAAAGTTTGAAATATTGCAAGAATTACCAAAATGTGACAGAAACATGAAGTGAGCAAGTGGTATTGGAAAAACAGCACCGAAAGACTTGCCCCAATGTGCAGTAGCTGCAAAGCGCAATAAAGCAAAGTGTAATAATATGAGGTGTGCCCATAGTAACGTATCTACTGAGTAACGGTAACAAGTAGAGTCTTAAGTCACCCAGCCTGGAACTGAACACCCCATGCGACTCACCCTGATTTTTCCACCACACCCAACTTAAGAGCAAAGCTTATTCAGTCTTGTTTCCCTGCTTGGTTTCAGATATTACGCAGAAATCTCCACGGGACGGTGCAAGAGGTGCAGCAAGAGCTGCAAGGCATGCCAGGGCCCGCGGCCCACCGACTGCCTGTCTTGCGATTCATTTTTCTTTCTGCTCCGCATCAAGGGAGAGTGTCATCGCACCTGCCCAGAGCATTACTATGCAGAGCAAGGCACACGGACGTGTGAGAGATGCCACCCGACCTGCGACAAATGCAAAGGTGAGGGTGTATCTGTCATTTTGCCTGTGTAGATGGGAAGATGAGGATTCCTTTGTGCCTGGCCCCTCTGTTTTCATCACCTGCAGAGCTTTCTCTCACTTGCCAACCCGGCCAATCCTCTCCAGCATCAGCACCTCTCCCCTGGACCGCCCTGCACTATCCTGCCGTCTCTTCAGACCCTCCCAGCCTTCCAGGCCCAGATACAGGCATCGTCTCCCCCCAGGAGGTGCTTCCCACCTGCTCTGTCCTCCTCAGCTTGTCGAACTTGGAATCTGCCTAGGGAGTTTTATTTTTATTATTACAACAGCTACTTAAGATGTCTGTCTCTAGCTCTCCCAAGCTCCGTTCTCACTTTCCTGAGACCGACTTCTCTTTCCCAGAGAACCCTAGAATCAACATGTCCCAGAGTAAACACAATCTGGGTTTCCTCTGATAGTCACTCTTTCTGTTAATGGACCCGCTATCCAACCAATACCTTAACGATATCCTCCCCTTGCCTCCTGCCACCTGCTCTCCAACAAAGGTAAACTTCAAGATCTGCTGATTTTCTCTCCTAAGCATTTCTGTACTCAGATCTCTCTCATTCTCAGCATCTCTCAGTCAACTTTCTGAAGTACCAGCATGTGACCTCGACTCTGGTCTTGCCACCCCCAGGTCATCCTGCACAGTAATGTCAGAGTGATCAAAAATTCCCATCTGCTGGGCATGGAAAGATGATCAGTATGAATTATTCTCAACATTGAAGAAATACCTCCTACAGTGTTTTAATTGTTAAAACTTATTAGGTTAATATTTGTAGTTGGTACAGTACATTTCTGCTATCCTTTTCAAAATTATCTTGGCTATTTCCAGCCCCATTGTTTGTTTGTTTGTTTTTAAGATTTCATTAATTGATTTGACAGAGAGAGCGAGCACAGGTAGGGGGAACAGCCGACAGAGGGAGAAGCAGGCTCCTCTCCAAGCAGGGAGCCCAATGTGGGGCTTGATCCCAGGACCCCGGGATCATGACCCAAGCTGAAGGCAGCAGCTTAATTGACTGAGCCACCCAGGCACCCCTCCAGCCCCTTTTCTATATAAATTTTATACACAGTCACATTTCATTTAAAAAAAAAAATCTCTTGGGGGGGCGGAGCAAGATGGCAGAGGAGTAGGAGACCTAGATTTTGTCTGGTCTCAGGAATTCAGCTGAATAGGGATCAAACCATTCTGAACACCTACGAACTCAACAGGAGATCGAACAGGAGAGTAGCAACAACTCTCTGAACAGAGAAGCGACCACTTACTGGAAGGTAGGGCGTGCGGAGAAGTGAATCCGAGGCGATATTCGGGAGGATAGACGGCGGGGGAGGGGCCTCCGCCGGCCGCTTCTGGCAAGTGCTAGAGCCGCGGAGCACAAAATCGGACCTTTTAAAAGTTGGCTCGGCGGAGGGACGTCACTGCAGTGGCTAAGCGGGGGGGTGGAATCCTCCCGGGACAGTGTGGTCTCAGGACCCTTGGGGTCACAGAGAGACCGGGGGTGCCTGAGTGCGGCAGAGCTCCCAGGTATCAGAGCAGGGAAGCCGGCTGCAGAGACGGAGCAGAGTCGCGGGCTCTCAGCTCTGGGTTGCCACAAACTGTGATCTGCGGCCCAGTCGGGACACGGCTCCCCCAGCAGGGACCCAACAAGCAGCAGATCCGGGGAGACTCCCCTTCCTTCCCAGGGAGGAGCGGTGCGGGAACGCACCGCAGGGATCTGCTGGGTTTGGAGACTCCACACGGGGTCGGGTGCCAGAGATAGCAACGCTCGATCACAGGCCGGGTGAGCACGGAGTGCGGCCAGAGACCGGGGACACGGGAGTGACTGCTTTTCTCTGGGGGTGCACTGAGGAGTGGGGCCCCGAGTTCTCGGCTCCTCCAGGCGGAGACCGGGAGGCCGCCATTTTCGCCCTGGTCCTCCAAAGCTGTACCGAGAGCTTGCAGGGAACAAAAGCTCCTGAGAGCAAACTGGAGCAGCTTCCTTAGCCCGGACCGACAAGGGCGGGGCAATTCCGCCTCCGGCAAAGACATTTGGAAACCACAGCAACAGGCCCCTCCCCCAGAAGATCAGCACAAACAGCCAGCAAGCCAAGACCAAGTTGATCGATCAAGGAGAATAGGAGAACTCCAGCGCTAGGGGAATACTGCACATAGATTCATGGCTTTTTTTTTTTTTTTTTTTTTACCATGATACATTATTTCATCAAAGTTAATTTTTGTTGACTTTTTTTTATTTTTCTTTTTCCCTTTTTCAACCAACATCTTATAAATCCCTTTTTTAAAAAAAAAAAAACATTTTTTATTTTTTTTTTCATTTTTAGAGTCATATTTTATCCCTTCATAGTAGTTATCCTTGTTTTTGGCATATATATATAAGTTGTTCTCTCTTTAAAATTTTGAGGTACAGTTTCTTCTAACAGATCAAAATATACCCTAAACCACTAGTGTATGGCTTTGTTCTAGTCTCCTGCCTGATCACATTCTCTCCCTTTTTCCTTTTTTTTTTTCCTTAAATCTTCTTTCTTTTTTCAAACAACTTATCTTACCAAGTCCTTTTATAAAATCTTTTATAATTTTCATCTTTGCAGTCATCTTCCATCCCTTCATTGTATCAACCCTTATTTTGTACATATATGTCTTTCTTCCTTTAAAATTTTAGGAGGCACTTTTTTCTAACAGACCAAAATACGCCCAAAATCTAGTGTGTGGCACTGATCTATGCACTACCCTGATCATATTTGATCATATTCTGCCTTTTTTGAATTGTTTTGTTTTTGTTTTTATCTTTTTTTTTTTTCTTTTTCTCTTTCTTTTTTCTTTCTTTCCCTTTCTTTTCCCCTGGTTTCAGGTCTTTTCTGATTTGTATACAGTATATTTGCTGGGGACGTTGTAAACCTGTTAGCCTTTTGTTCTCTCATTCATCTATTCTCCTCTGGACAAAATGACAAGACGAAAGAAATCACCTCAGCAAAAAGAACAAGAGGTAGTACCATCAGCCAGGGACCTACTCAATACGGACATTAGTACGATGTCGGACCTAGAGTTCAGAATCATGACTTTAAAGATACTAGCTGGGCTTGAAAAAAGCGTGGAAGTTATTAGAGAAACCCTTTCTGGAGAAATAAAAGAACTAAAATCTAACCAAATCGAAATCAAAAAGGCTATTGATGAGGTGCAATCAAAAATGGGGGCACTAAATGCTAGGATAAATGAGGCAGAAGAGAGAATCAGCAATATAGAAGACCAAATGATGGAAAATAAAGAGGCTGAGAAAAAGAGAGAGAAACAACTACAGGATCACGAGGGCAGAATTCGAGAGATAAGTGATACGATAAGACGAAACAACATTAGAATAATTGGGATCCCAGAAGAAGAGAGAGAGAGGGGCAGAAGGTATATTGGAGCAAATTATAGCAGAGAACTTCCCTAATGTGAGGAAGGAAACAGGCATTAAAATCCAGGAGGCACAGAGAACCCCTCTCAAAATCAATAAAAATAGGTCAACACCCCGACATCTAATAGTAAAACTTACGAGTCTCAGAGACAAAGAGAAAATCCTGAAAGCAGCTCGGGAGAAGAGATATGTAACCTACAATGGTAGAAACATTAGATTGGCAACAGACCTATCCACAGAGACCTGGCAGGCCAGAAAGGACTGGCAAGATACCTTCAGAGCACTAAACGAGAAAAATATGCAGCCAAGAATACTATATCCAGCTAGGCTATCATTGAAAATAGAAGGAGAGATAAAAAGCTTCCAGAACAAACAAAAACTAAAGGAATTTGCAAACACGAAACCAGCCCTCCAAGAAATATTGAGAGGGGTCCTCTAAGCAAACGGAGAACCTAAAAGCAGCAAAGAGCAGAAACGAACACAGACAACAGACAGTTAACAGTCACCTTACAGGTAATACAATGGCACTAAATTCATACCTTTCAATAGTTACCCTGAATGTAAATGGGCTAAATGCCCCAATCAAAAGACACAGGCTATCAGATTGGATTAAAAAACAAGACCCATCGATATGCTGTCTGCAAGAGACTCATTTTAGACCCAAAGACACCCCCAGATTGAAAGTGAGGGGGTGGAAAACCATTTACCATGCTAATGGACACCAAAAGAAAGCTGGGGTGGCAATCCTTATACCAGACAAATTAGATTTTAAAACAAAGACTATAATAAGAGATGAGGAAGGACACTATATCCTACTTCAAAGGTCTATCCAACAAGAAGATCTAACAATTGTAAATATCTATGCCCCTAACGTGGGAGAAGCCAATTATATAAGGCAATTAATAACAAAAGCAAAGAAACACATTGACAACAATACAATAATACTGGGGGACTTTAACACCCCCCTCACTGAAATGGACAGATCATCTAAGCAAAAGATCAACAAGGAAATAAAGACTTTAAATGAAACACTGGACCAAATGGACTTAACAGACATATTCAGAACATTCCATCCCAAAGCAACGGAATACACATTCTTCTCTAGTGCCCATGGAACATTCTCCAGAATTGATCACATCCTGGTCACAAATCAGGTCTCAACCGGTACCAAAAGATTGGGATTATTCCCTGCATATTTTCAGACCACGATGCTTTGAAACTGGAACTCAATCACAAGAGGAAAGTCGGAAAGAACTCAAATACATGGAGGCTAAAGAGCATCCTACTAAAGAATGAAGGGGTCAACCAGGAAATTAAAGAAGAATTTAAAAAAAGTCATGGAAACCAATGAAAATGAAAACACAACTGTTCAAAATCTTTGGGATACAGCAAAGGCAGTCCTGAGAAGAAAGTATATAGCAATACAAGCCTTTCTCAAGAAACAAGAAAGGTCACAAATACACAACCTAACCCTACACCTAAAGGAGCTAGAGAAAGAACAGCAAAGTAAGCCTAAACCCAGCAGGAGAAGAGAAATAATAAAGATCAGAGCAGAAATCAATGAACTAGAAACCAAAAGAACAATAAAACAGATCAACGAAACTAGGAGCTGGTTCTTTGAAAGAATTAACAAGATGGATAAACCGCTGGCCAGACTGATCAAAAAGAAAAGAGAAATGACCCAAATCAACAAAATCATGAATGAAAGAGGAGAGATCGCAATCAACACCGAGAAAATACAAACAATTCTAAGAACATATTACGAGCAACTGTATGCCAGCAAATTAGATAACCTGGAAGAAATGGGTGCATTCCTAGAGATGTATCAACTACCAAAATTGAACCAGGAAGAAATAGAAAACCTGAACAGACCTATAAGCGCTAAGGAAATTGAAGCAGTCATCAAAAATCTCCCAACAAACAAAAGCCCGGGGCCAGATGGCTTCCCAGGGGAATTCTATCAGACATTTCAAGAAGAATTCATACCTATTCTCCTGAAACTGTTCCAAAAAATAGAAATGGAAGGAAAACTTCCAAACTCATTTTATGAGGCCACCATTACCTTGATCCCCAAACCAGACAAAGACCCCATCAAAAAGGAGAATTACAGACCAACATCCTTGATGAACATGGATGCAAAAATTCTCACCAAAATACTAGCCAATAGGCTCCAACAGTACATTAAAAGGATTATTCACCACGACCAAGTGGGATTTATCCCTGGGCTGCAAGGCTGGTTCAACATCCGCAAATCAATCAACGTGATACAATACATTAACAAAAGAAAGAACAAGAATCCTATGATCCTCTCAATAGATGCAGAAAAAGCATTTGACAAAGTACAGCATCCTTTCTTTATCAAAACTCTTCAGAGTATAGGGATAGAGGGTACCTACCTCAATATCATAAAAGCCATCTATGAAAACCCTACAGTGAATATCATTCTCAACGGGGAAAAGCTGAGAGCTTTTCCCCTAAGGTCAGGAACGCAGCAGGGATGTCCACTCTCACCACTGCTATTCAACATAGTATTAGAAGTCCTAGCCACAGCAATCAGACAACAAAAAGAAATCCAAGGCATCCAAATCGGCAAAGAGGAAGTCAAACTCTCACTCTTTGCAGATGATATGATACTGTATGTGGCAAACCCAAAAGACCCCACCCCAAAACTGCTAGAACTCATACAGGAATTCAGTCAAGTAGCAGGCTATAAAATCAATGCACAGAAATCAGTGGCATTCCTATACACCAACAACAAGACAGAAGAGAGACAAATCAACAAGTCGATCCCATTTACAATTGCACCCAAAACCATAAGATACCTAGGAATAAATTTAACCAAAGAGGCAAAGGATCTGTACTCAGAAAACTATAAAATACTCATGGAAGAAATTGAAGAACACACAAAGAAATGGAAAAACGTCCCATGCTCATGGATTGGAAGAACAAACATTGTGAAGATGTCCGTGCTACCTAGAGCAATCTACACATTCAATGCAACCCCCATCAAAATACCATCCACCTTTTTCAAAGAAATGGAACAAATAATCCTAAAATTTGTATGGAACCAGAAAAGACCCCGAATAGCCAGAGGAATATTGAAAAAGAAAAGCAAAGCTGGCGGCATCACAATTCCGGACTTCCAGCTCTATTACAAAGCTGTCATCATCAAGACAGTATGGTACTGGCACAAAAACAGACACCTAGATCAATGGAACAGAATCGAGAGCCCAGAAATGGACCCTCAATTCTATGGTCAACTCATCTCTGACAAAGCAGGAAAGAATGTCCAAAGGAAAAAAGACGGTCTCTTCAACAAATGGTGTTGGGAAAATTGGACAGCCACATGCAGAGGAATGAAACTGGACCATTTCCTTACACCACACACAAAAATAGACTCCAAATGGTTGAAAGACCTAAACGTGAGACAGGAGTCCATCAAAATCCTAAAGGAGAACACACGCAGCAACCTCTTTGACCTCAGCCGCAGCAACTTCTTCCTGGAAACATCGCCAAAGGCAAGGGAAGCCAGGGCAAAAATGAACTATTGGGATTTCATCAAGATAAAAAGCTTTTGCACAGCAAAAGAAACAGTCCACAAAACCAAAAGACAACCGACAGAATGGGAGAAAATATTTGCAAATGACATATCAGATAAAGGGCTAGTATCCAAAATCTATAAAGAACTTATCAAACTCAACACCCAAAGAACAAATGATCCAATCAAGAAATGGGCAGAAGACACGAACAGACATTTTTCCAAAGAAGACATCCAAATGGCCAACAGACACATGAAAAAGTGCTCCACATCGCTCGGCATCAGGGAAATCCAAATCAAAACCTCAATGAGATACCACCTCACACCTGTCAGAATGGCTAAAATTAACAAGTCAGGGAACGACAGATGTTGGCGGGGATGTGGAGAAAGGGGAACCCTCCTACACTGTTGGTGGGAATGCAAGCTGGTGCAACCACTCTGGAAAACAGTATGGAGGTTCCTCAAACAGGTGAAAATAGAGCTACCATACGATCCAGCCATTGCACTACTGGGTATTTACCACAAAGATACAAATGTAGGGATCCGAAGGGGTACGTGCACCCCGATGTTTATAGCAGCAATATCCACAATAGCCAAACTGTGAAAAGAGCCAAGATGTCCATCGACAGATGAATGGATAAAGAAGAGGTGGTATATATACACAGTGGAATATTATGCAGCCATCAAAAGGAATGAGATCTTGCCATTTGCAACGACGTGGATGGAACTGGAGGGCGTTATGCTGAGTGAAATAAGTCAATCAGAGAAAGACATGTATCATATGACCTCACTGATATGAGGAATTCTTAATCTCAGGAAACAAACTGAGGGTTGCTGGAGTGGTGGGGGGTGGGAGGGATGGGGTGGCTGGGTGATAGACAGTGGGGAGGGTATGTGCTATGGTGAGCACTGTGAATTGTACAGGACTGATGAATCACGGATCTGTACTTCTGAAACAAATAATGCAACAAATGTTAAGAAAAAAGAAAAAGAAGAAGATAGCAGGAGGGGAAGAATGAAGGGAGTAAGTTGGAGGGGGAGATGAACCATGAGAGACGATGGACTCTGAAAAACAAACTGAGGGTTCTAGAGGGGAGTGGGCTGGGGGGATGGGTTAGCCTGGTGATGGGTATTAAAGAGGGCACGTTCTGCGTGGAGCACTGGGTGTTATGCACAAACAATGAATCATGGAACACTACATCAAAAACTAATGATGTAATGTATGGTGATTAACATAACAATAAAAATATTATTTTTAAAAATGAAATAAATAAATAAGTAAATATAAATGATTGAGCTCATAGGTCAGACATGAAAAGTTGATTTAACTCCATAGTGATTGTGAAGGACAGGACTCATGGATCTACTTCAAATTCAACTAACCACTCTGTACAGTATTCTTCTGATGGTTAGACCTGTATCAAGTTCTGACTCACAATACTAGGCACATTCCATGCCCCGCCCCCCTCCGCCATCTATCTCCTTGCTCTTGTTTTGAAATTCTCAGCAGAAACACCAGGACCTTCCTAAGGGAATGAATGAAAATTCAGGTCTCCTCTCTCCAAACCCTTTCCAGAAGTTGTACCTTAATGTCTGGTATTGCCTGAGGTAACACTTGGGTCAGTCATTCTTGGGGTCTCTGAATTAGGAGAGTGGGGTATTACCTCCACAGAAACAGAGCCTATAGATTCAGACCTCCTCTACTTGGTGGGTCATAAGGTGGTAAGGTAGACAGTATGACTGAAAGAGCATTGGACTGTGTGGTCAACAAAACTGAATTTGAATCTTGACCATTACCTATGTAACCTTGAATGAATGACTCGACATATCTGGGCCTTACTTTCCATTTATTTGAAAAATAATAAATAAGGGAACCTGAGTGGCTCAGTCGGGTAAGCATCTGACTCTTGATGTCAGCTCAGGTCTCAATCTCAGGGTGCTGAGATCCAGCACTGCGTGGGGCTCCATGCTGAGTGTGGATTCTGCTTGGGGTTCTTTCTCTCCCTCTCCCTCTCCCCCTCCCCACCTCCCTCCCTCTATAAAATAAATAAATAAATAAATAAATAAATAAATAAATAAATAAATAAGTAAATAAAGAATAATAATAATAAATAAATAGCATGTCCAATTTTTGAAAAGAAAGTTTTTAGCTTTCAAGAGAATTTCAAAGGAATCTATCACCACCGCCACCACCCTTCTCAAATTAAGAACAACTGGACAAAATGATTTGCTAAATTCTTTTAACCATGGCATTTTAAATTCTAAGTCTAGTATTTCTTAGAATCTGCCTAAACATGATTTCCTCACCAACTGAGTATCAGGATCCTCCAAATCATCTGGTATCATTCTCCTCCTCCATATTAGTTAAACAACAAGCAGAATGACAAAAGTTTTAGAACCTTTCTACATGATTTCTCATTCTCTGAAAACCTTTCTTTTTGCTGTCATAAAAGATCTATCATTTCCAAACCCTCAATTTCCAAATGTGAGTTTACTTTGATTGGACTAAGTGGATAATTTCTAGGTCTGCACTTGGTGTCTTGTAGACATTTTTTCCCCCAACTCCTCAATCAATTCATCCTTCCACTTCAATTTGCTTGACATGTTCCTTGCTCCTTAAGAGTTTTGGACCGAAGACAGAGGTTGAAATCTAAGGTCAGCCCTCATAATTTAGAATCACTTTTTTTTTCTTTCAGGAAAAGGAGCATTGAATTGCTTATCCTGTGTGTGGAGTTACCACCTAATGGGAGGAATCTGCAGCTCGGACTGTCTGGCGGGGGAATACAGAGTGGGAGAGGTACTGAGAGCTGGGCACGCTCTGCCCTCCCCCATTTCTGCAGAGCCATGGGAGCTCGCTCCCGCAGGTCATTCTGGGCAAAGTCAAGAAGTCCTAAAATTCCTACACTTGCTCTAGTTTTATAATCTTCTACCACTGCATCACAGAAGAACGGCACTACCCATCTGTAGCCTTAATCTCAGCCAAAGGAACTGAGATGACCTGAGATAAATAATGGGGAAGTTATATAATGAGGACCTCAGATTTACCTCTACATTCATTGCTCATGACCTTAGAAGTTTCAGGTCCACTTAAGAATATTATATCAGAAATAAGAAACATTGGGGTGCCTGAGAGGCTCAGTCAGTTAAGCATCGGACTCTTGATTTTGGCTCAGGGTCATGATCTCAGGGTCCTGGGATCGAGCCCCAGGTCGGGTCCTACACTCAGCGTGGAGTCTGCTTGAGATTCTCTCTGCTTCTCCCTCTTCCCTTCCCCCACTCAATCCCTCTCTCTCTCTCTCAAATAAATAAATAAATCTTAAAAGAAAGAAAGAAAGAAGAAATATCTTCTCTCCTACCCCTCTGCTGTCTAACCTGAAATGCCTGAATAATGTCAAAACTACATAACTACTGTTGGTCTTCCATTTCCTCCACCCCTGCCCAGTGTATTAGGAGAGATATATTTCATTTCCTTGCCTAGAAACCATGGATATTAAGTTCACTAACTTCTTGTGTTTCCAAACTGTAGAAATTAAGTAAATCTCTCCATGGTGAAATTAACATGACCCAACATATTCACATAGGAGCTCTCTTCACATCCTTACACCTTGGAGAAACTCCTTAGTTTCAGAGAGATTAGATAATTTGCTAAAGATCACATGAGTAGTAAGTAACAAAGCTGGGATTGAAACCAGGTATCCTGACAGCTAACCCAGGATTTGATAAGATAGTAACAGCTGAGAAAGCACCTTCTCAGCACCTGAAACATGCCCAAGTGCTCAATAAAGGCAATTTCCATTGCTTAATTTTTCTACCATCCTTCCAAAACACAGAACAGAGGAAGACATCTCCCCTCATCTACATTTCCAGCACCACCGAAGCAGCAACTTGGCAGGAGGGAAGCCGCTTTCTCCTTATCTCTTATTTCACTGTTTTAGCTAAACAGTCACAAATATTATAATGGGGCAGGGCCACAAGCATCTAACAACCACGGAGGCCAAGCTAATTAGTGTACCCGAGTGAAGGGTGTTGGGTCAAAGAAAACTCCAGCGCGGACTTGATGAAAAGTGGAATTTGATGTGTCACCTGTGTTGGTGACATTGGAGCAAATGCTGGGGATTCTATCAACTAGGAGAGCACAAAAAGAGGGTCACTGCCCCTCAGCTGTCTGGGATGTTGCCATGTGGGAGTGATGACCATGTTGGCAGTCTAGTTTTTAAAGAGAAACTAGGAACTGATTGACAAGTGAAATACCCCAATTTTGAAATGTGGGCAAAAGAATTGAAAATTTTTTAAAGTGTGAAGGTCAGTTTTAGTAATGAGCCAGACACAACCTATCCTTGACCAGGTACAGCACATTAGCTGTCAGTTGGTAACTTGAGCCATTCTAGAAGACTGTTCTCCCACTATTGTTACCAGCAAATCTCAGATGGAGAGACCCAGCAATGGTTTCCTCCAAGTGCAGACAGTTGGTTCTTTCACCCTGAACAGTTAAAATGACCCAGAACAAGTTATCTTTCTTCTGTCCCCCGGACATGCCTCCCTCCCTCATGGAACTCCCACCTGGGAACTCTGGTGGCTTGTTAATCCCTCCACACTCAAAAAGAATCTCCCGATTGTTCTTACCAGGGTGAGAAGTTTAACTGTGAAAAATGCCACAAGAGCTGTGTGGAATGCAAGGGACCTGGCACCAAGAACTGTACCATGTGCCCCGCCAGCCTGGTGCTGCTTATGGATGACAACCGTTGCCTACCCTGCTGTAACACGTCCAATCCCGCCAACACCCAGGACTGCTGTGACTGCCGGGACACCACAGGTGAGCAGAGAGGAAGAGCAGCCTGCGGAGGAAGGGCCTGTCCTCTGGAAGGGGATGAGAGCAGAGGGGAGAGGTGGAGAGTTCCAGAGAATAAATAAAGCTACCTTCTTATTGCCTGCCTGCTGCGTATCTAAAACTTTCTGTCCATCAACTCACAGAAGTAGATATTTTTATTTTTATTTTTTATTTTTTTTAAAGAGTTGTTTATTTCAGAGACAGTGTGAGAGCACAAGTGGGAAGAGAGACAGAAGGAGAGGGAGAGAGAGAATCTTCAAGCAGACTCCCTGCTGAGCATGGAACCTGACTTGGGGCTCGATCCCAGGACCCTGAGATCGTGACCCGAGCTGAAATCAAGAGTCAGCCGCTTAACCGACGAAGCCACCCAGGTGCCCCTAAGTAGATTTTTTTGAAGGAATCTCTACACCCAACATGGGGCTCTAACTCATAACCCTAAGATCAAGAGTCGCATGCTCTACCTACTGAGCCAGCCAGGCACCCCTATAAGTAGATATTATTTTTTTTAAAGATTTTATTTATTTATTTGAGAGAGAGAGAGAATGAGAGAGAAAGCACATGAGATGGGGGGAAGGTCAGAGGGAGAAGCAGACTCCCTGCCGAGCAGGGAGCCCGATGCGGGACTCGATCCAGGGACTCCAGGATCATGACCTGAGCTGAAGGCGGACGCTTAACCGACTGAGCCACCCAGGCGCCCTATAAGTAGATATTATTAATTCCCTTTTGCGGATGAGGAGACCAAGACCCAAAGGGTTTGATTAGCATGTTCAAGTCCATAGCAATGTTAAGGGCTCATCTGGAGTTAGACTGTAGGTCCTTTGGACTGCAAAGCCTGCATTCTTTCCACTGGTGTCTGCCTCTAAGATAAGAACTCAAGTCGGTCTAGAATATCATGTTTTTAAAAAGATTTTATTTATTTACTTTAGAGAAAGAGAGAGCAAGTGAGCGAGCAGGGGGAAGGGCAGAGGGAGAGAGAGAATCTCAAGCAGACTCCCCACTGAGTGTGGAGCCTGACGTGGGGGCTTGATCGAACGACCCTGAGATCATGACCTGAGCCGAAACCAAGAGTCAGACGCTTAACCGACTGAGCCACCCAGGCACCCCTAGAATCTCATCTTTATAACTTTACTTTCTTCTTTTTTATTCTTCTCTCCTGGAAAAACAAGGAAAAGAAACAACTATCCAAAAAGCTAAGGCCAATATTACCTTGATTCTGCTGTAGACGCATTCTATGGAAGTTAGCCAAATTCTAGGACTCCCCTTAGAGACTTAAGGCATTTTAAAAATGAAATTTCATCAAAAGCTAAAAAGAAACAAAACCCTTTTTTACCAATTCCCAGGCCCCCAACTGTCTCCTACCCCCGACCTCATCTATATGTATATGGGTACTTGGTCTTCATAGGCCACAAACTCAGAAGGATCCCATATGGAGAGATTCCTTCTTAAATACATAAATATAAAATATTTTTATTTATATGTTTATCATATATTAGATATTTTTTTTCTTAAAATACATTCTCTAGTCCAGAAGCAGATCATTTCCTTGGGGTTCAGATGTATCGTGGACTGACAAAGAGACGTCATATTTATTTGAGCCTGTCCATGTATAAGTGAGGTAAATCTCAGACCCATAACTGCTACTAGCCATTTCTTTTTTATTTTTTTATTAGGCTTTCAATTAAATTCTAAATATCATCTTTCCAAAAATGAAATATTTCCTTCTTTTAGCTTTCCTACCCCCACAAACAGCTGGTCTCTCCAGCCCCTCATACATATCCACCTTCAGGGTCTGATTGCCTAATATCCACGCTATGTCAGCTAAGAATAATAACCCTCATTACATCAGTGGCTTTAAATGAAGCCAGAAGTGTGTGCATGTTGGGTGCAGAGCTTCTCCAAGACTATTCCAACTAAGAACTATTTAGTCAGCTTTCCTGGGCCTTCTGTGGCGTTTGAAGATCCACCTGGGGCAACTCTGCAAAAGTCTAAACACTCTTGATTACCTGCTCATTTTTTTCCTGAGACTCTGCTCCTTTAAAGAAACCAGATCACAGAGGCTGACCCTGACTCTGCAGACCTAAGCCTGGAGAAGAGTAAGACATGATTGCATATGGCGCCCTAGTAATTGAAACAATCTCAAAACATCTTTTATTGATTCTCCTGCCCTAGGGAGTATTTATCTCCAAGTACCACATACAGATTGCTTATCCATCCCTCTGGTGCTTTAATATTTCCTCCAGAGAAAAATTCTGTGCTGATATTGTTAATGACAAAAACAATTATGATAGTGCTATTATTTTAGAAGAGGAAATTCTGCTTGATGGGCAAAAATCCCATGAGGGTGGAAGTTTGGATAAAATAAGCAACTTATTTATCAGTAGCAAAAAGAGAGGGAAATACATAGTGGTGATGAATCAGACCTAATTGGCCAGTATGTAATAAGCAAAAATAATGGCCCCTAAAATAATTGGCAGCAGAATTACATCCATTAAGCTAGTATATGTAATGTACCTAAAATCTCATAAAAGAATCCTGGGGGCAGACCCAGGTGGTTCAAAAACCACTTATGGAAGACTTACCCTGCATTTCAACTTGTACATCCTACAGAGCCCGCTAGTTTTTTCTCTGGTGCTCTCATACTCTCTTTCACTCTTCCATTTGGCAGGTTGAAGAATAGGGGGGAAAAAATGGGTAATTTACCCAAATCATACCAACTGAATAAATGACTGAAAAGTAAGAAAAATTAGCTCATCACTGAATTTGTGGCTTGGTCCTTCCTTTTGTGACGTTTTGGTTACTCCATGTTCTCAATCGAGGCGTCAAAACAGAGGCTGGTGAGGGACGCCTGGGTGGCTCAGTCGGTTAAGCATCTGCCTTTGGCTCAGGTCATGATCTCAGGGTCCTGGGATCGAGTCCCACATCGGGCTGCCTGCTCAGCAAGGAGCCTGCTTCTCCCTCTGCCTGCCACTCTCCCTGCTTATGCTTCCTCTCTCTCTCCCTACCAAATAAATACAATCTTTAAAAAAAAAACAAAAAACAGAGGCTGGTGGATGAACGACAGGGGGTAGAGTTCTCAACTTTAGAAATCTTAATTATACACAAGAGTCCCCTATCACTCAACTTGGTCATCAGAATTTAAAGAAGCTACCACTCTTCCTGTCAGATTAGGGCTACAGAATGCATGACCCCAAAAACACAACTGAGTGTTTGACTGAATGTCTCTGGTCCACAGTATGCAATTTAGATTCCTGGGTTTGAATTTTTTTTTTAAAGATTTTATTTATTTATTTGACAGACAGAGACACAGCGAGAGAGGGAACACAAGCAGGGGGAGTGGGAGAGGGAGAAGCAGGCTTCCTGCAGAGCAGGGAGCCCGATGTGGGGCTCGATCCCAGGACCCTGGGATCATGACCTGAGCCGAAGGCAGATGCTTAATGACTGAGTCACCCAGGTACCCCTGGGTTTGAATTTTAATTGCTCCACAGACAAGATTTGCCTCTGACAGGCAACAATTCACGTGCTCTCTGTGGGCCTCAGTTTCCTCAACTGTCAAGCAAGAGACTGACCTAATTAATTTCTTTTGTTTTTTTTTTTAATCATTTCATTGAGTTCTACTTATTTACCAGAGTAAGTTAACTTGGTATTTAAAACAAATTTTCAGGGACGCCTGGGTGGCTCAGTTGGTTACACATCTGCCTTCGGCTCAGGTCATGATCCCATGGTCCTGGGATCGAGTCCCACGTCGGGCTCCTTGCTCAGCGGGGAGCCTGCTTCTCTCTCTGCCTGCCACTCCCTCCCCCTGCTTGTCCTCTCCCATTCTCTCTGAGACAAATAAAATTTTTTAAAAATCCTTATTTTATTTTTTATTATTATGTTAATCACCATACATTACATCATTAGTTTTTGATGTAGTGTTCCAAAATCTTAAAAAAATTTAAAAAAAAAAGAATAAAACAAATCTTCAGGGGCGCCTGGGTGGCTCAGTCGGTTGAGCATCGGACTCTTGATCTCAGCTCAGGTCTTGATCTCACGTCATGAGTTCAAGCCCCATGTTGATTTCCACACTGGGCACGTGGATCCTACTTTAAAAACTAAACAGAAAATAAAACAAACCCTATTCTCCAGCTGATTTGCCTTTTCTCCTCATTAAGCTGTGGAGATTCTCTTCTGCCAGTCTTCAGGTCATTTCCTGGGTTATTTACACTGATGTGGGTGTTATCTAGATGTGATGAGGTGAGCCTAGGATCCTCCTACTCCACCATCTTCTCCAGAAATCTGACCTAATTAATTTCTAAGGCCCCACACAACTGTAGAAGTCAATGGTTTGGGGGCACCTGGCTGTCAGTAGAGAGAGCGACTCTTGATCTCAGGGTCATGAGTTCAAGCCCCATGTTAGGCACAGAGGCTACCTAAAAAAAAAAAAAAAAAAAAAAAAAAAAAGTCAATGGCTTTATAAATAATCTTCTCTGCCCTTGAATGTTGGACCAGGTTGAAGGGTGCCTGGGGAGAGGAATCAGTCTTAGAGAAAGTCAGAGCTGAAACAAAAAAGAGAGCATTTAGCAGTAACTGAAGCATGGCCCAAGATGGAATATTTCTCTTAAGAAGGAAATAGAAAAATCGATTGGTCAGGTTGGATATTTGGTGACTGACTCATGAGGTATGAGGATGAGGGGACTCTATTTCTCAAACTGACCTTCATCCTAGAAGGGTTTGTTGGTATCATCAGACACAGACTGGGACTCTCAGGGGGTACACAGAACAATTCTGTCGAGTGGTGTGCCCTCTAGGGAAATCAGAGATAGGGATTCTACCATTTTAGTTTTCAAAGAGAAAGCAAAGCTTTTTACCTCAGAAGCCAATTTTCCTCATTCCATTTCTTCTCTCCCACCCTTCCCCTCTCCGCTTTTCCTTTGGGGTCTTCTTCCGACAGAGGAGTGTATCCTTCAAGCAAGCGAAATTGGGCCTGCCAGTGAACAGACGAAGATAGCCCTGTTCATCACCTCCTCCGTTATGCTGGTGCTTCTGCTTGGGGCAGCTGTGATTGCCTGGAGGAAATCGCGGGGCCGAGGCCAGCCGGTAGTGAAGGCCGGCTATGAGAAGCTGGCCAACCCTAGCAAGTCATACGTTTCCTATAAGAGCAGCCCCAGCTTGGAGGAGGATCAGGTGATTGAGTACAGGGACCGGGACTATGATGAGGATGATGGTGATGACATTGTCTACATGGGCCAAGATGGCACTGTTTACCGGAAATTTAAGTATGGGCTCCTGGATGAGGATGAGGAGGATGAGCTGGAATACGATGATGAGAGCTACTCCTACCAGTAGACAAGAGGCCACCCCCCTCCCCCACCCTGCCCCATTCCACTCACAGGCATGCATTCGAGCGTTGCAGTTTTGGAGTTTTATCCCCACACATCAGGCTGATGTGTGGGTGTTTGTCTTTGTCCTCTTAACCATGAGTCCGACTAGGGTATGTAAGAATGCTGAAATAATTTGTTCTTCTTTTGAGTGGCTAAACTCAATTAACCATAACTGAGGAACAAGGATAAAATTCAGAGAGATTTCCCTCAAAATAATAAGTCAAAATACAGGAAGTGAAAAAAGTGAGATTTGTACATTTCATGAGATTAAAGAATATTGGACCTATAGGAATTCTGTTTCTCAGCTGTCTTGCGGAGATATTTGCCGCCTTCTGGGATTCTGGTGTTTCTGTAAATGATTTGGGGGTATGGGGAGACAAAAGAGTTGTTTGTCTCAGGGGATTTTTCTCCCCTGTCAGCCATCTTTAGGCAAAGGTAGTTCTGCTAGGGCCAGCTGAAGAGGGTTCTCCTCCTCATGCCCTTTATCACTTGCCTCCAGACTGCCCCCGCGGAGCAGAAGACAATACCTGTGCTAAGGGTGTTCTCAACCTACTGGGAGATGAGGAAAGAAAAGGGAGCCAGCATCAGAGCCAAGGAACCATGTGCTCCCTAGGCTCTGGTTCTTCTGCAGGAATCCACAGCCATCCTGTTCTAGAGACAAAGCAAGCTCAGGCAGGACATAGATAGCAGCAAGCCAGTAGGACAGAAATCATTACATTTCCAAGAATTGCAGCGTTACATGCTCACGATTTTCTAAGAGCTTTTGTGGTGGGAAACACCAGCTAAGACATTGAGTAATAAAAGAAAAATGGTAGTGTTAAAATGGGATAAAATGACAAGAACTGCATCGACTCTGAGGGAAAAAAAACAAAAATGTTTTTAGCTACCAAATCAAAAAGATTTCATTGACAGCCTGTCACGGAGCTGAGAACTCCCTGTAGAAGAAGTTGGAGCGGATTCTAATGTGGAAAATCCCAATGTCCTGCTCACGAGCGTAATCCAGTTGCCCACCAGCCTTCCAACACTCTCTACTGCTGTGATCCATTTCTAGACATCCTAGGCTCTCCTTGGTCCACTCTCCTGTCAAGTACAAGCTCGGATTTGGGTACAGGGCCATTTTCTACCAATAGTAATACAGAGAGAGGGGCTTTTACCGTGTGAAATTACATAAGCAGGGTTTTGCAGATTTTCTTGTCCAAGCAGAAGCTAGAACCAGTACTGGGAGGGGATCACGAAAAAATGATATTTTCAGATGACAATGTTAAAATGTCCTTAATTGGGTTTGAGATTTCCTAAAAAATTTATCACACACCTCCTATGTGATTGGTATTGAGCTAACTAATTTGTTTAAGAAAAAAGTCACCTCGCTTAATATCATGATTTCATGAGGCTCGTACCATTATACCCTGTTTTTATAGGAAACCTAAGACTTTTGAGAGGTTAAAAGAATGACCCCAAAGTGCAAATTCTTAATAGCTATGCGATACTGGCATAAAATAAGAAGCAACCTAAATATAGTATAGAAGAGAGTGTATATTATTTTATTTCATGATATGGCAACTATATTACCTTTACTAAATTCATGCTTTTGCTTTTCTTTTAACATAACATATCACAGACACAGGAAATCTCTGTGAAGAAGCCTTCCAAGTACTGAAGGCCTCCATGTTTCTTAGGGGAATGCTCTTAAAACAAAGGTTGGCAAACTTTCCCCTGGAAAGGGCCAGATAGTAAATACTTTAGGCTTTGCACAATGATCGGCTCTGCCATATGGCACTAATGCAGCCAATCCAGAACAAATAAGTGGGCTATATTCCAATTAAACTTTATTTATGGGCACCGAAATTTGGATTTAAGGTAATTTTCACATATCATGAAATATTGTTCTTTTTTTTTTTTTTCCTTCCAGCACTTAAAAATGTAAAACCATTCTTAGCTCGGGGCAGTACACAATCAGGTAGTGGGCCAAATTGGCCAACAGGCTGTAGTCTGCCGACCTCATCTTAAAAAAAATCCTTAAGAGCCCATGTCTATTTATACACACTTGATATGCTTCCAACAGTTTTGATCATTTAAAATCATCTCTTCCAAATCTATCTGAAGTTCTGATAGTGCCGTTTTCGATTCTTAGAAATTAAAAATGGATGTAGGATAGCCATCATATCAATGAGAGACTTCCTTATCCCTTGCTGTGTATTTACGGAGTGTAGCTTATGCAAGAGTAATTTTGTTCATTCTGTGTTGTTCTTCTTCCCTGATAATTCTGAAGCCCTGATAGACTGAGTTGGACATTTCTTTGTCTGAAAATGGTTTTCCAAGAAAAATCTGTGTTTATGATACACAGTTAAAAATTAAATGAGGTTGAGATGACCTTGAATACCAAGAAAAATTGTGTTATTACCTTGTGTGAGCCCGAAAAAAAAAGGCTTGTGCTGTGTGTTGGAACAGTTTGACATCTTTCCTTCTTTGTTCTTGGTCATGCCCCGTTATCCTCAGACTTCTTTTGAAAACTATGCTACCTACTGTCTAAACAGATAAATGTGTGGTTGGAAAACAACGTCCCTTTTTGGTTTTCTGTTTGCAAATAACTTGGAAATATTAAGAGGATCCTTATAGACTGGAAATGCACCAAGACGCTGAGCAAGGGCTTGGAAAGTTCCAGTTCAGAGAAAGCAATTTTAAAATTGGACACAAAATTAAATCAAGTTCAGAGAAGGCAAAGGGGACTGGCTTATTAACAGACTATTTTTGAGCACATTGCATGTGTGGTATTATACTTTACCAAGTCAGAGACACAAAACTATGCTGTTTGTTAAGAGCGCTGTTTTTTCTTTTTATCTTTCTACCTCCAATGACTGGAGCTAGTCATAGTAGTTATGAAACTTCTTCCTAAAAATCAATCCAATCCGTCTGTCAGCCCCACCACCACTGACTCAGGTCCCCAGTCTCTCTCATCTGGATGTTTCCTGCTTCCTCCTGAATTTTGCTGAACTTCAGTCTTTTTTTCTCCCTATTTACCCTCTATCCCTATATCAAAGATCCACCAGATATTTGGTCCACCAGCCCACTGCATTCACGGCTCCCCACCATCCATGCTGACTTTGACATTCAAAATGTTGCAGGACAGAGCCACTGCCTCTATCATCCACCATTTCCTACCCCTCCTTATTTCCCAGATTTCCCATTTGTCCTGAATTGCTTCTAAGTTCCCCAGGATAACATCCTGTTATCTCCTGTCCTTGCGCACACATCATTCACTCTCCTTAGAATATTCTTTCCTCACCTTGACCAATTGGAAACTTTCCAACCATCCTTTAAAATCATGTTCCCTTCTTACAACCTCTCCTGGGAGTTCTCCCCTGACCACCTTGAAGATGAATCACAATCTCACCTCTCTGCCACCTAGATGCTCTGTGCATACAGTTTTTCACATCACATCTGTATCTACTAAAAGAGGGGGCAGCTACTGATTCCTTGAGGTGGCTACTATTTCCTTTCCAGAACGTGGCACAGTGCCCAGAACTTGGTAAGCAATCAAGAGCTCTTGGTGGAATGGAATTTTAGGAAGACAGGACTCACATATATGAAACAACTAGACAACAATAATGGTCCTGAGTGCAGTGTTAAGTGGGAAGGGGGAGGAGAGGTGGTGTCAGTTAAGCAGGAGGAGTACAAGATAACTGCAAATTAGAGCCTGTAGGGGGTGGTTTCATGGGGGAGATTTGTGCTTTGACTTGATTTGAAAAAGAGGATGTAGAAGGTATTCCACAAAATACCCACTGGAGTTAATAAGTAGTTGGTCTGACATTTCACTATCAGATGAGAGTAGTGATAATATTAACTTATCAAGTACTCGTAGTAAGAATTGCCGGTGGGGCCCCTGGGTGGCTCAGTCTATTAAGCGTCTGCCTTCGCCTCAGGTCATGATCCCAGGGTCCTGAGATCGAGCCCCACATCTGCTCAGTGGGGAGTCTGCTTCTCCCTCTCCCTGTGCCTGCTGCTCCCCCTGCTTGTGCTCACTCTCTCTCTGTGTCAAATAAATTTAAAAAATCTTAAAAAAAAAAAAAGAAAAAAAGAATGGACCATCTGCCCGGCATTGTTCTAGATACTGGGAAACACCAGCAAGTGGAACCAATCAGATCTTGGGTCTTAAAGAACTTGTGATCTAGTTGGGGAGAAAAAAAGTAAATCATAACAATACAACTATCATTTTTGATGTCTTCTATGTGCCAGGCACAGTCATAGGCACTTTTGTCATTTGATCTTATTTAGTCTTTACAACACAAATGCTATAGAGCAGTTATGAAGCTTCTTCCTAAAATCAATCCAATCTCTGTTAGCCCCTACCTATGTCTACCTTGCATTGTTCTCAACACAGGCCAAAAAAAAAAAAAAAAAAAAAAGGAGGCGGGGGCGGGGGGGAGGCCAGAAAACAGTCATAAAGATCAAGAAAGATAAGAGGGATGACATCTGTTTTGTTTAGTTCTATTGTCTTAGTGACTAATACATCCAATGGTACAAAGGCAAATATTCATTGAGTAATTCCTGGTATAAAAATAATTGCACGTTTGTGCCTTCTGAGCTCAGAGTACACACCAGAACTAGGTCCTGTGGCCACACTCAGCTGTAAGGAAGGCTTGAAAGCAAGAATGTGATCAAGAGTAATGAGATCGATTACCTTATTGGGTTTAGAAAACTCATGACTCATCCTCTGGGACTTTGCCATCCACAGTAAAAGTTTTCTGTTATCAAAGAAGAGAACAGTGCAGTGGAGCTGTTAGATAACCTAGTAAGAATGTCTCCCACTCTAACAAAGGAGTTCATTGATAAGAGCTAATCCCTGCTGCCAAGGGAAATGATAGAAGGCTAATGAAACCATTCCATGGAACAAACATGTGTTTGTAAAGCAGAGAATTATAATGCAAGCGCAGAACAAGATGGAGGTCAGGAGGATTCCCATCTCTCTACGTTACGGTGTGAAGTCTCCTCCCTGGCTAGGAGTGGGATTCTGTGCCTGATAGAAATTCTGCTGTATCCTTGAGGCGGCTGTTAGTTAAAAATTACAGAAACATCTACCCAAACTGGCTTCAAGACCAAAGGAATTTAGTGGGGCTCATTTAATCAAAAAGCCTAGGGTGGTATCGGGTACTGCTGGAAATGGAGCTCAAAGCATGGCCCCAGGTACTGGTTGATCTCCATTGTCCCTCTCTGTCTTTTGCTGTGTTGGCCACTTCTAACTGGAGACCTGCCCTCAAAGTGGCAGACATTGCATTCGCTTGGGTTCCACATCCAATAGGAAAAAGGCACCACCTTACCCCCAATGCAAGTCTCAAAAAAAGTTCATGGTACCTCATTGGTTCGTAAAAGGCATTTGCCAGTTCCCGTGGTGTAAATATACCCACATGGTGTATTATGTGGCCAATTTCAAGGTTCAAATGTGGATGTGAAGCCTGGAACAAACGTGAAGAAGCAAACCCTTACAGTATTTCTGCCATACAGATGCATGAGAGACAAAAATAGCCTCAGGAGCATAACTTAAGAGTAAAATGTAAAATGATTAGGAAGTGATGAGTTTGAGGTATTTGCTACCTGTGTTTCTAATATAACTTCTTCAATTGAAGGTTTTATAACTGAATTTTTAATAATTGCCATGTCTAACAACTGACTCAGAAGATTCCTGAACAATTAACAACTGGCTTTCATAAGCCCAGACAATCCAGCTTCAACACACCACATTTTTTAGGTAGAATCTCTCTCTCTGTGATTTTTCTCTGTCAAATCTCTTATCCAGAAATTCCTGTCTTTTTTTTTATTAGTTCCCTCACTCCAAAGCTATCAGAAGGCAACAAAATAATGACTTGTTTCCTCATTTCCACCAGCAGTCAAAGGAAAACAAACTTAACAAATAATAATGTTTTAGCAAAGACTTTTAATTGCAGCATGATTCCGGAGTTCTGTCCACTGCTACCCGTAGAGACGTGGACAGCCTCGTGTATTACTTGGTACAGAGTAAGCCAATGTATTCATTTGTATTACTGCATGACAAACTACCACAAATATGGCAGCTTAAAATAATATGCATTTATTATTTCACAGGTTTTTTTTTAAGATTTTGTTAATTTATTTGGGAGAAAGAGAGCATGAATGGGAAGAGGGGCAAGGGAGAGGGAGAAGCAGACCCCCCGCTAAGCACAGAGCCAGATGTGGGGCTCAATCCGCATTCCAGGACCCTGGAACCATGACCTAAGCCGAAGGCAGGCGCTTAACCGACTGAGCCACCCAGGTGCCCCTATTTCACAGTTTTATAACCCAGAAGTCCAAGTACGCTTGACTGGGTTCTCAGCTTAGGGTCTCACAAGGGTAAAATCAAGATGCAAGCCTCTTACCTAGAGGCTTTGGAGAAAAATTGTTTTGCAAGGTACTCAGGTTGCTGGCAGAATTCAGTTTCTGGTAGTTCTAAGGATGGAGGTCCGTGCTTACTTTCCTGGCTGTTGACCCGGGATCACTCTCAGCTCATGGAAGCCACTCTGGTCTTGTGCATGGTGCTCAGCCCTCCTTCAAGGCCAGCATCCATGCACTGAATCCGCCTGCTTTGAATCTTTCTGACTTTCCCTTTTGCTACTGGCTGGAAAAAACTCTTTGCTTTTAAAAGGCTGGCATGATTACATTAGGCCCACGTGGAGAAATCTACCTTTGGCCTTAACATAGCATAATTATAGGCATGAGATCTCATCATATGCACAATCCTGGGGATTTGAATGGGAAATCTTGAGGGGCCACTTTACAACTCTGCCTACCATAGCCAATAAAACTCTTTTGGAAATCAATTTAGCAAAAACTGTGTTGAGTCTTTTCAATATTTGTTCTATTTGAATCTACTAAGTCCTTGTTAGGAAATATAAACAGTACCAAAGCGTTTACAAAAAAAGTTTCACTTTTGTTTGTAATTTAAAACTACAGTACTCTAAAAGTAAGTTTATAAAGACTATACAAAAAAAAAAAACCCTTCCAAAATAAAAGACTATACAAAATATGCTATAATAGTTACATGTAATAATAATCAAGATATAAAAGTTTATATACACTGCCATTTCAAGTGTATTTCTAAAATGAAAACCCTATGTGGATCATGCAATCTGAATGGTAGCAACAAACAAATGGTAGCAAACAAACAACATTATCTGCCCCCGGATAGTTTAATATTAAGGTAAAAAAAAAACCAACAACAAATGTGTGTACAAATAACCACAAAATGAGGGACAGTGCAAGCAATGCAATTAGGGGAAAGAAAAAACAAACCATTAGAACACAGAGACTATGAGAAAAAGCAAATTGATGCCTCTAGGTGCTTTTTTGGGAGAAAAGCTGAGGGAAGTGTTTGGGAGAATCAAAGTGTCTGCCAAGCTCAGTAAGAGTGAGCACTAAGTCTCTATCTCAACTTTCCTGCCCTCTCTAAAATGACAAGCACAATGGGGAGCCTGGCTGGCTCAGTCGGTAGAGCATGAGACTCTTGATCTCAGGGTGGTGAGTCTGAGCCCCACGTTGGGTGTCGAGATTATGTAATAAAAAATAAAATAGAATGATAAGCACTTCTCACATGAATTTGAACTCACAGCTCTATTTCAGCTCCATGTGATAAAGGGTATCAGTCCTCCTGCAAACCAGGGGTTAGTAGAGAGGTAAGGCAGACCTGGCAAGCAGACACTGTATTTGGGGGACCCCACCTTCCCTTCGTATCATCTCCCCCTCGTGTTCTTGTTTCTCAGGGAACCCAACGAGCCTAAGTGGGAAAGCTGCACAAATGTCCACACATTTGGCTCAGTGCCGGCTCCACAAAATATGGCCTCACCTCAGTTTCAATAATTACATCTCATTCTGTCCATTCATAAACTATTCGTAAGTAGGAAGCCCCCCGCTTTTTTTTAAATCTTGGTGGGTGATGCCCCGATTAGACTCACCATGTCTGTATTCATTTTTATAAAGATGATTCGGCATAACAGAAATGCTACGAGTTTGAGAGTTCAGGATTCCTGGGATCGAATTCCAGCACTGACCCTTCCTTGTCTGGAATCTTGAACAAGTTACTCAAGTCCTGATTCCTCACTAAGTGTGGGAAACTTGGAACTCCAGACCTTGCAAGGTTGCCCTGAGGAATGAATGACATTACATATGCAGTGGGCCTGGTATACAGAAGGGTTTCTATAAATGCTAATTCCCCCCATATCATTTTAGTAGCAGTGAAAGCTTAATAGTCTCCCTCCCATGAACCTATATTTTCAAAGGATTTGTGAAGCAAGACTACGTGGATGGAACTGGAGGGTATCATGCTGAGTGAAATAAGTCAATCAGAGAAAGACATGTATCCTATGACCTCACTGATATGAGGAATTCTTAATCTCAGGAAACAAACTGAGGGTTGCTGGAGTGGTGGGGCATGGGAGGGATGGGGTGGCTGGGTGATGGACACTGGGGAGGGTATGTGCTATGGTGAGCACTGTGAATTGTGTGAGACTGTTGAATCACAGACCTATACCTCTGAAACAAATAATACACTGTATGTTAAAAAAAAGAAGAAGAAGAAGAAGAAGATAGCAGGAAGGGAAAAATGAAAGGGGGGAAATCAGAGGGGGAGATGAACCATGAGAGACTATGGACTCAGAAACAAACTGAGGGTTCTAGAGGGGAGGGGGGTGGGGACATAGGTTAGCCCGGTGATGGGTATTAAAGAGGGCACATACTGCATGGAGCACTGGGTGTTATACGCAAACAAGGAATCATGGAACACTACATCAAAAACTAATGATGTACTGTATGGTGATTAACATAATAAAATAAAATTTAAAAAAAAGATTACATGAGGGAGAGAAAAGGAGACTTAACCTGCTCTACATACTTAATCTGTAAGACACACCCACTCAGCACTTTAACAATGCCTTCTAGGCAAAGCAAATACGTTGGATGAGTGGTTTTAAGTAAGCATATCATTAACTGGATTGTTTTACTCGATTTCTCAACAGATAGGGAAACAGGATATAGTTCTTTCAGAAATCCAGTGATTTGCTCCAAAGCCAGGAGGAAATCAAATCTTTTCCTCACTGAAGTGATGAAAGTTCTGGTTAAAGGGCCATACATTCGATAAACACGTTGGCCAAATGCTTGACCTCTAATGAAATCTGTTCATCTCTCCACACCTCCTCACTGTCTAAAAAGCAACCGTAGTCCCCCCGCCAGCAGAATAGTATTCTGTTCTTGTTGCATTTAGTAATCCCCACACCGAACATGGGGCTTGAATTCACAAGCCCGAGATCAAGAGTCGAGGGATCTCCCAACTGAGCCAGCAGGAGCCCCAGAATAGTTTCTTAAGGTTATACGCAACTAATGAATCATGGAACACTACATCAGAACCTAATGATGTACTATACAGTGGCTAACCAAACATAATAAAAAAAAAAAAGAAGTAAACTTGGAAAAAAAAAAGAAATCCTATGCATACCTAGACTGTCCAAGAGAATCCACGCTTCTCCAATAAACCCCTCCTTTCTCCCCGAGTCATGAAAAACTTCACGTTAGAGTTTGCCTACGAAGCCACAGGGAATCTTTGGCACGTGCTGAGAATATGGACAAGGAAGGACAGCAACACAGTCTGTTTCTGGGTCACTTTGTGACTCCATGTAGAAAAGGTGACAGGATTTGAGAGTGGACTGAGAAGAGTCAGGAAAGCAGGACTGTCTGGACAGCCGGTGGGGCTGAGAACTCATGCCAGCATCCTCTCCTTTGCCGCTGTGGTCCCCAAAATGGCTGTGAGTCGCAGACAGCCTTGCAGGCATCCCGGTCCCCAGTGAAGGCGGCCAGCGTCTGACGCCCGGCAGCGAGGAGCAGTGGTGTGGACCTCAGACATCAGCTTGCAACCAGGGCTGTGGTGACAAGCCAGGCCGAGGCGGGGGATCATAAAGTCAGGCAAGCAGGTGGAAGCAGTGAAGACCCCCAGGCCATGAGGTGGTCCATAGGTGCTCCAGCTGATACTTGAACAACACGGGTTTGGACGGCGTGGGTCCACTTTCATGTGGATCTTTTCACTAAGTACAGGGCAGTATCGTGCATAGGTTTTCTCTTACGATTTTCTGAATGATGTTTTGCTTTCTGGAGCTTTCTTGTAATACAGCATATAACATGTAACATACAAACCGTGTCCATCAGCTGTTGGTGTTATTGGCTAGGCTTCCAGTCAACGGTAGGCTAATAAGTAGTTAAGTTTTAGGGGAGTCAAAAGGTAGAGGCGGAGATCTGAAGGCATGGGAGATGGGCGCCCCAACTCCAGTGCTGCCCAAGGTCAACCGTATTTAGTCTGGGGCCGGCCAGCTTCTAAGGGGGGCTTGAGCAGTGTTGTCAGTATTGATTTGTTCCTGGAACAAAGGAACACAGAAAACAAACCAAATTGCTCATCAAAGAATCCTTGACAAAGGAGTTTTCAGCCGGACTTCGTGATGCACATCCCTGAGCCATGAGGGACCTTGAGGGATCTTGCTGACTGATGCTCTACGGACACGGTCTTTCTCTCTCTCTCTCTCTCTGCCTGGGATTGGAATTTTTATTCCCCATGATCCCTCTGGCCAAACTCCACGCTGAGTCCTTTATTGCCTCCGTGACCTCCCTTTGCAGCACAGCTGTAAAACATCTGGATAATTTCTCCGTCCTGGTTTTCCGTTGATTTTCACTTTTTTAAAGAGCTGTTTGCCTGTGAAATCGATCAGTTTCGTCCCCTGTAGGTGGCTCTCCGGTGGCCTTACATGGGCTTGTCTCCGTACATTTGCTGGTGAGTAGGAAATGACCTCAGGCATGGGAAAGTCTGTTGTAAGCAGGAAGGTGCTACACCAAGGTTATCGTTCATCTGTTCTCCTGTGCTGTCACTTACACGGTAGAAACGGAGAAATCAAACAATATCCTCAGGCCAACCATCTGGAGGGGGTTTCTCAGAAAACTGGGCAGCTACATAATCCGTGGGGCCCAGTGTAAAACTTAAGCATTTTGGTGAGCAGGAGAGCTCGGAATCCGAGCCTGGGGCCCTTGCCCTACTAAGCCGCAAGCCCTGTGTGACCGCGTAGGTGGCTCACCCTTGAAGCTGAGCCTGATTTCCATATATCTTCAGAGCCATGCAAAATGCATGGCTTGCAAAATGCATTAGTTGCTACATCTACCTCCACCTGCCAGGAGGTCAAAGCATTTAGATACAAAGGTGGTAGGGTTGGAGGAGAGGGAAGAAGAGCTAGCCACAGAACATGGAGTGTTAAGGAAACCCCTCAAGGAAGGTGGCTTGGTGTAGAAGGAGAATTTCTTTTCTGACATAAGCTGCATTGAAAGAGAGCTGCTGTCTGCTCCGAGGCTATCCGCATTCTTATCTTAGCCTGTGTGACACTTGTAAACTGCGCACCAGCTGAAGTATAAACTCCTCCCGGTGCCGTTTTTAAAGATGGTTCTTGGCCCTTTGGGGGTCATGCTGACATGGGGCCTCCCCTGGGTGTGGCTGTATACTCCTTCTCTGGCAATGGGTGGGCAAGGGCTTTACTTGGTCCCAACTCAGCCTTTTTTTTTTTTTTCCTCCTGGTTTCACTCCCTCTGGGCTACAAACGAAACCAAGAGCGAGCCCACCCTGTCAATTTGTTTATTTCCTCTGCCCGCTGCTCGGAAGTCTCCGTCACCCTTGGAAGGGCAGGAGAGGGCGGGAGGAAGAGCTGGCAGTGCTCATTCAGCATGATCTCCCTGGGCTTGTGACATCAAAGCCCTGTTTACATAGCCGAGGGACTGGCGACGCTGGAAGGGAGGGGCGAGAGCACAGCAAATCCCCCACTCTTTCTCCCGCGGGCTTCTCAGCTGCTCTGAGCCAGCAAAGAGTGGAGAAATCTGGGACTCACCGCTCTCATTTGGCACCATCTGTTTCCTTTCTCGTTCCTTTCCTGAAAACCCTTTTCAGTAAACACTGTGAAATAAAACACCAGAGGATGTATAGAAGAGCAAATTCATCTTTTCCTGAAATGCTGGCTTTTGGAGACCTTTGGCATCTGCAGGAAAGTCTCCAGGGCTGCTTTTTCTTCCACATTTGGAAGGTACTGGAAAAAATGAAGGGACGTGATGCTCCTTTATTTTACTGCAACTGGGTGACGTAAGGAGAGTCCATGATTCCTTCCCGGGAAATGCACTTAAATCCCCTATTTCCCAGAGACCTAAAATATACCAGGAACCACATGGAGGTGAGGACTATAAAGTCAAACGAACTGGAATTTCTCTGGGAGACTGCCCGTAGGTAACACACAGTAGTCGGTCCATAAGTATTTGTGCATTTTCTGCTCACAGAAAGCATTGTCTACCGCTGACCAAAAGTAGACTCTGCATATAATCTAGGGAAGAGTTTGCTGTATTCTTAAAGTTGCAATGTTATCTTTGGCCCAAGGAAGAAATAACCACCTTGCAAAAGTAACCGGCACTGGGTTTCTGGGACTACTGGAAGCACTTTGCATGGATCAGTTTGTTTAATCCTTATAATCATCATAACAACCCTATGAGGTAGGCACTGTTCTTACCCCTGTTTCACAGGTAAGACTTTAAGCCACAGGGAAGTAAAATAACTTGCTATAAGGCTCAGTCTGTAAAGACTGTTTCCCTCTTGGAATAGGCTGGGCTCCCAACACCCAACTCTGAAACTTTCTTCCTACACAGCTTGAGTTGGATTGAGTTGATGTTTTCATTTCATTTGAAGAGTGGTAACAATATCTAGCTAGATGGCTCAGGCTTATTGTGAAGAACCTTGAAATGGTGTAAGTAAAAGCACACTGAAGTTCCTGTTGCTACAACAGCTAAAATTTACCTTTGGTCAGTAGATGGAATGTAACCACTCATATCTTGACGCTCTATGGTGAAACAGGGTCCTTTCTCTTTGGAATGCTCAATGTGCACCCAGTTACCTGCGTTTGACTTCTAAAACTGTGCTGTTACAAAAACCATGATATCCTCAGTGTAGTGAAGCTGTGACAATAACAGATATTTCATTATCATCCATCCTTTTGCAAGACTGTAAAAAGGAATGAAGAAAAAGAAACTTTAAGGGCAGGGAATCCAAGATAACACTTCCTTCCATCTTCTAAAACCTCAAAAGAAGTACTCAAACGAGTTCTATAGCAAACAGTAGAGAACAGGTCCAGCTTGTCAGGCTATGGGCCAGGGAAAGTCCTAGTTTGTTTTTTTTTTTAAAGATTTTATTTATTTTGAGAGAGAGAATGAGAGGGGGGAGGGTCAGAGGGAGAAGCAGACTCCCCGCTGAGCAGGGAGCCTGATGTGGGACTCGATCCCGGGACTCCAGGATCATGACCTGAGCCAAAGGCAGTCACTTAACCAACTGAGCCACCCAGGCGCCCAGTCCTAGTTTTGAAATACATGGAAATCTCAGAATAGTAGTATTAGGTTTTGTTGGGTTCAGGAGGGGTTTGAAAACAAAAGAAAAAACTTCATTTGATAGCAATTCTGTACTGGTTGGAGAGCCTTCAATAAACTTGAAATTCCAGCAAAAAAGATGAGGGTCTCGCACAGATAGCAATAGTGAGTGCTCAAGACTGTACAGGGACTGGCACCCACCCCTTCCCCATACCCTCCAGCAGCTCTGCTCTCCCACTGTGCTGGGTAACCCACAGAACTAGTACTGGTTTACGGCACTGATTTTAAGAACACAATTAGGACTAATCTCCTGGAGGACGGCAATTTGACATCTCAAATCTAGTTCCAAAGCAAAAAATTACAAATATTTTATAGATGATGCCTTTGTACCTTCTTCACTCCCAACCCAATGGCTCACACCTGTTTCCATTAGAGAAAAGAGAGGGGGAGACAGAGGAGGAGTTGGGGGGGGAGGGGGGGAGGAGGAATGGGAGAAGGGAGAGGAGTGCAGGGAAGGAGGAGGCCATCTATTTTAAGCTTCACATCAGGTTTCCTCTGTCTGTTCAAGCTTCTGTAACAAAATACCCCAGACTGGATGACTTAAAGAGGACAAAAACTTATTTTTCACAGTTTTGGAGGCTGCCAGTCTGAGCCAGCATGGTCAAGTTCTGATGAGATGCTTCCTGGGTTGCAGACTGCTGACTTCTTGTGTCCTCACGGGGCAGAAAGAACGAAGAAAAGTTCTCTGGGGTAACGTTTTATAAGGGCAATCCCATTCATGACAGCTCCACCCTCCACCAAAGGTCCCACCTGCTCACACACCGGGGAGGGGGGCACAAAAATTAACTTGCCATCCAGCGTTGGCATCTTGTACTCATCTACACCTCCAGCCTAAAGAGTAAATATTTAAATTTACCTGACATTCCAGATTTGAAGATATGAATACCACTTTAAATTCATGCTTATTCTCCCCAGGTTTTTTTTGGGCGGGGAGTGACTTTATTATCTTGACATTGATTTTACAAGTATGTATCCATATATCAAAACTTACCAAGTCATACAATTCAAATATGTGCAATCTGTTAGGTCAGTTATACCCTAATAAAGCTACAATGTATTTAAATTAACATACAGTATTATATTAGTTTCAGGTGTACCACATGCTGATTCAACAATTCTGTACATTACTAGCGTGTTCCACCGTTACGTGTAGTCACCATCTGTCCTCATACTTATACTCCCTGTGCTATACTTTTCATCTCTGTGACTTATTTTACAACTGAAAGTTTGTACCTCTTAATCCCCTTTATTTCTTCATCCCCCACGTATCTCCCCTCCGTCCAATTTGTATACACCCTCATTTTACCGTTTTTAACACTCATTTCTTTACACATATTCAAGTCACGTCAAATTCTATCTGATAATCCCTGTATCTGTCATCTTTGTAGAGCTTGTTCTAGAATTCCTTGCTGCTAACTCTTGCTTCTGATGGCATCTCTTTACAGGGCACCTTCACTTATTATTTACAGGGCGGGGAAAAGGCTAGCACACTAGGAAAAGGCTAGCACTCTTACCAGGAAAGCAAAACTGTCCTCCTAAGTTCCTAGTAAACTTCCAGCTTACGTCTCCCTGATCCCAGCTGTTCCAATAGCAGCCCTAGCTGCAAACGTGTAAGCCCCCAGTGCGGACAGTGCTGGACAGGTGCTGAAAGAGCAGCATGTGTCCCTCTGCATACGCCAGACATAAGCAGGCCTTCCCGGGGCTGCTAGTCACCGAGACTGCAGAACCGTTTTGGAGCAGGAGTTACGGAAGGGAACTCAGCCTTCTAGTCCTCTGGCTCTTAGGACTAAAAATATAATGGGGACCCTCACCCTCATAAAAGTAGGCTTTTGAGAACCCTGTGAATAGATTGCTCTCCAGGGGCAGCGGGGTGGCTCAGGTGGTTAAGCGTCTGACTCTCGATTAAGGCTCAGGTCTTGATCTCAGGGTCGTGGGATCCAGCCCCGTGTCGGGCTCCGGGCTTAGCACGGAGTTTGCTTGAGATTTTCGTTCTGCTCCTCCCCCAGCTTGTGCTCTCTAAATAAATACAAATCTTAAAAAAAAAAAAAAATAGAATGCTCTCCAAGCAACCTGTGCTGCAGGCATCAACAAGGGTTTGTCAAGGCAAAGCCCCTGGTTCTAGAATTACCACTGCACAGCAGGTTCCCCCTCGAGCAGCCACCTGCAACTTGCCAGTCAGGCTCTCGAACACATTGGCAAGGGACCACCAGCCGGCACATGAGGAACCTACACACAGACAAGGCAAAAGATTCAAACCGACACAGGGAAAGAAACATCACTTAGATTTATTTCAAGGCCTGAAATCAGATTAATCAAAAATGGTACTGCTGCCATTTCTTATAATACATACTTAATACAAAACTTTAAGAAGTATAGACACTATTAACTAACTCTTAAACCTCACAATATATGATTTTCAAGTTGTCAGGTGACCAAGATTTCACACACTTAATGAGGACATAATTAGCAGCAGGCTATTCAAACAAACACAAATTTGTTTTTACACTTTCCATGTCTGTTTTTTATCTTTGCTTTATAACGCCACTAATAATCGTGGCTTCTTTCAAGTATAGGATCTCTAACATTAAATTACATATTCTAAGTCTTTTTATAAAAGAAAGACACATACTACATTGTTTGCCATAAATTCATATACCAAAAAGTAAAACACAATCCAACTGACTTTATCCATGCTTCCCCTTTCTCCAGATGTTTTAGGTGTTTTTCTACATACTTTATATTTTTCTTAAAATCTGTTCTCTATTTATGCAGATCAGGGAAAATGAATTATAATGAGTTACTTTTAAAATTACCTTCTCTGTACTTCTGCTCCCTTTCCCCACACTAAATCTGGTGCTTAAGTGAACAATAATGAAAGGTACTGTTTCAGGAGACCCAAACAATCTGTAATCTTAATTTCCTAAATACCCAAAGATTTCAACTTCCTGCCAATATAAATAAGAGTCTCAAGTAGCCAAAAATTACTTCTTAGTTAGGAGGAAGAAAAAATGCAGAGTATGAGGATTATGTAACTAAGACTTTATCATTTATGCCTTTCCCCCGAGCTACAAGCACTGTTTAGCATTAAATCACGTTGTGCGTACACAGCTACAACAGTTTACATTTGCTCAGGAACATGTAATTACATTAAAAATAAACAACTTTCATAACTTAATTGGTTCTTAAATGGCTTCCCTAGGGGGAAAACAAATGTTTTGTGTTCTTTAAGAAAATGGTATATACAAATGAACTGCTGTGTGCTCATTTAAACTTGAGGAAACCTAATGAAGTTTTGGGGATATTTTTCCTAAAATGCAATATGGATATGCACTTAATCATTGCTTATATAGCGAAGGGATGGAATAGTAGATATAGATGCAATCTTTTGTCTAAGTGAACAGTTGTAAGGTATTCTAAATGGAATAGGAAAAAAAAAAACACGGACAATTGTTTCAAGGAAAAAAGAACCAAAGTCAAGAAAAATATTGAACATCGACCCTTAAAAAGGAGAAGTGTTAAACAACACAAAAATGAGACCTACAGATTAGAAAAATACTCATTTTACCACTTCAGGAGGTAAACAAAATGGTAAGGAGAGGGAGTCTCCAATTAGAACTGAGGCAGCTGTAAAACAAAATGGAACACAGTGCAATGATTTGACCTCATAAAGGAAATGACTCACAACAATGAAACTTCACACAAGAGGAAAAAAAAACATTCACACGTCTACATGTTTGCAATAATATATTAACAGACAAATTATCAAAAATATAAAGTCTGGATTTTTCCCCTTAGGTTTATAATCAACTCTCAAACCTCTGTTGAATACATTTACTTTCATAAGCCTCCTCTGTTTAGCAGCACGTACTACACAAGTACATACGTACTGCTATGTACCATGAGAATTATTAGTTCTTATCTCAAATCTAGCGACTTGCCTTTTTACCCACACTTATATACATTCTCATTTCCATTACAAGACACTTAAGACCTTTCTAGTGGTAAATTTTAATCAACATATTACATAAAAAAGAATCTTGATTTTCCAAATGAATCACTTTAGGACTATAGCATGATGGGTTTAATTTGAATGGTTGAAACATAATGTGGTAAAGACACTGTACTGTTTAAACTAATTCACAGCTGTAGGAAAATGTTTGATTTTCAAAATGTAACGACTGAGGAGTTATACGCAGTAAAATATTAGAAAACAGTGAATGGATTAATAAGAGTAAGATGATTTTTTTTTATCAGTGGCCATTCATTATTTTGTTTTTAGGAACCTGGAAGAAATTGTCTTCTTTGAATTTCAAATGTTCTGGTAAATCTAGTCGTCTCTTAGCTTCCTCAATATCAGCTTGAATTGCTGAAATAAGGGACTCTGTGGAGAGAAGACAGCAGGGAAATGATGAAAAACTGCCCCACGCCTTCGTTCGGACTCCTAAAAACCCAAAGGCTGGCAGCGTCTTCAGCGCAGGGCAGATGCCTGATAAATGTTTGTTCTATCCCTTCTTCCAGACTTAAGTAAAAATCAATGGTCCACAAGAGATGTCCCTGATCTTCTTGCAATTTCTTAGAGAAAGGCATAAGCACAAAGGTATGTCACAAATACCAAATGGAAGAAATACCCATGACCAAGCCTCTTCAGTATTCACATTTGTCAAATTCTACAGAATTGAAACAACCACACTACACTAACATCCTTGATACCATTTGTTTCAAGTATCGATTTAGTTTCTTATACTTTAAGCATTGCAAAGCACCCATTATTCATCTCAGCATCCATTCCCACTTATTACTTAAAATATGAAAAGGAAATAAAGATTTCACTAACTTCACACTGTTGGGAGAGAAGCAGCCAGCCTGCTGCTGGGTTTGAATCTAGGCTCCATCACATACTGATGTGACCCTGAGCAAATTACTTAATCCCTCTCTGCCAATTTCCTCATCTGTGAAATGGGCAAAATAATTCCTCATATTATTTTGGTGGGGGTGAAAGGACTAATGCATGTAAGGCACACAGTAAATGCTCAAATGTCTGCTCCCCTGCCATGCTGTTACTAAGAGAAGCAGTAGAAGTAGCTGCAGTAATACTTAAGAAGACCTAAACAGAACTTACCTAAAGAATCAAAGTTCTTTTCTGGTCTGAGGTAGCCAACAATGGCCACATTGAGGATCTCCCCATAGAAGTCCTCTTTGAAGGTATGCATGATATGAGTTTCCTAGAATTAAGAAATGTTAAAAAGGTTACCATCAAATTATAGAATTCCTGAAATTTGAAATATGTCTCCACATTTATGGTGGGGATAATTTAAATGAAACAATCAACGCTTACTAAATTTTTAAAGACAGGTTAAAATCTAAGTGCAGTTTTTTCCTGAATTCTTCCATCAGTCCTGTTCTTGCCCCTGACCTTACATATAAACATTATAACTGAGTAAGGCAGATGTTATACCACAAATCTGGTATGATTCGCTGTTTATTAAAAAAAAGGGGGGGAGGGAGCACCTGAGTGGCTCAGTTGGTTAAGCATCTGCCTTTGGCTCAGGTCATGATCCTAGGGTCCTGGGATTGAGCCCCCTGTCAGGATCTCTGCTCAGCAGGGAGTCTGCCTCTCCCTCTGTGCTCTCCTTCTTTCTCAAATAAATATCTTAAAAAAAAACAAAAACAAAAAACAACTAACATGCAGGGGCGCCTGGCTGGCTCAGTTGGTAGAGCATGCAACTCTTGATCTCAGGGTTGTTGAGTTTGAGCCCCACGTTGGGTGCAGAGATTACTTAAAAATAAAATCCTTAAAAAAACTAACATGCAGAGTAGTTAAGTCTTACCAGGGCAAAAAATAAATAAATAAAAAAATAAACCACACACAAAAAAACAAAACACCACCAAGTAAGGAGCAAAGTATTAAGAGAGGTTACTATTAAAAGAACCATTTCTGGGGCATCTGGGTGGCTCAGTCGTTAAGCGTCTGCCTTCGGCTCAGGTCATGATCCCAGGGTCCTGGGATCGAGCCCCGCATCGGGCTCCCTGCTCAGGGGGAAGGCTGCTTCTCCCTCTCCCACTCCCCTGCTTGTGTTCTCTCACTGTCTCTCTGTCAAATAAATAAATAAATAATCTTAAAAAAAAAAAAAAAAACATTTCTAAGGTTAATCAGGATCCATGTGTCTCTGACAAACACCACGTTATAGAAACCTCCGAGGGTTAGGCAGAACTGAAGACCGATAGGTAGGCAGAAGAGCCAATGCAGGATCCTGATCAAGGAACAATGTTGACAAATGGGCACAGGACATGTCGAAGCAAAATGGTGGAGGAGGTAGATGATGTTCTGCAATCTGAATTTTAGTAGACTCTTAAAAGAAATCTAGCCCAAAAGCAGGAGAGCCAATTAAGAGAACAAATACAGAAGATGGTTGAGACTGGACTAGGATGTTGGCACTGGATGTTGAGAAGTTTAAACAATCTAGAAACATGAAACTTAGTGATAGAGGCATATTTTGTGTAGGACTTAAGAAAATCTAATATATGAAGTGATACTTAAGACAGAAGCATCAACAGTGATCATTATAAAACATTACTGAGAAAAATGGTAAAGATGTCTACTCTTCCTAAATTCATCTACAGATTCCATGCCATCCCTGTCAAAATCCTAGTTGTTTTTTTTTTTAATGACGGAAACTGTCAAGTGATTCTAAAATTTATAAGGAAATGTGGAAGGCTGAAATTATCCCCCCAAAATCTTGAAAAGTAAGTAGAGGACTTACACAGTCAGAAATCAAGACCTATTATAAAAGCTATGAAAATAAAGACAATGTGGTAATGGCCCAAAGACAGACCAGGAGACCAAGCCTGTATGAGCACATTTTGGACTCTCACACATATAAAGTCACAGGGTTTATGCCCAGGGTGACAGTGCAGTGCTGTCATGAAAGAATGGTATTTCAAGAAATGGGCTGAGTCAATATCCAAATGGGAAAAAATTAATTTTGACCCTTACTTTGCACCATACTCAAAAATCAATTTGATGAGAAAAGTTTAAGACAAGTTTTTAGAAGAAAACAAAGGTATCTTTATGACTTGGAGTAGGCAAAGATTCCTTAAATAGGATATAAAAGGCACTAAACCATAAAAGAGAAATGATGAATTGGATTATATCAGCATTAAGACCCTCTGTTCTTCAAAAGACACCACTCCATTAAAACAAACAAAAAAAAGCAACACAGAAGGCGACAATATTTGCATACATATTCCAACAAAGGAAGCGCATCTAGGACATACTAAAGAACTTCTTTAAGTCAATTAAAACTGCCAATCCAATTTTTTTTAAAAGGGGAAAAGACTTCAACAGGCATATCATAGATATCTGATATTGGCAAGAAAAGGAAAAAGAAAACCTGAAGAGTATGAACCTCCTACCAATAGAAAATTGAGTTTCTTCTAACTCTGGCAGGACTTGGAAGGCATTCCTTCACTGGCTTGCTACAGTAATAGTCCTGTTACCTGAAATTTATCATGGAATAGCTTTCCCTCTACTCTTCATTTCCTCCCCATCTACAGAAAACTATTTTGTGTTCTTGTATTAGTTCTTTTCTTTATCTACTCCAAATAATTTCCACATCCTTAATACTCAAAACTAAGAAACACTGAACACAATGTTAAGCAATTCTGCACCATTTCTGTTTGTACCAGGATTTAGCCCTGTGGTTTTCCAACTGTGACAGACTTCTACAAACCCTTCAAAAAGGACGAAATTTAGATCTACTCGTTTTTGCCACACACTTAACCTGACCAAGATCCAGCCTTATCTAGCAGATCAAGCTCTTAATGGCATGGGTACTACGAAAAGAGCAGAAGGGTACACCCTCAAAGTAGTTTGAGAGGAAAAAAAAAAAGCATCACCTTGTGATTTTATTAGAAAGCACCATCTATGGAGAAAGCATTTCTATCTTAGCAGGGTGAGCAATTAATTAAAGGGTGAATGAACTATATCAACTGTAGCAAGCTCAATTTTATCAAACATGCTCTTAGGTAATTCACTTTTTTTTTTTTCTTTAAGGGGAATGCAGAAGGAGAGGGAGAGAGAGACTCTTAAGCAGGCTCCATGCCCAGCACAGAACTGACGAGGGGCTCCATCTCACCACCCTGAGATCATGACCTGAGCTGAAATCAAGAGGCAGACGCTTAACCGACTGAGCTACCCAGGTGCTCCAAGTAATTCACTTTTATCTCCAATTGAGGTAAACACATGGACAGCTATAAAAATTAGTATTACAATTAGGCTTGAAACTCCACTTTTTATTTTCTACATGATTTAAAAGATAGATGCATGAAAATATTAATGTTATTGGGCACACAATGTATAAGGTTGTAATTTGTGAGTTTTATGAACTATCAAAATTGTCATAAATCCAAATTAGATTTTATAACTGTAGAAAGTTAAATGCACTCCTCATGGTAACCACACACACACAAAAATTCTATAGAAAGTACACAAAAGGAAGTAAGAGAATCAAAATGTGTCCCTACAAAAAAAAGGTTAAAAAACAAAAGGCAGTAAGGGAAGAAATAAACAAAAAAGCTGTAAGGCCTACAGAAAACAGCAAAATGGCAGAAGTCCCTCCTTACAAGTCATTAGCTTATATGTAAATGGACTGAACTCTCCAATGAAAAGGCAGAGATTAACAATGATCAAAAAGCACAATCCAATTATACTTCCCCTTTTACAAGAGACTCACTTTATTTTGTAAGACTCACTTTAAGATCGAAAGACACAAACACACTGAAAGTGAAAGGATGAAAAGTTAATCCAAACAGTAACTAAACACTTCACTTTTGAAAATCCTTCAAGAAAACTGCCAAAAATTCCAGTAATTTGGCCAATTTGTGAATACCACTGATGATTTCTATGTGCATCTAATACTGAATAGTACCTTAAATTACTATCCCATTTTCTAAATATAATTCTTTATATAATATATAATATAATTATTATATAATATAATCCTTACCATAGACTTTTTTGTATTCTTGTAGTATGGGTTCCATCCTATGCTCACCACCATCTTATGAACATCTCCATTTCCAACACTGGCCCAGCCATAATAAATGCCAGTCGATACATCAGCTGGAAGATTATCAACTACTTGTTCCGGAAAGTTAGCTAAGTAACAGAAATAATATTCTGAGTGTTAACAGTTTCACAGCAAATATTTATAAAAATCGCAGGAAGGCTAGCCTGAATTGTTATGCTCATAAGTTTCCCGGCATCCTGCCTATGATTACCAGTCGCACCATTCTATATTTTCCAAAATATACGTGGCTGGGTCCCAAACGCAAAGACTAGGAACAACCCTGGTATGTATTTTTAAGGATGAATTCTTCATACAGTCAGGTCCTGACTACTGAACCGAATACAGACAGACCAAAAAAGATAACTGATTCTCATCCAATTGCTAACAAGACATACAAAGAGAAAAAAAACCTTACAGTTGGCTTGGAAATTTAACCAATCTGGTTCACATTACGTTTCCATTTAATGGGGATGACGCGTGCCATGCCTGGCAGCTCTAGCCTGGTTGGATAGGGAGGCGGGAAAGGGGGAATCCCGAAACTCAGCTCGGCTTTCTGCCCTTACCACCCCCCAAGCCGGTCCCCGGTGAGCCCCGAGCGGTGGGTGAGGACGAGCTTCCTCAATCCGAACAAAGATCCTCCGCCTCAACAAAGCAAGAGCCGAGCAGAGTGGAGGGCGTCACTCTGCCCGCCCCAAGTCCCGCGTCTGACGTCCCGGCTCCCACCTGACCCAACCCCGGGAGCCGGGGGCGGAGGGGGGTGGTGCGCCGAGGGGGGGGAGGGCCGCGACCCTCCGCGCTCACCTGTGGGGATGCCCAGCTGCTTGGAGCCACGGCCGAAGCCCCGCACCACCTGGCCGCGGCAGAAGTACGGCAGGTGCCTCATGACGCCGTCCGCTCGGGGCTCGGGCTGCGACCCGGTCCGCGGGTCCCGCGAAGCCGCCGTCGAAGCGCTGCCGGGATACCCGGGACCGGCCAGGGAACACCAGCAGGAGCTCGGCTGATGCCCGAATCCCCCCACGGCCGGCCGGGAGGGTAGGCGCGCAACGGCCCAGCCGGCGCCGACCACACGCCGCAGTGAGCCCCTCACGCCACCGCACCAACCGAAGCCGCCGAACGACTAAAAGCTTGTGTCTCCGCCCTGGGAACGGCGGCGAGGGCGAATATGTGAGGGCGTGGGTGGGGAGCGCGGGGGGGCCAGCGGTGGAGGGCCTGAGCCCGCCCAGCGCCGCAGGCCTGCGCACACTTCCTCAGCCAAACACCTCGCAACCCGCTCGGCTTCCGTAGCCCCGCCCCCGCGTGGCCCCGCCCCCAGCCGTGGCCCCGGAACCGCCGGTTCGCGGGTCCGCCGGTCAGGCCTTCCTGGGTTTCTCCCGGCCCCCACCCCCACCCCCCGGCGCTGGAACCTGTAGCGGGAATCCCTCTTCGATCTTGGTTGCTCTGAAAATGCCGTTCTCCGACAATCCTGTTTCTTTTCCCTTTCTCCTTTTCATTACGATTCTGACGCCAGAGACGTTCTTTAGCTTCTTGACAACCGCGAGCTCGATGGTCATTCGTCATTCATTCGTTCTTTAAACATTTATTAAAGTTCCAAAATTCCAGCTCAAGATCACCGCTTGGTAGAGGCTTTAACTCTCTGCCGGAAATGGCCCTTCTCTCCCCCAGACCACCTCACCTGCCCGCTGTCTGAAGTTATACGGGAATGTAAGAGCCAAGGGAGCAAGTCCTAGTCTAATGCGGCAACCCCCATGACTAGTGCAAAGTTGCAGTAATGCAGTTTTCTTTCAGGAAGGGTGCAGCTGCCTACCTAACCCTCCTTCTGGGAGGTGTTACCTTGAGAATTTAATAAACCCGACAAAAGGCGTCATCTCTACTGCAATGCCAATTTGTGGGCATTCTAACCCTTGGAGCTATAAACATTACCTAAGGAAGTAGCTCAAGGGAAATGTCTTGCTCACAAGAAACACGAGGGTCAGTCATAAGGTGCATCCCCTTGTTCTTGAGAAAGAAGTTTGAATTGTTCTCTTTGCTTTTCTCTATGAATCTGTGTGAAATCCTGTCCAGACTTGGCAGTCGCTTGTACCTTACATGCATGCTTACCCAATGTTAAAATTATATTCTCTCTATATTGGTACCGAAGGGGTCTATGTGGGCAAGACTGTCATATTTCCCTAGGACTAGTGTAGCGCGTGGTTCATAGCAAACACGCCGTAAGTATTTGCAGAAAGAACGAATTAAGAGCCCAATGTGTGCCAAGTACAGTGCAAGGTGCTGGGGGAGCAAAGGTGACTGAGACAAGTTCTTGGTCTCAGACACTCAGTCTAGTGCGAGAGACTACCTGGTGACCTGATTCCAATGCTATGCTGTCAATACTCCAATAGAAGGCCTGACAAAGTGCTTGGAAGGCTGCCCTTGTATAGTTAATGGTTAGGAGCACAGGGGCTAGCTAGATAAGCCACGGTTTGAATACAAGCCTTGCTTGCCTCATTTAATTGCTAGTTGACCTTGGGCAAAGTACATTGTCTGAATCTGTGTCCATATCGACTAATTGGGAATATTAATAATTCTGTGGAGTTTAAGTGAACTGATGCATGTACAGCACTTAACAAACTGCCTGGCCTGTTGAAAAAATTATTATCATCATGGTTGTACCAAATAAGAAAAGCCTGGAGGTGAGAGCCTGGTAAAGCAGCCCTGGGTACTAGTCCTCCACACCCCAGACTTCCAAGGAGGTCTGGGTATTAAATGAAATAAAATAATTAAATGAGTCATGAGAAATAAATGAGGAAGGGTGGTTTTAAGAATTAAATGAGATAATGCTAGATACTTTACGTACTATCTCCTATAATCATATCAGTTTTGGAGGAAAGAACCCCAATTTATAAAGAGGGAAGGGGGGTTGGAGAATTCCTAAGATGGAGCATTTAGGCTCCAATTGTTTTTTTTAACCCTGGTGACTTTTCAGTAATGCATAATTACTGTGTAATCAGCATAGGCTACGGAAGGCAGCAGCCTGATCCTTTTCCATTCCTGCTCAATAACCCTCAATGGCTCCCCTGTCACTTTAAAATAAAATAGCCTCTCAAGGGTTAGATTGAAGGGTAGATTGAAGGGATTCAATCTACCATTCTGAGCTTTATCCCTAAAGTACTTTACTAGTTAAATCAGACCTCTGTGTAGAGGCTGCTTTTAGACAAATAGGCTTGAACGATGGAATGTAGAAAGGGCCCACAGCGACCACCTGGCTGAATACAGACGGGCCCCTCAGGAAACCACCTCACTGCCGTCGCCACTTGCTTCCACCCGATGGATCATTGCCCCACATTTGGGGCCCCCATCCAATCGGGAGAAACACCATATTTTGACACCCCACCCTGCACTCCACCTCAGTGGCCAAAGGATAGGCTTGCAACAATTCAGGTGATTATTCTGTAGCCTTGTAGGATACATCCCTTTTCCCAGTCATTTGACTACAAAAATATACTACCCGGCATTCACAGTTCCCATTGTATATGTAAATCTATGGCTGAAAGACTGTGAGTGTGTGAGTGTGTGTGTGTGTGTGTGTGTCTTTATCAAACTTAGTGCTTTTAACCAAGTGTTCAAAATATGTCTTGTATTTCCCTGAGATGCTCTAACAGCATCCTTTCTTCTGCTGCTGGGCAAAGAGCCTGCTTCTCTGATGTTGAGTTGTCTCTCTGCAGGAAGAAAGATCACAAGTGGGAATCAGGAGTGAGCAGAACTGAGGAAACGTGAAGGGAAGAGAGAAGGCCCACACTAAGTAAACAATAAAGAAATGAGTCTAAAGAACTCAAAATTTGACAATAAGTGAACAACTCAATTAAAATGTGGTCAAAAGGTCTGAACAGACACCTCGCCAAAGAAGATATCAAGATGACTAATGAGTGTATGAAAGATGTTCCACATCATGTGTCATCAGGGAATTACAAATTAAAACAGTAAGATACTGGGGCACCTGGCTGGCTCAGTCAGAAGACCCTGTGACTCTTGATCTCGAGGTTGTGAGTTTGAGCCCCATATTGGGTATAGAGATTACTTAAATAAATAAAACTTAAAAAGAAAAAAAAAACAGAAAACAGTGAGATACCACTACACATCTGTAAGAATGGCCCAAATCCAGAATACTGACGCCAAATGCTGGCGAGGATGTGGAGCAACAGGAACTCTCATTCGTGCGGGTGGGAATGTAAGTCGATAGAGTCATTTTGGAAGACAGTTCAGCAGTTTCTTACAAAACCACCATATGAGCCAGCAGTCACGCTCCTTGGTATTTACCCAAAGGAGTTAGAAACTTACGTTCACACAAAAACCTGCTCCAGCTTGCCAGAATTTGGAAGCAACTAAGATGTCCTTCAGTAGGTAAATGCATAAAAGCTTGTGGTACATCCATATAATGTGATGTTACTCAGCAATAAAAAAGAAAAGATCAAGCCACGAAAAGCCATGGAGGAACTTTAAATGCATATCAGACTAAGTGAAACAAGCCAACCTGGAAAGGCTATGTATGACATGATTCCAATCATATGTGATTCTGGTGGGGACTAAACTCTAGAGACAGTAAAAAGAGCAGTGGTTCCCAGGGGTTAGGGGTTAGGAGGAAGGGAGCAAGAAGTAGGCGGAGCCACAGAGGACTTTTTGTGGAAGTGAAACTCTTTAAAACTGTAATGAAGGGTACATGACATTATATATGTGTCAAAATGCATAGAAGAGTACAGCACTTAGCATGAGCCCTAAAGTAAACTATGGACTTCAGTTAATGATGATTTATCAATATTGGCTTATCAGTGATAACAAAGGCCCCACACTAATGCAAGATGTTGATAATAGGGGAAACTGCGGGACAAGGAGGAGGTGGAGAAAGGGCCACGTGGGGAACTCTCTGTACTTTCCATTCATTTTTTTGGAACCCTAAAACTGCTCTAAAAAATAAAGTCTATTTTTAAGAAATGCATCTAAAAATTTCTGACCTTTAAGTCTGACATCAGAGGTCACAGCCTCCATATCTAAGCAGTCAACCAAGTGTCTCCTGACCCATCTTTCTCCCTCGCACCAGCTGAATCCAGGTCACCTCCTCCCACCTACGCACCAGATGCAGCCTCTTTTCTATTCTCCCAAGCCTTAGATTTGACCCCAGTCAACCCCAATCAGTTATTTGAGGTGCAGTGACCTTTCTCAAATGCCATTCGATCAAGCCATACCAATGGCCCTTCCATGCTTCTCATTACCCTAGGGTAAGTCTAAACAAAACCATTATCCCTCCCTACCACCCTCCCTGCTTCTGCCTTCATGCCTCTCCCGAACTTCTGCAGCTCCTCTAACACACTTCTGGGCCTTTGCACAAACAGGCTTCCTAGCATGAACCAATGCTACAGTGGACCAGAGAGGCGGGGGAGCCCCACACATCAGGCAAATTGGAACGTGCTTTCCAGAGGTAAGGCTTGAGCTGGACCCTCAGGATGGCTGTGAATTGGCTAAACAGGGAGGAGGAAGGAATGGTGTCAAGCTGAGGCAAGCTGCATTAGTCTCCTAGCTGAGGCAGGAATGTGCAATATGCACATCAGGGCAGGAAGATTCTACGTGAGGTGACAGAGCTCTGTAGTAGGTAAAAGGGGGACCCCGGCTTTACCACTTCCTTAGGCACCTCAATTCACCTCTTTGTACCCCAATTCCAGACTGTAAAATGAGAGTAATAACACTGGCCACCTCATAGAACATTGGAAAGATATAAGCAGTAATGTGGGAAAACCCACTAAATCTGTTTCATGGATAGTAAGGCTTCAGTATTAGCTACACTATTAAGATTACCTGTTGGTCTGTTGTAGAGAATTTATTATAAACAGACCATGAGACAAATGAGCTAGCTGAGGGGTACAGTGTCTTCAGAATTCCCCCCTTGAAAAGAAACATGTAGAGGGGGGCGGAGCAAGATGGCGGAGCAGTAGGAGACCTGGATTTCGTCTGGTCTCAGGAATTCAGCTAAATAGGGATCAAACCATTCTAAACACCTACGAACTCAACAGGAGATCGAAGAAGAGAGTAGCAACAACACTCTGAACAGAAAAGCGACCACTTTCTGGAAGGTAGGACGTGCGGAGAAGTGAATCCGAGGCGATATTTGGGAGGATAGACGGTGGGGAAGGGGGCCTCCATCGGCCGCTTCTGGCAAGTGCTAGAGCCGCGAAGCACAAAATCGGACCTTTTAGAAGTCGGCTCCGCGGAGGGACGTCGCTCCAGTGGCTAAGCGGGGGGTGGAACCCTCGCGGGACAGTGTGGTCTCAGGACCCTCGGGGTCACAGAAAGGCCGGGGGTGCCTGAGTGCGGCAGAGTTCCCAGGGATCGGAGCGGGGAAGCCGGCTGCAGAGACGGAGCCGAGGCGCGGGCTTTCAGCTCGGGGTGGCCATAAACTGTGATCCGCAGCCCAGTCAGGCCACTGCTCCTGCAGCAGGGACCCAACAAGCGGCAGAGCCGGGGAGACTCCCCTTCCTTCCCGGGGAGGAGCGGCGCGGGGGCGCACCGCAGGGATCTGCTGGGTTTGGAGACTCCACACGGGGTCGGGTGCCAGAGATAGAAACCCTCGGTCACAGGCTGGGTGAGCACGGAGTGCGGCCAGAGACCAGGGAGACGGGAGTGACTGTTTTTCTCTGGGGGCACACTGAGGAGCGGGGCCCCAAGTTCTCAGCTCCTCCGGGCGAAGATTGGGAGGCCACCATTTTCATCCTGGTCCTCCAAGGCTTGCAGGGAACAAAAGCTCCTGAGAGCAAACCTGAGCAGCTTGCTTAGCCTGGACCAACAAGGGTGGGGCAATTCATTTGGGAACCACGGCAACAGGCCCCTCCCCCAGAAGATCAGCACGAACAGCCAGCAAGCCAAGACCAAGTCTACCGATCAAGGAGAACGGGAGAACTCCAGCGCTAGGGGAATACTGCACATAGAATTCATGGCTTTTTTACCATAATTCATTAATTTTCAAAGTTAATTTTTTAACTGTTTTCTTTAATTTTTCTTTTTCCCTTTTTCAAACAACATCTTATCAATCCCTTTTTAAAAAAACATTTTTTATTTTTCATTTTTAGAGTCATATTTTTATCCCTTCATAGTAGTTACCCTTATTTTTGGCATATATAAATAAGTTGTTCTCTCTTTAAAATTTTGAGATACAATTTCTTCTAACAGATCAAAATATACCCTAAATCACTAGTGTATGGCTTTGTTCTAGTCTCCTGCCTGATCACATTCTCTCCCTTTTTTTTTTTCTTTTTCTTTTTAAATCTTCTCCTTTCTTTTTAAAAACAACTTCTTATCTTATCAATTCCTTTTATAAAATCTTTTATAATTTTCATCTTTACAGTCATCTGCCATCCCTTCATTGTATCAACCCTTATTTTGTACATATATGTCTTTCTTCCTTTAAAATTTTAGCAGGCACTTTCTTCTAACAGACCAAAATATGCCCAAAAGCTAGTGTGTGGCACTGATCTATGCACTAGCCTGATCATATTTGATCATATTCTGTTTTTTTTTTGTTTTGTTCTGTTTTGGTTTGTTTTTATCTTTTTCTTTTTCCTTTTTTTTCCTCTTCTTTCTTTCCCTTTCTTGTTCCCTGGTTTCAGGTCTTTTCTGATTTCTATAGAGTATATTTGCTGGAGACGTTGTTAACCTGTTAGCATTCTGTTCTCTCATTCATCTGTTCTCCTCTGGACAACATGACAAGATGAAAAAAATCACCTCAGCAAAAAGAACAAGAGGTAGTACCGTCTGCCAGGGACCTACTCAATACGGACATTAGTACGATGTCGGACCTAGAGTTCAGAATCATGACTTTAAAGATACTAGCTGGGCTTGAAAAAAGTGTGGAAGTTATTAGAGAAACCTTTCTGGAGAAATAAAAGAACTAAAATCTAACCAAGTCAAAATCAAAAAGGCTATTAATGAGGTGCAATCAAAAATGGGGGCACTAACTGCTAGGATAAATGAGGCAGAAGAAAGAATCAGCGATATAGAAGACCAATTGATGGAAACTAAAGAGGCTGAGAAAAAGAGAGATAAACAACTACAGGATCACGAGGGCAGAATTCGAGAGATAAGCGATATGATCAGACAAAACAACATTAGAATAATTGGGATCCCAGAAGAAGAAGAAAGAGAGAGAGGGGCAGAAGGTATATTGGAGCAAATAATAGCAGAGAACTTCCCTAATGTGGGGAAGGAAACAGGCATCAAAATCCAGGAGGCACAGAGAACCCCTCTCAAAATCAATAAAAATAGGTCAACACCCCAACATCTAATAGTAAAACTTACGAGTCTCAGAGACAAAGAGAAAATCCTGAAAGCAGCTCGGGAGAAGAGATATGTAACCTACAATGGTAGAAACATTAGATTGGGAACAGACCTATCCACAGAAACCTGGCAGGCTGGAAAGGACTGACATGATATCTTCAGAGCACTAAACGAGAAAAATATGCAGCCAAGAATACTATATCCAGCTAGGCTGTCATTGAAAATAGAAGGAGAGATAAACAGCTTCCAGGACAAACAAAAACTAAAGGAATTTGCAAACACAAAACCAGCCCTACAAGAAATATTGAAAGAGGTCCTCTAAGCAAAAAGAGAGCCTAAAAGCAGCATAGATCAGAAAGGAACGCAGACAATATACAGTAACAGTCACCTTACAGGCAATACAATGGCACTAAATTCATACCTTTCGATAGTTACCCTGAATGTAAATGGGCTAAATGCCCCAATCAAAAGACACAGGCTATCAGATTGGATTAAAACACAAGATCCATCGATGTGCTGTCTGCAAGAGACACATTTTAGACCCAAAGACACCCACAGATTGAAAGTGAGGGGGTGGAAAACCATTTACCGTGCTAATGGACACCAAAAGAAAGCTGGGGTGGCAATCTTTATACCAGACAAATTAGATTTTAAAACAAAGACTGTAATAAGAGATGAGGAAGGACACTATATCCTACTTCAAGGGTCTATCCAACAAGAAGATCTAACAATTGTAAATATCTATGCCCCTAACGTGGGAGCAGCCAATTATATAAGGCAATTAATAACAAAAGCAAAGAAATACATTGACAACAATACAATAATAGTGGGGGACTTTAACACCCCCCTCACTGAAATGGACAGATGATCTAAGCAAAAGATCAACAAGGAAATAAAGACTTTAAATGAAACACTGGACCAAATGGACTTTACAGACATATTCAGAACATTCCATCCCAAAGCAACGGAATACACATTCTTCTCTAGTGCCCATGGAACGTTCTCCAGAATTGATCACATCCTAGGTCACAAATCAGGTCTCAACCGGTACCAAAAGACTGGCATCATTCCCTGCATATTTTCAGACCACGATGCTTTAAAACTGGAACTCAATCACAAGAGGAAAGTCGGAAAGAACTCAAATACATGGAGGCTAAAGAGCATCCTACTAAAGAATGAATGGGTCAACCAGGAAATTAAAGAAGAATTTAAAAAAAGTCATGGAAACCAATGAAAATGAAAACACAACTGTTCAAAATCTTTGGGATACAGCAAAGGCAGTCCTGAGAAGAAAGTATATAGCAATACAAGCCTTTCTCAAGAAACAAGAAAGGTCACAAATACACAACCTAACCCTACACCTAAAGGTGCTAGAGAAAGAACAGCAAAGTAAGCCTAAACCCAGCAGGAGAAGAGAAATAATAAAGATCAGAGCAGAAATCAATGAAATAGAAACCAAAAGAACAATAGAACAGATCAACGAAACTAGGAGCTGGTTCTTTGAAAGAATTAACAAGATGGATAAACCGCTGGCCAGACTGATCAAAAAGAAAAGAGAAATGACCCAAATCAACAAAATCATGAATGAAAGAGGAGAGATCGCAACCAACACCGAGGAAATACAAACAATTCTAAGAACATATTATGAGCAACTGTATGCCAGCAAATTAGATAACCTGGAAGAAATGGGTGCATTCCTAGAGATGTATCAACTACCAAAATTGAACCAGGAAGAAATAGAAAACCTGAACAGACCTATAAGCGCTAAGGAAATTGAAGCAGTCATCAAAAATCTCCCAACAAACAAAAGCCCGGGGCCAGATGGCTTCCCAGGGGAATTCTATCAGACATTTCAAGAAGAATTCATACCTATTCTCCTGAAACTGTTCCAAAAAATAGAAATGGAAGGAAAACTTCCAAACTCATTTTATGAGGCCACCATTACCTTGATCCCCAAACCAGACAAAGACCCCATCAAAAAGGAGAATTACAGACCAATATCCTTGATGAACATGGATGCAAAAATTCTCACCAAAATACTAGCCAATAGGATCCAACAGTACATTAAAAGGATTATTCACCACGACCAAATGGGATTTATCCCTGGGCTGCAAGGCTGGTTCAACATCCGCAAATCAATCAACGTGATACAATACATTAACAAAAGAAAGAACAAGAATCCTATGATCCTCTCAATAGATGCAGAAAAAGCATTTGACAAAGTACAGCATCCTTTCTTGATCAAAACTCTTCAGAGTATAGGTATATCATAAAAGCCATCTATGAAAAACCTACAGCGAATATCATTCTCAACGGGGAAAAGCTGAGAGCTTTTCCCCTAAGGTCAGGAACGCGGCAGGGATGTCCACTCTCACCACTGCTATTCAACATAGTAATAGAAGTCCTAGCCACAGCAATCAGACAACAAAAAGAAATCCAAGGCATCCAAATCGGCAAAGAGGAAGTCAAACTCTCACTCTTTGCAGATGATATGATACTGTATGTGGCAAACCCAAAAGACCCCACCCCAAAACTGCTAGAACTCATACAGGAATTCAGTCAAGTAGCAGGCTATAAAATCAATGCACAGAAATCAGTGGCATTCCTATACACCAACAACAAGACAGAAGAGAGACAAATCAACAAGTCGATCCCATTTACAATTGCACCCAAAACCATAAGATACCTAGGAATAAATTTAACCAAAGAGGCAAAGGATCTGTACTCAGAAAACTATAAAATACTCATGAAAGAATTTGAGGAAGACACAAAGAAATGGAAAAACGTCCCATGCTCATGGATTGGAAGAACAAACATTGTGAAGATGTCCGTGCTACCTAGAGCAATCTACACATTCAATGCAATCCCCATCAAAATACCATCCACCTTTTTCAAAGAAATGGAACAAATAATCCTAAAATTTGTATGGAACCAGAAGAGACCCCGAATAGCCAGAGGAATATTGAAAAAGAAAAGCAAAGCTGGCGGCATCACAATTCCGGACTTCCAGCTCTATTACAAAGCTGTCATCATCAAGACAGTATGGTACTGGCACAAAAACAGACACCTAGATCGATGGAACAGAATCGAGAGCCCAGAAATGGACCCTCAACTCTATGGTCAACTCATCTCTGACAAAGCAGGAAAGAATGTCCAATGGAGAAAAGATGGTCTCTTCAACAAATGGTGTTGGGAAAATTGGACAGCCACATGCAGAAGAATGAAACTGGACCATTTCCTTACACCACACACAAAAATAGACTCCAAATGGTTGAAAGACCTAAACGTGAGACAGGAGTCCATCAAAATCCTAAAGGAGAACACACGCAGCAACCTCTTCTACCTCAGCCGCAGCAACTTCTTCCCGGAAACATCGCCAAAGGCAAGGGAAGCCAGGGCAAAAATGAACTATTGGGATTTCATCAAGATAAAAAGCTTTTGCACAGCAAAAGAAACAGTCCACAAAACCAAAAGACAACCGACAGAATGGGAGAAAATATTTGCAAATGACATATCAGATAAAGGGCTAGTATCCAAAATCTATAAAGAACTTACCAAACTCAACAACCAAAGAACAAATAATCCAATCAAGAAATGGGCAGAAGACACGAACAGACATTTTTCCAAAGAAGACATCCAAATGGCCAACAGGCACATGAAAAAGTGCTCCACATCGCTCGGCATCAGGGAAATCCAAGTCAAAACCTCAATGAGATACCACCTCACACCCGTCAGAATGGCTAAAATTAACAAGTCAGGAAACGACAGATGTTGGCGGGGATGTGGAGAAAGGGGAATCCTCCTACACTGCTGGTGGGAATGCAAACTGGTGCAACCACTCTGGAAAACAGTATGGAGGTTCCTCAAACAGTTGAAAATAGAGCTACCATACGATCCAGCAATTGCACTACTGGGTATTTACCACAAAGATACAAATGTAGGGATCCGAAGGGGTACGTGCACCCCGATGTTTATAGCAGCAATGTCCACAATAGCCAAACTGTGGGAAGAGCCAAGATGTCCATCAACAGATGAATGGATAAAGAAGAGGTGTTATATATACACAATGAATATTATGCAGCCATCAAAAGGAATGAGATCTTGCCATTTGCAATGACGTGGATGGAACTGGAGGGTGTTATGCTGAGTGAAATAAGTCAATCAGAGAAAGACATGTATCCTATGACCTCACTGACCTCACTGATATGAGGAATTCTTAATCTCAGGAAACAAACTGAGGTTTGCTGGAGTGGTGGGGGGTGGGAAGGATGGGGCGGCTGGGTGATAGACATTGGGGAGGGTATGTGCTATGGTGAGCACTGTGAATTGTACAGGACTGATGAATCACAGATCTGTAGTTCTGAAACAAATAATGCAATATGTGTTAAGAAAAAAAAAGAAGAAGAAGATAGCAGGAGGGGAAGAATGAAGGGAATAAGTCGGAGGGGGAGATGAACCATGAGAGACGATGGACTCTGAAAAACAAACTGAGGGTTCTAGAGGGGAGTGGGCTGGGGGGATGGGTTAGCCTGGTGATGGGTATTAAAGAGGGCACATTCTGCGTGGAGCACTGGGTCTTATGCACAAACAATGAATCATGGAACACTACATCAAAAACTAATGATATAATGTATGGTGATTAACATAACAATAAAAAATTATTAAAAAAAAGAAAGAAAAGAAACATGTAGAATCTCACACGGAATCCCTATATGAAAAAGAAACAAAGAAAAGTGATATTTTATTGCCTCAAATGTATTTTGGAGTTTGAACTTGGAAAATTTCCTTTGTATGGTATAAATTTCCTCAGTGAGGGCACAAAACCATGCTGAGAGCCTCAAACACATTCAACTTTGGTCGTATCCCTGCATATACTTTCATAACACGATCAATTCAGAAATTTTTGTAATAATGTTGTGGAAATTAAATTGATAAGATATATATTTATATTGAAATTTGAAAAAAAAATTTGGATCAAACATTTTGAAACCTCTTGAAACACACAGTTTGCAAATAACCAATCTGGTCTATCATTTTGTAGAAAGGGAAACTGAGACCTGAGCCTAGGACTTGGTAAACCCAAAAGAATGTAAAGAATCTATGAAATACCGGAGGGCCATCCAGTCTAGAATTCAGTCTTCAACAGTGGACCTAAGATCGCCCTTTCCAGGAGAGTTAACTCATCTGGTTTTCTAGACCCATCTACCCCATAACAACCCATAATGAAATGTTTGTTTAGTTGATTAATAAATACACCCCTCTGGGTGCCCGGGTAGCTCAGTTGTTTTAGCTCTTGGTTTTAGCTCAGGTCCTGATCTCAGGGTTTTGAGATCGAGCCCCCCCCTCGCCTTTTTACAGGCTACATGCTCAATGGTGAGTCTGCTTGAGATTCTTTCTCTCCTTCTCCCTCTGCCCCTCCCCCTGTCTCTCTCTCTAAAATAAAATAAAATACACCCCTCATGTGGAAATGGACAGTTATCAATAGTATTAACAAATAATTTTTATACCTCTTTGGAACATAAACATAATTTTGTCTTCTAGCCAAATGGGACATGAATAATATTTCTGGAAGGTCAGACCCTAATGTCAGGCCAGGCCTGAAGGCCAACAGCTGACCTGAAAAATCAGATTTAGAAAAATTCACTCCTTCACTCACTATGCTGCTTCAATAAGGTACACTCCAAGTCAAGATTGGGATGATTACTAATTTTTTTAATACAATCCACTCATATTTGAGTATCCACTGTTCTTTACGCTTTTCCTTTATTTTTCTCAGTCAATAATTATTCCTTCTGTAATTGGGAAAAACAAAAATACAATATTAAATTCTCCCCAGGAGGAAAAACCCCAAACCAAAAATTAGAATAGTTCCATTCCTCGTGCATCCACAAGGTGGCACGTTACCACTTTGTCTTTCCCTTCGCAGATGTTTGCCATGAAAAATGCCAACAAAAAAATTCAAGCTAGGGAACTGCACTATGCCCTGGAGAATTCTATATGGGAAGCCTACTTCTCCCTTTCCCACTGCCCTTGCTTGTGTTCCCTCTCTCTGTCAAATACATAAATAAAATCTTTTAAAAAAAATTCTATACTCTGTAGAAGAGTTTGGCTTACTCACTGCTTCACGCACTTGGACTTGGTTCCTCAGTGAGTCATGACCGTGCTAACATCTCCTCCGTCACAAAAGTATCGGGTAACAGATTGTTTTAATTTGAAAAGTTATGATTTTGAAGGTTCCTTTGAATCTATGTTTTAGATTAAGAAGTATACATTAAGTATACATTAAGAAGTATACATTAAGAAGTATAAGGTGGAGAAAAGAAACCAAAATTATACAGTGAAAGCATTCAGACTTCTTTCCCATCAACAAAATATTTGAAATTATATTTTTCAATATAATTATTGAAATTATATATTTGGTACGATGATGATACAGAACCAGAAGATATGCCAAAAATTTCTGAGAAGAAGATAAGAAACACTTCTTATTCTTAGAGCCCTGGAATGTTTTCACAATAATTAGTAAATACATTTCAGGTTCTGGATGTAAATTTCCACTTCTCCGAAAACTTCTCCCTTGTAAGGCAGGATGTACTCATGCAAAAAATTAGCCATTCTTCAGCTGCAAAGAGACCTCCTATCCCGTGTTCTCTCACCTTCATGAAACCTCTGCCACATGACAACCATGGCAAAAGTACCCATGTTACTGAAAGGAATTACATATTTAATCATTTTGGTTTGTCTCTGCAATTACTGGTGTTTCCTTTTACCTTTTTCACAATTGAGATATACAATTTTAGGCTCCACCATTTTATTCTACCCAGTATACAAAATAACAGCTGCACAGAAAAGTTCTCTAGAGTTGTTTTCGGTCTGGACTACAGCTGTATTTTGAAGAGGAAAAAAAAGTGGGGCACCTGGGTGGTTCAGTCGGTTAAGCATCTGCCTTCGGTTCAGGTCATGATCCTAGGGTTCTGGGATCGAGTCCTGCATTGGGCTCCCTGCTCAGCGGGAAGCCTGCTTCTCCCTCTCTCACTCCCCCTGCTTGTATTCCCTCTCTTGCTCTCTCTGTCAAATAAATAAATAAAATCTTAAAAAAAAAAAAAATCCCTCACCAGGATGGCACATTTGTTACGAAGGATGAACCTACATCAACATCATTTTAACACAAAGTTCCTAGTTTGCGTTGGGGTTCATTCTGGATGTTGTACATTCTATGCATTTTTGACAAGTGTAAAATGATACATATCCATCATTGTAGTATCATACAGGATACTTTCACTGACCTAAAAGTCCTCTCTGCTCTGCCTGTTCATTGCTCCCTTCCTCTGACCCCCAGCAACCACTGATCATTTTACTGTCTCCATAGTGTTGCCATTTCCAGATGTTTTAGAGCTGATATCATACAGTACGTAGCCTTTTCTTCTAAATCTGTTAGGATGTATTTTATGACCAGAATGTGGTTCTTATTGGTGTATGTTCCATGTAAGTCTGAGAAGAATGTGCCTTCTGCTCTTGTGGACTGAAGTAGTCTATAGACGTCAGTTTATCTGGTTGATTGATGGTGCTGTGGAGCCCAGCTATGCCCTTACTGATTTTCAGCCTGCTGAATCTATCTCTGATAGATGGCTGTTGAAGTCTCCAAGCATAATAGTAGATTCATTCATATCTTCTTCAAGTTTGATCCGTTCTTGCCGCGCATATTTTCATGCCTTTTTGTGAGGTACATATGCATTAAGGATTATCTTAAGTTCTTTGGATAATTGACCCCTTTATCATTATGTAATATTTGTCTTTCTTCCTGATAATTTTCCTTGCTCCAGCGTCTGCTTTGTCTGGAATTAATATAACTACTCCCACTCTCATTTGCTTAGTATTGGCATGGTATTTATTTGGATCTTCTTTTACTATTAATTGATATGTGTCTTTAAAGTGGGTTTCTTCTAGACAAAATATAGGAGGTTGGTTTTTGACAATTTCACTCAGTTGCCAGTATATTTTGAACAATTATTTGTTTGATCAATTAAGGATAAGAAAAATAAGAGGCACCTGGCTGGCTCAGTTGGTAAAGCATGTTACTCTTGATCTCAGGGTTGTGAGTTCGAGCCCCACATTGGGTGCAGAGATTACTTAAAAATAAAATCCTAAAATAAATAAATAAAAAGAAAAATCCAAGTCTTTACTTTTTACTTAACTTTACTTACTCTTTCTCTATTGGTGTTTTTTTTCTATTTGACACTTTAAATATTTCACTCCACTCTCTTCTAACTTGTGTGGTTTCTGAGGAGGAGTTGGATGGAGCTCTTACCTTTGCTTCTCTTTAGGTAAGGTGTTTTTTTGTTGTTGTTATCTTTTTTTTAAGATTTTTTTATGTATTTGACAGAGAGAGAGCACAAGTAGGCAGAGCGGCAGGCAGAGGGAGAGGGAGAAGCAGGCTCTCACTGAACAGGGAACCTGACACGGGGCTCGATCCCAGGACCCTGGGACCATGACCTGAGCCAAAGGCAGTTGCTTAACCAACTGAGCCACCCAGGCACCCCTAGGTAAGGTGTTTTTATCTCTGGCTTCTTTTAATTTTTTTTTTGTCTTTGATTTTTTTTTTGCAGTTTAAATATGATAATGCTTAGGCATAGTTCTCTTGACATTTATCTTACCTCGTGTTCTCTGAGCTTCCTGTGGTTTGGTGTCTGACATTAATCTGGGGAACTTCCCAGTGATTTTTGCTTCAAATGTTTCTGCTGTTCCTCTCTTTCTTGTCCTCTGGTAATCCCATTAGGTATATGTTACATCTTTTGTGGTTGCCCCTTTGTTACTGGATATTCTGTTCCAATTTTTTCCAACCTCTTTTCTCTTTGTTTTTCAATTTTGGAAGTCTGTATAGACATATCCTCAAATTCAGAGAGTCTTTCCTCAGCCCATCAGAGGTGTTCTGCTACAGATTTTTATTTTTTAGCTCTAGCATTTCTTAATTCTTTCTTAGAATTCCCATCTCTCTAATTACATTGCATACCTTTCCTTGCATGCTGTCTACTTGTTCCATTAGAGCCCTTACAGATTAATCTTAGTTGTTTGAAATTCACTTTCTGATAATTCCAACCATCCCTGCCATATCTGGGTCTGGTTCTAATACCTGCTCTATCTCTTCAAACTGTGTTGTTGTTTTTTTTTTAACCTTCAGTATACCTTGTAATTTTTTGTCAAAAGTCAGACATGATACACTGAGTAAAAGAAACCACTGTAAATGGGCCTTTAGTAATGTGGTGGTAAGGTGTGGAATGAAGGGAAGCATTCTATGGTCCTATAATTAGTCCCTGGTGAGCTCCAAACTATGGTTGTTTAGTAAGGCTTGTTATATAGATGACTTCCCATTGGTAAGAGTTCTTAGGTTTCCTCTCCTTCCTAGTACAGGAGAGAGAGACATCTCTACAAATGGAAATTTTTTTAGAAATATAAATTTCCTTTACAAAAGGAAACCTGTGTCCTGTTTTTATTTTTTTTTAAGATTTTATTTATTTGAGAGAGAGAGAGAGAGAGAGAGAGCCCAAGGAGGGGGAGGGGCAGAGAAAGAGGGACAAGCAGATTCCCCACTGAGCAGGGAGCCCCATGTGGGGCTTGAGCCCAGGACCCCCAGATCATGACCTGAGCTAAAGGCAGAGGCTTAACCGACTGAGCCACCCAGGTGCCCGTGTCCTGTTTTTAAAGCTTTTCCTGTATCTGCTGGCTCTCAATGGCCTTTAGCTCAAAATAATGCATGTGCCAAAGAGGCATACTTTTGGGGTGGCATATTCTTTTTTTTTTTTAATTTTTTTAAAGTTCTATCCATTTATTTGAGAGAGAGAGGGAGCAAGCTTGAGGAGGGGCAGAGGGAGAGAGAGAATCCTGAAGCAGACTCTGCACTTAGTGTGGAGCCAGATGCGGGGCTCAATCCCAGGACCCCAAGATCATGACCCAAGCAGAAACCAAGAGTCAGCTGCCCAACCAACTACACCACCCAGGCGCCCCTGGTGTGGCAAAGTCTGATGCCCCTCACTGTGTAGAATTTTTAAAAGAATTTGCTGACAAAGAATTACACAACTCTTGGATCCCTGATCCAAATCAAGTTTAAAAATAGAATATGGCAGGGCGCCTGGGTGGCTCAGTTAGTTGGGCAGCTGCCTTGGGCTCAGATCATGGTTCTGGGGTCCTGGGATCGAGCCCCATGTCAGGCTCCCTGCTTGGTGCGAAGCCTGCTTCTCCCTCTCCCACTCCCCCTGCTTGTGTTCCCTTTCTCGCTGTCTCTCTCTCTCTCTCTGTCAATTAAATAAATAAATAAAATTTTTAAAAAAATAGAATATGGAGAAGAGGGAGGATTTATGAAGAGGTTTACTTATTTATTTATGAAGAGGGCTATTGTGGCTCTCTCAGAATCCACTGCTTCCAAAGGGAAGAGGTGTGGCAGCAGGAAGCCTCAAATTAGTTTTGAAGTTGGGGTAATGCATGTGACTGAACAACCAAATTACTGGACTGAGAACATGTCCCCTGTTAGCGGCATGTGGCTGAGCCTCATGCACCTGCTGAGTGTTCATATAGAGCAAGAAAGTGAATTCTATCAAGTAAATTTTAAATGGTCAAGAGGAGGCAAATATAAACTTTAAGCACACCCCCAGAGTCCTGTGTACCCAAAGTGTCAGATATATACAGAATGCTTAGATATGTGCACAACTTCTTACACAAGAAAATGGTTGTATTGATGGCTGGAGGTGGAGGGAGGGGGAGTAAAATGAGGTGGCAAATACATTTTTCACTATTGCATGTGTTTCCTATCAAAGTCAATTTTTAAAACTTTGATTATTTTTCAAAATATAGTCCTAAAAATAAGCTGCATGAAGCATATATTTAAATATGTACTAAATGAAAGTAAACATTCTATAATATACAATTTTATGCATTGTTATGGAGTCTTGTGTGAGTCCTCCAAATTGTTTGCTCTTTATGTTGCCAGCTAGTATCACAAGTTAAGTTGTTATCAGGTGTGAAAAAACAAAATGCAAGGGTCTTATTGGCTTTATTCAATAATTCATGGATCAGGCAGCATCCAATCTAGCAGATGGAAAATAGCTCTGAGGAGCTGAACAAAATGCAAAAATTTGGGGCGCCTGGGTGGCTCAGTCAGTTAAGCATCCACCTTTGGCTCAGGTCATGATCCCACATCGGGCTCCCTGCTCTGCCGGGGAGACTACTTCTCCCTCTCCCTCTGCCTGCCACTCTCCCTGCTTGTGCTCTCTCTCTCTCTCTCTTTCTGTCAAATAAACAAATAAAATCTTAAAAAAAAATGCAGGAATTCTATAGGCAGAATGAAGCAGGAACAAGGAAGTTACCCTGGGCAAAAAAGCAAGTCGGTTATTACAAGATTCCTTTCCTTTAGGGGATGGCCAGGGTCTCTTAGGCAGATGACCTAACTAGTGCTAAGTAGGCAATTCCTGATTAGCTGGTTTAAGGTACCATTTCTGGGAGAACCAAAACCGTAAGTAAGTTAAGTCTTGGTTTGGTGACATGGGGCTTAGCATAAGTGACTCCAATTTGAGTCTGTTGTCTTGTCTTTAACATGGGTAAACAGTGAGCTAAGTCAGATTTCTTTCTGAATGAAATTAGAATATTTACTATTATAGCAAAACTGTTTTATAAATCAGTGTACCAATTTTAATGTTTTTCTTTTATAGTTAGAAAAGCTCTGACTTGAAATATACAATTAATATATTCATAATATTAATATGAGTTGCTTAGTTAATAACTTGGTCCTTTTTTATCTCATTTGGTTTCCATATACACCAGACTGTTCTGATTCCTTTAGCAATATACACAATGTAATTCATCAGTACCAAAATATAAACTTTAATATATAGGGAAATTAAATTTGCTCCCTTGAATAAGAGATTTATATTAACACTGTTATCTTAAAAATAAGTTGTAGCATGATATCAAAAGACTCTTTTGATATAAAATTTGCCTACATTCTAAAAAGTTAACTGCTCTAAATTTTTCAAGAAATTGTATTAAAAATTTGAAAATAAAGTGGTCAAATTTCCTTCATAACCTTGGGGCTTTGCTTAGAAGATTGAGCATTGTTTAATGAAATGGAAACATGTCTTGGTTTTGAAAACAAATAGCAGAAGGTAAACTCTTAACAGTTAATGGGTAAGGTAAATAGATACCAAGAATAATTTAAATTATGCTAAAGCATTTCTCTCCACCTTCCTCAAAACAAAGGAACAAAACAAAACAAAAACTCTTGGGATTTCCTGTGTGTCTTTCCGTTGTGAATTCCTCCTCCCTGCCCTCAAATCACTGTTATTCAGTGTTTTGAGTTCCATTCCCAAGTTTGTTTTCCTGCATCCTGGCAATAAAAGGGGATTCAAGCTATCACAGCTACCTCATATTTAACTAAAACAAGCCTTGCAGGGCTTCCTTTCTGTTTGTTTACATTGTAATGTAGACACCATTAAGATTTTTTAGTTTTGAGGAGAATGAGAACACTTCTTTTGTGATACTTAGCAATTAAGAAGGTATGAACCACATGTGGTCATGAATTTGTCCTTTACTTGCCTTAAATCTAAACAACGAAGTAAGTAATCATTTTCTTTGGAATCATTTATAGTTAGCTATCGTTAAAAAGCAAGGCAACAGGCCCCAAATGAAGTCACTTATGCTAAACCCCATGTCACAAAACCAAGACTTCATTTAATTATAATTTTGGCTCTCAAAGAAATAGGATCTTAAACCAGTCAATCAGGAATCACCTGATCAGCACTAGTCAGGTCATCTGCCTGATAAACCCTTGCCATCCCCTAAGGGAGAGTGACCTTGCAATAACCAACCTTTTGCCCAATGTAACTTCTTTTTCCTTCTCCTTTCTGCCTATAAAAGTCTCTCATTTCATACAGCTCCTCAGAGCTTTCCACCTGCAAGACTGGATGCTGCCTGATTCAAACTGATTTTTGCTCAAGTAAACCCTTAAAATGTTTATTATGCCTCAGTTTACCTTCTGCCACTATGATGTTTATAAAATTATTTGCCTTAATAACTATAAGCAAGCCTGGGTGGCTCAGTTGGTTAATAACTATAAACAAAATAAAAGGAATCCTCCCTCAGCTCTCTCTTTATAAGGCAGGGGTTATCATTTACGGAGACAGCAAAAGTAGCATGTGGATGAAAAAGGCCATCTTGGCAGCGGTCAAGTGTGCTGGATATTCAACAAAATGCATCGTCATCCTTATTCATACACCTCAGTGTTCATCCCAGTATTTTCCCAGCAACTCATTGCAACCCGGCAAGATTATAAAAAATCTCAGCCGTTATTCCCACATGTGACTGTTTTGTGGGCTCCTGCTTAATCTGCCTAACTCCAGTAATCTCTCTTTTCACTCTCTGTGCCCTTCATGATCTTCACCTTCTTTCTTACATAATCATTGGTTGATGCCTGGCACAGAGTTGTTACTTAAATATTTGTTGAATGAACAAATGAAACAAAAAATAAATTGTCTAAAGTGTAAATTGTTTAAAATGTAAATCAGTTGTTTCTATCTGGTCCAGATCATATTGTTACTCTCTCACTTGCATTTATTCCAAATGTAAATTAGCCCTAAGGTAAAAATTACTGTTTAGAAATAACACTTAAAAGAACTAATTCATTCGAATATGTGATACATGCACATAGTATAAAATTAGAAAGGTACAAATTATATAGAGTGAAAAGTAAGCTTCCACCATTACCACCGCCCTCTGGCCTCTAACCACCACCAAATTTTCCTTTTCCAAGTCATCACAATTACCAGTTTCAAAAACATCACTCTCCCTCTCTCTCTCTTTCTCTTTTAAGTAGGCTTCATACCAATGTAGGGCTTGAACTCACAACCCTGAGGTCAAGAGTCACATGCTCTACCAACCGAGCCAGCCGGGTGCTCCCCAAAAGAACTTAATGAATAAAAGAATCATTAGATTTGTCTCCCCAAAATAGCATGTTCCTTGCATATCTGCAACAAGAAATGCTCCTGATTTTTTTTCATGCCTCCATGAGATGGTTATTCCACAACTCTCCTAAGAATAGCACAAGCTATAACATAATTACATGAAATCCACAGAAATGAGTCAGTGAGACACTATGGTTAAACTTTCCAATGTGGAATGGCAAGGAGTTTATTGAGATAGAATATTTTTGTTTTTCTGAAACAATTTGATCAAAGGCTTGTTTTTGCTTAACAAAGCCAAGCTGACCAAGCTCCTTCACGGTGAAATTTACCTTATTAGAACTATGTTTTGATGTTTTTCCTTTCTACCTTGCATTCGGCACAAGGTTGTACAGATTCCAAAGCGTGGTTTTACCTTTGAATCAAAGGTAATGGCAGTTGACTACGTAAATATTTTCTTAATTGTGATGGTTTCTAAGGAGTCACCAGAGGTGGGGGGAAGGAATAAAATAGGCTGTTTTCCCAGTCTTGTGAAATGAATATCCATCCTCATGATAAGACAAAAATCAGCCTCTACTATCTTGTTGAGTGTTATGAAAAGTATCCAGTACTTCAATACTTAAAATGTCTGTTCTTTTTTCAAAAGCTAAAGAGAACCTGTAAAATAAAGCATTTGTATGGGGCAGAGTCCTCTGAGTAATACAGACCTGGGTGATAGGTAGCTAAATCTTTTTTTACCCTATTCAAAGTGGAAAGGCCAAAAGTTACATCTTGGTGTTAAGGCAAACGTGACTCATTTATCCTACCTCAGAAAATAGTAAAAGTGAAATCAGCCAACCCACAAGTTGACAAATTTTGACACATGTACTTTTCTAGAATTTTCGGTAAAAAATGTTCATTGAACCACCACAAAAGTTCACACGAAAAACATTACCAAAAGGCTAATAAGGGACAGTAATTTTATTTTTATTTTATTTTTAAAATACTTAATATTTACCCAAAATATGGGCTATCAAGTTTAGGCAACTGGCTAAATACTTAGGAAAAAATGAAGTTAGCTCTAGACTTCATAACATACACTAAACGAATTCTATCTGGATTAAATATTTAAATGTAAAAAAAAAATGTTGTGTTTACACGTAAAAAAAAATACCGCAAAAGTAATGTAAATTATAGGTAAAATTTATCTATAAATTATAAGTACAATTTTTTAGTGTGTATTAGATATTTAGATATTCATAAAACTTTTGGGGATCCTCAATGCAGAAAACTATAAAGGAAAACATTGTTTCATTTGACTACACAAAACTTCTGTACAGAAACAAAATCCTTATAACCTCACAATTAAATAACCACTGACAAACTGGGAAAAACACTTTGTTGAAGTATTTTTCAACAGATGGAGGGTGTGACTCCTGCCCAGAGTGCCATGTCAGCAAGTCAAAACTTAAATACCCTTCATTTTCCTGTAAACGCTCAGATGGACCAGAAACAGTATATAGCCCAGCAGCCAATTTCCAAATGCCAAGCCAACTTTGTGCTCTATACTTACTTTTTGTTCCTTCTCACTCTAAACAAGGTTGACTGTATGGCCCCAGCCAAGTAGATATTTTTTTTATTTTTCTCTTCCTTGCTCTTTATTCTTTATCCCATAAACACTTCCTGCCTTCTGCTTTATTCTGTGGTTCTCTAAAAGAACTCTACTTCATGAAGTGCCAAATAAAGTTTGTTTGTATCACCTAAATTGTCTTCTTTAATAATTTTTTAATAATATGCAGATTTATAACAAGTAGTCTAACATATAATAAATTCTTATAAATCAATAAACAAAAGTCCCAATAACAGGATAATTTAAAAAAGCAAAGGGGGGCTCCTGACTGGTTCAGTCAGTAGAGTATGCGACTCTTGATCTCACTGATGTAGTTTTGAATGTAGGTGAGGTTTGGTGGCGTGAGGTCCAGAGCCAACAGTCAAGAAAGAATTCTTGAGACATCTTTGGGGCAAAATGGTGGCTTTATTAAACCCGGGGACAGGACCCATGGGCAGAAAGAGTTGCTACACTGGGGTTGTGAAGGGTGACTGATTATATACTTGGGAATTGGGGGTAAGGAGAAAGGGAGGTTTTCAAAAGACCCACAAGATATTGGAGCCTTGCCATTGTCAAGTTAAGGTTGTTTTTCCCTCTAGTAAACCATTAACATTAAGACAGGTGGGAATTTCCTCTGGAAGTTAGGTTATTGATAAGATTGCTTTTTTTCTTGTAAATCACTAAGACATTTGTAAACTGAAGGAGACTCCTGTCTTGCGGGACTATGATCTCTATTATTTAACCATTTGTTTTTCCTTTCCTTAGCTTTAGGGCAGCCAGGAATGCTTGAGGAATGTCACACAGATCCCACCTGGGAGTGGGAGGCGGGGGTTGTGGGATGTCAGCGTGTGCTTTGTCCTCAGCTAGCCTTCTGCTCCCTCATCATCAGAATCATGAGTTCAAGCCCTACGTTGGGTATAGAGCTTCCTTAAAAAAAAAAAAAAAAAAAAAAAAAGCAAAGGACACAAAGACGAAATTTTGCAAGAGAAAAATTCAGTTGGATAATAAATTTATGAAAAAACATTCACTGTTATGGGCTGAATTGTGTCATCTCCAAATTCATCTGCTGAACTCGTTAACCCTCAGTATCTCAGAATATGACTATTTGGGGATAAGGTCGTGAAAGAGGTATTTAAGTTAAAAAGAGGTCATTAGAGTAAGCCCTAATCCAATAAGACTGGTTTCATTATATGACAAAATTTGAACAGACCCACACAGAGGGAAAACTACATGAAGACACAGGCAGAACAAAGCCATCCACAAGTCAAGGAGAGAAGCCTTGGAAGAAACCAACTCTGCTGACACCTTGGTGTCAGACTTCCGGCCTCCATAATCGTGAGAAAATAATTCTCCGTTGTTTAAGCTACCTAATCTGTAGTAGTTTGTTGTGGTCGTCCTAGTAAACTAATACACCATCACCATAATCAAAAGAATGCAAATTCAAATACCAGTTATAACTCTCAGATTGGCAAAGAGAAATCACCAACTATATTAGCCAGTGTTGATAAAACAGTCATACACTGCTAGCAGTGGTATAAATTGGTATTCCTTTCTGAAGGACAATGTAAAAACAAGTATTAGAAATTTTAAAAAGTGAATACACTTCGACCCAACAATTATACTTCTGAGAATGAGTCACATAGAAATAATCAGTGCTACACAGAGATGTTCATTACAGCCTACTTTAAGCATGTGAAAAATTATAAATCTCCTAGATAACAAAAATTAAAGGGCTAGTTTAAGAAATGTTAGCTGCTGAAGCTGGAATATTAAGCAGTCATTAAAATGTTATTTTTGTGGATGAAATAGAAACATATAAAGTTATTAGTTTGTTTTGTGAGCTACTTAAAACATAAAAAATAAACAGATTAATATTTTGAAAATGTTAATATTTTGACAAACTTGCTTTGATTATTTTAAAGAAATAACACATAACAGATCCAACTGAATGATCTTTGTGGCCTTCTTCAACAGTATTTTTCTCCTACTACCATCCTCGTCTCCTAAAAGTTAGCTTTTCTTAAAAATTAACACTCAACATATTATCTTCAAGATCCATTCATTTTGGGGACACCTGGTAGGTGGCTCAGTTGGTTAAGTGTCTGCCTTCGGCTCAGGTCATGATCCTAGGGTCCTGGGATCCAGTCCCGCATCGGGCTCCCTGCTCAGCGGGGAGCCTGCTTCTCCCTCTCTGCCTGCCACTCTCCCTCTCTCTCTCTGACAAATAAATAAATAAAATCTTAAAAAAAAGATCCATTCATTTTGTATCATGTAGCTCTAGTTCATTCCTTCCAACTGTGACATAGTATTCCGTTATATGAATATAATATAAATTTGTCTTCTTTTGATGAGTCATTTGGGTTTTTCCAACTTTTTTCCTATGACACGTGCAAGGCTGCAATGAACACTTTTTTTTAAGATTTTATTTATTTGACAGAAAGAGACACAGCGAGAGAGGGAACACAAGCAGGGGGAGTGGGAGAGGGAGAAGCAGGCTTCCCGCTGGGCAGGGAGCCAGATGCGGGGCTCCATCCCAGGACCCTGGGATCATGACCTGAGCCAAAGGCAGACGCTTAATGACTGAGCCACCCAGGTGCCCCTGCAATGAACATTCTTGTGCATATCTCTGTGGGCACATTTGTGACGTTTTCTCCAAGGTATATATTTAAGATCTGAATTGTGGGACACTAAATAGATGCCTCTTTAATTTATATATATTTATTTATATTGCCTCAAAGCTTTCCAAAGTGGTGGCACTAAAGTTACACTCCCATTGAATATCAGTTAGTTTTTGCTGTATGATAAACCATTCTTTAACTCAGTGGCTTAAAAAACAAACATTTGTTATTAAATGCCTTTTCCAAGAGCCCTGCATTGCCTACGCCAAGAAGTGAAATGAATTTCTTAGTTACCATTAGAAATATCTTAACTCTGAAGGGAGTAAGGCATATGCTGGCAAGACCTTGTATTATAGCATTAGTATAAGTAGTACTTTTGATTTAAATTGTGGGAATTTGTTAAGCAAGAGATTCCTAGAGTTTTATTTTATTTTATTTTACTTTGAAGGGGAATATTTTTAGATAATGGTTTAATAGTTTATAATAAATGTGAAGATGGGATCATTTGTTTGCCAAGGCATTCAATGCCAAGATGACTACCTGAAGTTTGGCCAAGTGTATCCTTTCTCAGATCCCATCCTCTATTAGGAGTATCTTGGCTGAGGGATGAAAAATGGCAACATTCCACTGAGCGCCATTACATATGATGGTTAGTGCCATTAGTATGGTCCCCCATCTGCCATTGCTGTTCACTTAATCCCAAGAGGCTTCTCAGATAACGAAGGGCCTGGGGGAGGGGTGTACCATGGCATCTCTCAAGGGACTGAGGACAGGAGAAGCCACCCCTCCTCCAGGTGGAATATACCTGAGTGTCCAGCTTTGGTTCCATCTTGCCTTAAGGAGGTCTCCATTGCTGACAGCACTCATGTTTTAAAATAGCATTCATACACACAGAAAAAAGACTGGAAGAATATATATTGGAAAAGCTCAATTTGAGGAGGGAATCACAGGTTATTCTTATTTTCTCTTGTCTGTATTTTTTTTTTAAGATTTTATTTTAAAAAAAATCTCTATACCTGGGCTCAAACTCACAATCCCCAGATCAAGACTCACATGCTCCACCAACTGAGCCAGACAGGCGCCCCTCTTGCCTGTATTTTCTAAAATTATTTCCCATTAGAAAGGGATTAAGAAAGTACGTTTACATGTTAAAATATTTTGGGAAAATTCCCAATGAACTAACACCAACTAGGTGTACTGCCATTCTGTTCTGACACTTAACCACCCAGAGTTAGCATCACCCGACTCCACAGATAATGGACTCAGTCCTCCACAAGACTGCCCTCACTTCGTATGCCCGCCCTAAGTGGGGTTCCCAGGAAACCTAGCAGGGTTCCACTTGCACTTCTGACCTATTGTATGCAGATTTGGGAGTTCCTATGACCCACTCAGGTTTGATGATTTGTTAGCTCAATTCATAAAACTCAGAAAAGTAGCTATACTTATGATTAGAGATTTATTATATAGGACTCACATAAGGTGAGGTGTGGGAGGGAACACAGAGCTTCCTTAGCCTCTTCTTGTATCATCAGGGCACATCATCCTCTCTGCACATCAATGTGTTCACCAAGCAGGAAGCTCCAATGAGCTTCTGTGGCCAGAGTTCTCACTGGGGTTTCATTATGAAGACATGGCTTGTATAATCACTGGCTACATAACTGAACTCAATATGCAGTCCCTCCGGAGATCAGGAGGTTGGGCTGATATCAAAATCCCAACCCTCTAATCAAGTGATTGGTCTTTCTGGTGACCCTTCCCCAACCTGAAGCCACCTAGGGCCTGCCCAGAGTTATTTCATTCAGCATAACAAAGGCACTCCTGTCTTTCAGAAAAGGGTTCAGAAGCTTTGGGCCAGGAACCTGGGACAAAAATCAGACAAGTTCTTTATTATGCAATATAAAATATATCACATCAGTCTAAAAAATATGTGAGCAATCAAAAATAAAATTGAATAGTGAAAAAAAAGTAACTGAATTTTAAAAAGTCTAGTATCTACTTTCATATATTTCACATACCAGACAGAATAACATGCGATAGATTTAAATAACATAAGACTGGGGCCTTTCTATTTTTTTTAAGTAAACTCTACACCCCACATGGGACTTGAACTCATGACCTCTACCAACTGAGCCAGCCAAGCACCCCCTTCCTATTTTCTAATGGCTATGACTCTTCCATTTCCAGTCCTCCAATAAAACTTACATCCCTCAATCATTGTGAAGTGCACAGTTATGATGTCAGGAATAAGTAGGCTAGAGAGAGTTCTCTGAGCCAAAGGTCAGGGGTCACGTTCATGACCCAGTGGTTCCAAGTTCAGCCCCAAAAAAGAAAAACAAAAAACAAAAAAACCCAACTATATTAGTCAACTTGGGTTGCCACAACAAGATACTACAGACTAGTGCCTGAAACAACAGAAATTGATTTCCTCACAGTTTTGGGGACCAAGATCAAGGTACCAGCCAGTTGGTTTCTGCTGAGACATTTCTGGCTCATACATAGCTGCCTTCTGGCCTTTCCTCTGTGCATGTACAGAGAGAGAGAAAGGGCTCTGGCAGGACACTGGTCCTATCAGATTTGGGACGCAAACTTCTGACCTCATGTAATCTTAACGATCTCTTTAAAGGTCCTGTCTCCAAATGCAGTCACGTTGTGGGGTTGGACTTCAACATATTAATTTGGGGGGGGGCACCATTTAGTCCATGATCCATTTAGTCCATGATAAAGACTGGAACCATGAGTGAGAAAGAGCCCCCGAGATCAGGGTTGTCACAGAAGAGGATCTTAAATTTATCAATAAATTCAGCCCCCAGACCCCTGCCTTTAGTAATAAGAATGGCAAAGTGCTCATCAGTAGTTCCTACACCTTTTAAAAAGATATCTGTGAGACAAATTAAGGTAGGGTTCTCCAAAGGGTGTCCCTGAGGCACAGCCTTCCATAAGTAATAGAAAGGTTGGGTTAGTCACAGCTTCCCCTTAAAAAGTCACAATGCACAATAGCATACTAAAGATAAAAAGTTTGGGGCACCTGGCTGGCTCAGTTGGTAGAGCATGTGACTCTTGATCTCAGGGTTGTGAGTTCAAGCCCCACATTGGGGGTAGAGAAAATTAATATTTAAAAGTTTAAAAAAAGAGAGAGAGACTAGGGGCTCTGGGGTGGCTAAGTCAGCTAAGCGTCGGACTCTTGATTTCCGCTCAGGTCACGATCTCAGGGTGGTGGGATTGAGCTCCGCGTTGGGCTCTGCACTCAGCATGGAGTCTGCTTGTCCCGTTCCCTCTGCTCCTCCCCCTGCTCTTTCTCTCTCTGTCTCTCAAATAATAAATAAATACAATCTCTAAAAAATTTTTAAAAAGACTAAAGATTTCATTCTTTTACTCATATAATGTTAGTAGGCTACTATTTTCTAGACACCTTTCTAGGCTGTGAATAATTCAGGGAGTAACAAGGGGGACCTAAACTAGTGTAGGAAGTTAAGGCAATAGGTTGGTTTTGTTGTTCTTACCAATTTTTTTTTCTGGTTTTATCAAGATGTAATTAACATGTAACACTGCATAAATTTCAGGTGCACAACATAATGATTTGATATACATATATATTGTGAAATGATCACCACAGTAATTTTAGACAACATCTATCACCTCACATACTTAATTTTTTTTTTTTTCCTCATGAGGAGAACTTTTAAGATTTTTTCTCTTAGCAACTCCCAAAAGCAATAGGTTGTGGAATCCGGGCTCAAAATGCCATCAAAGTAGGCTGTGGAGAAAGCCAGACTTAGCTGAATGCTTGTCAAGGTTAAGGGAGTTCGCTATTGTTACAGACTCTTCGTAGTTTCTCAGGAGGTTGAGGGCAAAGGCAGGATATTTAGGAGGTTTTGGGGGTCTGGATTAAGGTGGCTATTTTGATGGAGAACTTGATCAGGATGAGGCAAGTCTATGACATAATAGTTTCAGATAGTGGAAACACCAAGGTGAAAGTCAAGAGTAAACAATCTTTACATGCTATCTATCTTCCTGGGAAAGTATATTTACTTTAAGGAGGGCAAATTGAATCGTCTGATGTTTCGATTAATGGGTTTTCAGACAGTTCCTGGAACAAACAATAAAATTATTTCCCATTTCTTTTTTCTGGTTAAGAATTTCCTGGAGTGGCGCCTGGGTGGCTCAGTCGTTGGGCGTCTGCCTTTGGCTCAGGTCATGATCTCAGGGTCCTGGGATTGAGCCCCACATTGGGCTCCCTGCTCCACGGGAAGCGTGCTTCTCCCTCTCCCTCTGCCCCTGCTTCTGTTCCCTCTCTCACTGTGTCTCTCTTTGTCAAATAAATAAAATCTTTAAAAAAAAAAAAGAATTTCCTGGAATAGGAAAGTCAGACAAATGCAGACAGTAGACTGTTGCATGTGTAGGCAGTAAGTTATTTCAATTTCTCAAAAGAAACCTCTTTTAACTTCTTTTAATCCAGTATTTTCCCAACTCATTTGACAATGACACTCTTCCTTTCTCATGAAACCTGTTAAAAAAAATTTTTTTAAGATTTTATTTATTTGAGAAAGAGAGAGAGAGCAGGAGCAGTGGAGAAGGGCAGAGGGAGAGGGAGAAGCAGACTCCCCGCTGAGCAGGGAGCCTAATGTGGGGCTCGATCCCAGGACCCTGAGATCATGACCTGAGTGAGACCAAGTCAGACGCTTAACCAACTGAACCACCCAGGCACTCTAAAACCTGTTTAAAATTTTAAAGACCTGACCATAATAAACACCAGGAAAGAATTTCTATGAGAGCATTACAAACCAGTGGTTCTCAAAGGGTGATCCCCAGACCAGCAGCGTCAGCATCACTTGGGAACATGTGAGACCTGCGCCCCATCTACTAAATTAGAAACTCCGTGGGCAGGGTCAGCAGTCTGTGTTTGTCACCCTGCTGTGACTCTGATACGGGCTCAAGTTCAAGAACGGATGCTGTAAACCTTCTCACCCCTGACTTCCTTGTTTTGTTTTCATTTTTCTGCCCAGAGCAGAAGAGAGACATGAGGGTGTTAAGTAGGCTAACATCTGGTATTCCTTCAAGGAAATAATCCTTGAATATTTGTCTGTATGAACTTAGTGGAGATGAGGGGCAAACCCAAGTTTGTAAAATCTGTGTGCCCCTTTCTTTCTATGGGATTCCTACTCTGATGTTCTATCATCTTCTTTGAGCTTTTCAAAAACCAATACTCTCCTTGCACAAGGATTAATGCAGCAGTGCACTAAAACCTTGCTCAAGATTTTAGAGCAGAACTAGAGGACAGGGGCTGGATACCATAGGGCAGGATTTTGTTTTTATCTTATTTATTTATTCATTCATTCAGTCGGTCAGTCAATCAGTCATTCAGTCATTCATTCATTGTAGAGAGTGGAGGGAGGGGCAGAGGGAGAGAGGATCCTGAAGCCAACTCCCTGCTGAGTGCAGAGCCTGAATCGGGACTCAATCCCAGAATCCTGAGATGATCACCCGAGCTGAAATCAAGAGTCAGATGCTTAACCGACTGAGCCACTCAGGCACCTCCCAGATTTTGTTTTTAAAATAATATATCCCCCCACCCTCACCCCAAGGTTTCTCTTCTCCCAAACCTCTCTTATTGGCTTGGCAACTCTTGGGTGGCCTTTCTCTTCCTGCTCCTGACTCCACATCTTCTCTCTGACCTTGACTTCTAAGAGCAGTTCGGTTCATTTCCCACAGAAGTTTTGTAAGTATTTACTGCGCTTACAAGTTAATACCTACTTTATTTTTTTTTTAAAGATTTTATTTATTCATTTGAGAGAGAGAATGAGAGAGAGAGAGAGAGCATGAGAGGGAAGAGGGTCAGAGGGAGAAGCAGACTCCCCGCCGAGCAGGGAGCCCGATGCGGGACTCGATTCCGGGACTCCAGGATCATGACCTGAGCCGAAGGCAGTCGCTTAACCAACTGAGCCACCCAGGCGCCCTTAATACCTACTTTAAAGAAACAGAAGGGGGCGCCTGGGTGGCTCAGTTGGTTAAGCGACTGCCTTCGGCTCAGGTCATGATCCTGGAGTCCCGGAATCGAGTCCCGCATCGGGCTCCCTGCTCGGCGGGGAGTCTGCTTCTCCCTCTGACCCTCTTCCCTCTCATGCTCTCTCTCTCTCTCTCATTCTCTCTCTCTCCCAAATAAATAAATAAAATCTTTAAAAAAAAAAGAAATAGAAGGAATTTTATTGAGGCTGAAGATATTGTTTGCTTTGTGAACAAAGGCTTCTCCAGTTCCAGGGCTTCACCAAAGCTGTGCTGAGTGAGGATAATATCAATTTTGACATTTCCCCACCTTGGTGGCAAGGACATCTGAGTTACAATGGTGTCATGTTTCCAATTTGTTTGGGTCAGATTCCAGATTCCCTCTAGGATTGTTGTTTCCACTTGACTACACTTCCCTTAGTGTGGTTCAGGTCCCATGCTTCACTGTTCTGAACCCTCCTGGTAGTTATTGGGAGCAAAGCCCAGCAGGGAGAATAAAGGCCATGCCTATATGTGCAGACTTTGTTGCACATTAGAATCATCTGGGGAGCTTTTACAAATGCTAATTCTCAGGCCACACTCAACCCCACTTAAATCAGAATCCTTGGTACAGACTCCAGGCACTGGAAATTTTTAAAGCTCCCTAGGGAATTCCTGTGGGAAGTGAGTTTGGGGACCCCTGGCCAAATGGCTTACAAAATCACACACTATGCTAAGATGTTCTAACCATTTTGTTCAAAGCACTTCAAATAACTGAGAGTTATAGTTGTGTCACACTCTCTGTTTCACCGATGGGAAATTTGAGACACATGCAAAAAATATGACTCCTATGAGAAAGGCCACAGGTGAACCGTTGAAGGGGGTACAGAAGGTGTGACCTTCTACCAGTTATTGTTCCCATAAGGCATAAGATGTGGGTAATGCTGTTATTATTCTCTGAGGTTTCCTGGGACCAAAAGAGTCTGTAGCATCTTAATGCTGATGCAGGAAATTTGAATGGAATCATCATGCATTCATTTCTGAATTAAGGCTTTATACCTGAGAAACCTTAACGCCTGAAGAGGTTAAGCAATCATGATTTTTTTTTAAATTAATAATATGGTTTTGGTTTTATTTTTTTATTTAAATTCAATTAACCAACTTATAGTACATCATTAGTTTCAGATGTCGTGTTCAATAATTTATCAGTTTACTGTAACACCCAGTGCTCATCACACCACATGCTCTCCTTAATGCCCATCACCCGGTTACCCCATCCCCCCACCCACCTCCCCTCCAGCAACCCTCAGTTTGGTTTTGGTTTTAGTAGTACAATCTGACAAAGAGCTATGGAAAATGCTCACATATGGTCAGACTCAACATCAAAATAATTTAACCTTATTCCATAGCAATTCACACCATGTGATTCCAGAGATAATTTTGTTCACCAGCTCTGGCTTGATTTTTTTTTTTAATATTTTTATTTATTTATTTGAGAGAGAGAGAGCACATGAGATGGGGGGAGGGTCACAGGGAGAAGCAGACTCCCTGCCGAGCAGGGAGCCCGATGGGGGACTCGATCCCAGGACTCCAGGATCATGACCTGAGCCGAAGGCAGTCGCTTAACCAACTGAGCCACCCAGGCACCCAACCAGCTCTGGCTTGAAATAAGTGTCATAAAATTCAGACCAAAGGCACTGTCAGGCCACAGAATCCATGTCTTGGTGGTTATAGGATATTTAAATTATAGTGGGGACGGTATGAGAGGAAATGGGTTGATAGGGATAGAGTCTTTATTCTAAAAATAAATGTTTTAAATTTAATTTCATATTTTTTTTAAAAAGATTTTGTTTTTAAGTAATCTCTACATCCAACCTCCGGGCTCGAACTCACAACCCCGAGATCAAGAATCGCATGCTCCTTGGGGAGCCTGGGTGGCTCAGTTGGTTAGGCAACTGCCTTCGGCTCGGGTCATGATCCTGGAGTCCCGGGATCGAGTCCCGCATCAGGCTCCCTGCTCGGCGGGGAGTCTGCTTCTCCCTCTGACCCTCCCCCCTCTCATGCTCTCTCTCTCTATCTCATTCTCTCTCTCAAATAAATAAATAAAATCTTAAAAAAAAAAGAAGAATCGCATGCTCCACTGACCGAGCCACCCAGGCGCCCCAATTTCATACTTTTAATTAACCTTTTTTCTGATAGAGTGCTTAAGTTGTAACTTACTAACCTCATCATTACCATCGTTGGACCAGTGAAAAAGAAGGCCATGGATTAATTTGAGCAGACCTGTCTTTTGGTTGCATCTGTCACTTTCCTATTTTCTTTCCACAGTCGAACAATTCCTGCACTGGAACAGGCGGGATAGAAGACACTTGCTGGAAAGGAGAAGCCATTCGATTTGGGATTATTAGAGTGGAAACCTCCTGCAACCCCACTGAAAACTGGTAAGGTCAAAATGGAAACCCTTAGACTTTGTCACAGAAGAGTTCCCCCACCAGCCTGCCATTGAGTGCTGAAATTCTTCCACCAGCAGCTCAACTTTTAAAAAAAAAAGGCGAGCGCTCTCATGGCAGATCTCATGAGTTCCCCACTCGGTATCTCCTCCTTCTCCTTGCTAACCTAGGGTTGCCAGAGAAAGCACAGAATGCCCAGTTAAATTTCAATTGCAAATAAGTAGCCAGTGATTTTTAGTATAACTATGTCCCACATATGACATACTGATACCTAAAAAAAAAAGGCTTCGTTGTTTATGAGAAAATCAAATGGAACTAGGTATCTCATATATTTATTTACTAAGCCTGACACCCCGATGCTGACCAAATGGAACTTCTGTTCGCGGCAGCAATATGAGCGTCTGCAGACATTAGATCATGACTAGTCTAAATCAATCTGTGATTATACAGTCCTTTGCTTTCCCAGACTTCTTGCAGCTGGGAGTGTCTGTGTGATCAGTTCTGGCCATTGAGACATTAAGGGAAGTCTGAGAAGGTGTGGGGTGCAATTTGAAGAGTTTTTTTTTTTTTTTTTTTCTGGCAAGAGACATGACTAGTGGTGCCATCTTTGCTCTTCCCTCTTGCCCAGAATGCGGATATGATGATGCCTGGCGGCAGCAGCCCCATCCTGATTATAAGGGCAAGCAAAGACAACTGTAGAGACACGAGTGCAGGTGACATCAAGTCCTTAAAGTCAAGGCCAACGGCTGCTACTTCCAGAGACCTTACTTGTAGGAAAGACAAGCCCTTCACTATATAAACCATACGTTTATATAATGTAACTACAGCTGGAGAAAACCCTCTTAAAGAATGCAAATACCTGAGGAGAGGAAACCTTTTTATGCATACCTTGATGTGAAGTCATTTGTTGGCCCTGACGATCGGACAGCTGAGAGGGAGTTTTCATTGAGTGCTCACTGAGAGGTACCATCGGCTTGGAGCAGGAGGTACTGCCCAGAGAAAGCAGTGGAGGAGATCCTGCCTGGCAGGAGAGACTCCTTCACAGAGCCACTGTCTCTTAGCAACACTGATCCACAGGGCTCTTGGTTGATCCGGAATGAGCTGTGACTCCTGAGGAATTCTCGTGGCTTCCCACCTGTGGGGGGCAGAGTAATGTCCATGCCCACATCCTAATCCCCGGAACCTGTCTGTAGATTACATTACATGGCCCAGGGGAATTAAGGTAGCAGACGGAATTAAGGTGGTTCATCAGCCGACTTTAGGAGAGGGAGATTATCCTGGGTTATCTGGATGAGCCCAGTGACATCACAGGGTCCTTCAAAGAAGAAAATGAAGGCAGAAGAGGGAGACAGAAAATCAGAAGATGGGAAGACAGTACCAGGTGTGGGAATGATGTAAGAGGCGGCTGACCATTGCCAGTTTGAAGGTGGAAGAAGGGCCCGCAAGCTAAGGAGTGTGCGAGACCTCCAAAGGTGGAAAAGGAAAGGGAATGGGTTCTCCCCTAGAGCCTCTAGAAGGGAATGCAGCCTGGCTCACAACCTGATTTTAGACCAGTGAGACCCATGTCAGACTTCTGCCCTGGAGAACTCCCTTATTCATTCAGCAAATATTAATTGAGCGCCTACTCTGAGTCAAGCACTTTTATAGATGTTGGGGATACACTAAGAATGAGACTAAAAACAACTTCTTTGGAGCATCTGGGTGGCTCAGTCAGTTACGTGTCTGCCTTCCGCTCAGGTCATGATCCCAGAGTCCTGGGATGGAGCCCTGCCTCGGGCTCCCTGCTCAGCGGGGAGCCTGCTTCTCCCCCTCCTTCTGCACCACCCCCAGCTCGTGCTCGCTTGCTCTATCTCAAATAAATAAATAAAATCTTAAAAAAAACAACAACAACATACAACCTCTACTCTGACAATTATTGGAGGGGGAGCAAAGTGTTGTTTTTTTTTTTTTAATTAAGTGAAACCTTCTCGTATTATGTATTGTAGATGCTGGAGGTGCTATTGTGGAAGAATAAAAAGGTGAAAGAAGACAGAGAGAACTGGGGAGGGGAGTTGTCATTTTAAACCAGGCGGTACGGGAAGAGAGTTTGTGGAGCCGGCTTTAGAGAGGCCACTGTGAAACCTCTGGCATTTACCGTGAGTCGGGAGCCCTGATCCACATCTGAGAACGATCGCTCTTGTTGCCATGTACCTACCAGCTGCTATGGCCAGGAGGGGAAGCAGGGACATCTAGCAAGGAAGGGGGGTGGGGGAGGCACCGGTCGAGGAAGTGGATCTACACCATGTGAGACGGAGAGCCAGGGGAGGGATGACTGCCCAGTGTTTGGCCTGAGGAACTGGGTGGATAGGGCTGTGAACAACAGAGGCAGGGGACAGCAGAGAAGCAGGTTGGGAAAGAAGATTAGGGACTGCACGTTGGACATATTTGAGATGCTGATCTAGCCTCCAAGGGCAGGTGTCAACTGAGTAGTTGGAAATAAGCATCTGGAGTTCAGAGGAGAGGTCCAGACTGGTGATCAAAATTCCGAAGATGGCCATGTTAAATACAGGTATACTGAACAGCCTGAGGCTGGGTGAGTTCACAGGGAAGGACCATGGGGAGAAAGGAGAAGAGACTTGAGGCCTGAGTCTGGAGGCTTTGCAGTGTCACAAGGCCTGGGAGATAAGGAGGAACCAGCAGACTTAGGAGGAGTGACAGGAGAGAAACAGGGAAGATTCAGTGCCCGGTTGAAGAAGGGGTTTCAAGGACCAAGTGATTGTCTGAAATGCTGCTGAAAGGACCCATCAGATGAGTTGGATAAATGCCTACTGGATTTAGGAACAACATGGACCTGACTTTGACAAGGATGGTTTTCCCTAGGGGCACTGGAGGAAGCAACTGGATTAGGGAGGGTTTCGCAGAGTTTGGAGACGGCACACACAGCCAGGTTCTTCCAGAAACTCCCTTCGCCATCTTCCCCGGGGAGGTTTATGTCCGCTGGGGCCCTCTGCACTGTTCTGGAGATCCCAGCTAGAAGCCTGCTGAGTGCAAGACACAGGAACAGCTACCGCTGCATCCTGCTGGATCGCTTGGAGCAAGGGTGGACTCATGCTGGTCTTCAGGAAAGTGAGGTCAGCGAGCTCAGAGGAATGGCAGCCCCCTGCGTGTTCACTTCTGTGACAGAGACCATACAGCCCACAAGGCTTACGATATTTACTATCTGGCCTTTCCAGGAAAAGTTTGCCAAGCTTTGCTCTAAAATAGAAAGAGAGAGAGAATAAAAGAATGAGGAACGGCTAAAGAAAGAAGGGGCTCTTGAAAAGGTCTTAGAGAAGGGAGTTGTAGCAGAGAGGATTGTGGGTGGATGTTCTCAAGTATGACAGAAGGGTGGGGATCTCTTCTTTTACCTAGGCGTAAGAAACTTGTTTCCTCTGCTGTGTCTGATGGTATCTTTTGCCAGTCACCTTCACTCTTGAAGGTAACAACTCAGAGGGTAATATCTATCAACTTTTTAAATGTGCATACATTTTGAGCAAGCAATCCCACTTCTGGCAATTTATCCTACACATATATTTCACACATGTATGAGGCTCTTCATTGCAGGGTTGTTTGTAATAGCAAGAAACTGGAAACAACCTAAATACCCATTAAGGATCTATTTAAACATCATGATACATCCCCTCCACTGTGCAGACGTTGGCAGAAAAAGAAAAGAGGCTTTACATAAACTGATGTAGAATGATTTCCAAAGTTTTATGTTAAGTGAAAAAAAAAGGTAGGTAAAGAACAGATAGATATGTTAGACAGGTATTGCTAAATTGCCCTCTATATGGTTCAAGGGTGAAAGGTATCGTCAGAGGCAGGCAAAAGATATACATTTGACAAAATGTCCAGAACATCTCTGGAAAGATATCAGAGGGAAAAAAACCAAACCAACTTCCCCAAAACTTTCAACAGTGATTGCCTCTGTAGGGAAAGTGGAGGGGTGGAGGTTATACCCTTTTATATGAATTCTGTATCTGTGCATGAATGGCACTCAAAAAAGAATATATTGAAAAAAATACATGTTTTGATAGGGGAAAAAATGAAGGGAGCCCTTATTAAGTTCTTGAGTAAGAATTTACAGGATCAAAACTGGTTTAAAGATTAGTCAGGTAGGAATTGCTATGCACTGAATGAACGGAAAGAATTACAATGGAGATCATCAAGTTATTGAAGTATTCCATGCTTGAGGTGTTAATGGGTCTAGACTAGAGTGGAAATGAAGGGAGGTTAAGAGCCTAAGACCAGACCATTTGGCAGAAGTTATGGAGAAAACTCTTTCAGCTTAATATGAGAAAGAGGGGTCTAAAGATTAGAGCTACTGATGGTAGAATAGAGAGGGAAAAGTACCCATCATGATGGTGCTTACACAAAAGCTGGACAACTATATGATAAAAATATTGTAAACATAAATCAAATGTTCAATAACGAGTGGGCCAGACTAGATACTGTCTACAATCTCTGCCCAACCCTGAAATTTCGTGACTTTGTGACAAAGGCTTAGGGATACCCAAAATTCAGGGGCAGAGGAGGGAAGGAATCAGATGAGTGACACCGAAGTTTTGGGGGAAGGCAGGAAATTTATCAACTTCAAAGAATGAGGGTAGTAAACAAGGATTAGGATTCAAAGATTGGGTAGCACACTGTTATTTGTTGCCGAGAGGTTGGAGAGCAGTTGGATTTCGCAGAAAGATGGAGTTACATGAAGTCTTCGCTGTGTTCAGTTATTGCAGATCTACTCAAGAGTAGTTTTAGTAGTTTGCGGGTAGAAGTCTGAGGGATGACTTTTTGTTTGTTTGTTTGTTTTTAATGGTGAAAGTGGACACAGCAGAAAAAAAGAGTTTGGAAACAGAGTGGTTAACAGAAAGGATTGTAAAGACTCCAATTACACATACACTATTCTATTAAGTGATCCCACAGCCAACTGATACTTTGTTCATTTCTTTAGTCTTTTTTTCTCTCTGTGATTAGTTTTCTATTCCTATTATAGTTTCTATTGCTGTTTCTTCAAGTACACGAATCTTTTCTTCTTTCCTCCCTAATCTTCTGTGAATTCCAGCTAGTGTATTTTCTCATCTCAGATATGATATTTTTGATCTCCAGAAGTCCAATTTTAGATGATCCATATTGCTACTTAACATGCTCAATCTTTCTTCTACCTTCTTGAACAGATGGGATGTAGTTATAATAACTGTATTTATTTATTTATTTATTTATTTCTATCATCATTTAGAAAGATCTCTTTCTATAAATTGATTTTCCCCCCTTCTTATTATGGGCCATATTTTCTGGCTTCTTTCCATGCCTAGTAAATTTTGATTGAAGGCCACACATTGTAAATTTTACTTTGTTGGGTGCTCGTTATGTTTTCACTCCTACAAATATTCCTGGCCAAGGGATGCCTGGCTAGCTCAGAGGGTAGAGCATATGACTCTTGATCTTGGGGTTGTGAGTTCAAGGCCCATGTTAGGTGTGTATTCACACACACACACACACACACACACACATGCATTTTTTTCTATATTATATATATGCATTTTTTTTTCTTGACCTTTTTCTGGGACACAAGTAAGTTACTTGGAAATCGTTCGATCATTTTGAAACTTGCTCTTAAGTTTTCCTATTCAGGACCAGAACAACTGTTATTCTAGGGATAGTTTTGCCCTACTATCATGTGCTTTATCTAATGTCTCTTGAATTACAACAATTTCCACTCTGGTGGTGGAAGCAGGCACTGTTCTCTGCTCTTTGTGAGCTCTAGAGATTGCTCCATCTACTACCCCCAGATAGTTCTTTCCTAGTACTCAGGTAGTTTCCTCATAAACATGCAGTCTCAGATGAAGACTTGAAGAAAACCCTCTGCAGATCTTTGGAGTTCTTTCCCTTTGTTGTTCTCCCCTTTCTAGTATTATGCCCTGTGGAGTCTAGTTACCTTGATTTCTCTGGTCTCCTTGATCCATTTCTGTATCTCAGGAGATCTGCTAAGCTCTGCCTGAGTTACCCTTCCTTGAGTGGTGGCCTGAAAACATTCTCAGGGCAATCATTGGGCTTACCTCACCTTTGTTTCCCATTTTTCAGAGATCACTATCCTGTGCTGCCTGATGTCCAATTTCTGAAAACCATTATTTCAGAAATAATTTTAATATATTTTGTATGATTTCTTATTTCAAATGGTAAGTGTTAAAACACAAAATTCAACTGAGTAAATTGTAAAGATCCTACTGTTTTCATTCAGTGGTTTATAAATAGGACAGCATCCAATCTAGTAGATAGAAAGGATCTCTGAGGACCTGTACAAAATGAAAAGCTTTTCTGGCAGAAAGGAGCAGGAAAAGGAAGTTATACTAGGCAAACAAACAAACACAAGGTTGGTCATTGCAAGGCTACTTTCCTTTAGGGGAAGTCAGGGGTCTGTCAGGCACATTACCTAACTAGAACTGATCAGGGGATTCCTTACTGACTGGTTTAAGATTCTATTTCTGAGAGAGCCAGAACTGTAATTAAGTCTTGTTTTGGTGACGTGGAGCTGTTGTTTTTAACAGAAGGTAAATCTGATCCCTGTTACTCCTTCTTGACTGGAAATAGAATTCTACCAAGCTCTTTATTTTAGATAATACTAGCTAAGTGTAGATTTGTTCCCATGGTAAAAATCGACTGTATTTCCTTCTCATATCTAATACACATAAAAACTAGAGATGATTTTCATATTTCTCAACTACTCTATGTTTACACCTTTGGTTTTAAATTCTACCACCAGAGGGCACCTCGGCCACATGTCAACCTCCACTTGCAAGTCAGTATTAAATAAACAATTTTTTTATCTGGGACATTCTTGTTCATCTAGCATGAGAATTATAGTGCTTGGCTTGAAATATGCTGTGAGCCTACCTGATTTTTTTGTCTCCTTTAACAGAGCAGCTCATTCCCTGATGTCCGGGATACAGCATTCATGGGTTTCTCCTCCACGCTCTCCGGCCCTTCCTCTTCCTATGCTGTGCCAGAGCCTCATAATAGTAAAAATTCCCCACAACTGGGGTGCCTGGGTGGCTCAGTCAGTTAAGCGTCTGCCTTTAGCTCCGGTCATGATCCCAGGGTCCTGGGATCGAGTCCCACATCAGGCTCTTTGCTTGGCAAGGAGCCTGCTTCTCCCTCTGCCTGCAGCTCCCCCTGCTCTCTCTCTCCGTCAAGTAAATAAAATCTTAAAAAGAAAATTCCCCACAACTTCTCCTAGGGCCCTCTCATCCCCCAAAAGATTACATTTAGTGTCATGGCTGCACCATCCTTCTCCAGGTGGCTTGTAAGTAGGAAACTCTGGAGTCCAGGCATATTTCCAGAAACCTAGAGCCCCTCTGCTCCTGGAGAGTTTATCATTATTGCAAACTCGGTGTGTTCAGATCCTCCCCAGTATATGCTTTCCCCTTTGTTTACCCCTTCTAGTTTTCTCAAACAGGTATTTTTTAAAAAATCAATTTTATTGAGGCATAGTTTACATATGAAGGAGAGAATTTGTCACCCCAACATATGCCTCTTAGACATAAAGATTATATCTTGATCTGGTTATTTTTGAGAAACAGCAGATACAGGAGTAGCTCTGAAAGCCCTGTAGAAGCTATCTTTCGTAAAAGATATTTACATTTATAAAGGAAATCTCCATCTGTAAGGGTCTCTCCCTCTCTGTACCAGGAAGAGAAAAATGACTAAAACTACAGAAACTTAGCGATGGAGAAGGCAGCAACTTAAATCTACTTAAAAACCTTACCTATTTACTGTGCTTTTTCTGAAACTTCCCATAACCACCCCCCACCCCTGCAACATCTTTTTATCTTCTGCTGGTGATGGCATTTAAAGTGGTGGCTTGGGCCATTTCAGGGAGTTACCCCATTTTCCTGGGTATCTCCTATCAGGGAGGAAAAATTTTTACTCTGTCTTTCAAGGTTCCTCTAACGGGACTAAATTAAATTGACATGAGACAGATCAGAGAAAATCAAACTTAATTTTGTATGTCTGGGGAATCCACATAGACATAGGCAAAATGAGGTATATATGTCACCCTGAACTAAGAAGAAGGGGAAAGGAATCTGATACTTCAAAGGGAGGGGCTGGCATTCACAGGAAATTGAAACAGAGTAAATGTTTGGTAAACAAATGTTTGCTGGGCCCCTCAGAAACAATGGGACATGGGGAGAGCTTGGACCAAACAAGCCCTGCTAGGTTCCTCTCTGTCTATAATACCTAGCTCATATTATCATGTAGTTATCTATGATAACTCTCTTCCTGGAGCAAGTCCTCTAAATTCTTTTGGCAGTATGGGGGTAGGTCGAAGTTTCTTTCTGAGTCTTTTGGGCTTTGATTGTTTTCAGCTCAGCATGATCTGCAATGCCAAAATGGTCTGTCTTAGGGTAGCTTGTCCATGGCTCCTACAGGAGATATACATGTATTAAACTTGTTTGTTTTCCTCCTGTTAATCTATCTTTTATTACAGGGGTGTCTCAGCTAAGAATCTAGAAGGGTAGAGAGGAAATTATTTTTCCTCCCCTACACAGGCAATAAAATACATCCATTTTAAGTGGATAGTTCAATGGGTTTTGAGAAATGTATGTATCCATGTAATCACTACCATGATCAAAATAAAAAACATTTCAATTATCTCAAAAAGTAAGCCCACCCTCCTCAGCCCCAGGCAAAGACTATTCCCCTTTCTGTCGCTATAGATTTACCTGTTCAGACTTTCAAATACATAAATATGAATCAAACAGTATGTACTCTTTTGTGTCTGGCATCTTTATCACAGCATAAGGTCTGTGAGATTCATCTATAATGTGTGAATCCATTTCCCCCGCTAAACTAAGTGGTGTTAAACTATAAAAATAAAACTGCCAGTTTTATTTTACCAGCAAAAATGGGTTTATGCAGAATAGCAAGAATTGCAATCCAGGACAAGCAAGTTACAGCAAAACCACAGGCAGATGCACAGAACAAAGGAGATGACCATTCTTTTATTGGGGTTGGGGGAGGAAGTTGAGAAGGCTGTTAAAAACAAAATGTCCATTGGAGTAAAGGGGGAGTTGGAAGTATGATGGCTTTTCACTGGCCGAATCTCTCATTGACTAGGGGAGGAGGAAAGCCTTTCTTCCGCCTACTGGGATGGTAAAGTGGTATTCACCCTGCAAGGCCTGGCTCTTCCTGTTGTGTCTACAATTGACCACAAGTGGTAGACTGTGAGAGCTTCCTCTACTGGCCTCCCAGCTTCATTCTAAATGAGGATTCCTTTCATTAATTTTCAGATCAGAGCAGTATTCCATTGCATGAATATGCCACAATTTGTTTATCCATTTAGACAAGTACTTCTTTCAAGTTGCTTTCTTCTGATAAACATCCTGATAGGCTTCTTCTCACTGTAATTTTTTTTCTATTTTACATAAACGTTAAATGTACTATTGCCTAGTTTATTTAATCATGTATTTATATTATTTTTCAAAAGGGAAATATATTTTTAAAGCTATGATAGTTGTAAAAAATGTAATACACACACACACACACACACACACACACACACACACACACACACATATATAATTTTTTTTTAACCCAAACATTAAGAAGTAGAAAGTAAAAATGCCTGGAAATGGCTGCTTATGTATTACTTGTCTATATCTTTTTTTTAAGACTTTTATTTATTTATTTGAGAGAGAGAGCATGAGAGGGGGTAGGGCCAGAGGGAGAAGCAGACTCCCCGCTGAGCAGGGAGCCGGATGTGGGACTTGATCCCAGGACTCCAGGATCATGACCTGAGGCGAAGGCAGACGCTTAACTGACTGAGCCACCAGGCGCCCCTTGTCTATATCTTTGATCATGAGAAATAACTATACACAAAGTGATTGTTCTTATTTTTAATCTAATGATACAGTAACTTTACTTTGTATGACAATATAGCATGATATCCCTACCGTTTTTTTACAACTGCATGATATCAGTGCAACCTAACAAACATTTTCTATTAATAAAACTTGTTTTAAAATGAAATTCTGTTTTGGGGAAACTGGGTGGCTCAGTTAGACAGCTAACTCTTGATTTCGGCTCAGGTCTTGATCTCAGGGTTCAAGCTCTGTGTTAGGCTTCACGTTGGGCACGGTGTCTACTTAAAAAGAAATAGTGTTTCTATGAAGCACTATACATTGTCTATAGAATACCACTTTGGGTTATAAATTCTAGCTCTATTTATTTATCATCTTTGAGCTCCTTGCTACTCTTTATAAAGTTGTAGGTACCTTGGGGCACCCGGGTGGCTCAGATGATTAAGCGTCTGCCTTCGGCTCAGGTCATGATTCCAGGGTCCTGGGATAGAGCCCCACGCCGGGCTCCTGGCTCAGCAGGGAGCCTGCTTCTCCCTCTCCCTCTGTCTCCCCACCCCCACTCATGCTCTCTCTTTCTCTCTGTATCTCTGTGTCTCAGAGGAATAAATAAAATCTTTAAAAAAAAAAAGTTGTAGGTAACTGATAGATATGTAAATTCTGTCCTGTCTGGTAGTGATTTAATTGACTTCCCTATCCCCACTCCTATGGAAAAATCACTTTTGTCTTCATTTGTAATTCATCTCAGCATTCTTATACTCTAAATAAATCTGTATGTTTTGACTCTTCCTTTGACCTTGGTTATAACATTTGCCCGATCCCCTCACATCATATATGTAAAATGAACTCTTTAACACACCCTCATTTTTAGATCTGTATGAGTCATGATTTTACCTTTTTCTGTGGTAAATTTTTCTGAAAATCATCTTTTAACAAACCTTAATTTTTCCAATATTTATAATACAATCAATGAACATCCTTATTAAAAAATCTTTGTGCACTTGTGAAATTCCTCACAGGGGGTAAATTCCTAGACCAATGATTGTTATATGTTTTCACAGTGTCCAACAGCCCTTCCAGACAGCTTGTCAGAATTTGTACCACTGAGAGCAGTGACATTAGCAGTGATTGGTAACAGCCCTCAAAATGGTATGAAAATTACCTTACACTGAACATATCTGAACAATCATTAACTGAAGAAGAAAATATTATCTAAACTTAAGCAGTGCCTCTGGAAAACACACCTGCCATCGAACCCCCACAGAGGGAGTTTCCTGAATGACCCTTAGTACATAGAAGTGCGAATTCAGTGGCATTAGCATCCAGAAGCTTAACTGAGCCTTCCATACCTTCCCGCTGAAGCCCTTTGTGGCCCCTTCTATCGGTGAACCTTTAGCTCTCTGACAGTTACTCATAACAACTTTCACAGGCTCTTAGAAATGAACATTATCCTGTCTCCTATTAATCTAGTTGTTGTCACTTAATTTGCAGGCCCCCCAACCATTCAAAGGAACCTTGGCTGGTAGAGGACAAGTTTTCCTTCCAACAGCAGTTATAGAAGCCTGTATCCCTATGTCCTCATTAATATTAGACTGATCAGTCGTTTTCAACTTTGCCAACCTGATAGGTGAAAAATGATTTCTTGCTTTAATTTGCATTTCATAGACTTTTATTGAAGTTGAGCATCTTTACATATGGGTTTCTTCTTTTGTGAATTCTCCAATCATGTCCTTTGCCCGTCTTTTCTCTGGGGCATGTTGCTATTTATGTGAAAAGTTTATTTGTAAAGAAGTCTCCATTAAGAAAATTAACTTTTGCTTGTGTACCATTGCATACAGTTTCTCCTTTATTTTTGACTCTTAAGTTTGTTTGTGTCCTTTGCTGGCACACATTTAACATTTTTAATGTATGAAGTCCATCAAGCTTTTTTTGTGGTTTTTAGTTTTGTCACCATTCTGAGAAAGGTTGCCTGTTCCTAAATCATTTTTCTTTCTTCCTCTTCTTCTTCTTTTAAATTTTAAGATAGGTTTTATTAGTTTTAAAAACAAATTTCAGTTTTAATTCAGTGTGGAATTTGTGTGCTTGAGACTCAACCTTTTTTTCCTAAACAGTACATTTATTATTGAATTTGCTTTCTCCATCTTCATGCTTTGAGAGTGACACCGTACTCTTTTACATCTTTCTCCTGTTCCAGCCAAGGTAATTCTGTTGAATTGTGTAAATGATTCAAAACTAATTTTGTAGTTTTTGTTAAAATAAACAATCCAGATTTCGGTAAGGAAAGAAAGGATTATTGCAAGGAGAGGGGGACTATTTCGAAACTGTGGGGCGATTTCTTTAATCATCGCTGCTTCTCTGGAGCACGAGCTCTGAGAAAGTTCAGCATTGTCATTCTCCCATTTGGTTCAAGATGAATGAATATTAGTTATCACTGAACAACTCACAGGCAATCATAAACCTGAGCAGAGCAAGTCAGGAACTAAGAAATAGTTTCTCGAGGCCTCTTGTTGGTATTATTCCTGCAAAATCGGTTGAACAGTCTGTTGAGAAGTAGTTACAAAGATCAGGCTCTTAAAAGAGGGATGCTTACAATGGGAAAAAAAGAAATATTAATGTTAAAGGCCTAAGAGATTAGTCGGTGAAATTCTTATGATACAAGCATGGCTTATTGAGTTTCTGAAAGCTGCAATGACGGTGTGCTTGGTGACATCACCACAGGCTTGGTTCCCCCTTATATAAGGGTATGTATGAGCCAAGCATTTTGCCAGACTTCCTCATGGCCCAGGCAATGGCTTATCTCGGGAAGAATCCGGCCCATGCATGCGGTCAAGTTGTTGGGCTTCAGTTCCCAGTGCTTCTTGAGATCTTGGAGCCAACTACAAGGCAACCTAGCATCCTGATAAACACCTGGGCAGTCAGGTTTTAGTTCTTGGTCAAGAGGGAAGGAAATGTTGCAGGAAAGTGGAAGAACTGAAAGTCTGTAAGGGTTGACGTTTTGTGCAAGGTGACAGGATCTAGTCCAATTTATAGGTAGGCAAGGGAACTGGCTTTTCCATAGTGATAAAGAAACCAATTAAATCTCTACCTGATGAGAGAGTTTGCACAACCATCAGTGGACCTGCAATTTACAAGATGTGCAAAATAGCTCAATGAGTGGAACTAGAATCTGATCACCCAGAATGATGTACTGTAGTTTTCTACTGAAACACAAAATGTCTCTCTACCTTCATATCCTTTTTGATCCAAGGTAACCTTAAAGAAAGATTATTCTTGATCACAAAATAAGGCTGGCCTCTTTAGGACTGACCTGATTATTTACACGGGTACAGCAAGAATGTTAATTTAGCATATAGACCTTTGTAAGTTTGCTTCTCTGGAATTTGTTATAAGGAATCTCAGGTTGGATTTGTACAAACTTGTTAAGGCTAGAAAGCCAAACCATGAACTTGCCATCACATTTCACCAGCAGTATCTATAGATCTGGGCCAATCCTTCTCTTCTCAGTGTCCCCAAATCATTCGAGGGTTCCTAGGCCTGCTAGGAATTGACATTCCCTACTCATCTGTAAGGCTAGAAACCTGTAAGTGAAGTACCAGGCCACTTTTCCCAAAAGGGTTTAAGCATCAGCTCCACAATAAAGTCAACATTAGCTTCTTATAAGTGTCTAGTAAGTGAGAAGTATTTGCAAATATGACATTCCAGCCAAAGCCTTGGTTTAATAACCAACGTTCCCAATTATAGCCTATTAACAAGGAAGACAGACTCTTACTGAACCTAAGCAAATAACTATATTGCCATGAAAATTTCTTAAAAAAATCTCTTACTGAATATTCTTTTTTTTTTTTTAAAGATTTTATTTGTTTGACAGAGAGAGAGAGACAGCGAGAGAGGGAATACAAGCAGGGGGAGTGGGAGAGGGAGAAGCAGTCTTCCCGCTGAGCAGGGAGCCCGATGCGGGGCTCGATCCCAGGGTCTGAGCTGAAGGCAGACGCTTAACAACTGAGCCACCCAGGTGCCCCTCTTACTGAATATTCTTAAGTAGGCTTTGTGCCCAGCATGGAGCCCAACATGGGGCTCAAATTCACAACCGTGAGATCAAGACCTGAGTCGAAATCAAGAGTCGGGTGCTTAACTGACTGAGCCACCTAGGTGTCCGTCAGTAAGAGATTCTAAATTCTGAAGGGGAAAGCAAGAGGAAGAAAAATAAGTTTCATTTCTGTTTACAAAAGCATAGTCTACTAAACTGTCATGAGTTATAGATAAAGGGAAAAGAGTAAGGGGTTTTGTACATCAAGAAAATACAGAACATTAAGGCATCAGCGATATTCCAACCAAAGCTCATAATCCTCCTTCATCAGATCTTCATTCATCCCTAAGTAATTCATTTCTGATCTTGGTTGGCGGTCTCATGAATGCATCTGTTTCCCCACTAGAGTTCAGGAAATCTCAACTCATACCACCAGTATGTTCTCAAAGTTATTTAAGTGATGCCATCAGAAGTTGTGCCCAAGGGTACCTGGTGGGCAGACTCCTTTTCCAAGGGACGCTGAGATAGTCCTTTTTTGCTGAAAACAAAGTACTCCTGTCTGTGGCTGATTTGCACGCACTTGCAGGGAAGCGTCAAAGTAAAACAAAAAACTATCAGTAGATGAGGAAGCACTTAGAATGGCCAGGGTTAACTTATTGATGATTTTCAGAAGTAAAATATCTGATGAGGACGCATTCCAAAAATAATGCAACTGGCAAGAAAATTTGCTTGTTTACGTGGCCTGCAAAAATGAAGTCAACCTAAAATCAAAGTGGCAATAAAAGATCTTAGAAGTATACATAGGTGGTTACATGACTGTAAAGAACCAGAGCTCTGTCAAAAGGGTGAAGACTCTTACTTTAAATAATCAAGAGCACGATACCACCAACATAAGGCAAAAGAAATCATGCTGCTAAGACACAGAATCTCGCCTTCTAGGCCTGTGTGGCTCTGAATGACATGCAGTGTCCTCCACTCCCAAGGTGTGAGTCTCTATGACTAATAAACTTTCAATCTCATCTGTCAGGTACAGGGTGTCATGTGTTTGGCCATCTTATACTATTAAGAGTAGGAGATTCTTCCTTCACCAATGGGGTGAAGAGGAGGTGAGCAGAGCAGAAGTGGCCCAAATCTCAAGTGATGATGATGCACTGAAGGACTGGAGTGGGTAGGGAAGGGTCTGACAGCAGGGCATAGGGAGTGAAGGAGGTAGACGTGTTGAAGGTGGATAGAACAAAAGATTTAAGGCAGCTGAAGAGAAGGCTAAAATGCTAAAAAGGAAAAAGGAGGGGGCGCTGGGAAAAGAGAAGTCTCAGATGACTCAGTTTGGGGAGATCCCAGATTTCCCTAAGAAGCCTTTGAAGTTCTAAATTGCCTTTAGTAAATTTTGCCCATTCTTGAAGATATTAAACTGAACTAGTGCCATGATGACATGGGAGAGAAGAAGAGAAGGCACCTGAGAGAGTAAGAGTTACCTGTGGGATTAACCTGAGGAAATAAACTAAGCTGCAAGTCTCACTTGATTAAGACTCTCCCACACTACCTGGGTTGGGGAACCCAGGAAAAACAGAAGAGGCCTCATGAGAAGACCAAAGAAAGATTCTTCGCTGGAAAAAGATTCTCTTTTTGCTTCAAAGCCCGAGAATAACAATACTGTGCTTCAATAGACAGGATATCCAGAGCATTAGCTTCAGACACAAACTCAGGGACAGATCCTTCAATTGCAGGACAGGGTATATCATTACCTGTGTGGGCATGGTGGGGATCCCTAGGTGAGTTCTACTCTCGAGTCAAGTCATAGCACCAGAAAACTGTCCAATGAACAACCAACCTGGACTTAGGGAAGGCAGAGACTTCGTTCAAAAAAATTATTGCAACGAGGGGAAGGGGCTTACTGCATTTGGGGAAGAGGGATTATAACAGGGAGACTGGTTTGATTGTGAGACTGGTTTGATTGTAAGATCTCCAAGCTTCTGAAAGGTCGGGCAGTAAAAGTCTTTTCTTTTATAAGGAGGAGCCAACAAGGCTAGAAAAAACAGGTCTCAGGGGTAGGGATGAGCAGGTGCCAGGATCAGACAATTGGTCCGAAAAGGTTTCTTTGAAATCAGCTACTAAGAGGCTTGTTGACAGGGGCCATTAGGGGTGTATCCTTCATCCCACTGCTGGCTTAGGCTGAGGGTGGATGAAAGCTCGAAGGTGTGGGGAAGGAGGGAAGCTTGAATAAAGTTTCATCAAGTAAAGCGAGCAGGCACTTTGTGCTGATTAGTCAGTGGGGGACAAACGGCTCAGCTAATCACTTCTGAGACACAAAGGGAATTTGGATGGTCTGTGTCTGACCTTGTCATAGATAAACAACTCTCTGTGTGTCTCACTTGAGGAAAGGTGGTGGTTCTTTGCGGAAAGCTGTCTTCCGGAACACAAGGGGGTATGGGTGTGGGAGTTTCTTTAACCATCACTGCCTTCTGGGAGCACAGGTTTTGGGTCATATTCAATGTTCTCTTATTTGAGTTGTACTTTTAACTGTAATTTTCTTGATATATTTTTTAAAAAGATTTATTTGAGAGAGAGAGAGAGAGTGGCGGGTGGTGGGGGTGATAGGGAGAATCCCCAGCAGACTCCCCACTGAGCACGAGCACAACGAGGGCCTCAATCACATGATCCCAAGATCATTACCGGAGCTGAAATCAAGAGTCGGACACTCAAAGGACTAAGCCACCCAGGCACCCCTACGGTATTTTTTTTAAAAATGTATCATATTAATCATCAATGTAACAGCTCCATTTATTACCACTTCCCTACGTCTGTAATATGAGGATAGTTGATATTTATCATCATGAATTTGCTCCTTCTGCTAGTTTATTAAGGTATGTCTAAGGTACTCAGGTCACTGACGCTATGGCTCTGCATGTTTTCTGTTAAGGTTTTGCCGAGAGCAGGTGCTTGAGGAGACCAGGAGGCAGGAGAAAGGAAAAGGGACTTGCTCCTTGACATTTGCTTGCTGCGCCTGCCATTGTCACCAAACAATGGTCCCCCCCTCCCCCCCGCAGCAGCAGTTGGTTCTGATTTCTAGTATTAATCCACCCTCTCAGATCCAGCCTCAATACTTGCCTTCAGGAAACATCACCACCAGCTAGGTACCATCCATTCCTTAGAGGCCAGAGTCCCAGCTCCCCAGGGGCCTTCTAGCAGGCAGGGAGCTCTTGGTTTCCAATACTAGCTCCTTCTCTCCAACTCTCCCTGAGACAGCTGCTTCCTGTCCTTGCTACCTCCCCGTTACTGCAATGTGTCCCTTTATGCCCGTTTAACTAACTCCCTCAATTCTCTGTAAAAATCTCTGCTGTGATACCTGTTTTCTGACAGGCCCCTGACGGATATGCCCTGAAGAGATCCAGAAAGACCTTGTGGACTACATGTATAGATTTATGATAGGTTTATGTTATTGTGATCATTAAAAATAAGTAATCACATTCATGGGATACCCACCGTACCCCACTGACCAAAAAGACATATTCTAAAAGTTAATTTACAAATCCACTGGTTGGATCTTGAAGTCAGTCTTCCTATCAAGACAATATTACACATTAAACTGAGATGATCAAATCAATCCATCAATGTTCATAACATACCTAAAGCACAATGTTGTACAAATTATGTTAGGGAACAGAATTAGCATTGCTTTGGCAACATATATTCAATGTTCCAACTATTAAGCCAGTAACAAATTTTATTCACCCTTTTATTTTTTTATTTGAATATTTAAATCAATATATCCAAAATAGGATCATTTCAACATATAATCAATATTTAAAAATAGAGATATTTTAAATTCTTTTTTCCTTCATATTAAATCTTCAGAATCTATTGTGTATTTTACACTTAGCACACATTTCAAAGAAGTGTGGACAATTCCAAGGGCTCACTGGCCATGTGTGCCTTGTGGCTACTACATTAGACAATACAACTGTTGATTTGATGCCAAAAAGTAGAATTGCTGGGTCATAAGATATGCACATTTTCTTTTCTTTTTTAAGATATAAATCTTTAATGGTATGAGTAGATAACTCAAAAGCAAGGAAATTTGATTACTCCTTTAGAAATTAAAAAGGAGTTATTCTTTTAGGCATACTAAGGAGTGTTGATTAAAAAACAACTTAAGGGGTGCCTGGCAGGCTCAGTTGGTGGAGCATGCAACTCCTGATCCCAGGGTTGTGAGTTTGAGCTTAACAATAAAATCTTAAAAGAGAGAGAGAGAGAGAGAGACCTTAAAATATCCTTGACATAAGCCCAGAAAAACAAAACAAAACAAAACAAAAACAACTAATCAAGTGGGGATGAAAGAAATATGGTTAGTCCAGTGGAAAGAAGTGACAGGTTTAGCTTCAAACACTGAATTATTAAAATTTATGAATTTAATTTCATAATTCATTATGAGGGTTTTCACAGCTCATTTGCCTTTCAATGTCTTTATTTAAGTCCTTTAGTTAAAAAGGTCATCAGGGTTAGCAATCGATGGAAAAAACAAACTACAGTTACTTTTTTCTAATTCTGACCAAAATGCAAATTCTGCACAAGATATTTTGGGTTCCACTTTTGTTTTCATGATAAAAATATAAACTAGTTTAAAAGGAACTCATGTGGTTCCATCGTCCTCAGTCTTGCATATAATGACTATAAAAAAATTACTTAAAAAATTTTTATTATTATTATTAAGTAAACTCTACTACCCCCAACCTGGGGCTCAAACTCATGACCGGAGATCGAGTCCCATGCTCTACTGACTGAGCCAGCCAGGTGCCTCAGAAAAATTACTTTTTTAAATAAAATTAAAGCAGTATGTTCCAAGATTGTCACTCCATGGAGGAGGAATGTCCTTGGGGAACAGACGAGATTTACCTTTCCCCAGGAATATTTCATTAGCTCCTCTGCCATTGTCACTAGAGCCGGCCTACGTCGTGCTGCTTCACCCATAACACTCCGGCACAGGGGTGGGAAGGGGACTGAAGAGTCCAGAGCAATCTTCCCAGAATTTTCCAAAGCCGTGAAGAGAAAGCTGGGATCTTCACAAAAGAAGCGGGTTAACTTGAAACCAATTTGCTTTCTGTGAAAATAATATGCTAATTTATGTCCCACTGATAAGATACCGCTCTGCGCGTACCTTACGGCCCCCGCCCCACCCCCACCGGGGTCTTTAACCTCTTGGAGTCCGAAGCCCCAGAAGATGAACCTCGGAGACTCGGTGGTTCGCTTAGCAGCCTGGCCCTGCTCTCCGCGTTCAAGCCTCTCCCCTAAGCAGTGACCTTCCGGAAGAATGATGGACATCAGGCAAGCCTTTGGTGGCAGGGAAACCTACCTACTCAGAGGGCCTCTGATTTGCCTTTCGACCCCAGCAAGACATGGTGGGTGGGGAAGAGTGTAGGCACTTCCACCCTTCATTTACTTCAATACACGTGTGATGAATGAATACAGGACACGAAGATGAGTAAGAACCTGTTCTGCTCTCCAGGAGGTAAAAGTCCAATGGGGGTACACACGGTATTCCTCTCGCTACCAAGGACTCCGTGTCAACTTTTATAAGTGACAGAGCACTATGTGCTATAAGGTAGGAAAAGAGGTGTTTTCTACTTTGCACGGCACTGTGGATTGTTTCACAATTTCTTAGTTTTTATGTAAAAACACACATGAATGCAATGAATTTTTAAATGCCAAACCTAACAAAAAGGCTCATCAGGAAAAAAGAAACCTGCATGGTCATCTCTCAATTTTACATTATATAAAGAACCTTGGCATTTGCTTTTTTCTTTTTTTTTAAATCAGAAAAGGCTGTACTTGTCGCGTTTGCTGCCTCCGCGGAGAAGGACAAAGAATATTGAAGAAGACCACACTTACTCACCCAGCCCTTGTGCAGTTTGGGGAACTAAGACCAGGGCGAACCTGAGGAAGCCGGAGAGAGGAAGCACGCGGACGCCGGCTCTCTGCCCACAGCGCCGTGAGACCCAGAGGGCGCGCTGTCCCCGGCCAGGAGCCTCGTGCGCCCCGCCCCGCCCCGCCCCGCCCTGCCGGCAAACCTCAGAGGTGCGCGAGGCGGGGATGCTGGGGGCGGGGCCTCGCGGGGCGGGGCCAGGGGCGAGGCCGCCGGGTAGGAGGCAGGGAGACTCCAGGCGCGGTCCGCCCGCGCAGCTAGTGCGCCGCGGTTTGGGGTGCCACGCGGTAGCGCGCTCTTCTGCGCCCCGGCGGCCAGAGGCTTGCTGCAGGTAACCGACTCCTCCACTCCGTCCCACCCGGTCCCAGCAACCCGGATCGCCTGCTACGGCACTCGGTGGCGGGTGGAGGGATGGGAAGGATGCGAGGGAGGGAGCCCGCTCTCAGCCAGGGGAAGAGGAAGCAGAGCCGGGGCCGGAGGGAACGGACACGCGGTGGGAGTGAGTCGGGAGCGCGTGTGCGGTCTGGACGCCTTCCCCGGTCCTTACTCCTGGTCCGATCCGTGGAGCCCGGGGCCGGGACTCCGGTGCCCAGTGTCACCTGGAAGCCACTTTTTCCGGCTTCTTGCCCCCCGGTCCGGGTAGCGAGTAGGAACTGAAAAATCAGAGGAGTTGGCTGCAGGCGTGGATAGGCAGAAGAGCGAACAGTTACTCACTGCCGTCCCCTGGGTGCCAGCAGCTTTAACTTCATTTACTGCTCCCCGTAGCCCCGCGAAGAGGCATTATTACCCACATTTTACTGATGAAGAAGCCGACACCAGGATGAGAAATGACTTGTCTTGGGGCAAGCGACTGGAAAGGGGCTCCGAAGTCCCCCCCCCCCCCCCCCCGCTTCTCCCTCTCCTCCTGCTCCCTCTCTGTCCTTCCCCCGCGGGTGTCGGAAACTTGCGCCGCTGGGTCTGTTAGGAAAACAGGTGATTGTACTCCCTCCTAGGTTGCTTTTTTTTGTTTTTGTTTTCTTTTCGGTTAGCACCCAGTTTCTGACTCCCAATTCTTCCAGTTTTTGGGTTTTAGCTTTTTGAAGCGAAAGCAGCCCTGGCTCACAGCTTTGTCTCCTTGCAGCGCTTTCTCTCGATGCAGAGCGAGCCCCCGGCACCCTCGCCGGCCACACACTTCTTTCTCATGGTGGATAAGGTCGCCTGCAGATCCGGGCTGGACCTTATGCGCTGCCCAGGTGGAGGTAAGTTTTGTAGTCACCCGGAAACCCTGGCACCCTTTGCTTGATTCCTTTCTAGAGGGAAGAGAGTCTTCATTTTCCAACTAGTAAGACAAGAGGCCAACGGGGAAGGATATACGAGGTTCGCAGAAGGCACTGGTTCCTTGAGATGAGAACGGGCGACAAGTTTCTGTGGCCTGAATTTGGCTAGTGGTAGGTGAGGCAACTGGTCGCGGACTTGTCCCCTGCTCTGGGCATTCTGTCCCCCTTTCAGAGCTGTTCTGAAAGGCAGATTTGTTTTATAGAGGGGAGGAGAAGGGGTGAATGGTTTTTAAAAATCAGTGTAAATTACCTGCTAGGAACCCAGGCAGTTCCAGACAGGCTCCCCTGCCAGAAGATAGGGTAACAGATTTCATTTCTGGCAAAAAGAAAAAAACACTGAGCTTGGTGGACGTCTGCTATTGCGTAATGGATTTTTTGCAGCCCTTCCAGATGCAGTTTTGGGAAACTGAGTTCTTAGAAATGGCTGACTTCGCAATTTTTAAAAACAATGTAATATACTGTAAATTTACTTTTACAAAGTTTTATTGGTAGATGGAAGAAGTTGTTTTGTTTTGTTTTGTTTTTTCCTATTTCATGGGGAGGGTTTGAAGGTTGCCCCCAGCTCATCTGCCCTTCCTTCACTGGCCCTGGGAAAGACCTCCTTAGCCTGGGCCCCAAATCTCTAGTGGATTTCATCCTTCATTAATTAAATTCATCCCTTACTGATTATAAGACTACTTCCAACCACAAGTTGGTTTTTCCATTTGTAACTTAGTTGCTTAACATTAAGAAAAATGTCCTCATGAATTACCAACAATCTACAAAATCAACTATGTTCCAGGGACTGAAAAGGTAATGGATGGGGATCTAAGGGGGGCTTTTTTGGGCACAGGGGACCTAAGGAGAGCCTGCTAAAATGATCTGTGTGGGTATCGGCCATTCCCTCCCCATAACCGTGCAGGGATTCTGACCCAGGGTGTCTAGATCTTTCTCCCCTCCCCCAAAATAGCTGAAAAAAAATTTTTTTTTACAAAGTAAAATCTGATTTAAATATTGACTTTTTTTTCTTTTTTAAAACACAAGAACCAATCATATTTGGTTCATGCATCATTCATTTTCAGATCTGCCTTAGAAACTCCTATACCTGGTGATTGCATTCTCGAGGGGAATGAAAAATTCTGACCTATGATGTAGATATTATGTACTTGTCATGAAGTGAGGTGGTGGGAAACCGAGATTAATGCTGTTGAAAATTATTTCTTCTGATTCTCAGTTCCTGTTTTCTATGAAGGATGCAGTACTTCCGCTGCATAGAGGAACGTAGTCTTTTATGGTCATTCTAATGAAAATTTATTCGTGGTTCTAGATCAGGATGTCGAATACCTAACTCCCTGATTTAAAAGAGGAGTTCCCAAATGACTGTTCATATAAATCAGATGCGTTTCTCATGGTGACTATTTGTATTCTTAACCACATTGTCTTTGGCACCGGATGCAACGCTTAAGGTTTTCTTGTTTCTTTGTCTCTCATCTGTGGCAGACGCTACAGATGTTGACATCTTGGGCCAGTTAAGCTTTTGTTGTGGAAATTGTCCTGTGTTTTGTGGGATGTGTAGCAGCATCCTGGTCCTACCCAGTAAATGCCTCCCTACAGTTACAACAACCCAGATGTCTCCAGATGTTGCCACACACCCCCTGGAGGACAGAGTCACCTGGTTGGGGAAAAGAATGAGCCGACATTTAAAATGCTCTGGACGTGTATTAACTAAACTGTAAATACAATTAACTTGTAAACTTCTGGTGACTAGAGAAACTATCTGTAATGTATAAACAAACATCTACATTTTAAAATACTTTTATAATGAAGGTGACTAAATAGTGTTCTTTGTGCACAGCCTCTTGTGTCCTGCCAGGATTTTATCTCCAAGGAAATTTCAGGTGTTCGATGTGGTTGTTGAATTTCTAAAGTTTAAAATAGTGGAAGCTAAAAAGGAATTCTAGAGTGGTTTTCATTTTTCTCCTTTTATGTTTTTAAAGATTTATTTGTTTTTATTTGAGAGAAAGAGAGAGCAAGCTGGGAGAGGGGCAGAGGAAGAGGGAGAAAATGTTCAGCAGACTTCCCACTGAGCAAGAAACCCAACTCAGGGCTGGTCCCCCGACCCTGAGATCATGACCTGAGCCGAAATCAAGTCAGATGCTTAACTGACTGTGCCACCCAGGCACCCCCATTTTTCTCCTTTTAGTTTACTTGATGTCTTTTAATTTAAGATGGTAAAATATTAATGAACCATGCTTACTGATATGTGAAAATTGACACAGTCCCTAATAGAACCACAGCAAAAATTCTAAGCAAAAATTTTAACAATAAAGACTCGATGTGGATCATGTTCATAGTAGAATTTAGTTTTAGGAAACATAAAAAGCTTTTACCTAACAGCAATAGCTAAGATAACCATATATTTCTGTAGTCTGAGAAATTCTAATTTTGTGGAAGAGAGCCCTATGTAATATACAATATAATGCTTATCAGAAGAAGAAAATGTCCTGAATATATAAGCAACCCTCTTTTTTTTAGACCTTAAGCTCAGGAGGTTGAAAACACAGCCCTAGTTATTGAAAGATGCATCCTTAGATAGGGATTGGCTATCCATTGGATCCCTTCCAGAAATCGAACTAATTTGTAAGACTCAGGATTGGCTATATAATTTGTGGGGCCCCATGTTTAAAAATTATTTAAGAACACCAAGATGGCCGGGTGCCCGGCTGGCTCAGTTGGAAGAGCACATGACTCTTGATCTCAGGGATGTGAGTTCGAGTTCCACATTGGGTGTAGAGATTACTTAAACAACTCAAAAAAAAAAAAAAAAAGAATATCAAGATGGCAGCAGACAGCTTGAGTATTAAGTGAATCACAGGGCCCTGTGTGGCTGTATAGGTTACACACTCGTGAAGCTGACCCTGGCGCTTTGCCCATAGCTCAGAAGAGGATTGCAATCACTAATGCAAATCCAGAGGAAAGATTACTGCTCCCCCAAAGCGCTGAGAGTTTCCGATTCACGGATTGTACTAATATTTCCAATCAGGAGTCCACATGTATTTGGTAATTGGTAAGCTAAATTTACTAAGAAGGGGCACCTGGCTAGCTCAGTCAGAAGAGCATGTGACTCTGGACCCCGGGATCATGAGTAGAACACCACACTGGGTGTGGAGAGTACTAAAAAAATAAAAATAAATAAACTTTAAACAAATAATAAAAATAAATTTACTCCCATGAATAAAAAAGAAATTCCTCCCATGAATAATTTTTCTTTGCTAAAGAGTTAGCCAAATGATGTATGAGGGGCCTGGGTACCTGAGCGACCTATTTCTTCAGGCATTCATTGAATGACTTACTGAGCTGAACACCTGTACATGACAGGCATTGGCAGCTCTGACCCTACGGCTGTGAAGGATGGTGGGTCCCTGCCTTTCTGAGCCTTCTAGCCTAGGGGCTAGAGGCGGGGGTGGAGATAAACGAGCACATAGCCCCACAGGCTGTCCCAGTCGTCACTGGGACTCCGGAAAAGCCCAAGATGTCCAGAGAGCATTTAATCTGAGGGGAGGGGATTACTCAGGGTAGGTCTCCCTAGAAAGTGATATTTAAAATAAGGCCTGAAAAATGAATAGAAAGTAGTGAGGTGAATTAGGGGCCTGAGTTCCATGTTAGAAGGGTTGAGACCAAGGCCAGGAATATAGCTTTGGAGTGAGGACTCTCAGGTCATTTTCAGGACTTTGGACTTAGACAGAAAGGTAATGGGAACCTTTTGAAGGACCTTAAATGGGAGATGAGATGAGCGATTAAGTTGGGGTTTTTGAAAAGATCATTGTCACAGCTGTGTGGGAGAATGGTTTGCAGGGTTAGGCTGGGCTGGTATGTGTGATGTCTTTGTACAGACCAGGTAAGATGCACTACTTTGTCCCAGCTGGGCCAGACCAAAGGCCTCAGGCCCTCAGCCTGTCCGTTTGCACACATGCCATACCCAGGCTGAGGGGCAGGATGCAGTACAGGCAGAGTGCAGAGGTTTTTGCTGGTGATCCAGGGCATGGTGCTGTGATGCTGAATCGAAGCTAGAGGCAGAGGGGTTGGGGGGAGGAGGGAAGGGGAGAGAGGGTGAGTCTGTAGCTAAAGTCAACATGAAAGTGGTGATTATTTGGATGTGGTTGATGAACAGGGCGGTATGGAGGATGTTTTGAAAGTTTCTGGCATAAATAACTGAGTGGGATGGGGTGGTGAGGCCATTTATGGTGTTAGCGAACCCTGGGGTGGGGGAGGGAAGGTGATCCACTGGGATAGGTTTTGCTTGGGAGACACCCAAGTGGAAACCAAGGAATTGGCATCGGGAACTCTTGAAAGTGGTGGGGTGGAAGGAAGTCCATGTTGGGAGCTGTTGCATGTAAATAATCATCACATACCCAAAAGATCATCTGAGGAGGGGTGTGGGGTGAGAAGAAGAGAAGGGGGCTGGCCTGGAGAAAAAGACCACTGTGTTTGGAAGAGGAAGAGCCTCTGGTTAAGGCAACTGAGAAACCAAGTAGACTTGCAGGATAAGGAGGAAATGTGGGGTTTCCTCTTCTTTCTCTCTTTCTCTTTCTTCTGCTCTTTCTCTCCTTTTCCACCTGAGATTAGAGAGACTTGAACAAATTCTAATGCCGCTGGTGAGTTTCTGGTAGAGAGGGAGAAGCTAAACATGTGTGAGTGAGAAATCCATGACTGAGCCTGGTTTCAGGGAAGGCGAAAGAGGTTGGATTCCATTACACAGGTGAGGGGATTGGTCTTTGATGGAAAGAGGGAGGGAGAGGATGGATTAAATGACTCAAAGTTGAGCTCTCTGAAGGAGGAGGAAAAACCATCTGCCGAGTTTGGTGTGTCAGCTACTTCGTCGACCAGTATTCTTCAAGCATTTTCTAGCGCCAAACACTGTGGTAGATCATGAATGATGATGACCCTTATGCTCAGCCCTGACAGACTAATAAATATATGTTTGGTCTTTGTCTATGGTTCCTGACACTGGGCTCTGAAGCCCTTGGAATTTCCTGAGGGATTGTGATGATAGGAATGTCTTTTGTTATTCATAGAAGGATCTCTTTTCCACACCTGTTTATGCTAATGAGGTGGCTGAGGTGTACGGGGTGCCCTAGGTAGCCTCAGGATGGGGTGGTCACCAGAAAGAACCAGTAATTAGAGGGTTGGAGCTTTCAGCCCCACCCACTGTCCTCTGGGAAGGGGGGAGGGGCACACCTAGAGATGGGTTGTAAAAACTTGATCAACACTATTTGGAGAGCTTCTGGGTTGAGGAACCCACAGACACAGAGGTGCTGGGGAAAGTGTCTACACCAGAAACAATCCAAGGTAATTGTGATGTTTTTCACAGTGAGAGGGGGGTGACTGCTTTTTAGAAGAATTCATGCTACAGAGACGCATTTTAGAAAGAGCTGTTTGGAAATGTTTTCACTGTAACGTAAACATGTTGCCAAGAAATATGGTAGATTTGTGACTGATCAAAACTTTAAAAAAACCAAAAACCTTTAAGAACTTGGAAAAATAATTGCCCGACAAAATCTTTTAAGTGAGGAGTATCAGTGGGTTTTGAATCCATCTGTTAGATTCATTAAAATGTGACACCTACTGACTAGTTTGCAAGGACAATTGATTGAGAACTACCAGCTGAATCTCACCAAAACAAGACTGTGTAATTGGTGAATGGACTGAAAACGAAGTATCAAGATTTAGGTAGCAGAGCCCAGAGTGTCCTACTGTTTCTCCAGTGGATCCCTGTCACCCCAGACAGCCGTTAAAACAAAATGTTGGGATACAGGAAACTTGGAAGCAGTCCTTAACAGGGCTCTAGAACAAGATAATTAACCAAGAGTTTTCAAAAATAAAGCGTATTTAGGGGTGCCTGCGTGGCTCAGTTAGTTGAGTGTCTGGGGCTCAGGTCATGATCCCAGGGGATTGAACCCCGGAGTCTGGCTCCCTGCTCTCTGCTTCTCCCTCTTCCTCTGCTCCTCCCCCTGCTCATGTTTTCTCTCTTCCTCTTTCTCTCTCAAATGAATAAATATTTTTTAAAAAATAAAGCATATTTAATCTATTGCTTTCGTTACAAATATTAATAACCATTTGTATTTGTACCATAAGTGATTACACTAATAGGCGTTATTTCCTCTTTTCCCCATCTTTTTGTTTTATAATGTGCAAAAGTTAATTACATGGAATTTTTAAAGAAATGTACATATCTAGATGGGACTTACTCAAAGCTTTTACTCTTGGTGTTTGTACTAAAAAACGTACAAACTTATCATTAAAAACTGAGTCAAAGTGTCCCCCTTCCCGTACAGCAATTTGAGAACTAGATTTCCTTGTAAACTGTAAAACTACCTCTTCCCCATGATGTGCTCCTATAGTTCATTCCTGGAAAATAAAATTGCTACTAGAGCTTCTACCCTGAAAAGTAACAAATACAGAATGTATGTGTGTCTTGTTTTCTCTTGAAATGTGTACCTTAAACTTCCTTTAAATAATCCACTTTAAAATGCTTTAAAAAGAAAGAAAAAAGAAACTTCTGGGGGTGTTGTGCCCAGTTTTCTGCTCCAGGACAGGTAAATGCTTTAAGTCATTTCTACATAGGCCTTGTGGTTCTCATTCTTTCCTTCACTAGCCACCTCTGTGCTGTTGACAGATCCGCCCCAAGCCATTTTGGATCTTTTGGGGAAGCAGATTGGAGAGGGCTACATTCTCCTCTGCAGGTAAAGGTGAGGGTTAAAAAGCAAGTCTTGAGTTACCTCTACTATCGTGGGGCTCTGGCTGCATCCTCCACAAAAAGTTCACTTGGGGTGGCTGTAAGATTCAGCTGATCATGGGTTGGAATCAAGTAATCACGAATTTTCTGGAATCAGCGGCTGGACCCCAGGAATGTGCCTAAGGCACCATCCAGGGTGTTCGACTTGGCAAGCGTGTTTGGCCTTTAGGTATGTGTGCCTGAGAGGCCTCTAGGATGTCTCTGTTCCATCTAGAGTTGGAGCACACTGATCTCATCTTCGTTTACTCTTTCCCTATGTTATGCTAATCGAAGTCATTCAGTTCACTCAAGAAGATTCATTTCTAACACTACTGCTAATTAACAAAACACCTGGCTAACAGAGAGAATTCCTGAAGCACGTGATGTAGTAGCTGCCAGTGGAGTGTGGCCTTCCCGGGAAGGAGTCCCTATAAACCTCCCCCGCCCCCAGGGGGACCCTCAGCTATTGTTTCTGGCCAGTCTGGCTAGATGCTCTCACCTGTTCCTTTCAGCACTACAATGGATGCATTGTTCCCCAAATAGTTTTGATCTATATTGACCAAGCCTATAATTTCCCCCAGAAGGCTCAGCAAATAAGCATGTGTGGATTCCTTGAGATCAGGAAGATGCTTTATTTATGATTGTACTTCTCCCTCCACCCCAAAACCCAGAACCTAGGATTCTGTTTTGTATAATAGCTACTAGGTGTGGAATTAAATTGAGTGCATTTGTTAGTAAACTTGAAACACAGTTTCTGATTATGGAAGTCTAAGAAAAGTTCCCTCTAGGCATGAACTAAAGATATGAACAATGTCCAGACAAGAGAAAACGTAAACCATAGTGAATAAATGGCTAATCTTAATGAAGGGCCCATGTGTCAGATACAGTGTAAGCATATGACAGGTTGCCTCACTTATTCTTTATAAATACTCTAAGGCACACATGACCCTAATTCAATCAGACTGCCTAAAATTATTATTGTTGTTGTTAATATTATTATTTTTACCAGCAAAGAAGCTGAAGCTTGAAGTTAAGGGTGTACAGAAGTCTTGAGTTGGTGGATGATGATGCCCAGTTTTTGAGCTGAGCAGTCTGGTTCCAGAGCTAAAATCATTGTACTAAGCTCTCCTTGCATGTAAATATACTCAAGAGAAAATATTGAGCCACTGGTAATCAAAGAAATACAAAATGAAACCTCACTGATGTACCATTATATAGTTGTGATAATGACAAAGATAATTATACAATCGGTGAATATCTAGTACATAATTAAGATAATTATATAGTAAATGTAGAAAAAATGGTGTTCAGATATTACTACTGGCAGTATAAGTGAATGTAGTCCATTTGGAAGACAATAGAGAGCCATAGAAATTTCTAAGTTTTTTTTTTTAAGATTTTATTTATTTGACAGAGACAGAGCAAGATAGGGAACACAAGCAGGGGGAGTGGGAGAGGGAGAAGCAGGCTTCCCGCAGAGCAGGGAGCCCGATGTGGGGCTCGATCCCAGGACCCCGAGATCATGACCTGAGCCGAAGGCAGATGCTTACCGCCTGAGCCACCCAGGCGCCCCAAAATTTATAAGTTTTGATCCAAGAATCGTACTCCTGGAAATCCTTTATAAAGCTAAGAGAAAACAAATTATGTGTATCTTCAAAAGGGTTCATAGTTCATGTTTACAACAATATAATTTGGAAATATCCTTAATATCCAACCACAAGACGCATACTAACATTGGCAAAAAAACAATACAGACTCTCCGATGTCCATTAATAGAAAAAACAACAGAAAATTGAATCCCAGCTTCTATTACATCTATGCACAAATGTAAGTCAGGAGCGTCCCTCGACAGGCATTAGAAGGGAACTTGAAAATGATGTGTAACTGGACTAGAACTGTAAGTGGCTTTTTGTTTGTTTGGAAATTATCTTTACAATAATGCTTTGCCAGCATGCTTAATTGGAGCTTATGTTAGAGGATTGAGGCCATTTTATCTCAGTTGCAATTTTAAAAGAAATTCCTGAAGTGAAATTAAAAACATTTCAAAAGTGCTTGAATAAATACCCCACCCCCAAACAAAAGATGATCACTGAATAGTTTTGGGTATGTCTGTGCTCACAATTTTCTAGTGCACATTGATAGTATATTTGGAGCCTTGTTTTTTAATGGGTTTATTCTATACATGCTGTGTGTCGTTACGTAGAGAATCCCTTCATTCTTGGCTTTGGCAGTACTTTGAAATTCAACGTATATACCTAAATGTAATCTAGATACAATGAAAATGTTGGAACAAGTTTGCCACTCGAGTTTATGCATCCCCTTCGAGGGAATGGTTATAGGTCTCAGATCACAAATGGTTCCCTGTATCTTAGGACTGAAGCCCTCAGGAGGAGAGTTTGTCATATTGACACCTGCAGGAATATTTGGAAGGTTCTGGGGCCCCTCGGAAGGTTTAGGAGGTAAGGCAATGTATGATTCGAAGCTGTTAATAACTGGACCCAGTATTCTTGGCCAGAAAATGAGACTGCTCTGTTCCCCCTACCCTCTGGGGAGTCAGCTCTGGGCTGAACCCCCTCCCACCTCTTCCCTGCTGGTAAACAGGAGCAGATGACCCAATTCAGAGCAGCCTAAAGCCTCAGTTTGCTTGAGTGTGAAGTGAGAGGGAAAGTAACTACTTGCAGGGTTGCGAGAATTGGAGGCAATGTATAAAATGTCGCAACGTTCTTGCTAACCCTTCACCTGAACAATCTCCTTAATCCCACAATAACTTCCATTGCGAAAGCACCATCAATTTTAATACCTGCTTTTAAGGAAATTAAAAAAAAAAGAAAAGGAAAGAAACCACCATAGTAGCGAACATACGATGCATCAAGTGCCTATCAATTTCAGAAGCTGTTACGTAAGAAAGTCAGTCCTCAGACTTAGGCAAGTACAGCCTGATTAGTATGTTGTCTTGGAGCAGGTGCTCCCCATCGTCCTCCACTCCAGACAATCAATCTGGCCAGGGCTCAGCCTCCCCGTCCCGGGCCATCATCCGCCCGCTGAGGAGTACCAGAGTGCTGTATGAGTCGGGAGTTGGGGACCCCTGACCCAAACCCAACTGCCCTTGTGCACAGGCTAGGAACCCCAAGCGCAGGAAGGTAAGGTCAGTCCTGAAGACAGGATGAGCACCATCTAGTACGAGGCCAGTGGTTTGGGGTTTCTTGATAGCTACTCGTTCTGTCCGACCTGACACAGGGGGCTGAGAATTCACGGTATGCTCCCCAACACACTGTAATTGGGAGCATTTAAATACTGTACTCTAAGTTTCCTTAGCTGGAAAACACTCTGAACTTGAAGGCACATTTAACAAAAGCAACCACACTACCGCTGTACCTTTCTTTGAGGGAAGAGAGGGATTTTGGACAACTCGGACTCTTTGTTTCTCTTTGTTTCATTTTTTGAGTTGAATATGCCCTGTGGTTGGCCCAGGGAACAGCGTGAGGGGAGGGAGTGGGCAAGGAGCCCGAGACTAGGTCAGATTACCAGGAACTCACCGAGGACGTGCTTGGAACAGTTTAGAGGCAGGATTATGTGGAATTCAGTGCTGAAATGGGAGATGGTGGTGAGGACACCTGTTCTGTTTACCCAGCAACTGCTGCATACCAGTCTCTCTGCCAGGTGCTTGACAGGTTTTTGAATCACCCCCATCCCAATGGGGAGCTCCACTTCTCAGATAAGGAAACCAAAGCTCGGAGAGATGAGGAAGCTTGCTGAAATCCTACATTAGAACATGACATAGGATTTATTGTCTCTTCTGTTTGACTTCACACTGCTGCTGTGGTTCCCACTAGACGGTGAGGTTTGAGCTCATGGAGGGTTCGGGAAAGGGACCACGTTACAAGAGGTTGAGCTGGATTTTAATATGTTAAAAAGAGCATTTCTCATATCTCACTCATGGTTACCTTTATCATTTTTTGCATAATAAAAGAGAAGATCTACTCTGACCCTTATGATTAACCAGCCAAAAATCCAGACACATGCTATGACCTGGAATTTTAGGACTTCCTTTAAAAACAAAAGGGAATCTGGTATTTTGGATTGGAATTTCTGGGACATAGGAAGCATTTAAAGCCTAGAATATTTAAAATTGGGGTTGTTCAGAAAACCCAGGACCTATGGGCTGTGTGATGAGCAGGTGGGACAGAAACCAGGGCTGCTGTTAAGCTGTCTCAGAATTGTTTGGACGTGTGGTTTCTGTGCCCTAGTATTATCTTCAAAATTAAGAGCAGACAAAAGAAACTTGAAAGTACCTTTCAAATCTAAAATTTTGTTTCCATAAAACTGCGGTGCTCTATTTAGCATTCTAAACCACCTAGTAATAGATTTTTTAAAAAATAAACTTTTTCCTTTGAAAAAGTTTATTACTCTTAAAGTCTGGAATTTTGAAGTGAACAATAGATCTTTTATACTCACTTTTGGCCTGCAGTGGTAATGAGGTTGAAGATTTCTTACAAACAAACAACCAAACAAACAAAAACAGGGACACCTGGGTGTCTCAGTTAAGCGTCTGCCTTCAGCTCAGGTCATGATCCCGGGGTCCTGGGATCGAGCCCCCCATCGGGCTCCCTGCTCAGCAGAGAGCCTGCTTCTCCCTCTCCCTCTGCTGCTCCCCCTGCTTGTGCTCTCTCTCTGTCTGTCAAATAAATAAATAAAATCTATAAAATAAAAAACAAAAACCTGTGTGTGTGTGTGTTTATGCGTGAAGTAGATATATTTCATTCAGGTCTGCAAAGGTCCGCCTCTACAAATGAACTCTATTGCCTTAGAGGACAGGTTTTTCCCATTTCAAGGTTTAGCCATTGCTCGTGCATAAACGAAACAGGATATAACACGAAAGCTAAATAGGCAGTAAAAAACACTAGCCTTTGAGAGGGAGGAAGACAGATGATCTTTGTTCTTCATGTCCAAAATTTCATGACACTCAACTCAAAAAAGACCCCTTTTTGCGTGTTCAGACAACCTGGTTCACTCCTCCCAGTGCTCTTGTAATAAATATCCTTTAATGTCTGTCTTCTCTTAATTTCAAAAGCCTCTTCTAAGTAACATTTTCTACCGGTAGTCACCCACTCTGAAGGTCTAGTCTAGTTGTAAGCCAGCTGCATCTTTTAAAAAATCATAATAAAGAGGTTTAAAAAAAAACCCTTGAGGTTAAAACTATGTAAAACTCAGTGGCATTAAGTACATCCATCTCCACTATCCATTTCCAGAACTTTTCATCATCCCAAACTCTGTACCCAATAAACTATAACTTCTCCCCCTGCACACATACTACCCCCAGTCCCTAATAACCTCCCATCTCTTAGAATTTGATGACTCTAGGTACCACATATAAGCGGAATCATGCGATATTTGTGTTTTTGTGACTATTTCACATAGCACGTCTTTAGGGCTCATCTGTGTTGTAGCTTCCGGCAGAATGTCATTCCTTTTCAAGGCTGAGTATATTCCTCTGTATGTATACCCCGTGTTTAGAGAGAGAGTAAGAGAGTGCAAGCAGAGGGAGGGAGAGGGAGGTAACCCCCAGCAGTCTCCATGCTGAGCACAGAGCCCGACTCGGCTTTATTGCAGGACCCTGAGATGACCTGGGCCAGAACCAAGAATCAGCCGCTTAACTGACTGAGCCACCCAGGCACCCCCATATGTATTTCTAGCACTGAATTATAAATTGGAAGAGGATTCAAGATATCAAGAAAGCATAGGTACTAATGGGTGGGATCAGTGGGGCATTTTTTTGCTGTGGAAAACACAAATTTTGGTCTGAAGGGCACCTAATTCTGGAATCCTGTTTGAAGTGACCAGCTGTATTCCTACATTTCCTCATTTCCATGTCTGCCTTGTACTGAGCACGTGCTTTCAGCCCTCTACTCCCTTGGTCACACCATCTGGCTTTAGTTGTAATATCTTATTTCATGTAGAAAGCCCCTTTCCAAAGAGGGCACAGGAAACGGTCCAGTGCCGGTCCTAGGAGGTTTCCCCATGTTTCCGTGGCTGGAGCCCAAGGGAACTCTGGAATGAAGTGTGGACACAGTGACCTAAACTGTGGAGGTCGGTGTTTTTAATCATGGTCCTAAGTTTTGGGGACTCCAAGAGCTTTTCCTGGCCGGTCTGGAGGAGCAGACACTTTTGGGGGGGTCTCAGGAGTTTGCGTTAAAGTGACACCTCAAAATCTTGGCACCTTGCTGCAGTGAGTCACAGACAGCAGGCAGGCAACCGATGAGGGGAGGCCATGGAGACACACAGGTGGTAAATGGCAGGAAGTCGCCTTGAGATCTCATCCACTTCCTGTTCCGTCCCTTGGCTGCTTCAGGTTGCTTTGGGGTCCCAATCCCCTGAGATGCTTGGGCAGTTTTAGCATCAATCACAGTGATGGGTATTCTGCTTGGGGCACAGCAGCCTCTGGGTCACGGAATAATAGTCCTTGGGAGTCTGTGAACTTTAGTCACAGAGGAGCCCTGACTTAGCCGTCCAGCTGTTCAGTTACACGTGTGTGTGCGTGCGCGTGGATTTTTTTTTTAAGATTTTATTTATTTGCCAGAAAGAGCACAAGCAGGGGGAGCCCCAAAGGGAGAGGGAGAAGCAGGCTCCCCGCGGAGCAGGGAGCCCGATGCGGGGCTCGATCCCAGGACCCTGGGACGATGACCCAAGCCGAAGGCAGACGCTTAACCAACTGAGCCACCCCTGCGCCCCTGTATTTTTTTTTAAAGAAAAAATATTTCCACTGTTAAAAATGAAACAATAGGCACTAGGGAGAAAGAGTTAGTCCCATGTATAATAGTTTTGTTTGGACTTAAGCCAGAATGACTGTGGTGGAAATGGTTGAGGAGAAAAGAGTTTACCTTTTTGAAGTCCATCCTTTCATTTTTTACAGTTGACTCACCTGTCCGCTCTAACCTTCCCCCACAGTTAACAAAGCTAACCGGTGCAGGGCCCTTTTTATCTTGCCCCTTGTCTGGGAGTCTTGAGAGTAATTAGAGGCTGAACAGGAAAATCCTGATTGTTCTTAGGGGTATGTACATATATATGCAAATTTATGTAAATAGAGTAAATCCTAGCTTGAGGTCTAAATTAAATATGTTATGTCCTATTAGTTTATAATATGTCTTAATCCCTTCTTCCTCCCTCTTCCTGCTTTGCCTTTTTAAAAAATTATTATTAAAAAAGAAATTTAGGAAAATACAGCCTGAGCCACAGGTAGCTCGTTTCTTTAATTTTTTTTTTCATTTTCCTCTCTTTGTAGTGATACTTCTCTAAATTCACTGAAACTGGTGTGTGATTGGGATGAATGTCATCTTTTGGCATCGGTTTATTTAAAATACTGAGGCTTGTGCTAGTTCTATCTAGGTCTTAGTTATTATATCGCAAGGTCCTCTGTGTCCTGACATATTCCAAACTGCAATCTAGATTCGATAATCTAGGGTTTTAGACTTCCTTACACAGATCGCCTCATGTATTTATCTTTGTGAAAACAGTCCCCTACTTTACTTCTGTCCCATCCTTACCATGGTGAGCTGTTGAAGACGAGAGGTGGTGGATTAAATTAGGCAGAGGCCTTTCAGTAATGTATTTTAGAGCCTCTCCCATGGGCAGTTATGTGATGCAGGGCAAAGCACACACTCATTTCTTTTAACAATCATCTTTCCCATTGCTCTGTCCTCCTAATAAGGTTTTGGTGAATCTTGTTGGGAAAATCGTGCTTATAAGACCAGTGCTCTTCAGAGCTAAGCCACAGAGCACAGTGATGGGTTTTTTCATCATTGCATGTCTCTGATTTCTTTGGAGGCAATGATTATCACCCCAACCCTTCCTCATCTGCTTTGTTTTCAATGTAGTTATAAATTCACGACCCAAACTGCCGGTTTTTTTAAATCGGTTTTCAATATGCTTGTTTCCATCATTTATTCCATCAGTTTCATCTTGAAGACATCTCTCCTGGGGCCTTTTTTTTAATATTTTATTTATTTATTTGTTTGTTTATTTATTTATTTATTTTAGAGCGTGTGAGAGCGCATGCCCCCAGGCTCACGCATGCAAGATGGGGGAGGGGCGGAGGGAGAGGGATTGAATCTCCTGCAGACTCCTTGCTAAGCACGGAGCCTGACTCGGGGCTTGACTCATGACCCTGAGATCATGACCTGAACTGAAATCAAGAGTCAGTCACTTCACCCACTGACCCGACAGAGCCACCCTCTCCTGGGGCCTTCTCATCTGCCCCAGCCTGCTACGGTTATCTGTTGGCCTGTGATATAGTCTAGGATGTTCCTTTACCATCATCCTGGGATATACCTTTTCTGATTCTTATGTTTTCCCCTGTCTTAGTTTATACTTTAGCTGTTTTTTTTTTTTTTTTTTTAAGTAAATTCTACCCCCAAAGTGGGGCTCGACTTATAACCTTGAGATTGAGTCACACTCTATGGACTGAGCCAGCCCAGGGCCCTCATACTTTAGTTTTGATGGAGTTCATCCTCTAGTAGCTTCCTGAGATAAAGTGCATAAAGTTAATATTTTGAGACTTTACCTGTCTTAAGATGTACAAGGTTTTTATTTTACCCTTAACTGACTTAGTAATTCATGGAATTCAGTTTCCTTTAGCATTGTTGATGCTGTTGCCATTATCTTCATTATCTGCCTTCTGTGGATGGTTTCTATGAAATGTGAAGACACTGTGCTTCTGAATCCTGTCTATGGGGCTTATTTTTACCCCTCTGGAGATCTATGTGATATTCTCTTTACCAGTATTCCAATATTTCGTGATTCAGGAATGTGTCTTGGTGTGGATCTGTTTTCACCCATTGTATTGATATTCCAAGGAGTGCCAATCTGGAAACTGTTCCGTCTTTGTGATACATTTCTTCCCCCTCCAATTTCCCCATCAGTTGGTTTGCCTATTTGCCTAACTCCCTGAGAGTTTTCCTCAACTTTCTTTTCCAACACTGCCATTGAGTTTTGCAGTTTTTCCTATCATGTCATTAATTTTTAATAGCTTTTTTCTATTTGCTAAATGTTCTGTTTCAGATTAGTTGGAGTCCCTGCTGTGAGGCAAACCCCCCCAAATGTAGTAACATGAGCATTTCCATTTTATTTTTTGCTCACACATTCTGTGGGTCAGGAATTCAGAGAAGACTTGAGTGACTATCGGCTGGAGTCATCTGGTGGCTTCTTCAATTACATGTCTGGCACCTGGGCTGGGTTGAATGAAGGCTGGGTTCATAGGGACTGTTGACTTGGGTATCTTGGACTCTCCGTCTGGCTTATTATATCATGGAAGCTGGTTCCAAAAGGAAGCCTCTGGAGAGCAAATTTTCTAAGACAACCAGTTGGAAGCTGCTTAGTTTTCCATGACCCAGTCTTGGTGGCCACATCGCGTCACTTCTGCTGATCTCTACTGGTCAGTGTAGTCATAAGGTTGTCCAAATTCAAGGGGAAAGAAATTTTGACTATTTTTTGATTGGTGAATGACAAGCTCACATTGCAAAAGAGCATATGGGATGAGAGTATTGTTTTGCCTATTTTGGGGGCCATATAATCTTACTGATTGATTGAATACAATATTTTTTCTTCTCTCTGAGGTTATTATAATTAGTTTTCTTCTCTCTGTACACAATCTGTTTCTTTGAACATTTGGGGAAATTTCTAATTTAAGCAATGTATTTAAGTGTTGGCTTGGTTGATTCTCTAGTAAATAAACTCCTGCATTGGCTTGGCTGTCGAAGTTCTGGGAGCTGATAGCTGCAAATAGGGAAGGAGACCTCAATACCTATTGTTTCTGGGTTCACTCGGTTCCACTGTTTCCTGAGTGGAAACCCTGCTTTCCATTGTGCCTGGTGTGCCCCAGCCTTCAGAGACTAAATCTTGGGTCATGGCCAGTTTTCAGGGTAGAGACCCAACTGCTTTTAAAAAGCTGCCGGTCAATACTGTTTTGTTTTTGTTTCAGACACTCTCATCCCCACTCTGGAATCTGTGCTATCTTTTGAAGATCCTGTAGCAAAAATAGAGCTGGTTCTTTCTTTCCCTGCTGTCAGTCTGGGATTCTTGGGTCTGCTTAATCAGTTACCTTTCGCCTGTCTGCTTTTCAAATATTACTTGCTGCTGCTTCTCTCACTCTACCTGAGGACATTTTGTCTGTCCTCCCACTCCAGTGAGTACTCAGCTGCACCTTAGTCCTGACCAGTTGGAATTGCTCATTTTATGTTGGAACACTTCTTGAGACTGTATTGTTACCTCATGTGTGTTCCATGGTTTTCTTCTTGTCCCCTTCCTTGAGCACCTCTCCTTAGTACGAGAATTAGAAAAGATCAGAGTTTACTTTCAGTTTTTATAGAACTTAGTATTCTTGTGCTTCTCAGTTTTAATTTCAAAAAGCCACCTATTAAGAATGGCCTTTAGGGTGCCTGGGTGGCTCGGTTGCTTGAGCGACTGCCTTCGGCTCAGGTCATGATCCTGGAGTCCCGGGATCGAGTCCCGCATCGGGCTCCCTGCTCGGCAAGGAGCCTGCTTCTCCCTCAGACCCTCCCCCCTCTTATGCTCTCTCTCTGTATCTCATTCTCTCTCTCAAATAAATAAATAAAATCTTTAAAAAAAAAAAAAGAATGGCCTTTAAGTCTTGGCTTTCCCTGTTTTCTTCACATGGTAGAATTATTTTCTTCTTCCATTTCTTCTTAAGTTGTGTTTTTCTACTTAAAAATATTCATGGTGGGGTCCACATGAAAGTCTTCTCTTTCAGGAAAGGCATCAGTGTTCAAGGGAGGGACTCTCTAGGATACTTGCTAAGACAGTTGCCAAGTCCTGTGGTACAGTCTAGGCAGGGAAGGCTTGGCAGTGTGTTTGGGTCACATAGCAAAATGGCAGATTCTGTGTAAATGGACTAAGACTTCCAATCACAAGGCAAGGATTGGCAGAATCGATTTTTAAAAAGTGATCCAACTGTAGGATATCTACAAGAGAAATGGTTTAGATTTAGAGACACAATTAGATTGCAATAAAAGAATGCAAATAGATACGCCATGCAAAGAAATACTCCAAAAGAGCTAAAGTAACTATACTAAGAGCTGACAAAATAGACTTTAAGGCAAAAATTATTAGAGACAAAGAAAGACATTTCATAAGGAATGGCAAAAAGGAATCAGAAGACTTGAACTCCGCTATAAGCCAAGTAGGCTAATGGAACATCTGTAGAACACTCCACACAACATCAACAAAATACACATTCTTCTCAAGAACACATAGAACATTCTCCACGATAGGCCATATCTTAGACCATTAAACAAACCTAGGAGTGTGATTGCCATGTTGAGAGGTTAGCCTCTGTTTAGCTTTGTAAGAAACTGCCACACTGCCAAAGCGATTGTACCATTTCGCGTACTTGGAGCTCATTGCTGCTCCTCTTGGATGTGCAGACTAATTCTTTAAAATCATATTTGGGGAAGTTTACAGCAGTATTCAGATATTTTTTTCTACCTCCCATGCTCATGTATACAGCCCTCTCCCCCACTACCTTTCCTCCTGCAAATCCTATTATACATCTGTTGATAATACTTAATGGTATCTAACATGTCTCTGGGGCTCTGTTCATTTTTCTTAATTTTCTTTTTGTTCCTTAAACTGGATACTCTCACTTGACCTGTCCTCAGTTCCACTGATTCTTTCTTCTGTCAGTTTAAACCTACTGTTGAGCCCCTCTAGACAATTTTTCAGTTCACTTTATTGTACTTTCAATTCCAGATTTCTGCTGGGTTTTTTTCTTTATCATTTTCTATCTCTTTATTGAAATTCTCAATGTGGTTAAATATGATTCTCATACTTTCAGTTCTTTAGTTCTTTGAAAATATTTATAATAGCTGACTTAAAGTCTTGGTTAAGTCTGATGCCTGGGCTTCCTCAGGGACAGTTTTTATTGACTGCTTTTTTCCTGTATACGGGCCAGACTTTCATGTTACTTGACATACTCTATAATTTTTTGTTGTTAAAGGGACATTTTAGGTGCGCATGGGTGGTTCAGTCAGTTAGGCATCTGGCTCTTGATTTGAGCTCAGGGCCATGAGATCGAGCCCTGCAGTGGGTTCCATACCAAGTGTGGAGCCTACTTGAGAATCTCTCTCTCCCTCTCTCTTTGCCCCTCCCCTACACCCCCACCTCCCGCTCTCTTGCACGTGCTCTCTCTCAAAAAAAAAAAGAAAGAAAGAAAAGGGAGATTTTATAATGTGTCAACTCTGGTAGTCAGACCTCTGCTCATACCCTGCCCGGGGTTTGGTGGTGTTGCTCTTTGTTTAGTGATTTTTCTAGGTTAATTTTCAAAAGTTTATTTTCTTTGTAGTGTGAGGCCACTTAAGTCCCTGTTCAGTTAGCTTGGAGATCAGATCACTTAATGATTGGACAGAGATTTCTTCAAATGTCTGAACCAGTAAGGAGTAGGAGCTGCCTAGTGGCATCATTTTGTTTATGATGATCTGATGTTTTAATGGTTGCCATGCTTAAGTATTTTTGCAGAATCTCGCCACGTTTCTTGCTAATAGAGGTTCGGGGTTGGGTGGTAGACAAGACAGTTGGAAGAAGATGAGATAGGCAGCTAACTCAACTGCAAGCTTGTTTTCATGGGCCTGTGAGCACCAGGAATCTTCATAGTGGGGACAGAATATATTGGATTTCCCAGTAGTACTAGACCATTACACCATTCCTTGGCACCCACTCTGGGACATGTTGCTAGAGTTTTTTTTGGAAAAGCTTGATCCAAATTGTAAATATTTTCAAACCTTTAACAATACACAAGAGCATTAGAAAAACAAGTTAAGATTGGAGAGAAGGAAATTTTAAAAGCAAGAAATGAACCAACCATATTTTTGAGGAAAAAAAAGTGAATACCTAGGATTAGTTCACCAGCATGCTTTCTGAGTGTGGGTGTACTTAATGGGCATTACATTCCCTTCACACATTTCCCTTTTCATTTCACAGGTTTTTTTTAAAAGCCTCATGGGACAGCACTGTTGCTGAATGCCTGGTACATATAAGAAACTTGACTGCATGAAAGGCACTCTCCAAACACAGTATGTTACCTGAAATCCGAGAACTAAATGAGCCAGACTTTCTTTAAGTCTAAATGGTTTAAAAAAAAAAAAAAATCTAAGTACTTTTCATAACATTATTCTATACTAATAATGTCCAATTATTTATTTGTATTTGCATTATTAATATTCACAATTTATTTCCTAACTAAATATTTAAAAGTTCTAGTGCTAATCCTGGTATTAAAAACCAGTTTCAAATCTCTATAAATCTGGTATGGAGATGATCAGTGGCATTTGGCTTTCTTTGTTAGAACAGTAACACTTAGGGGTGCCTGGCTAACTCAGTAGAGCATAGGACTCTTGATCTCAGGGTGGTAAGTTTGAGCCCCAAGTTGGATATAGAGATTAAAATAAAGTCTTAAAAAAAAAAAAGAAGAGTAGCACTTGTTAGTTATAGAACCAATTGCCAAGTTACAAAGTTGATTTTTGACAACAAAATATATTTTGTAATATTTGTAAACATAATAAAAATGGGTCGGGTTCCTCATTTGAATGTAGACAACAGGTGTGTCATACACTATAATTTGTATACAACTGTTGTTTCTCACAAGCATTAATTATTATAACCTGTAAAAGCAATGTAGGAAATGCAAGGCTATGTCTCTATTTTGGACTGTGTATGTCTTCTCTTCCTGGGGTACCTGGTATGGAACTGAACTAAGAGAGATTCAAAACAGACCCAAATCTGGCCTGGTTTCAGCTGGGTCTTCCTGGTTTAGTTTGAAAACTCACTTGACTTGCTTTTCCTTCAGAGATTCTTAGAAGTCATAGCTATTTCTAAATTTCTCCTTAAGAGCACCTCCAGTCCTAAGTTGGTGAAGTGCAGAATGAAGCTGCTCGCTTCAAATATTTGGGGCTGCTGATGCCAACTGACGGACATTAATGGATGCATCAGGAGGAACCCAGATTAGTAATGATTTCAAGGCAAAGGGTGCTCCTTAGAACTGGCACAGGAGGAAAAACTTATCTCACCAACTGTGGAGAGTTAAATAATTGTAGCCTAGGTCTTCAACTGCGATTTGTACCTCAATTTTTCCTGAGAGGTGACTTCCTAAGAGGTATAATGTAGGATATTTTAGCACATCCTTGTATTCTTTTTTTCTTTGTTTTTTTTAGATACTATTTTTAAGCAATCTCCATACTCAACGTAGGGCTCAAACTCACAACCCCAAGATCAGGGGTCATAAGCTCCACCGACTGAACGAGCCAGGAGCCCCCCCTTGTATTCTTTTTAAGAATCTGGTATTAATATTACAGACTGTGGGTTTCCTCTACCACTACCCTTTTCTGCTGATTGACCAATTTTGTTCTGTTTTGAACATCTGACCTCATAACAAAGAGGGTGGTTTTTAAACTTGAGATGTCGTAAAAAGACTGTATTTATATACATTCCTTCTATTTTTCTTTTAGTGTTGTTCTCCATTTCAAGATGCCTTTGCAGTTTCGATAAATGCGAACTGACAACTCTCAGGGCCACGACAGTAGAGAAATCATGACTGCTTGAAGCCTGGAAGACTGCCCTTAATTAAGGAAAATCCCTGATTGTTGTTTGAAATGCTGAGAAAGTTGCTGCGAAGGAGACTTTTCTCTTATCCCACTAAATACTTCTTCCTGCTTCTTGTTTTTTCCCTAGTCACCTTCTCTGTTTTAAGAATTCATCAAAAGCCCGAATTTATAAGTGTTGGACATTTGGAGCTGGTTGGAGAGAATCCTAGTAGTAACATTAATTGTACCAAAGTTTTACAGGGGGATGTAGATGAAATCCAAAAGGTACAGCTTGAAATTCTAACGGTGAAATTTAGGCAGCGCCCTCGGTGGACAACCAATGACTATATAAACATGACCAGAGATTGTAATTCTTTCATCAAGAGGCGTAGATATATCATGCAACCCCTTAGTAAAGAAGAGGAAGAATTTCCCATAGCATATTCTATAGTGGTTCATCACAAAATCGAAATGCTTGACAGGCTCCTGAGAGCCATCTATATGCCTCAGAATTTCTACTGCATCCACGTGGACAGAAAGTCAGAGGATTCCTTTTTGGCCGCGGTGATTGGCATCGCATCCTGCTTCAGTAATGTCTTTGTGGCCAGTCAGCTGGAGAGTGTGGTGTATGCCTCGTGGAGTCGGGTTCAGGCTGACCTCAACTGCATGCAAGACCTCTACAGGATGAGTACAGACTGGAAGTACTTGATAAATCTTTGCGGTATGGATTTTCCCATTAAAACCAACTTGGAAATTGTCCGGAAGCTCAAGTCGCTAATGGGTGAAAACAACCTAGAAACTGAGAGAATGCCATCCAATAAAAAAGAAAGGTGGAAAAAGCATTATACGGTTGTTAATGGGAAGCTGACGAACACAGGGACTGACAAAATGCACCCTCCTCTCGAAACACCTCTGTTTTCAGGCAGTGCCTATTTTGTGGTCAGTAGGATGTATGTGGGGTATGTGCTAGAGAATGAAAAAATCCAAAAGTTTATGGAGTGGGCTAAAGATACATACAGCCCTGATGAGTATCTCTGGGCCACTATTCAGAGGATCCCTGATGTCCCGGGCTCATTGTCCTTAAGCCAGAAGTATGACATGTCTGACATGCATGCAATTGCAAGGTTTGTCAAATGGCAGTACTTCGAGGGGGATGTTTCCAAGGGTGCCCCCTACCCACCCTGCAGTGGGGTCCATGTGCGTTCTGTGTGCGTGTTTGGAGCAGGGGACTTGAACTGGATGCTACGCAAGCACCACTTGTTTGCCAACAAGTTTGACACGGACATTGACCTCTTTGCCATCCAGTGTTTGGATGAGCATCTGAGGCATAAAGCCCTGGAGACATTAAAACATTGACGGTTCATTTTAGGCAACTAGAAATGAGAAGACGTGTGCATGAGATGCACCCTACCTGATCCTTCTGCCTGGTGATAAACAGAGAAACTATAGGGGGCGCTTTTTGAAACTATAGGGACCTTGAAGCTGTGTGATTTCTGCCCTGCACCATGGGTTAGAAAGGTTAAAGCATTAAATGTTGACCTAGCGTTAGCATGGGGTCAGGGTAGGTTGGGAGGCACTGTGGGGGGCAGTGGCCCACGTAGCTGGGGATGTGGCTGAATGCAAAAACCAGCCTGTTAAAAGAACTCAGGGACTTAACAAAATGACCAAGATTTCATCTGTGCCAAAATTACTTTGAGAGCTTTAATTATGACAATTTTCTTGATTTGAATAAATTTATAGCAACAACCAATTGTAAGGATATAATTTATCTTGCAGGTTTTATGTGGTGAAATAGAAATTTGACTTTAAATGGTCCTTGTAAATAATTTGCTTTCTGCTGTAACATTGTGCTGTGTAGCATGTCGGTATGTGTCATCTCAGGGAACTTGAAAAAATGGGCTTGACTGAACGTGAATATTTCTGACTAATTTTTGCTTCTAATAATGTGTATATGTTTTTAAAAACAAAAGTGGCAATGTGTCTAGCTTCGTCGATTCTATGAATCAGCTTATTAGAAAAGATACCTTAAGTTATTTAAAAAGTTAAGAGATCTTTGTTTATTATTATAGCGTCTACAGAGAAACTCAATTTTCCAAATACTTGTCTCGACTCATCCCTGCCCCTGTCTCCTCAGGCCGTGCTATCAAGCTATAGAAAAACTTGTTTTCATAGTGCCTCAGTTCTCTTAATGTGATCCAACAGTGTGTATGGGGATTTGGGATCTAAGACAGAAAGAGTGGAGTAGGTATGGGGAGTAGAAGAGGTGGCCATATTTGGGCAGTTTCCGAGGCCTATGATGAATGTTCTAGCAGTCATTCATCTTACTATAGCAGATAGTAAGGCTATTGCTCTTGGGATCCACTTAGGTCCAGCTTCCCAGGGACTTGCATCTTAATGTCACCTGTGTCTCCACTTCAAAGGACTGGCTGGCTTCTGCTGTCCTTGCTTCTTCATGTTACCTGCCCCTTAGTTATTCCTTAGCCCTTGGATTGTAAATTTCCTTCTTCCTCAGAACCCATAAGCTGTTCTTCCACATGCGTACTTGAAGGCCTGGTAATCCTGAGGGAATATCAGGTTTGGGGCAGGTTGTTTCAGTGTTGATATTCACAGCCTATGATGTCTGCTCTACTTTTCCACCAAAAGACAAATGATTCAAGGTAACCATTGTGCTATCTCATATATCAAAGTAAATGAAGATTAGAAAGAAAACGTTCTTTCGCTAAGCTGATACTGTTCAGCCAGAGATCTAACAGGAAATGGGACGCCTTATCATTAAGCTGAGGCTCTAAACAATCAAAACTATGTACTTTATTATAAAGCATAGCAAATTTAAGTGATACAGAAGAAATTCATAAGACAAGCAGTTTTCAGGCATTCAAGTGAGAAAATATTTTTTATTCCTTAAAGTTAGAGAACATTTTCATTTTATGGAGAGAGCTTTGTTCTACCGACCCTCCTGAATGAAATTTTCACATTTTTAAAAGCTTTGTCATCATGTGTAAATGTGCAAGTCAGTAGATTGCTGTTTTGCATAATTAGACAAGACAGCCAATGTTGGACCAAGAAAACATACTCTGAAAACTCAAAGATGATGTCCATGAGGGCATAAGATGACAGTGCTGTCTCTCTTGCCTTCTAAATCGGTTTGTTCTTTTAATGCATGTCAAATGTTTCTCCCATGCTCTTAGCAGAAGGATTTACCTATAGATGGGTCCTTTTTTTTCTCTAAAATTAGTGGTATTCATTGACAAATACTTTGTCTTATATTTTTACTTCATTCATGGTGTCTTGTTTTATGTGCATTTTCATTTCTTATTTTGAAAATTTACAAATTTACAGGGAAGTTAAAAATAATAGTACAGTGAACACCATATAACCCTCACCTGGAATCGCTGGTTGTTAACATCGTGTCCCACTTGCTTTAAATTATATGGATTTTGGAATTTAGCAAAAATTGAAGGTTAAATCTATCTTTTTAATTTACAAATAGCCAAGGTTATTTACCTCAACACTACTTTGTAGTGTGACTGCAAGTGATTTACATTTCAAACTGACAGGTTTTGAGAGATTTTTCTCCACCGTAGATATAAAAATAAGACTTTAGAGTGTCATCTGCCCAAGTCCCACACTAAAACTATGGACCTACTGTCTTCTATATAGCTGTGGTACCTCTATATTCTAGAATGGCGCTTGGTGAGATATGTCTATACATTACCCTATTGCTAATGCCTGTTATAGGAATTATATAAAATTTGTTTATTGTGACTTCCTTTTATACATTTTAGCATAACTTAAAGCAAATACAATTCATACTATGGGACATGGGTGACTGCTGGCTCTTGATCTCAGGGCTCTAAGTTTGAGCCCCATGTGGGGTGTGGAGATTACTTAACAATGAAATCTTAAAAAATAAAATTCATACAACTGGGACAAGCAATTTGAAAAATCAAAAAGATGGTTTCAAAAGAAAGCAAAAATGCAAGTTGAGAAAGATATAAATTGTTCCCTATATGTCAGTTATTAAACACTGCTTTTACCGTCACTTAGGGTCTTATGTAGGGAATTATTAGGAATCATTCACAAAACATAAACTGCAATTTTGAGATGGAAGGTTTATTCTGGTTAATGAAGTAATGCATCAATAGTAAGTAATGTTTTACTTATTAAGTGCAACACTTTAAAAAAACAGTTCTTTTTTAGGCGGTTACCTAGGCTCTTCCACACCACAGTAAACAACTGTTAAACTTTGCAAATGTGAATTGTTAGGCAGGAAAAAGTTTTACTCTACCCGTTAAGGTTCTTCTAGCTGGTCTAAGAATCAAATTGACATGAGACTGAGTAAGGAGAAATTAACAAGAGAAAATCAAACAGGGATGCCTGGCTGGCTCAGTCAGTAGAGCATGTGACTCTTGATCTTGGGGTCATGAGTTCGAGGCCCACATTGGATAAGGAGCCTACTTAAAAAAAAGAAAAAAATCAAACTAATAAATAACCTGTATACCTTCTGTGTACATGGGAGAAACTCAGGAAAGCAGTAATTCCCTGGCTGAAGCCATTACCTTAAACATCATCTCCAGTTAAAGACAAAAGGTGTCGGGGTGGGGAGTCTGTTATGGGAGGTTACCAGAAAAAGCACAATAAACCAGGGTAAGGTTACTCTACAGATTTAAGTCCATGTCTTTTCCATTGATAACAGTTTCTAGAGATTTAGAGTCTTCTCCCTCTTTTTGGTACTGAAGGAGACACCCTGGAAAGAGAAATGGAGATTTCTCTTGTATATGTAAATGTCTCTTAAAAGGGTAAATTCTCTTCAGTTTTCAGAGTTTTTCTTGAGTCTGCTGTCTCTTAAAAATAATCAGCTTAGGGGTGCCTGGGTGGCTCAGTCAGGTAAGCGTCTGACTCTTGATTTCGGCTCAGGTCATGCTCTCGGTCGTGAGATCGAGGCCCACATCGGGCTGGGTCTCTGCACTAGGCAGGGAGTCTGCTTGAGATTCTTGTCTCTCCCTCTGCCCCACCACTCACTCGTGCTCCCTCCCCGCCTCCCAAAATAAATAAATAAATCTTTAGGGAAAAAAAATACCCAGCTTGAAATAATTAATATGCCAAAGAGGCAAATTTGGGGGCAGCAAAATTTACTCCCTCTCCAGAAGCATTATTGTCTCCAAACATGGATTTGTGTCATTCATCAAATACAATTCACTCAAATAACATAAGTAGATGTTCTCTTGCAGTTATTTAGGGGAGGAGGAAGCCATGTTCCATGTTTTAATTTATTTCATCCGTAGGGTCAATTAAACTGGATTTTTGTAGTTTGCTTAGAAAAATAACTTATTTCTCATTATGTCACATATAAAACAAATGCAACACTGTTTCCTGGCAAATGTGGCTACCATAGGTTTTACTCTTTTGATTGTGGGCAGGACTGAATGCATTTGTAACTAGTCATCACCATTAAAATCAGCCATTCGGACATCAATGCCTTGTCTCCATAAATTATTCTTTTTTCCTTAGCTACCAGCACTTAAATTTAGTAGCTGGTGTGGTACTTTGTAACCAAGAAGTGTTGTTGATTAAAAACATTAATTCTCCAGGCAGAGATGTCTTGAGAGGAAGAGGGTGTGGCAGTGGTAGAAAATTTAACACAGATTATGCAAAAAGATTCAGACCAGGCCTTTAGAAGAATGCAGTATCTGTTGATGGGGGAAGGGCACTTTCCCAGTCAGTTCCATCTCAATGGCCACAAATACTAACAAGATCTGTTACTTGCTGTGGTCTGTGGAGGGTGCAGTGGAGGGAAAAGAACCATCCCCATCCTGACCCCCCCCAAAAAAATATTAAGTACCAGCTCCAAATGTCCTCTCACCTGATCTGTTAAATCCTTCTGGTGCTCTTTGGCTTCAATTTAGATGAAACACACTCCAGAAAGTGATAAAGTTGATTAACCTTGGATCTTTCTCTAACACTTGAGACTTTTAATATATATCCTTCATAAGCTTACTTGTCAAAGATTTAATTTTTAATATGTGCTTTCTTAAAGTTTTCAGGGCTTGTCATCGGAATATTGATTTAATATTTTTTGATGCAATAAGATTGAAACTAGAAATGACTTATAGCTGTTGGGAAAGAAAAGATTTTTCATTACTGCAGATTGTTATGTTTGTCCAAATAGAAAACCCAAAAAATCTTGTCTTAGGATTTTTAATTAACCAACAGATCCAGATAGTCAAAGTTAATAGGGTTTCCATATTCAAGCAAAAAAATAAGTTTTACAATATAATGGGATTATGTGAGCATTTATCATGGCAACAAGCTCAGAAAATGTTCAAAGGTAAGGTGTGTGGGACTGTGGAGGAAAACTACATTGTGCTCTGAGACAATTATTTTAAACATGGCCCTTCCCAAATCAGTCTATATGTTAAATGGAAGTCCAACCATATTCTCAAACATTAGTAAAATTGTTCTAAATTTCATCTGAAAGAAAAAATGTGCAAGAATAGCTAGGAGGGGCGCCTGGGTAGCACAGTTGGTAAAGTGTCTAATTCTTGGTTTCGGCTCAGGTCGTGATCTCAGGGATGGGATTGAGCCCCGAGTCAGTCCCCCTGCTCAGCACAGAGTCTGCTTCAGATTCTCCCTCTCCCTCTGCCCCTCCCACTCATTGTCTGTCTGTCTCTTTCTCTCAAATAAATCTTGAAAAATAAAAGAATAGCTAGGAATACTTTGAGAAAGGAAAGTAATGAAGCCTTGGATTTGTTTGGTTTTTTTTCAAGGATTTCATTTGAGACAGAGGGAGAGTGCACAAGCAGGGGGAGCGGCAGAGGGAAAGGGAGAAGCAGGCTCCTCACTGAGCAAGGAACTCACCCCGGGATGCGATCCCAGGACCCTGAGATCATGACCTGAGCTGAAGGCAGACACTTAACTGACTGAGCCACCCAGGTGCCCCTGAATTCTTGTAATACTAGATATGAAGCCATGTTTTAAAGCTAAAAATTTAAAAGTGTATTACTAGTTTACATTTTAACTCTCAGACCAATACAAAAATAACTCAGTTGTTAGTATATGTAAAATATTGCAAAGGAATTGAAACTGCTTAAAAGCATAAAGTTGAACAAAAAACAAAATGGCTGGCACTCATGCTTCAGCGAAGCTTGATTTTTCAGCAACCTTTCTCCCCTCTTCCGCAAACAACCTCTCCTCCTTTCTTAGGCTTTTCTTTCAGGAACCCAGAACCTCCCTAAAGACAGGACGGAGGAGGCAGGAACCATGTACACAATTCCTGTCAAAACTGGTTAGATCCTGTATTTCCCTGTAACACTCCCCCCCCCCCCCCCCCAGTTTTTGAAGGCCATAGCCTGCTGCAGCCTCCTTTGCCTGGCAAAGTGATAAAGCTAGTGTTCCGCTTTATCCCAAACTGTCTTCACGTTAAATTTGGGTTCCAAAGCATGGAGGTCCGTTTTCGAAAACAGAACATCCAAACACAGGAAGGGAAGGGCAAATTTACTTCATTCAACAAGTACGTATTAGAGAACATTGATTATAGCTTCATAACCTACACCAAAGTCCAGATGGATTAAGAATGAAATAAACTAGAAGAACGTTATCAGTGACTATCTGCATTTGATGGGATTTTCCAAATAAAAGCAATGGGCATATTCTTTATGGAACAGATTATAGATTTAACTAAGAGTATGTATCTTCTGAATATGAGAAAGCAAAAGGCAATTGGAATTGGAAAATTTGCTAACAAGTTTTGGAAGAGGGAGGCTGAATACCTTAATATGGAAATAATTTATGCTAATGTTTTAAAAACAGCCTTATTGAGATAGAAATCATATACCATACAATTCACCCATTTAAAGTTTACAATTTGATGTAAAAAAAAAAGTTTTTTTTTTTAAGATTTTATTTATTCATTTGAGAGAGACAGAGCACAAGCAGGGGGAGCAGCAGAGGGAGAGGGAGAAGCAGGCTCCCCACTGAGCTGCGAGCCAGACATGGGGCTCGATCCCAGGACCCTGGGATCATGACCTGAGCTGTAGGCAGACACTTTTATCATCTGAACCACCCAGGTGCCCCTCCATGTTTTTTTTTTTTTTTAAGATTTTTTATTTTATTTGACAGAGAGAGAGAGACAGCAAGAGAGGGAACACAAGCAGGGGGGTGGGAGAGGGAGAAGCAGACTCCCTGCTGAGCTGGGAGCCCGACCTGGGGCTCCATCCCAGGACCCTGGGATCATGACCTGAGCCCAAGGCAGATGCTTAACGACTGAGCCACCCAGGCACCCTTCGATGGTTTTTGTTTTTTTGTTTTTGTTTTTGTTTTGTTTGGTTTGGTTTGGTTTTTAATAGAACCACCACAATCAGCTTTAGAACATTTTCATCACCCCCAAAAGAAACCATATACCCTTCCGCGGTCTCTCCTCATTACCCCTCAGCCCCCTATACTAATATATTTTTAAAAAGCATTAAGATGCCAAGAGTAAAATTAACAAAGGATGTTACAATCCATCGGTGAAGTACAAATGATGAATATGAAATATTGAAATTCAATACAAATAATCCAAATTAAAACAACTTTTATATATATACACCAAACTAGGTTTTTTTTTTTTATGAGAGTTTTAATATTCACCCTCATAATTATGAGACTATGTTAAGAAACATGCTCACGCTGCAGGGAGGAGTGTTAAAATCTACCCAAAAAGCAGTTTGACCCCACAAAAAGCCCTTAAAAACATTCAGATTCTTCGATCATTTGTCCACTTCTTGGAAAATATCCTAAGGGAATAATCAGAGATCAAGATCCACATTTAAATGCAGTGCTAGTCCATATCCTTACTTGCGGTGAAATGTAAAAATACATAAATCTCCAATGATAGAGAAATAAATGTGTACTTTTTTTTTTTTACATTCATACGATGGGGTATTGTGGAATGTTCTTATAGTATACCTAGTGCCATGGACAATTACTATAAGTTAAGGGAAATAAACAGGAAGACTACATATATGATCTCAATTATAAAAAAATGATATGGAAGACAAAGGAGCATTCAGAATTTCCCTGAAATATCACATCTTGATATCTTGAGAGCAATTCCTTCCAGCTCTATAAAATTGTGGCTTGCCAAATATTTCTCTGGAGCATTTTCCACATATGGTTTGCCTTAGGGAATAATGACTCCTCACCCCGAGCCTTTACTGGGGGAGGGAGGAGCCCTCTTTTGTCTCCATTTCTCTTTCACCCACAAATGTTTTTAGCTTTAAGCTTTGGTGCTTAGCAATGTGTCTCAAGGCCTTATCCTCTGGGTAGCCCTATACGGTACTCTACCCGTATATCTTGAGTGGAGAAAAACTTTTTGCAGCAGTAACCGGAAGATCAATTTAACCAACCTATAGGGCACCGTCAGCCTGGCTTCAAGATCCCAGGACATCTAGATTGGCACCAGCTTTGCCTGGAGTTCCTTTGAATGTATGTATGTAATTTCATTATCTGATACCAGGTAAATGACCGTTTAATAGGTTTAATTCTTTCAGCTGCATACCAATGCAAAACGAATGTTCCCTTCATCAGGTGGACTTAAAAATATACTCTCTGGTGTTATCTGTCCGCCCATCGGATCAATCATGGGAGCAACTTGGATGAACAATATCAGTGCAGAAGGAGGGGCCTATTTAACTCAAGAATTTGGTACATTTCATGGAAAGGCTCAACTACCTTCAAGATCAGCTGAGAAATAGAAACCATTTTTTTTTATTTAAAAATTTTTTAATTTAAAAAAATGTGTTCTGTTTCTTGGGTTTTTTGGTTTGTTTTTTTTTTAAGGATTTATTTCTGCAAAACTAATCACTAGCTTAAATGTTACTGGGTATTTATAACTTACTTTCTTTGTCCTCAGACTTATTAGTAAACCTTCTGGCCCAGTCAGAATTCCTTCATTTAACTTGCTTCAAAGGACAAATATTTTCTTTAGGGGAAGCTTTTGCTCCTCCCCTACCCAAAGAAACATGCCCCTTCAAACATGTCCCTTAGAGCCCATTGAGTTAAAGACAACAGCTAACCTCTGACAAACATTTCCTTACTACATGTTCTAGGCACCTAGCACCTTCTTTCACTTCACAGCCACCTTGGGAGTGGATGCCATTCTTGGCCCAGTTTACAAAGGGGGCAAAGAAGTATATGAAACTGTAATAAAGGGCATCTAAAAAACCAAAAAGTTTTCCTGCGATCTGTTTTTCCATCTGAACATTACCTCTCCTTCCCTAGACCCTGCCCTGCTTTGAGTGTAGTGCTTCTTCAGTCTTTGAACGCGCAGACACATTGAGGAATAAAGGGTGGAAGCAAGAAGAATTAATTCTTGAGTCTTGCTGAATCACCCCCAAGAGCGTGTGGAGAGAGGAAGAGAAAAAGCAGAAGCGGGAAGTGTGGTGAACATTAAACCAGTGAGGGCCACACCAAGGAGCAGAGGCGGGTGAGAAATCCTGAGTCAAAATAGTCCTAAAGGTAGGAGGAAAAGCCAGAGGAAGGAATCTGGAAGCCACAAAAGGGAATAGTTTCAAGAAGTGCTGTCAGTCTTAACACTCTAAGCTTAGGAGGTTTGAGAGGGAAAGATTTTGATATAAAATATATGGCGGTCATCAAACTCCAATTTCCAGAGTCCATCTAAGTAGGCAAGCGTTGCTTCTCTAGCTAATGTAATAAATACACCCCCCAACACACACACCAGAAAGGGTGGCCTCAGGACTGTGAGGAACCAGAAGCTTGTTTGGCTGAGCCCTGTAGGGCTGGCTTTTGTGTGGCTGAGGGAATTTTGCATACTGCTGGGTTCTGCTAAGGAATGTGAGAGGAGGAGGTATCGGCTTCAAAGACCACAGAGCGCTGTTGGGGGCAGGGCCCTGGGTGGGCTAACAGCCTCTGTAGAAGCACTTGAGGTCAAGGGGAGGCTGTAAAGGGAGTCTTACCCTTCTTGATCACAGGTGACCAGCCAGCCTGATTTGCCCAGAACTGAGAAGGCTCCCAGACCCAGGACCTTGAATGCTAAAACCAGGATGAGCTGGTCATCGGACCTCTGTCTTTCCCTCCAGATCTTCAGGAAAATTGACATCAGTGCTTTGAGAGTGGGATTTATCTTTCCTGGCACTTCAGAAATTGGCCTGTAAGCAGGCACAAAGAAAGGAGAGGGGATTAGGGTGGCTCAAGTAGGAGAGAATTATAAAGGAGCCAGGAGCATGGCATGGGGATGACATCCTCTTTGCAAGCTGAGAAGCCCAACCTAATCTTCCGCCTCTGAGGGGGTCTTTGTGGTCAGGGTTTGTGGATGGGTAGAAATCAAAACAAGCCCAACAAAGCTGGCTCCAATGATGAAATGTCAATGCATATACTGAATTACACCAACCAAACTTTGCAGGTTCTCCTTTGGAAAACCCTTCTATGATGAACCTAGTTACTGAGGTTACCAACCTGAGAGGCATCCCTGAGTTTCCCTCTCTCCCCCAGCCAATCACTAAGGTCTCTCTTCCAACAGTGCCTTTTCAAACTCTCCCCTCTTGTCCTGAAGCCCTGTTCAGTTCCTTATCATCTCTCACCTAGAGCATTGCCACTTCCCAAGCTGCCTGTTCTTAAATGCTGGCTTCCAGAAAATGTCACCAAAACAATCTGGTCATAAGACAGAGCAGAGTTGATGGCTTACTACAGTAATGGAGAGCTTCCATCTCCAGGTTCCTGGTAGCATCTCAAAGGGAGGAGAGCCAAGCGGGGCTATTTATGAGGTTTTTAAATTCTGCTTAAGTTGAGTCTGACAATGTGGGAACTTGTGTAATGATAGTAATAAAATAGTCTAGGATCAGAAGAAACAGCAAAGGTGAAGCAAAAAGTTCAAATGGTCTTATGGTACAAACTGTCATGTGATGCTTTTTATTTTTGCAGAATTGATGGGTCTTGAGGATGTTCCTGGAGTGAAAAATGAAGTTATTTGCAATTTTTACCTCCCAGGGCAAGAATTTTCTAGAATGGTGAAGATAGTAAACTGTACGGGTATGGATGGTTTTGCCTCTCACCTCCTTACCTTATCTCTCACTCTTCCCATCCAGTAATGGCAACAACAACAAAAATAATAGTAGCAATAAATACTTACTTAACTATCATTATGTGCCAAGCACTGTCCTAAGCATTTTATAGATATTTGCTCATTTAATCCTCCACGGTCTGACGGCACAGGCACAACTGTCCACATTATACAAATGTAGGAATGAAGCAGCTCATTCTTTTTGGTGCCAAATAATATTCTATTATCTGAGTGTACCATAGTGTATTTATTCATTTACCCACTGAAGGACATCTTGGTTGCTTCTGAGTTTTGGAAATGCTGAAGAAAGCAGCTATAAACATCTGTGTGCAGGTTTTCGTGTGGACGTAAGTTTTCAACTCTTTTTTGTAAATACTGAGGAATACAATTGCTGGGTCATGTGGTAAGAGTTATGTTAAGTAAGAAAGCCCCAAACTGTCTTCTGAAGTGGCTGTACCATTTCACATTCCCGCCAGCCATGAATGAGAGTTCCTGTTGCTCCATGTCCTCACCAGCATTTGCTGTTGTCAGTGTTCTAGTTTTGGGCCATTCTTATAAGTATGTAGTAGCATTTCATTGTTTTAATTTATAATTCCCTAATTCCATTGATGTGGAGCATCTTTTCACATGCCGATTTGCCATCTGTATATCTTCTTTGGTGAGGTGTCTGTTCAGGTTTCTTGCCCATTTTTAAAATTGAGTTGTTCAGGGTTTTTTTAAATTGACTTTTAGAGTTCTTTGTGTATTTTGGATAGCAGTTCTTTATCAGATATGTCTTTTGCAAATATATTCTCTGTAACTGTGAATTTTTTTAACAGAAAAATGCATGTTAAAATGTTTAATCAGTAGCTGATATTGCTCCTTGGGAACAGGGACTGTACCTCTTCATTTTATATTTGTAGGCCTAGCGCAGAGCATGATGTACAATAAATACTCGTTAAATATGTGGTAAATGAATAAAAACAATTAATTTGCTTAATCCTGATTACCCCTCTTAAGGAAAAAAATCTCCTTTTAGACATATATTTTCCCTTCACATTGACAGAAATCTTAACAGTAGAAGGGAAAAAATATCAGTTTACTCATGACCATATTACATTGGGCTGAATTCAGCTTGTTTATATTCGCACTGTAAAACACAGCCTTCCTGAAAATGAAATGCGGCACCTGAATTAAAGCATTCTGTCATTTTCTTGCCCCTCCCTGCAAATATGTCTCTTCAGGAAATGTGATCTTTTGGAATCTGGTGTTCTTTCCTCACTGCCTACGCATGTGACTGAGGTAACTGCAGAGTAGGCCCAACCCAGCATGTGCGGTCAGAGAGTTTGAGTCTCTGGCAGGTGGAGGAGGTTCCTTTCATTCGCTGGCGGAGAGCAAGTGGGAGGAGGAGGAGACCACGCATGCTCGCAGGCCCCCGGATGCATTTTTTTCCCAAGCCATTTATAGACACTCCACAAAGGGGGTCAGGGTACACCTGTTTCCTAGGAAGCTGGACTGCACTTTGTAGGAGGTGCAAGCAAGGAAACAGGGGTGGGTAATAAAAATAAGGAAGATAAACGTGTGCAAATACTCAGGGGAAAAGGGGCGCCTGGCTAGCTCAGTCGGTAGAGCATGGACTCTTGACCTCAGGACTGTGAGTTTGAGCCCCACATGGGGTGTAGCGATTACCTAAAAAAAAAAAAAATTCAGGGGAAAAAAAATACGCATTCTTGGCTTAGGACTAGTAACAACAAACCAGTGGGACAGGAGAGAGGAAAGCTTTCTCTAGAATCTTTCCACATTACTATTGCATGGTAGGGGGCTGTGGGGAATGACTTGATTCAGTAGTATTGTGTCATGTTTTTGGAAAATATTTAATTATTTTTTTAAGATTTTTATTTATCTGTTTGAGAGAAAGAGACTGAGCACGAGCAGCGGGGAGGAGCAGAAGGAGAGGGAGAAGCAGGCTTCCCGCCGAGCAGGGAGCCCGATGCAGGGCTCCATCCCATGACCGGGAGATCATGACCTGAGCTGAAGGCAGACGCTTATAAGTCTGAGCCACCTGGGCGCCCCTACTGCTGTGTCATTTTAACAGCAGACTCTAGCAGGAATGTAGTGTTGGACGAAGAGAAATTGCCTTCTGTGATTGTTACATCCATTGAAGTGGGTTTTCCTCAACCAGGGCACTATTAACATTTTGCACCAGATAATTCTTTGTTATAGGGGTGGAGGCTGTCCTGTGTATTTTAGGATGGTCAGCAACATCACTGGCCCCTATGCACTACATACCACTAACACCCCCCCCTTCCCGTCCAGTTGTGACAACCAAAGATACTTCTAGATATTGCCGAATGACCTCGGGGAGCAAAATCATCCCTTCTTGAGAGCCACTGATTTATAGGAAGAATTCAATTTCCATCACAGTGCCTGGGCAGAGTGTCTCCTATACGAAAATTCACTGAGTAGGTATTAGATTTATGCTGGTGAACCAAAGACTCACGGTTGCTGCCAATAGGCAGCTTAAATCTGATGGGTGTGAAGATAAATGGATAGATGTATGCTGTCTCAGTAGGTAGATGCTATTTCTCTTAGGAATCAGCCAGTATTTAGAAATATATGTCATCTAAACTACTTCCTTTCTAGCCAATCACAGGAGGTAAAAGAATCCTTGTGTGAGGGCAGACCAAGTAGTCCACCATTAGATCCTAATAACCAAGAAAAAAAAAAATGATACCTATCGAAAATATGATAGGCTTCCAGAAATATGTGGAAACCAGTTATATCAATGACCCTCAAACACCAGAACTGCTTCCAAAGCAAGTGAAGAGACTGATAAAAATACAGATGTCTCAGGGGTGCCTGGCTGGCTCAGTCCATGGAGCATGTGACTCTTGATCTCAGGGTTGTGAGTTCGAGCCCCATGTTGGGTATACAGATTACTTAAAAAAATAAAATCTTAAAGAAAAAAAATACAGGGTTGCCTGGGTGGCTCAGTTGGTTAAGCGACTGCCTTAGGCTCAGGTCATGATCCTGGAGTCCCGGGATCGAGTCCCGCATTGGGCTTCCTGCTCAGCAGGGAGTCTGCTTCTCCCTCTGACCCTCCAACCTCTCAAGCTGTCATTCTCTCTCTCTCTCAATAAATAAATAAAAATTAAAAAAAAAAGAAAAGAAATACAGGTGTCTGGGCCACACCTTATGTTTCAAAATCCATGAGGGTAAACAAGGTACAGTCGATTCTTGTTCTTCTCAGTACTTATGTCCTATAAAATCACTGCAAACCCTAAATTAGCAAATACTAAACTACTCTTGCAACAGGAAATACGGGCTTAGGTTCTCGAGAACTTCTGGTCACCACATTTTCATCAACTAACCGTTTGCACTAACATAGGTTTGTCTGCCAACGTCTTGTAAAACAAGCCAGTCTCCTCGGCATTGAAAATCTGCTCCCCCACACACCCTTTTTCCTATACAATACTTAGCAGTTGAAGCCTCCTGATCTGCAGAACCAGCCTCCCCTGCAAGTTGGACATGTTTCAGCCTCGAGGTCCTTATGAAACGTGTGACACAGGCAACGCTCGCCCAGAAAGGCTTGGCATTTCTTGAGTCCAGATAACAGGACCACAGATCTCTTTGGCTTGCAGCCTCACAATGCTGCTGCCCACTATGTGCCTTTTTTTTTTTTTTTTAACTTGTTAGCCGCCTTTCCCTCTTTTCCATAGCTTTGTCATGCAGAGCAGGTGGTCCTTCAGCACTTTTGGAAGCAGCCTCACCCAGATCAGCAAATTCGCTCTGCCTTTGCTGGATCTATGATGATGTTGATTCATTAACATTGAACTCAGAGCCAACAGCGCTAAAACTCATGCCTAATAGAAGCTTCTCTAGCACATGTATTTTCTCTGTAAGGCTTATCACCGTTTTCTTGTGCTTAGAAGCCGTAGACAATACTTTAGCACTGCGCGGCGGTCGGCGGGGGGGGCACTTTAAATGATGAGATCGCCAGGAAAAAGCACAAAAATGCAAAAAATGTGGCACTAAATCGACTGCGGAGAGGACACTTGTTTAGAGTATGAGAGCTGAAACGGAAGACAGAGCATCACCTCGCTCCACCTCAGCTGGTAATGTGTATATTGAGTAATTTTGCCTCTCTGTACATGAGGATGAGTGATCACAAAAGTGCCACAAGGAATGATTTTGGAGTTACAAATAAATTTAACGAGGATGCAGATTTGCAAATATGGAATTCATGAATAAGGAAGATCAATGGTATCTGTATTTTTATCAAGCTCCCTAAGGTACTGGGGTACACAGCCAAGTTGTGGAAACTTGGAATTACATACTTGGTGAACATGAAGTAGTGCTTCTATTTGGTATTTGATATGATAAAATTTTCTGAAGTGACCCCACCCTGTGACATTCAGGTTTATTGTTCTGCCCCAACTAAAAATGTTTTTAAAGCTATGCCTATGTTTGGGGCACCTGGGTGGCTCAGTCAGTTAAGCGTCTGCCTTCGGCTCTGGTCATGATCTCAGGGTCCTGGGATCGAGCCCCGCATCGAGCTCCCTGCTCGGCGGGGAGTCTGCTTCTCCCTCTCCCTCTGCCTGCCGCTCTGCCTACTTGTGCTCTCTATCTCTCTGTCAAATAAATAAATAAAATCTTTAAAAAAAAAAAAGCTATGCCTATGTTTTATGCTTCATGAGCGGCTGTTGAGATTTTATTGGAGAAATCATTTTTATTCTCTCAGCCACAGATAAGTGGAGGGATTTTAACAATGTTCTTCTAGGGCCACCTGGGTGGCTCAGTTGGTTAAGTGGTTGACTCTTGATCTCAACTCAGGTATTGATGTGAGGGTTGTGAGTTCAAGTTGGGGCTTAAAAGAAAAAAAGAATTAAAAATATTCTATGTGATGGGAGTCCACAAAAGTTAGGTTACCAGCAGAATTAAGATAGGAAAGATAGCACAGCTAAATCTTTCTCTCTTGGAAAAAGGCAACTAAACCTAATGGGAAAAACACCAGTGTACAATGAATATTTCTCTTTATATTTGATACTGAGGAGAACTGAAATACTATGTTAGGGTTTTTTTCTCTTTAAACTGAAAAGAAATGATCAAAAGATTCCTTGAATAGGACATCTTCCTTCACTTATTTTCAGGGTTTTCATAATTGCAATTGCTCTTCATGTCTTTTTGTGCATAATTTGTCTATCCTGTAGAATGTAAGCATCAGGGATTGCGTTTGTCTTATTCCCTAATACCATATCCCTAATACTTGACAAAGGGACAGGTCATAGCAGGTGTTCAAGAAAATGTTTTTAAATAAGAAAAGAGGAAAGTGAATAAACATTTGTTGAGCACTACTTACTGCATGCTGAGCAAATTGATATCACATTTCTTTCTCACAAACCTATATGGCAGATATTTTTAACCCCTGATTTACAGATTTTACAGATCAGAAAACTGAGGCTCAGAGAGGCTTTGTAACTAATCCGTATCACCTCATCAGACATCATTAGTTATCAACTTATCTTCCATCTCTTTTTTCTTGCCAGTAGTGCCTCACTTGTGTTAAGTATAGAACACACTCCCTACCCCCACACTCACGTGCTTCAGAGGAAGGCCATCCCAGCCCACATTCCAAGTTTAATTCCTGATTAATTTTAAAAAACCAGGGTAGAGTTGTTCCCTTTGTCAATGATTAGTCTAGGGGTTGACATATGACTCAGTCTGGCTAATGAGATGCAAGGACAGGTCTGCTGAGCATTGGAAAAAGGTTTGAAACTCCTAAGAGGACATTGGGAAAGATTCTCTGGATTTTATACTTCCTGGATGTGATGCAGTTATTTTGTGACCTGAAATGGCAACATGGAGAGATCGAGGAGCCAGAGGGTCCCTAATGACATGATTGAGACACTGAATTAACTAGTTACCTGACCTCTGAACTTAGCAGGTTGGAAAATGAGCTGCTTTACTGTTTTAGGCATTTCGAATCAGGGTGGTATTTCCAGATGAGGCCCTGCAAACTGACATCATCAGGTGGCTAAGAAATGGCAAACCCAGATTTCATCCTAGGTCTGGCTCTGACGTCTGCGTTCTTTCCACTCTATTCCACTATCTTTTGGAAGGTGAAATTGTACAGAAAAAGGCCTGGAAACTTCTGGGTCCTGTGGGGGAACTATACACTGGTGATTATTCTAAATCACTCAACTGTCCACTGTAGCACATTCTTCATAGATTTGATGATAGATTTATCCACTGCACAGTTGTATGCGCAGTAAGTACAACGGAATGCTTAAATATATTTTAACTTGTATTTTCTTCTATAATTGTCTCTGTCTTTCCTTATGGATCATAAGTTCTCTGAGGGCAGTAGTCCTGTCTTGTTTTTCCATAAATCAGTCTTGTCAGTTTCCTGTAAGTTCCAAGTGATAGAAACACAAAGTAAATGAACTTGAACGGTGAAAAGTAATGTTCTGGCTCCAGTAACCAGACCACAGGAGGGGAGCAGGCCTCATGCATGAATAGACCCAAGAGTGGCATGTGAGTCATATGTAATCAGGCCTCTGCAGTTCACAAGGCTCTCTCTGGAACTTCATTATGCCTTCAGGTTTCCCTGCTCGGCTGGGACCATGACTGTTGGCCACTTCCAAGTCGACAGTCACACGGTTCCTGACAAGTGAGAAAAGAGAGGCTCTTCTTCAGCTTCTACAGAAACATCCTGGAGAATGTTCCTGTTGGGTTGGGCTTGGGTCATGTGCCCATCCCTGAACCGGTCACTACGGCTAAGGCATCATGATTGGCCCACCCCCGGGCTGTATGTCTGCTTCTGTTTAGAGGGATGGATATGTTAAAGGAAAGAATTCACAAAGGATGGATATGTTAAAGGAAAGAATTCACTGTATTCTCTCAAGGACTTCTTCTGAGTGGTGGGTAAACAGTGGTCACTGCAAACAGCTAGAGGACTAAGAACCACAAATTCGTGTGTCACTGTTCGCAAACGAGAACGCACACCACAGTGCACATATACCATGCTCTTTCCCAATTTCAGAACTCCGTGCAGACACCACGAAAAGAGCTCCAGCACCAATATTTTATTTTTATCAATTTTATTTATTTATTTTGAGAGAGAGAGAGAGAGAGAAAGAGCAGGGGGAGGGGAAGAAGGAGAGGGAGAAAGAGAATCGCAGGCAGACTCCCCGCTGAGCACACAGCCCCACTCTGGGGCTCTATCTCATGACCCTGAGATTGTGACCTGAACCAAAACCAAGAGTCAGAGGCTTAACCAACTGAGACACCCAGGCGCCCCCAGCACCAACATTTTAGAGCTGGGAGCCTTTTACTCTCAACCCTTCTGCTCACACGTCCAGTCTTGATGAGTGCCAGATAGCAAGGACCTTCCCCCACCCCCCACAAAGAACCAAAGAACGTAGCAGGGAGAAAATTCCACATACCAGCTTGCACATGTAACTGTTCTCAACACTCAGCAGCCCAGGCTTGGGTCACAAGCGTTTGCCTTCCTGCTTCGGGATTGAGGATTCTCACTTTTGAGCCGCTTAGCCCTCCAGTGTTTCTCCATGGCGCAGTTAAGCCTGTTCAGTCGCCAGCATGGAAAAGAGAGAGTGGGCAGCGATCACCTTGGAACACGAGTGATGGGAGAGGGGGTTAGGGGTGGTTAGGACATGGGACACGGGTTGAACATGACAAAGTTCCAGGGACCATCAGTCCTACAGCTTGTCTACCCTTGTGCCAAATGCAAGGGAGGCAAGGAAGGGAGGAAGCTACCCCTCCTTTTTTCCTGTTTCCACCAACTAGTAAATAACACTGTCAATAGTGACGTGCTAGAGACTAAAAGTGCTTAGTCCAGCCCAGACAATGATGCCGAAATTCTTAGCCCAGCATGGTTTGTAGCCACCCTAAGACAGTTTCCATAGCGGAATCTCAGAATCGTTAAAAGGAGTTTTGGTTTGTTTGTTTACTTTATACAAAAATCATGTATAAATGTTATCATTGGAAGAATGGTTATTATTCATTTTCAATGAGGTATGTGAGGGTTGGTTTCTCCTTTGCTGGACCACCAGTATAGATTAAGCAAGAGGAGATTAATATCTCCACTGATGTGGAGATCACCTTTGACATGAAAATTGACTTGAATAAGGGCTTTTCCATGCCTCCATGAAAAGCAAACCGAAGAATTCAAAAGACTAATAGTTGAGGCTCATCTTCTTTCCCATTTGTGTTAGTTTCCTATTTCCATTGTAACAAATCATCACAAATGCAGTGGCTTAAACAACACATAGTCCCTATGGTTCTGAAAGCTCACAGTCAGCAGTCAGGTGCACTGAGCTGAAGTCAAGGTGTGTGCGGGACTGTTTCTTCTGTATCTCTAGGGCAGGATCTCTTCCTTTTCTGCCTTGGCTGGATTCCTTGCATTCCTGAGCTCAAAGCTCCCTTCCTCCACTTTCCCAAAGCCAGAGAAAAACTCCTTCAGATCTCTTCTGTCATCACGTGACCTTCTGTCTGCCTGACTTCTCCTGAGTGCCTCCTATTAGGATACTGTGAGTACACCAAGTCCACTCAGGATAATCTGAGATAATCTCTTTACCTCAAGGTCCTTAATTTAATCACACCTGCAAAGTCCCTTTTACCGAAAGGTAACTGTAGTTATAGGTTCTGGGCTTTAGGATGAGGGTGTCTTTAGGGGCCATTGTTCATTATCCATGCTACCACTCTCTTTTACTAAATTAACAATATAAATTGAGAGAGAAATTATAAATCAAGGGATGTTTACTCTAGATTAGTAAAAAAAATGACTGAAAACGTGTCACACATCAGGCATGCCTTGTTTAGCTCCAAAATTTTTCCCTTAAAATTTTGTTGCCTGAAAAATACACTAGAAAGTTTTAAGATTTTATTTATTTATTTGAGAGGGAGAGAGAGCGAGCAGGAGCAGGGAGGAGGGGCAGAAGGAGAGGGAGAAGCAGACGCCCCACTGAGCAACGAGCCCGACATGGGACTCGATCCCAGGACCCCGTGACCATCACCTGAGCCAAAGTCAGATGCTTAACAAACTGAGCCACCCAGGCACCCCTAAAATCTGAAAAGTCTTTTTTTAAAGACTTTTTTAAAATTTATTTATTGAGAGAGAGAGAATGGTAGAGAGAGAGCATGAGAGGGAAGAAGGTCCGAGGGAGAAGCAGACTCCCTGCTGAGCAGGGAGCCCGATGTGGGACTCGATCCCGGGACTCCAGCATCATGACCTGAGCCGAAGGCAGTCGCTCAACCAACTGAGCCACGCAGGCACCCCAAAATCTGAAAAGTCTTAAGACCATACACTTTGGTTTATTTTTCCCTATTTTTTCATTTTTAATTTTATGTAATATAAATTTTGGTCACATGAAGGTCACCTACATTAGACAAACACTCATTTCTCTATAATCACTGTCAAAGCCACTTTTCATCTTTTTCTTTTTTGGCTTTTTAAATTTTTATTCATCAACTCATTGAGGTCACATCTACCATTAAGTAGGAAATAAAGCATTTCCTCTTACTGAGAGATGTTTTCCTGTGGAGGGGCTGTCAGAAAGGGAAAAAAATTAGCTGAAGAGTTCTATGGACAAACTTCTCTGTCCATCTGCAATTCTATTAATCCCACAACCCTAATTAATCTGGCTTTCCGCAGTGGGCTCTCTTTTATCCTAGACCAACACACTTTCCATCACTTCCTCCTCTGTCACTTTCTGGCAGGGAGAATTCTTTCAAATGTTTTCACTTCTTGGATCTCAGTGTAAGGAAGCAGTTTCATAAAAACAAAGTACAGGTTTAGCTCTAAGGATATTTATCACAGCATCGTTGGCATTTGAAATAATCTTGATACCCAAGTAAAGGGGAAGAGTTAATACATTCATTCATCCCACATGATGAAATCTTCAACAATCAATGTGATGGTGTAGACCACAGTTTTCAAAATGTGCTGTCCAGACCAATAGCATCAGCATTAACTTGTTGGAAATGCAAATTCTTGCACAACCAGCTGCCCAGCCTCCATATTCTCCCCCTCTTCCCCCATGACTGCTGAAGTTGAGAATGAGGTAGGGGTGGGTGGTGGAGGCCAACAGCCTGTCTATATCCAGCTCTTCTAGTGATTCTGATGCATGCTCACATTTGAGGGCCACTGGAGTAGACAAACATTTATTCATGTGAAAAGAGGTCCACGGTATAAGTCAAATAAATGCAGACTACAAAAGCGTATATACAGTGCAATCTCAGTTTTGAAATATTCACACATATATACGAATGTATACAAACAGATCGGTAAAATGTACATTAAAATGTTGACAGTGGTTATCACTGGGTGGGGACATTACAAATGACTTCATTTAAATATACATTTTAAAGATTTTATTTGTTTATTTGAGAGAGAGCAAGCAAGGGGAGGGTGAAGGACAAGCAGACTCTGTGCTGAGTGCGGAGCCTGACGTGGGGCTCAATCTCACAACCCTGGGATCATGACCTGAGGCGAAATCAAGAGTCAGATTCACTTAACTTACTGAACCACCCAGGTGCCCCTAAAAAAAATATTTTATTTGGACTTTCAAACGTTTCTACAGTAAATACATATTATTTATGTAAATTTAATAAAAAACAAAATAAACATTCTCCATTTGGAAAGATTTGGCAGATCAGAAGGACCCATCTGTGCCCCTGAGTTTCACTCATCATTTGGGGGATCTTCTCATTACTGCAGCTGTCAACCAATGGGTACCCCGAGAGCACCATTTCCCTTCTAAATCTCTCAAGCAGACAAACAAAATTGCCTTTCTTGATCTCCCTTAGCATGGCTGGAATTTTCAAAACCACCTTGCCAAGAGATACTTACTAAGAGATAACCAAAGATGAATTGGCCAGAAAATAGAAATTAAAATTTCAGAAGATGGTTTCTGAGCCTAGCACAGCTATCCACTCCTTTTTCTGTTTCATGTTTGGCACGAGACGTCTCTATATCCTGACTATTGGGGCTGGATCACTCCATCAACCCGTCCTCATCGAGATTTCTTCTGAGGCTACAGTCCTAGCTTCACAACCAAGGTTGGGTTCCTTCCCAAGTTGCTGCTGGGACTCGTGTCAGACATCATAGATGCACTCACTTCTCATGCGTGACTCTGACTTTAAGGGAGTCTGAGCCTGCGTTGACCCTATGCCAAAGCATGCAATTACTCTGTAACAGGTATAACTTCATAAGCACATCAGTCAACAAAAATCAGGGGTGCAAAAATAAAACTTTCATTTGAAGGAAGTCAGCTTTGTGTAGAAGATCATGGCTCCCATTTCCACTTGAAAGAAACATTTAATTTTGTTAATTCTGTTAATAAAGGTTTAAATTCTATGAATAGCCCAATCTATTGATTTTTTTGGATTCTTCAGAGTTAAACAGCTATCCCATTAGATTTATGCCTTTTTCCAGAGTTTTCTTCCTAATCTCCTTCCCTCTCAATTGGTTCTAAATTCGTGAATTCTTAGGCCACTGCCAATAATTGGGAATGAAGAAGTCCCCTTACTTCTAGAAGGGTCTTTCTCGCTCAGTGGCCTTCAGCTCCCGGTGTTTCCTTGGCATTTGTGTGTGATCGCCAGACTGTTCTAAGTGGTGGCAGATCTGCAGGTGTGGATCGTGGCATTGGGACCCATGGAGGTGCCACCATGTTACAGTGGCTAAAATTTGTTTTAAAATACTTCAGCATATACACTGTGATATTTTGTATCCACTTTCCAAATTAAGCCAAAACCTAGGAGGTTTTGGTAATCCGGAAGGCACAGTCAAGGTGTGATCAAGTAGGATTAAATCAGAAACAATTACAGTCCAGAGGTGCCTCATCAAAACAGCATTTTGCTAATCAGCATAGGGGATGTCAGAAAGGGACTTTATTGGAGAAACTAGTAATTTAGTTTGTTAATAAACTGGATTACTTAGCATGACGATTCTTAGAAATGAGGTCTCACTGGGGATGTTAAAGGGATTCAAAATATGCAGACTGAAAATACCTTAAAGGTACCCCTCTTATATGTACAGGGGTAAGAATTTGGGAAAACCTAAAATTTCTCTTGATCCCTAAATAGTTGCTCAACTATTGGCATAGCAAGATTTCTGAATGATAGCAACTAGAAGCCGTAGGCTCTGAAGAGTCTGCTCCTTGTGAACATTTCCTGCAGTGTGTGATTGAGTCCACTGAAAGGTACAGAGCTAGAGTCTCATCGAGCTAACAGGATGGTATCATCTCTATGACGCACATGTGCGTCATAAACATCTGTCTGGGTGGCAGAAGTTGGCCTGTGATTGCTTTCTGTAACCTGACAGATTATAAGGGTGTAGTTAAATCTCACTTTCTCAAACTTCTTTAGTGGCTACGGTTTTCCAGCAAAGACAGCCTAAATGTTGGATATGACCAAACTGGCTTAAGTCAGTTCACAAGGAGACTGTCCTTCCCTGATTCCCAATAAGGACAGGAAGTCTTCACTCTTGATGTGTCTTTCATCTTGGTCTAGGATCCCTGGTGAGCTCTCCTTATTATCTTTCATACATCACTCGAAAACCACTATAATCTTCCCCCATGCCACTCCTGAACCTTCGAACCTGGTAGGAGGGGAGCTTCCTGTACCTTCTGTGGGACAAAAAATTGAATGTGGGAAATCATGTCAGCTAATATCACATATCACCCCTAATACTTTTTTTTTTTTAAGATTTTATTTCTTTACTTAGAGTGCTTGTAAGCAGGGGGAGGGGCAGAGGCAGAGGGAGAAAGAATCTCAAGTGGACTCCACGCTGAGTGCGGAGCCTGGTGCAGGGCTCCATCTCACAACCCTGAGACCATAACTGGAGCAGTCAAGCGTGGGACGCTGGACCCACTGAGCCACCCAGGCGCCCCTCATCCCTGATACCGTTAACATCTATACAGAAGCTAAACGCAATAACAGGAAGGCTTGGAGGCAGCTCTGGGGATCAGCCGCGCTGTTTGGGCCCCTCAACGGGTGAAGATTCAGGGAACAGCAGCGGACAGAACAGCTGAAGTAGGTACCAGTTGAATGCTGTAACATTGGTGTGGCGTCTCCTGACGTGGCTTCTTGGCACTGGAAGTTAATAATGAGGTGGCACAAACAACTCCAGCCCGGTGACCTAGCAAGTGGGAAGGGGCTCCAGAAATAGCCAGGGAAACTTCGAGATGGGTGCTGAGATCCCGCAGCACTGTGGATGGGGCCCACCCAGCCAGCGAAGTCAGTGAGCATTATCAGTGCTAATGTAACTGAGGACATTAGGGTTATGTTTTCTCAGGTCTTGGAGCCAACATATTTAGTAACTGCTGGGGGCCCCTTTAGGACTTTTGGGGCCCCTCGGCGCTTTTGCTTCCCTGGGCTCCTTCCTCCATTAAAAAAAATATATTAAAAATGACATTGTACAACTTCATGAGTATAAAGTGAAGAAAAATCGAGGCTGGATTCATTATACTATGTTCGTTTTTTTCTTCTGATTTTGAAAGAAGTAAAAATTAAATAATTTGTGTGGGTTCCTAAAAGTATTGTGGGGCCCAGGCACTTTGCCCACTGTGACTAATGGATGCATTGTCCTGTGGTTTTTTCCAGCAGCTTCTCTCTTCTTCCCTCACTTATAGCCCCTCCTGACTACACTGGTTTCTATCCAAATCGGCCTTTTCACTAAGACTGGAACACTGCCTGTAAGTTGGCTATGTTTAGTCATTTGCCAGATATTTAAAAGAGGCAGTCATTAAATTATCAAATTGTTGTTTTCTAAAATGGGTTTGCCACTTTGAAAAAAAAAAAACCAACTATACACTCAAAACAAGTTTTCTTACAAGTAGGAAGCTATAGTTTTCTAGAAGTTCCTGTGCACTAACCCTAAGGATTTTTTAGTTTGTTTCCTAAATCCCAAACCCAGGTTGTTTGTGTGGGATCCAGAACCAGGGAGTGCAGTCCTGTGGGCTGTTATAATCAGAAAACACCATAGTCAACTGAGTCAACCTAACCCTCCCGCCAGTCCCCCACTGGGGTGACTAGTTCTTCCACGATGAGGAGGCTGGGGAGGCACTGCCAGAACAGTGGCTTTCAGATAAAAAAAAAAAAAGCAAAATAAAAACCCACCATGTTTTCAAAAAAGAACATTTCCCTTAGATTTCTGTGTTTGTCCTCTGCTCTCCCCATGTCGTTTACATTATATGAGGAAAAGGTTAGTGGATAGGGCTGATTTCTTTAGGAAAGGGGGAACATCAATCCACTCCCGTCTGAGTGAAGAAAACAAAATAAAGGAATATTCTTATAATCACCTAGAAATATCAAGTAGGAGTCAGAAGGAAACCAGTCACCGACGTAAGATACAGGGTGCTATGTAGAAAGTGGATCTGAGTGTGTGTGAGCCTCCTGAGAACATTTAAGCTCATCAACGCCCTTTCTCCTAGGGTGCAAGAGTTAAGGACAGCATGGCAATTATTTGGCTCATACTTGCCCGTTCAGTCTCACGACTGACGTGTTATTTCCTGTACTTGGCTTCAGCCACCTTGAAGTTTTCGTTCTTCCTTGAGCATGAGAATACATTCTTCCAACTCAGCAGGACACACATCACTACTTCTGCCTGGGATGTGCCCTCTCCCCTGACACCTACTGCCTCATCTGAGCACCCTCTCCTTGTCCTTCCAGACACAGCCACCACGCTCCCATGGGAATGCATTCATTCTTCTATTATGGCACTTACCAAGGAAGATGGCAATTTATTTGTTTATAAGTCTGTCTTTTCTTCCTACCCAGCCAGACTGGAATTGCCTACATTATATGTTGTGCCCCGTCAAGGATCACAAAGCAAGTGTGAAGGACTAACACACACGAGAGCAGTGTGCTCAGCAGGTGTTCACAGTGGGGATGATGGAGAAGGTGACCATGGTTCCCAATATCATGGCTCTCCTTTTTGTTTTCTTAAAGATTTTATTTATTCATTTGAGAGAGACAGAGATAGCGAGAGAGAGCACAAGTGGGGAGGAGAGGGAGAAGCAGTTTACCTGCTGAGCAGGGAGCCCGATGTGGGACTCAATCCCAGGACCCCGGGATCATGACCTGAGCAGAAGGCAGACCCTTAACCAACCGAGCCACCCAGGTGCCCTATCATGGCTCTCCTGAGGCTCATAATTCTGCATGGGACAGAACTGAGAAAGCACAGCAGGACTCAGGAATTCACTCAAAAGGAAGCACGGAGAGATAAAGAGAGAAAACACACACATAGCTGGAGTTCCTGGAGATGAGAAGAGAATGAAGTGGAACAGAAAAAAATATTTGATGTAAGCCAAGGACGAACACTTGCTTGAAATAATGAAAGCGTTTAGTCTCCACAATGAGAAATCACATCCTGTCCTTAGGAAAAACTAAAAGAAGAAAAGTTGCTGAATGTCAAGACTAAAGAAAGAATCTGATGGGTTTCAAAGCAGCAAAAGCAAGTCTATAGAGGACACTTAACACCCACAGCATACTTCCGCCCAGCACCGCTCAGCACCAGAAATCAGGACACAGCATTTACTGTGTTGTCAGGGAACACTGCCCCCAAGCTGCTCTACCTGTCAAACAAGAACTTAGGGACCAGGCTACAGCGACCACCTGTCTCTGTTTACTGGGGACCGAGGGGTTATCTGGGACACAAGACTTTCAGTGCTAAAATCCAACAGAGAAACAAGGATGGTTAATCACTATGTATTCAACACTCATGAACCTTTCATGAAAAGGAAACAAAAATGATTTGGGGAGGAAAGAAAGGTTTGTTGACAACATCTAGCCAATCAAGAGAAGAATCAAAATTAAGAGATCAGAAATATAGAAGGTTTAGTACAAGAAATGGAAAGAACCATCAGATTTATAATATAAGTATATCATATAAAATAAGCATGTGTGTACGTGTGTGTGTGTGTCTGCTTATGGGAATACATGTATGCAGGTAAGTAAGGAAAACTCACCTGTATCTCCAGGAAGAAAAAGCAACCATTATGCCCGAGCCTCCTTACCCATGAGGAGCAAGAGAATACATTTGTGTTACTAAAAACTTGAGTAATGTCTAGAATTGTTGAATCATTATATTGTACACCTACAACTAATATAACATTGTATGTTAATTATGCTTGAGTTAAAAAAGATAAATTAAAAAAATAAAAAGCTTTTGAATTTAAAAAACAAAAACAAAAACAAAACTAATGGTCTGGGATGCCTGGGTGGCTCAGTCGGTTAAGCGTCTGCCTTCAGCTCAGGTCATGATCCCGGGGTCCTGGGATCGAGCCCCACATCAGGCTCCCTGCTCAGAGGGGAGTCTGTTCTCCCTCTCCCTCTGCCCCTCCTGCTTGTGCTCTCTCTCTCTCTCTCTCTCTCTCAAATAAAATCTTTAAAATAAAACAAAATTTAAAAAATAAATTAAAAAAAACTGATGGTCTATTAACATGTTTCAGACAGGTTCACCAAAAAAATGTTAATAGCATATTGTGGGAGGGGAGGGTAAGATGCTTTCTTTTCTTCATTCCCTCCCCCTCCATAGTGTTTGCATTATAGTTTATCAATTATGTCAATTACCATTTGTAATAATAATTCTAAAATATAGTTTAAATTAAAAGGGAAAAGATACTTAATGCCACTGAATTGTATGCTTAACAATGGCTTAAAACGTAAATTTTGTGATATACCTTCTAACAAGAGAAGGAAAGAAAGACGAAAGAAAGAAAAGAAAGAGAAAAGAGGAAGAGAAAGAGAGGGGCAGGAAAGACAATCTTAGATTAATAAATGTGGGACTAAAAACAAATGTATAAAAATTGATCTACTTTTCCTAAAATTGTCCAATTGTCGATGTGATATGTGCTGAAAAGAAAAAAGCCACCTGGACAACTAAAGAGCCTTAAGCAATGAAAGGCAAAAAGAGCAATCTTTGGTGACAGTGTTTCTTTGCCCCATTCCTGCTTACAAGTTAGTTCTGTGGTTGGGTGAATGGAAGCCCCGGCCAGGCTTGCTGATCCTAAATTTGCAAAAAGCATCTCTGCATTTGAACCTCGCAGGCTGTTCCCAGGGGCTGCCAAGCCAGCAGCAGGATATATCTGGACCTATGCCCACATTGTTATGTCCCACATATGTTACATGTTTATTTTCCATTAAGACAAAATGAAAATGTCCCAGACCTGGGATCCATGAGGCATTGGAACCCGCACCAGCAACCTTCCCTTGGCCTCGTGCCCGCAGGAGTAGGGAGGGAAGAAGGGGTCAGGGTGCACACACTAGACCGTTGAGGAGATGGATGCTAGGGCTGAAGCAGCTTGCACAGAAGCCAGGTTGGAATCATCTAGCAAAGCAGAGCTCCCGTCCCGTTAGCTGCCTTATCCTTCCAAGGGCATTACGTTGAGGAGGCCCTGCCTGACCTGCCTCTTGCCTTTCTCTCTCCAGCTTCATTTCCTGGCCCCCCTGTGTCAGTCACACAGGACTTCTGCACCCAGTGGCCTTCACCCTTGTTGCCCCCCCTGCATGGAGGGGACAAGAACTGATGCAGACGTTTGGCCATAGTGTTTTCTTTTCAGCATGGTAAAATACACATGGCATAGAATTTACCATTTTAACCAATTTTAAGTGTATAATTTGGTGGCATTAAGTACATTCACAGTGTTATGCTTGACATAACCTTTTGATGAAGGAGACGTTTTAGAAAATATTTTATTTATTTATTTGAGAGAGAGAGAGTACAAGTGGAGTAAGGGGCAGAGGGAGAGGCAGACTCCCCGCTGAGCAGAGAGCCCGATTCAGGGCTCGATCTCAGGATACCAGGATCATGACCTGAGCTGAAGGGAGACCCTTAACCGACTGAGCCACCAGGTGCCCCGATGCAGGGGACATTTTGAGGCAGCCTACTTGATGCTCTAATTTTCCCCCAACTTTTTTTATTCTTAAAAATTCCCAAAGAACCGGGCAATGAACAGCCATTCACCTAGATTCTCCATTGGTTCACATTTTCCTTCATTTCTTGCTCTCTCCCACTGTGTATACTAGTTTGGTTTTGCTGAAGCATTTGAGATTAAGTTACAGATACTAACCACCTGGAGTTAGCACAGACCCCACAAGTAGAAGGGACAGTCCCCAACAAAACTGCCTTCACTTCAAATGTCAGCTGTAAATTCAAGGGATCCCCAGGCCACCCACACTTTTACTGATTGGCTGCAAATTCAGGGGTTCATAAGACCCCCTTAAGTTCAATAATTCAGTAGAATGACTCATAGAGCTCAGAAAAGTGCTGTTGTAGGGAAGGAAAAATAATTTTCCTTCTACCCTTCTAGGTTCTTGGCCAAGACCCTCCCCTCCTCCCACACATACATAATAAAAGATTAACAGGAGAAAAAATAACAGATGTTTAATAACATCTCACAGGAGAGACCCAGAATTAAATAATTCCCCCACGTGCCCAAGCCACCATCTTAACTATTATCTCCAGCTTAAGAGCAAAAGAAGATGTAAGAAGTGGGGGGACCAATTATGGGAGGTTATCAAGCAAAACACAGGAAACAAGGGTAAGGTTGTTTTGAAGATCTAAGTCTCTGCCTTCTCCGCTGATAAGAGTTTCTAGAGATTTAGTCATCCTTCTCCTCTGGTAGAGAGAGAGCCACCCTTACAAATGGAGATTTCCTTTAGACATGTAAGTGTCTCTTACAAAAGAGTAACTGCTACTCGGTTTTCAGAGCTTTCCCCCAAGTCTGTGTTTTTAAGAAAGTAACCAGGTCAATATAATCCTTATGCCAAAGAGGCATATTTTGAGATGGAAAATTCTGCTCCCCTTCACTATATTTGTTACTACACTTTTATTATAAAGGATACAATGTAGGAACAGGTAAATGAAGAGACAGACAGGGTGAGGTCTGGTCTTGAAGGTAGGGCTTCTGTGCCTGTCCTGGGACATCAATATGTTCACCAGCCAGGAGAGGTCACTGAGCTTCAGTGTCGAGATTTTTTATTGGAATTTCATTATGTAGGCATGCTTGATTGAACTGTTGGCCACATGATTAAACTCAGTCTCTAGCCCTTTTGCCTTCCCCAGAAAATGGGCTGGCTCAAGGTCTTGATCCTCTAATCATGTGGTTGGTCTTTCTGGTAACCAGCCCCTAGCCTGAAGCTATACAGGAGTCCACCATGAGTCACCCTGTTAGTGTAAACTCTGGTGCAATCCAAGGGGTTCTTGAGTATCAGAGACACTTCTATCACTCAGGAAAAGTCAAGGGTTTTAGGAGCGCTATGCCAGCAACCAGGGACAAAGACCAGGCAAATCCTTTATTTTGCAACAACCACCTAGGTCATTTTGTTTCCTTCTCAGCTTATTATATCATGAGGCGCATAGTGTCAGTTTGTCCTATCATTTCTGATATAAAATTTGGTGATGTTTGCCATTTTTCTTCTTTGTAAAGATATTTAAGCTTTTGTAATTAACAAGTAATATTATGTGTGATATTCTAAATATCCAATTTCTCCACAACTTTTCACTCAAAAGTATTAACATTTATTTATAATTGTTGGCTGGATCAGCTATTGCAAAATGGTTATCTTCTAATTCAGTAGTATCATTTACATTTATTCGTTGGCATTTTTCTGTAAAGAAGAACCTTCTCCTTGCCCTCTCCCACTCCATTTATGTTTTAAAATAATGTATCATTAGGAACTCACGGGTTCTCTTACTCTTATTTTTATTTTTATGCTCAAATTATCCCACACTGGGCCAGCGAGAGCCCCTTCAAGCTCTATTGCACACTTAACTGGTAATAAAAACAATTTTTAAATCAACACACTTTTGTCAAAACTGAAGTTTCAAAATATTCCCTAAATAAAAAGAACCCAATCAAGGTGACTGCCTCAAAATGTCTTTGCTTTAGCCTTGTCACTGATATTATAGGTCACTTGTATCAAAATAGCTTTTTTTTCCTTCTCTCACTTGGTTTATCTTTTTAATAAAGTATTATAATGATCTCATGAACTCCCAACCCCTTTCCTTGATGACTCCTGCCTCGAATCTCCATCTAAATGCCACTTCCTGGGGCATTCTCAATTCAAACTGATTTCCATACTCCTATGATATGTTTCCATTACCTCCTGTCCTTTCTCTTGTTTATTACACACTCACATTTGGAATTACCTGTTCCATGTCTATCTAACTTAACTGACTGTGAGCTCAACAACAACAGTGCTGAAGTTGATTACACCTCATAGAGTCTGACATTAAGTCAATATGTCAAAGAAATATTTTGAAATTAATTTTCTCTTTGGCTCCAAAATTTCTTCCAATCCATAAACTCAGTATAATGCACTCTTTTAATTCTAAAAGTGAAGAAATTTTTCAAGAAAAATCTCTGTCAGACTTCCCTCATGTCTCACGAACTTGATGGGTCACTAAGCTCAAAGGAGGTCATTGTCAAGAGGAGTAAGGTTGACATGACACACAGTTTTTAAAACTTGCCTCATGACCTATTAGTGAGTTGGGAAATCAAATTTAGTGGGTCAGAATCATCATTAAAGAAAGAAATAGAAGAAACATATCAAACTATAATGCACATTGTAAAGGTAGGTATTGTTTTTTTAAGCATCTTTTCAATTTTCTGTAAAAAGTATATAGAATGCACATGTGTGTGCTATGTTGCCATGTGGAATTTGTTTCATTCTCTGAGTTACAGTCTAAGAAGTTTGTAGTCTCAGATTTAATTCTGAGCTAGGGAGAGAGCCACCCTCTTTGATGGCGAGAGACCTGAATAGAATATAGGTCTTATTAGTTAGGAAGAGGGGAAGAGCAGATATTGAATACTCACAGCAGCAGAAATTTCTACATCTCCTGATATATATATATATCTCTTTTTTCTTTCGGGGTGAGTTCTCCATATTTCCCTACTCCACTTGATGAAAACACACCATTTTGCCCAAGTCGAAGGATCACAGATTACATACAAACAAAAATCTTCTGTTGTTGTTCAATTAGGAGGAACTAAAACACAAAAGAAAAATTATTGGTTCTCTTTTGGAGATAGGCAACAGAAACAGGAACAATGACCCTGAAAATAACTGCCAGACTTAGAAAAAAAGAAATCAGTTCTGTATTTCAGATAGACATTAACAGGTACGTAATCTGACAAAACAGAGAATGTTTGTACTCATCAATGCAGTCTCACCACACCGACATTAATTAAAACTGTAATATAAAATATGAGGTCCCGGCTAATTGGTTGTGTAAGCTGTTAGCCAATGGTCTATGAATGTAGAATCAAAACCTTTGAAGATAAGAAAGGAATTTTGTTGCTGAATACTGTTTCCCGGCACTTGCCTTGTTAAATCAAGTTCTCCTTCATAGCAATGAACGGACTTAATTTCAGTCAACTTAGAATTCACAATTTTGGTACAAGAATCATTTCTAAATGTCAGGTAACAAAGACATTTCACAAGCCTTAGAAATGGCATTTAACAAAGTTTACAACTAAACGTGGAGGTCAAATTTCTTAAATCCAAGAATCAGATTTCTTCAATCAAAACCTGTGAGGTTGTGTGATCCTCTAACACATGAAGAGAGTCTTGCACTCTGTCCTATGTTCCCTTTAGTGCAAGGATGTCCTGAGTGATCTACCTCATGGCTCCTCACAGGACAGGAAGAGACTGGATTTGACTGGACAGTTCCCAGATAAACACAGTATCAAACTGGTCTGTTTCTAATTTGGTCGGAGGTTTCTGCAACAAAAGCTTCTTTTTTACCTTGGTTGTTTTCTTTACTAGAAAATTCGTGGGACTTACACAACCACCCCATTGACTTGTGTATGTGTAGAATAATCTTTGAGGGACGTTTTTTGCATCATACCTGGTTATAAGGAGTCAGTTACATTTTTGGCTGAAGATCGGACTACTCAATTGGTAGACATAAAGGCATATTTGTTTCACATCTGTACCAAAGAATGTTTAAAGTAGAGAGGGGGCAGGTGTGGGAACCCAAAACAAAACAACCCACTCCAGGATCTATTTTATAGCCTAGAATAAAAATCCCCCTTTTCTCCTTCCAGATTAATCTCTATGCCAGCTGACTTTTGGAAACTTACACATAAACATTTACTTAAACTTAAGGTCATGCTGCAACTTAGAAGAAACTTGGAAATTCCATCTTTGATGGACACAGCTGTTAACCAAGAATTTGCTGGATTTCATGGTAAATATAAGAGGCTTTTAAAAAAGTTCAAATGTCTTAAAATGCAGCATGAGAATACTACAAAAGTATAGAGTGTCTCTCTTCTAGATTCATCCCATGTTCTTGAGACTTCTGAATAATTTTGCATTTCCCTGGTTAGATTTTGTAGTATTTTCTGTCCAAACAATTTAAGCAACCTCCTCAACTTCACTGTTGCTTCTCTACCCTGGTTGGAGGTGTCAAGTATGGCCTCGGTGTACCTTGGACTCCGGCGTTAGAGAATTCTTCCAACCCAGGTCCAGTAAGGTCCATGCCTTTAAAATCACAGGATCACAAACACCAAGTCTGGAATACGATTGCTTGTCAGAGCTAATGACATTTTCTAGGTGTGTTTGGCTTAACGGAAGGAGGAATTCAGGAATACAGGGAATGGGGGAGGGGTATATGTAGTAATAATGGTTACAATGTATTCCCTGCTTACCCTGTCCTGGGCACCGAATGACATTTTATTTTATTTTATTTTTTTATTTTTTAAAGATCGGTTTATTTATTTTGAGAGAGAGAGAGAGCACGGGAGGGAGGGGCAGAGGGAGAGAGAGTCTCAAACAGACTCTGCGCTAAGTGCCAGGTTGGTCACGGGGCTCGACGCCATGACTCTGAGATCACGACCTGAGCCGAAACCAAGAGTCAGTTCCTTAACTGACTGTGTCACCCAGGCACCCCCCAAACAACATTTTACACATATTATTTCATTTTAATCTTTACCTGTGACATAGGTATTATTTATCATTTAAAGATCTTAGAACTTAGGTAAAATGACCAACAGCACACATCTAGTATACTCTTCATTTTAGCCTTCTTGAGGATGAAGACATTTTGTTGCTCCTCATTATATCTTCAAAATTCATGACCAGGCTTGGGATGTAGGAGGACGTCAATAAACATTTATTGAATGAATGAACACATGAACAAATGTATTAATCAAAGTACAAGAGCCAGGGTTAAAATGTGGGTCTATTCTCTGATTCTCTTCCCGCCATATTCCACAGGGTCCTCACAGGGGAGGACTGGCTCTCTTTCTAGCATGTTGGCTTCTCAGAGTGTCTATTGGCTCCTCTTGCTGCTGGTGAGGCAGCAGAGAGGCCCACAGATGGACAGCAGCCGACATCTGCAAACTCTGGCTTTTGATTTCTGTCTGGGGCTTCTTCCAGGTATTTCCTCCTAGAAAGCCCTGTATTTTGCAAACTTTGAGCCTTCTGTCCCAGGGAAATGATAAAGGTGGCATCACAGGGAAACAAATTGGTGGTGAGAGTCGACAGAAGGAAAGGGAAACCCAATCTCAAACCTAGAGACTCCACGAGAAGTCACAAACTTTTGAAATGGTGCAACCATGGGGATTTCCTCTTTCCAGTATTACTGCTGGTGGTCAGCAAGCCCTTCAACTTGCTGAGAAACAGAGGGTGGGAGGAGAAAGGGAAATCACACAGTGCAAATTAACATCCAGATGAGGGGGTCAGAAATAATATCAGTAATACCCATAATCCTTGTAGTTGAAAGAGACAGTACTATTTGTGTTGTCAATGACGGGGCTGGGAGAAGGGAAAGGAGCATGGTGACTCCTTCCCATCCAAGACTTCGGCACCCAACTAGGTAACTTGGCAGTTTTCTGTTTAGAATTCCATGGAGCAGAATGTGGAGATTTCTGGGAATTGGCTGAGCTTTCTCTCCAAAGCAAAACACGAAGGTGAATTGGAAGAAAAAGTGTGGCAGAGAAGGAAAAGGTGCCAGAGCCCCAGGGGCTTGGGATTCTGGCTTGGGATATGCTATCACCACCTCAAAGGGAGAAACGGAGCTCTGGGCATGGGTTGTGCAGAGGAGGCAAGAGGCTGCCCATTGCAATGGAACCCCGTTTGGTGCCAGAGAGAGCTGAATTTGAATTTCTATCCTATCAAGTACTGGTTTTGTGTTCTTTTTGTTGTTGTTTAAAGTTTTGGGTTTTTTTTTAATATCTATACCCAAGGCGGGGCTTGAACTCGCCACCCTGAGATCAAGAGTCACACAGTCTTCCGCCTGAGCCAGCCAGGTGCCTCTGGTTTTGTGTTGTAGAGTGAGTCTCCCAGCATCCCTGAGCAGAACCCATAACTGCCAGTTTGGTCCAGAAAACCAGTATAAAATGTACTCTCTAATTGCCATTGTCCTTCATGTCTGGCTGACAGGTGGATTTTCTTAACAATGCATCTTCCTGGTAGCTTTCTATTTCCGTTATTCTCACTAAATATATGTGCTGCTCTGTTATTTCCCTGCTGCTGAAGCAGCGTGTATAATGTCAAGAAGCATATGGACAAGTATTTTCATCACACAATTAAAGAGACCATTATTTAAAGATTTTACCTTCTAATTCTGGTTGCTCAGAAGATGCTGCCTTAGGCACCCTTCTTGCATTACTTCCTTTCCTGATACTCAGTTTCTTCCTCTGCATACTGGAGGATAAACAATCTTTACCTTGCTTGGTATGTATTAGATTCTAAATAAACAGTAGCTGTAGTAATAATGATGGTGGGGATCATAGGGGTTCCGTGTGGCTGAAGTCTTTCGAAAGCAGAACGTACTAGCAGAACATACTAGCATTCTTCAGGACTGGTCAGGTGCTGCTGCTGTCCATATAGCAGAGAGAGCTTTCCTTCTTTTTTTTTTTTAAGATTTTATTTATTTAGAGAGAGAGAGAGTGGGAGCAGGGGGAGGAGCAAAGGGAGAGGGAGGGACTCTCCAGCAGACTCCCCACTGAGCGAGAAGCCCATGCTGGGCCTTGATCCCACAACCCTGAGATCATGACCCAAGCCCAACCCAATAGTCCAGAGCTTAACCGACTGAGCCCTCCCACCCCCCAGGGCACTCCAAGAGAGCTTTCTTCTTGGACCGCAGAGTCAAAAACAGAGTTGCCTTCTATAACCACTGTCCTGTGAATAACTTTTTAACACATGGTGTTGAAAAGTTTTAGCACTTTTTTGCAAGCCTTTTTTTTTTATGTTACAAGTTTGTACCTAAGACACAATAACTATATACTAAGAACTGCTCTTTTGACATTATGGTTTTAGGCAAAGACACATACACCAATTAACTTGACACAACAGTTTCTAATCAGATAACATCTTTGTGCACTTCATTCGGGTGGAACCCAGACATTTTGCACTCCAAGAGAGCTTTCTTCTTGGACCGCAGAGTCAAAAACAGAGTTGCCTTCTATAACCACTGTCCTGTGAATAACTTTTTAACACATGGTGTTGAAAAGTTTTAGCACTTTTTTGCAAGCCTTTTTTTTTTATGTTACAAGTTTGTACCTAAGACACAATAACTATATACTAAGAACTGCTCTTTTGACATTATGGTTTTAGGCAAAGACACATACACCAATTAACTTGACACAACAGTTTCTAATCAGATAACATCTTTGTGCACTTCATTCGGGTGGAACCCAGACATTTTGCTTTGCATGAGTGAGCCAGGCAGGAAGGGTGAGTGGATAGCATCCTCCAGGACCCTTCAGTTCCCTTACTCATGTAGAGTGTTGCCAAATGTTTCAAGGCAATCTTGGGTTTAGTCTTTGTCTAGCTCTACCTGTGTTTTTCAGTGCTATAATCTTATTTTTAAGTGCATTTTGAGTGTCAGATAACCATGAAACACAAAAGTTGAAAAAAGTATGAAAAATTATTTTTTAAAAAAGAATACACATCCCAGAGGGTGACTGCCCCCCAATTACCTTCTTCTACCACCCACTCTCAAGACTTTTCTTCCTCATTCAATGACTAAAATAATTTTTTACTAATTTACATTTCATATACAGTATCTTCTTATTGACTTTCAATTTATCCTCTATTACTTAGACTTGTTTCCAATGATATATTTTTCTGTTTGTGGAAATCACTTGGATATATTGCTTGGGTTGAGCTAGACCATATCATAATTTTTTTTTCCATTAAAATTCATGGAGATCTTTTTTTCATATAATGGCTTCTCAGAGCATGAGGGTTCATAGGATGAGTTGAAGTCATTAGGGGTGAAGGATAGATTGGGGAGGTAAACAAAAGGATTTATGTTCTAGATGTGATATGTTCTATCAACTCCAAGGGCTGAAGCCTTTGGTGAGGGGAGAGCAGAGAAAGACCATAGAGAAGTCTCTCAATGAGAAAAAAACATAATAAACTTAGACAAGAACACTGTACTCTTTCATATTCTAGCCTCGTTCATATTCTAGCCCTTCTCAAATCTCTTACACAGTTTCTTCCTGCTTTTCCTGACCTCTACATGTGAGGGTCCTAGGCAGTAGTGTGCTGCTTAATGTTTAACATTGGCTCCATGGGGAACAAAAAACGCCTGGGGTGTGGCCTTCACCAATGTACACAATGCAAATATTTCCACTATGGCTGATTTCCAGCTATTAGCATGCTGCTGTTCATGGGGGTTGGGGAAGAGTTGTGCTCCACCAACTCTCACTAGCAGCCTAGCATCAGTTCCAGCTCGCCACTGGCCCAAGGGTTTAGCAATCAGGTCCTTTTCTTTATTTGTAGTGATTTCCTAGGTGATCTCACCAAATTCCATGGCTTTAAATACCTTCCATATGCTGATGTGTCCCAAATTAGATCTGATGCCCAATCTCTTCCAATTTGCACATATTCCTATCCAACTGTCAACATGACAGCCTCATTTGGATGTCTAACGCATGTGAAATTTAACAAGAACCAAACAGAACTCCTGATTTCACCAGGGCTTGCCTCCAAGTCTTTCACCGCGTCAGCAGACGGCATCATCGTCCACCCCGTCACTCAATACTAAACCCTTGGAATCACCCTGGGCTCTTTCTTTCTCTCCTCCCCGACACCCAACTCTTTATTAGGTCTTATTAACTATGCTTTTAAGATTTGCCCCAAATCACACTGATGTATATGTACCATCTCTGGTCTCTGCCGAGTGATCTAGGCATGATTTCTCTCTTGTGGTAGCATCCCTGCCTGCACTCTGTTCCTTGACAGTCAATTCTCTACCTGGCAGCCAGACTGAGCCTTTATTTATTTATTTATTTTTAATTAAAAAAAATTTTTTTTGAGAGAGCAAGTGGGAGTTAGGGAGGGGTAGAGGGAAGAAGGAGAATCTTAAGCAGACTCCATGCCCAGTGCAGACCCTATTGCTGGGCTCGAACCCATGACCCTGAGATCATGACCTGAGCTGAAAACAAGAGTCAGGTGCTTAATCCACCGAGTCACCCAGGTGCCCCCAGACGGAGCCTTTAAAACAAATCAGATCCCATCACTCCCTTGCTTAACCCCCCCTTGCCCCGTGAACTTTCCATCGTATTCAGAATAAAATTCAAACCCTGCCACCTCCAGTGAGGCTCTCCTGCTTCATCTGGTCCTTGCTACCCCTCCACTCTCAACTCTTTCCACTCCACCATCTGCTTCACCTGCTTCAGATGCACTGGCCTGCTTGCTGTTATCAACACACCGGCTTATTCTAGCCCTGGACATTCACATTTCTGTCCCCTCTGCATAGAAATCTCTCCTGAGAGCCCTATCCACATCTTAACACAATTCATTCACCTCATTCAGGTTCTTACTCAAATGCTACCTCTTTTTTTTTAAACTTTTTTAAAAGATTTTATTTATTTATTTGAGAGAGAGAATGAGATAGAGAGAGCATGAGAGGGGGGAGGGTCCGAGGGAGAAGCAGACTCCCTGCTGAGCAGGGAGCCCGATGCGGGACTCGATCCCAGGACTCCAGGATCATGACCTGAGCCGAAGGCAGTCGCTTAACCAACTGAGCCACTCAGGCGCCCTCAAATGCTACCTCTTAAAGGAAGTCTTCCTTGATTACCATATCCCAAAGAGACCCCTCCACCCTCCTCACCAACCTGTACCTCCATCTTCTTCCCATGCTTTTTTTTTTTTTTTTTAGTAATCTCTACCCCTAGCCTGGGGCTCGAACTCGTGACCCTGAGATCAAAAGTCTCATGCTTTACTGACTGAGCCAGCCCGGCACCCCACCGTGCTAAATTTTTCTTTAGAGCACATATTGCTATCGAATTTATGTTATTTTTTGATTTGTGTCCATGAAGGCAGGTATTTTGTTTTGTTGAGTGCTAGATTCCCAGCACCTATAAAGGTAACTTCCATACTGGGGGTGCTTAATAAAGACTTAATACATAAATATTATGAGAAATGGAACCATGAACTCCCACACAGCTTACGGTCTGTGTATCAGGGGTTGCAAACTTTTTCTGTAAAAAGCCCGATAGTAACTCTTTGTGGCCATAGCATCTGTGTCACAATTACTTAACTCTGCATTTGTACTATGAAAGCAGCCACAGAAAATACTGTAAAGAATGAACATGGCCATGTTCCAATGAAGTGTTACTCATAAAAACAGGCGGCAGTCCGCCTTTGCCCTTTGGGCTGCAGCCTAAGGACTTGAGTCTTGATGACTATGACAGTACTATTCCGCTATCTTCATCAACACGAACTTCCTCTTCCACCACCTTCCTCACCTGGCCTTTCTATTTCAGGAAATTCTTGCTCAAGATAATAAAAGTTGCAAAGAACTTTGGAAAAACCCAATTGACTGAACCGCAGACTGCCCAGTCTTCCATTGAATAGCATCACATGACAATTTTCCCTGCAACATCCTCTAAAACTTACTATAAAACCCTCCCCTGGCTGTGTTTACCCATCCTAAACCAGGATATCACAAACCTGCACTGAAAGACCTGCCTTCCACTAGACTTCAAAACCTCATGAATACCCCAGCTTGACTCTCTTGCTCTCAGAGATGCTGCTAAGACTATCATGGTGGTCTCCGTGAGAATGCAGAGCAGTAACCTCAGAGCTATTTGTTGGTGTTTCCAAGGAGTCAGCCATAATGCAGGACAATCCCAGAGGAGGTTAACATGATTAGTTGTGCTATCATGATTTCTTGGTCCTAAAATTAAAGGACATGTTCATTCATTCACTCATTCAACAAATATGCATCGGGATCTTATTACACATCTGCCCTCATACCAGCCTGTCTTGATAGGAATGCGTAAGTACAAATTAGGCAGCTTTGATCCCCCCTCCTCCCTCCCCCCCCCCCCCCGGTGATGAATGACTTTCATGTTTGCTTTTTTGAACCTTAAAAAAATGATGTTGCCAGGGCTTTTAATGGAAAGAAAAATGGACTCATTAAAAATGAGGACTTCTTGGTTTGCTCTAAGGTTTTTATATCTCTTCTCCAGTCTCCAAAGTTCGTTGATCCAGCAGTCTGCAGCTAGGGGTGCATATGGCCAAGAGTTTTCTGGAGGAATGCCAGGCACGGCTGAAACATCAACTTCCTGACTACTGGGGGGGAAGGCAGCCCTCACTGCCATCATCGTCCATAAAAACTCTGGAATTTATTTGCACAAAGAGCTCATTGAGAGCTCACGGCTCTGCTACAGCGATTCCTTTATTCTCATGGAGGAAGCCTCAGAAAAACCAGCTTGTGCCATTTCTGCAAATGCAGGGCTCAAAAGTCTGTGCCTGGTGGGGAATCAGCAGGCCTGGCTTCCCACATGGGTGGAGGCAACCGAGCAGGCCTGGGGAGAGAGCCCAAGACTCGAGTCAGGGCCTAACTCTGCCAACTGAGGCAAGCCACCGAGCCACCCAGGGCCTCCCTGTCCTCATCTTGGAAATGCAGATGGGAAAAAAGCAGCTGCTCACCTCCAGGCAGCTTGTGTTAATCAGCTGACAACACAGAGATGAAATTGTGGTATAGACTCAGAATCTTGTCGCCAATGACAGTCGTTCTTTCCAGAAGACTGCAGCTGGAGTTGCCATTTTAGCAGTTCTACAAAAGATACCCTGTCCACTCCCCTCCCCCCCCAAATCTTCTCAGGAGTGCCGGGATTTCTGTTCATAGAAAAACAATCTTTATTTGTTCCATTCTTGTTTGGACTCTTAAAATGCAAGCACCTCCTAGAAGGCATAATTCATCAAAGTAATCCACACTACAACACACGGGGCTTCTCAAAGGCCTTCCTTTTCTCAAGAAGGATCGAGTGGCTAAGGATGGATAACGACAAGAGATTACTGAAAAGTTGGGGAAAGTCATTTTAAAAAAGGAGGAATGCCTACTGAATAGAATTGTAAAAGCCTGGCAGATTACAAGGATCAGTGGTTCTTTAATTGAAATCCTAGGCAGAAAGTAACAAAGCTTCTCCCCATCCACCATCGTGGCCTCATGCAGATGGCCCTCTGTGGGATGCCAGGGCTCTGAGGACTAGAGTTTGGAAATCTCTGTACTTAGCCTGTACCCCATCTGTGGGAGGTCTCTGACTTTCGTGCTCATGGCTCTCCGAGGAACAAAATAATAATAATGAACATTGGAGATTTTACCATATGCCAAGCTCTTGGCTAAATTATGCACACGATCTGATTTAATCTCCAAAACAAGCTTGCCAAGCAGGTACTATTTTCCTTCCCATTTTACAGATGGGGAAACTGAGGCTTAGGGAGGATTAAAAAAAAAAAACCTTGTAAGAAAGTCAGACGGAGGGCTGGTATCCTCAACTCTATCCTCTGTCTCCTCCATCAGACTACTTCCCCGAAGAGAACTTCTGTCCCTGACACTTTATCACCACAATGTCATCTAGAATTTCTGTAGATGCTAGATTTGGATTTCAGTGGAGATTTGTCTGCAACACCCAGACATTATCTTTAGTCTGGATTTATGTTTTAGAAGAGAGAGAAAGAGTTTGAATTAAAATAGAAAGTTGTATTTCATGGGCGTAACAAGCGAGCACGCAGTCTTAGGTACAAGATGAGGCTCAATTTTCCTCCGATGTTGCCAACTCTGGGTCATTTCTTTTTTTCTTTGCAAATGTAGCATAAGCTTGCTGAATAGAAGACGGGGGGTAGGTTGACATACTACAACAAACAAAATACCCCACCTTAAAATCAGAAATTCAGACGGGAGTGTGACTCAAAGCAAAATAACATTGAGTCTGTTAAAACAAAACAAAACAAAACAAAAAAAAAAACGCTACAAAACTCAAACTTAGCTCACTGGAAAATTTTAAGTGATCTCCAGAAGAGAGGAAAAGAAGGAAAGACACCAAATGAATAAGGACATTCTTCTTTCAGGTTAAACAGCAAAGAGAAAAGTGAAAAACATCTGATCCCCTCATGGGCAGGAACAGACAACCGTATTTGTATTAGTCACCAGTAAAGTCATCATTCATTTGGTAGAGACAGCTACAGGATTATAAAGATAACAGCGTTTTAGAGCTCTGAAAATGGTCTCAAGATGAGCCAGCCTCCCTTAGAGATAGAAGACGGGGGAAAGGGAGGAGCCGATGGGCAGGAGAGCCTGCTGGTTTTAATCGGTTGTTGGTCTCATTCCTGTCCACTTGCGAGAGCTCCCTGTAGGACAGAGGTATGGACATTTGGCTTTGGCATGACACATTTTTTTTGAATCGTATTTATTTTTTCTGTCAGTTGATTTTTACCCAGTACATTTTTCAACTACGGGTTTTTCACTTATTTATGTTCAAATTTGCTGTCTTTTTAAAAAATAGCTTTTGGGATTCCAGTCTGTGTTAAGATGGAAGTTCTTATCTCTACACTGTACATGCCTTGGGTTCTGTTTTAGTTTCCGTTTGAGACTTTATTCTTCAGGCAATTTATACCATTTTGTATTTTGTGAGATGCAAGTCTAGTTTTATTTTCTTTTTGTGACTTGATAGCTATGCTAGGATTGTTTATTAAATAACCCATTCTTATCTCCTTGAATTGAAATAGCACTTTTGTGCTCTACACACACACATATATACACATACACACACATATGAAATATATACTGAGATATCTTTCTGAATTCTCTATTCTGTTCCACTAATCTATTTATTTCTCTGTCATATTATATTAATTTTATTGTTATGTCTTCAATGTGTCCCCTCCCCCCACTTACTTTTTTTTTTTCATACATTCTTGGCTCTTCTTGGACATTTACTCTTCCATAACAAGTTTAAGAATCATATTAGTGTTTGTGGTAGACTAAATAATGTACACCCCTCACCCCACCCAGTAGGTTCGTCCACCACCTAATCCCTGGAACCAGTGAATGTTACTTCGTTTGGCCAAAGGGACTTTGCAGATGTGATTAAGTTAATGATTTTGAGATGGGGAGATGATCCTGAATTATCCCATGGGTCTACTGTCATCCCAACGATCCTTATAAGAGAGATACGGGAGCAGTCGGAGCTGGAAGAGAAGGCGATGAGATGACAGAGATTGGAGTGATGTGCTTTGAAGCTGGAGGAGGGGCGGCAAGCCCCGGAACACAGGCGGCCACCGGAAGGGGAACGAAGGAAGAGAATGCATTCTCTCTTCAAAGCTGCCAGGTAGAACCTGCCCTGCCCACACCTTGATTTCAGTCCCGTGAAACTGATTTTGCACTGCTGACCTCCAGGAATGTGAAAGAATAATTTTGTGTTCTTTTAAGCCACTGAGTTTGTGGTAATTTTTTACAGCAGCAATAGGAAAGGAAAACAGTGTGGCAATTAAATATATTCATTTGTGAAAACTGACATCACTATGGTATTGGTTTCTCCACTCAAGAACATAGTTTCTCTTTGCTTTGGTTTAGACCTGTTTTATTTTCTTCAGTAAAATTATATGTAATATAATATAAAATATTAAAAATGAAAAGAATACTCTCATTTGGGATTTGTTTCTTTCTTGCTAAATCTGTTCTGAAATATTTCATATTTTGCCATTGTTGTGAATGAGACATTCTTCTGTTTCTACTTCTATGTAATTAATGTTAGGATATGGAAAAGTCCACAGATTTTTAAAAATAGTTATTGTTCGTCCAACCGATTACCAAATTCTCTTATTGCCTATACTGGAGTCTCTTGGGTTTTGTTGTTGTTGTTGTTATGTGTCTTTTCTTATTTGTATTTTTCCTTTATGCATGTATTTATTTTTTAGGAATACAATCATATCATTAGCAAAATCAAAGAATTTTATTCTTATTCTCAAATGTTAGGTCAGTTATTTAATTTTGTTGTGTTAATGAGTTTGGGATCTCTTCCAAGTCAGTGTTTAGTCATGATGATGATGGGGAACATCCCTATGTGTAGTTTGTTTAATTAAAATGGGTTTAGGGGGCACCTGAGTTGCTGCCTTCAGCTCAGGTCACGGTCCCATAGTCCTGGGATCGAGCCCCGCGTCGGGCTCCCCGCTCAGCGGGGAGTCTCCCTCTCCTTCTCTCTGCCGCTACCCCTGCTTGTGCTCGCTTTCTCGCTGTGTCTCTCTCTGTCAAATAAATAAATATAATCTTTAAAAAAATAAAATGGGTTTAGCCTTTTGCACTTTAGGATCCTATCTGCCATCAGTTTGGGAAATAGCCTTTATTATTAAATAATTTCTTTAATTCTTATTTTATTCAGTAGGAATGGCTGCCACTTTACTAAACACATTTTAAGCACCTAAAGATATGGTCATCTGGTTTTCTTCCTTAAAGGACTGATGTAATAGATTGTGTCACTAGACTTCCTGGGACAGAAACGCCCTTGACTTCATGGACGAAGTCATGAACTGCTTTTGTTTTTTCTTTTTGATACATGACTGGATTCTATTTGTTAATATTTTACTTAGATTTCTTGAATATAGATTGAATGTAGATTCGTGAATTTGCCTGTAATTTTCCATTTTTGCTTACCTTTAACAGCTTTGATTCAGTTTATTTTGACCTTATAAAATGAATTGGAAGCTCTTCATCCTTTTCTTTGGCTTAAAATAGTTTAAATAAAAGTATAGTCAGTCCTTTAAAGGTTAGATAAAATTCAGCTAGAAATTCATGCCTGGTGAGTTTTCAAACATTTGTATTTCTCTCCTCTTTCCCACTGAACTTTCAATGCCTCAATTTCTTTTTTCTTTTTTAAAGATTTCATTTATTTATTTGAGAGAGCAAAAGATACCATGAGCAGGGGGGAGAGGTAGAGGGAGAAGCAGACTACCCGCTAAGCAGGGTGCCCGATGCGGGACTTGATTCCAGGACCCCAGGATCATGACCCAAGCTGAAGGCAGATGCTTAACTGACTGAGCCACCCAGGTGCCCCTAGATCTTATCTTTAGAATTCAAGACTTTTATTGGGAAAAGGCTAAATGTGTATCTTTTCTCACAGGACTGCATTGCCCTAAAGACTAATGATGTTGAGTGTCTCTCCATGTGGGCATTGGTCACCTGTCTCTCTTGTTTGTAGATTTATTTTATTCAAATGTTTATTCAAATGGTATGTTCATTTTCTAGCTGGATTAATTTGCCTTTTTATTGTGGCTATTGATTGTTATATTTTTTGTTGCTTGATTGAATCTATGACTGCCTAACATTTTCTGGGTAATGATGATTATCAAAGGAATTCATTCTTTCTCTCTCATCAGAAGTTGGAAAAAGTACTTTATGATATTAACAGAGAAAGGCAATCTGATATTTAGGACTGAGTGAGAGTAAGAAATTAATTCTCAGAGGTCTAAATTACATTTTGAAGGGATTGCTGTAGAAGGTTTTTAAGTATTTACTGTAAGGAAATCAGGGTAGAAGTGAATAGTCAAGGATCTGTTACAATAATGTAGGTGGAAGGTGAAGGTGTTGGGACCATGATGGTAATGGAGAATAGGATTATAAGTGATCAGGTAGAATGAAGATAATTTGCCACTGGATTGAAGGTAGGAAGGAGAGAGAGAGAGAAGTCAAGGGAAACTCTAAGGTTTTGTCCTGAGAAGAATGGAATCATTTACTGAGCTTAAGATGACTTCAGGAGAAATAGTTTGAGGATGAAAATTAAGAGCTCTGTTTTTTTACATGTCAAATATGAAATTTCTATTAGAAATCCCAATGGGGATATTGAGTAAGAGGTTGGCTCTCCTTGCTGGAATTCAGAGGGAAAATATTGACTGGAGAGAAAAATTGGGGACTCATCATTAGATAGATGGCATTTAAAATCATGATCCTGCAAGAAAACGTCGTATATACATATGATGGAATATTATCCAGCTTTAGAAAAAAAAAAAAAAAAAAGGAAATCCTGCCGTTTGAGACAACATGGATGAATCTAGAGGGCATTATGCTAAGTAAAATAGCCGAACAGAGAAAGACAAATATTACATGGTATTACTTATATGTGGAAGAAAGCAAGGAAGAAAGAAAAGAAAAGAAAATCAAACTCATAAAAACAGAAAGTAGGAAAAATAGTTGCCAGGGGTTGGGGGGAAATAGGAAGATGTTGGTAAAAGGATAGAAACTCCCAGTGATAAAATGGATACCGTCTAAGGATCTAATGTGTGGACAGGGTGACTGTAGTTGATAACACTGTGTTATGTAGTTGAAATCTGAAATTTGCTGAGAGAGTAGAACTTAAGCGTTCTCACAAAAAATAAAAAGAAAAAAAGAAAAAAGTAAACTTGGATGATGGATGTGTTAATTAACTATGGGGAGAAATCCTTTCATGGTGTATATATAGCAATCAAATCACCGTGTTGTACACCTTAAATATCTTACATTTTACAATTCTCTTTGTCAATTATATCTCAAAACTGGGGGTGGCAGATCTTGATCGTGTATGAGATTACTTAAGGAATGAATGTTATATAGAGAGAAAGAGATCTGAGGTTGGAAAATGAGGGTCGAAGAGCAAAAGTGGCTGAGAGGACACGGGTGATACAGGAGAAGAGCCAAGAGCGAGTGATGACCTAACACCAGAGAAAACGGTGCCTCAGGAAGGAGGGAATGATCTGTGTGTTGGGTCAAAGGTGGCCAGAGGTGGAGTAAGTTGAGCTGGAGAACTGACCTCTGGATTTGACGATAGGGAAGTCACCGGTAGAGCTGACCTAACTGTTTGGCTGCTGTGGTGGCAATGAAAGCCTGTTTGGAGTAGTTTCAAGAGACAAGTGAATAAAGGATGTTTTAAAAATTCTATTATTGGAGCACCTGGGTGGCTCAATCGGTTAAGCGTCCAACTCTTGATTTCGGCTCAGGTCTTGATCTCAGGGTCCTGAGATGGAGCCCCATGTTGGGCTCCACGCTTAGCACAGAGTCTGCTTGTCCCTTTCCCCTGCTCTTTCTCTTTCTCTGTCTCAAATAAATAAAATCTTAAAAGAAATTCTATTATTATTTCCACTTCAAAACAAAAATGTTGAGGTGTATTTCTTAGTACCAAACCTAGTCATACTCTGGTAGGCAACTTCTGCTAATTTAAATTAACACAGATTATTCAAAAATACTTGCATAAATCACCTATTTGAAGACACCACAAACACACTTCACAGAACTAAGTACAAGACATCCTGTGGTCCTCTGGGACTTCTTTTGGAATATTTGCATGGAAAGGTGAGCAATTTTACCATGAAGGGCAGCCGAGAAATAAAGCTCTGAGGAGGAAGTGAATGGAAAATCTTTCTTTTAAAGATGGGGAATTTGGGGCGCCTGGGTGGCTCAGTCGTTAAGCATCTGCCTTCGGCTCAGGTCGTGATCCCAGGGTCCTGGGATCGAGCCCCACATCGAGCTCCCTGCTTGGCAGGAAGTCTGCTTCTCCCTCTCCCACTCCCCCTGCTTGTGTTCCCTCTCTCGCTGTGTCTCTCTCTGTCAAATAAATAAAATCTTAAAAAAAAAAAAAAAAAAGATCGGGAATTTTACAGCCCATGCAGTGCAGTGGACAAAAATTGATGCTATAGTAGCAAGATGGGGACAATGGCTTTGTGTAGATTAAAAATGATCTAATCACAAATGGCAGCATTGACCTCAGATAAGAACCAATGTTCCAGTCAGAGTAAACAGAAGAAAGAAAGCATGTATGTGTAGAGAGCCAAGGAGACCGTGCATGTCGGAGTCAGGGTCTTTGGGCTCAACAGGGTCCTTTAGTTCTTTACTGAATTTTTTTGTTCAAAAATTACATTTTACCCTAGAGAGGAGTGCTCTTACTATTTCCATATTCAAGATACTGTCTTTCCCTAGAGCAAGGTTGTCTCTCTGGATGGGCGTTCTGTGTATACACGTTCATGTTCCTCTCTCTGAGTGTTGGTCCCTTCGGATGACTTGGATCTTTCCTCCTTGGCTCTTGTGGATGAGACCTAGCAGTTTTGCTACTCTACCTGGCAGCACATGCAGAAAGCGTCCCTCTGTTCACCTGCTGTATAAAGGCAGGCAGGTGCCAGACCCATTCTCTCCCCTTCATCTTCTTCTATTTGCCCAGACTCGACAGCGGGGACACCCAGCCCACCCATTGCATGGCTTCCCATCTTAGGTCTCAGGAAGAACTAGCACAGTCATGTGGTTAAGTTTAAATACCTGGCTGGGCTCTTGTTGGGATCTTCTCTTCTCTGATCCTCACCTGGTGCTCTGGCCACTGTGGTCTAGGAGTTGTCCAATCCATGGGGGTAAAGGACCTCCATGTATGTCTATTCCTTCTCCCAACCAAGCCCTGTAGGTTGCGAGGGCCTTGCTTGCACCCAATATCCTATAGGGTCCAGCAGCCATTTTATTCAGGAGGGTCAGGAGGCAGGGGGCTAGCACATAAGTGCAAACGGGGGAACTCCTTTATTCGTTTTGAGAGGTACTTCATTGGTCTCCTTACTTCACACATTTGATAGACATTTGTTGATTATTCACCATGTACCCAACACTGTGCCAGTTTCTCAAAGTATGTGCAGCAGAATGTGAGCTGGGCATTAGGTGTGTCCTGGAAAAGCTGCCTTTGTGGTTAGTTGTTTTTTCAAAGAAAAAACTTATAGAAGTGACTGTGGGACTTCTCACACAATTTACGATACTCATGGGAACACTGCCCCCCAGGATGCCACCTTCCAGAGTGATCTCAGTATTTTCTGATGGCGAAAACTTTTCTTTACATATATTTAACAGAACACGTCACGAAACCATTGTTTCATGGAACAAACTTGGGGAAATATTACATTCCGGGAGTGAAACTCTAAGAATGAATATTGATGAAATGTTATCCAGCCCAGGCTCTTTGTTAGGCATTTAATGTACATCAGCTCATAGTTTCTTCACGGCAGTCCCATGAGGTGGATAGGACTAGGAAATGGAAACTAAATAATGGCAGATTTAGGATTTGACCTTGTTCTGGGACACCACCAACTCACCCCTTCTTCTCCAAGCTATTAAAAATTGCACAAAGCACTTTAAAAATCATTTAAGTCTGCTTACGGTTGTGTGTGAACCATTTCAGAAACCTACTCCAGTAAGAGTGAAGTGTTTCTAGATTGCCAGAGGATCATTGTCTTTTTTGCTGTTTCTTTTCATAGAATCTAGAAGAGACATTCAAAAGGTGTTGGAGGGGCGCCTGACTGGCTCAGTTGGTAGAGCATGCGATGCTTGATCTTGGAGTTGTGAGTTCAAGTCCCACATTGCGGGTAGAGTTTACTTAATAAAAAAAAAGGGGGGGTGCCTGTCTGGCCAGTCAGAACATGCGATTCTTGATCTCGGGGTTGAAAATTCAAGCCCCATGTTGGGTGTAGAGATTACTTAAAGGTAAAATCTTTAAAAAAAATTAAACAACAAAAACAGACAACCCTAAAGGTGTTGGAGTTCTATGTCTTCTTTTAGAACCAAGCCTAAACAATCTGCATCCAAGTAATGCTAGCTGCTATAACAAATATAAACAAAAATGGATAAACAAGGGCTCAAACACTATAAAAGTTCATTTCTCATTCATTAACAGTCCACGATGGGGTTTCTGGTTGTCAGGGGAGGTTTCTGCTCTATACAGACTTATAGGACTTAATCAAATGACAGCTCTGCCATTTTCAAAATATTATTTCTACAGGGCACCCGGGTGGCTCAGTCAGTTAAGGGTCTGCCTTCGGCTCAGGTCATGATCCCAGGTGGTGGGATCGAGCTCCGCATCAGGCTCCCTGCTCCATGAGGAGCCTGCTTCTCCCTCTGCCTCTGCCTCTCTCACTGTCTCACATGAATAAAATCTTAAAAAATATATTATTTCTATAGCCACACTGGTGACATGGGGTGCTGCCACTTTGGTGAGCCTAAAAGGGAAAGAACATGGAGGACTGTGTGTGGGCAGGGGCCCGCATTGCTTCTCCTCAGGCCCTACTGCTAGAACTCAGTTACGTGGCACATCTCACCACAAGGGTGTCTGGGAAAAGTCATCCAGCTGTGCGCTCAGGAAAAAAAGGAAACTAATTTGTTGAACAGCTAGCAGACACTGTCACGCCGACCACTGAAAGAGAAACATACCAAAGCTTTCCTTGAGCTTTTTAGGAGCCACTTATAATAATTGCAATTATGACAATGATTTAAAAACATGGGAAAGTGCCAGGGCACCTGGGTGGTTCAGTTGGTTAAGCAATGGACTCTTGATTTTTCTCAGGTCATGATCTCAGGTTGGTGGGACTGAGCCCCAGGTCAGGCTCCATGCTTAGAGCACAGTCTGCTTGTCCCTCTCTCTCTCTCTCTCTCTCTCTCAAATAAATAACCTTAAAAAAAAAAAGACATGGGAAAGTAATTTCAAATTAATATCAGGTATTTACCGAGTACATAAAATGCACAATATACCATCCTAAGTGCTTTATATCCGTGATCTCATTTAGTCCTCTCCTAAACCCCAAGACAAGGGAGTATATTGACTCTCTTTGGTACAGGAGGAAACTCAAAGTCACAGAGTCGCAGAAGCCAGATGTAGAACTTGGTCAGTCAAGTTCAAAGCCTTTGCGTGACCTCTTTGCTACGCTCAGAAAACATGGCATGCTAGAATCACAGCCACTTAAAAAGGAGGCACATACAAAGACTCAAAAGGAGCATACAAAAATGCATAATTGGCTTTGTGTCTGGGTGGTGAAATTTTTTATTTTCCTCTCTTTTCCAAAACTGTGCTTAAAGAAGCTTTATCCTCATTCAAACCTTTTGACTAAGAGGACATTTTTCTTTAAATGAAAGGAGACCCATTTTTCCCAATTACAAAGTAGTAGGTATAAAAACAAATAAGAAAAACCATTCAATAATAATGAGAATGAGACCCTTTCCTTTTTCTGGAACTTGCTTTTGTATAACCTTTCTGGGACGTGTCTGTGGTTATGGACTAAGAAAACCTTGCTAGTTGTCTTCTTTGAAACAGGTGTAGCTTTACCTTGTTCTCTACCTTAGTCATTAACTACTGCAGAGGGCATTTTATTTGTTCAGAAAGGGATCAGCGTGGGAATCCTACCACTCAATATTTTCCCACCCCCAACTGCACAGCATCTCTTGATGTGATGTGATAGTTTTTCCTTTCTCTTTTGTTGCTGTTCTTCTTAACACCGGCAACTAATGTTGTCTAAAGCTAATTTTATTCTGAGCAATCTCAAACTTACAGAAACTTCAAGAATGGTACAAAGAATTTTTTTTCCCGGGCACCTGGGTGGCTCAGTCATTAAGCATCTGCCTTCGGCTCAGGTCATGATCCCAAGGTCCTGGGATCGAGTCCCGCATCGGGCTCCCTGCTCGGTGGGAAGCCTGCTTCTCCCTCTCCCACCCCCCTTGCTTGTGTTCCCTCTCTCGCTATCTCTCTGTCAAATAAATAAAATCTTTAAAAAAAAATCTTAAAAAAAAAGAATTTTTTCCCTTGAACCATTTGATAGTAAGTTGACTACATGATACACTGTCCCTGCCCTGCATACGACTGACCGTGACTATTTTCAAAACAAGGACATCCTTTTACAAAAACACAATACTTTATAATACAAAAGTTTTCTCTTTTTCCAATTTGTAACTCCTGGCTTCAACAGTAAGAACTTTGATTCCCAATATCCCTAAATCTCATTTGCTCTGCCCCCCAGTATAAAACCAGTGTCTGGTCATAGTCACTGCCCCCCCTTGGCTCTGAGTATGCCCTCCTCACCCTGCTCTCGCCCTGACTTGTCAACACCCCTCTGTGGAAAGCCACTCTCACCCCCTTTAAACTCTGCTTCCAATTCCTGCACAGGCGCCTCCCTCATCCCACTGGGGTTTGCATTCCCTACAGGGGACCCATGTGGAGCTGCCCTCCATGCAGCCCTAGGCTGTGCCTCCCCACACAAGCAACACCATCCTTACCCAGCTGGGGCCCCGAGTCCCCATGGCAGCTGCAGGGCACCCTCCTCAGCCTACTCAGCCCGACTCTCCACAGGGGAGCAGAATTTGCCACCCTAAAATATGCCTCTATGGCATTAGGATTATTTTAGGCTATTTTTAAGGGTTTTATTTATTTGACAGAGAACAGGAGAGAAAGCAAGAGTGAGCATAGGCAGGGGGAGCAGCAGAGGGAGAGGGAGAAGCAGGCTCCCCACTGAGCAGGGAGCGTGACACGGGACTCGATCCCATGACCTGAGCCTATGTAGACACTTAGCCGACTGAGGCACACAGGCGTCCCTTAGGCTGGTTATCGTTAAGAAAGAACAGACACAGGAGAAGCTCTGAAAACTGAGGAGATAAGAGACATTTAGATTTATAAGGGAACTCTCCATTTGTAAGGGTGGTCTTTCTCCCTGGACCCGGAAGAAGGGGATAACTAAATCTCTGGACGCTCATCAGTGGAGAAGATCCTTAAATTTGCACAACGACCTTACCCTTGTTTGCTGCCCCTCCACACACTGGAATCGTGTGCAGGACCCTTACAGACCTCCATTATCACCATGACAGACCCCGAGTCCACTCTTCAGGTTCTCTGCTTCTGATCAAGTCTATTTTGGAGACCATCTCTGGGCACAAAGTTGAGGTCAGAGTGACCACGAGCTTCGGTGGGTAGGGACCAGACTAGAAGTCAGGAGGCCTGCATCTAGCCCTGGCCCTGCACTTTGACAGTGCTGGGAAGCCTGCGGTAGCACCCGTAGTCTTTCGTAGAAATGTAGGGCTAAAGAAATAGAATGGTCAATAAATAAAATGTCTGATAAGAGTCCCTTTCTCTGCAAACATAGTAATAGTTGTTGGGAGGATAAAGTGAAATAAGGCATTCTAAAATGTTTTGAAAACTATAAAAACCTGGGCAACTATGGCATTTTTCTAAGTATTTGTCAAAAAATATTAATGTAAGGCAAGTTTTTGGTGGGACAATCCTATTTTCTTCATGGCTTACAAAACTGAGGTGACTGAAATATATCCCAGTGCACAGAACTGGAAATGTGTGCTGGGGAGATAAAATGGGGGTGTGCCACCGTGGGGGGGGGGCAGCACGGGCTGGACCTTGCTTATCATCCCTATAAGCTTATGGGATAGAGCTTGGAAGAATTTCCAATTTAACTCAATTTGCATCTTTATTGACCATTTTACTATAACTTAAAAAAAAAAAAGCTAAGTAATCTCTACACCCAATGTGGGGCTTGAACTCACGACCCTGAGATCAAGAGGCGCATGCTCTTCTGACTGAGCCAGCCAGGCGCCCCAAGTTTACTATAAACTTTAAGAGCAAGAGTCTTCCTTCAGTGATACCCCTCCCCAAATTTACTTCTATTTATCTCCTCTGTGAAAATTTCCTTTGTGTGTTGACACCATTGTAGCAGCTTCTAGAACTTCCTTTTTCACTTACTCTCAGATATGTGTAATATCTAACTAAACTAGCTATTTCAACAAAAGCCAACTAAATGGGATCTTGGAGGCTGAAAATTCCTTGATTCTCCAGGCTTCCATTTATGCAAAAACAATGAATTTAAGTTTTCCCGTATCTTAGGAATGAAATCCCTTTTTGGCATTTTTGATAGAGTCTGATACATACTGAAATTGCTTTTCACTTATTCTTGGAGGCCACAGGAATGAAATAAGAAGCACCACCAAACCAAAAAAGGGCTCTGAGGCCCACCAGCCCTATATGGATTACATATAAAGATGGGATTCTAATGTTGCTCTATGTTAGAGGGATTTAGATTCATTTTTGAAAGATTCTAGAAAAGCCACAGAAAGAAATTCAACAGCTTTCAAAAGGGGAAATGAGGTCAAAGGCTGGGGAAGGCAGAGTTAAGAAATCCCCACGCTAGAGAAAGCAAAAGGCAGCATGAATATTGCAAGGAAGTGGTCAGTGCTAGTAGACGGTGGGGCAATGAGGTTGAGAGGACATGAAAAGTGACTCATGGCCCCTCTTCCACTTGGTTTTCTGCTGCTGAAGGCCTTTGCTAAGTCCCAGTTACTTCCGCCTGTCCATTGTGACTTCAAGCGGTTTCTTAGCTGGTGGTACCTGGGAGATGGTGTGCAGGTAACTGAGCTGGGCCAATGAATGGGACAAGGAACAGCCTCCCCACAGGGTGACTCAGAGGGTGTGTGTGTGTGTGTGTGTGTGTGTGTGTGTGTGGCATTAGTTTCAATTGGATTGGGTGACATTTGAAGATGAAGTTACCCTCGGATATGTCCTCATTCACCCATTCATTCCTTCAGGAAACAATTATTGCATACATAGGGTTGGCAGACGGTTTAAACCAAAGTATCAGACTCAAAAATGTGTAGACTGGGGAGGCCGGGTGGCTCAGTCGTTAGGCATCTGCCTTCAACTCAGATCATGATCTCGGGGTCCTGGGATCGAGCCCCGCATCGGGCTATTTGCTCAGCAGGAAGCCTGCTTCTCCCTCTCCCACTCCCCCTGCTTGTGTTCCGTCTCTCACTGTGTCTCTCTGTCAAGTAAATACATAAAATCTTTAAAAAATAATAAAAAAAATAAAAATGTGTAGGCCAAATTAAAAAAAAAAAAAAACCCAAATTCTAGTGATATGGAAAACTTACTGATTAGTGGTTGGAGATGGTGGCTCGAACATCTAGGTTTATCTCAGTTCTCTCTAAAGACCCCACAAAAATGACTATGAATGAATGATTTTAAAGCACAAATCCACAAAGACTAAGAGAGCAGAAGAAACAGCCAGAAAAGGGAAAGGTAGAAAGCCAGCGGCTGAGCGGGAATGAACAAACCAGCTCAAAGAAGCCCAATCCTAAGCTGTCAGTGGTGGGAAGGGGGTCATCCATTGCATCTGTACCACACACTCCCAGGAATGCTCAGGAATGGGTGACACCAGATACCCCTAAAATGGGGGCGAATGGAAACACAGGTTGGAAGTCCTTTAAGAAGCAGTTAGACTCAGCTTTCTTCTCAAAGCCTGTCCGCAGAACACCCTTCTCCCACCTTTGCACAGGACCCGGAGGTTAGTACCCCCAGCAGCACCACCCAGCACGGGAGCCACTGGGCACATGGGGTTTCTGAACCTCTCCAATGTGGTTCTTGTAAACTGAGATGCACCGTGAGTGTGACACACGCAGTGGATTTGATGGCGGACTACAGTAACAAAGGATGTAAAATGCCTCTCGATATATTTTTCTGAATATTGATGATATATTGAAACAATAATGCTTTTGATATATTGGGTTAAATAAAACATTAAAAATCATTTCTCCTCTTTTTATTTTTTTAATAGCACTGAGAGATAATTTAAAATCGCTGTCTTGGCTCCCATGCGATTTCTATTGGACAGTGCAGCTCTGGAGAGTGTGGGCTGGTGGTGATTGGGGACTAGGTCACAGTGGGGAGTTTCCATCCTGAAAACAGGGCTGCGGAGCATAAGCTAGCAGGTCCTAGTGGGAGCCCAGCCCCTCTCCCCCACTCAGATCCTAGAATGCCGGCAGCTGGCCTCCTAAGCTGCAGGTGGGAGCGGGGAACACTCCCCCCAGCAGAAGCTGATCAGCAGGGAAGACCTAAGATCCTAAAGCAGATCCTGCAGCCTCTTCTCTGTAGCCCCAGCATTTATTTCACTCCTGCACCCGCAGGCCGGTTCCTGAAAACGCCTGCCACTTCCTTGGGGCAGGATGTGCCTCTCAGTCTGCCAACCCCTTGTTCTTCCGTCGGGGAGACATCCGTGACTTCATGACCTGCACAGACTCAGATCCCATGTGGTCCTGCACTTCAGCTGCCCGCCCCTGCCGAGGGCTGGCCTCCTTTCCTCCTGGCCTCACTTCTCCGCCTCTACACCGGGTTTTCCTAAAAACAGACATCCAGGGGAATCCTCTAACAGTTCAGAAAGCAAAACAAATGTGTTGTTTTTTAAATGACAGTCGATATTGTGGCTTGTTTTTAATGCCCTGCTTATGCACGGAAGTCATAATGTGCCGTAAGAATACTACTAAATGCGCAGAAAGTGCGCGTGCACGTCTGCTTGTCTCAACAGAGAGCTAAAACCCCGGGCTGTGGGTCTCAAGGTTCCCACCTGGAGCTCTCCGAGCACCCAGGAGGTGTCACTCATGGAATCAGGTGCTGAAATAGAGAAGAGAGATCCAGTCCCTACTGTCCACAGAGGCACAGGCTAAGGGAGAAGTCAGGGACGCGGGGCAAATGCTTGATTGTACGGGGAGAGCGGAAGGGGGTCTGCAGAGCAGGCAGCCCCTAGACCCAACAGGCTGGAGGAGGAGCGAGAGGAAACATTTGCAGAGGGGGTCCGGCTGGCCGCAGCCGAAGGAAGGGCATTCCCAGCAGAGAGCACGGAGAAGGGGCCACATGCAGGAAACTGAAGATCTCTTAAGCTGGCTGCAGAGGAGGGGAAGGGGAAAGTGTTCAGGAAGAAGGCTGGAGGGTGCCTGAGCCTGGCTTATCATGCCAAGGAAGCAGAATGATCTACAGGAGCCCGGACTTCATTGAAATGCGCCGGTGATTTCACCTTAAGAGGAAACCCCTCTGCTGGTCGCCATATACTTTTCCTTAGTGGCCTGTTGCCTCCCCTCCCCGTGTCTAGCAGTCTGTGGAGGGAATGAAAACAACCACTACCTCTGTATTTTTTGAAGGGGAAAATGCGTGGGCTTGTGGGACCGGCTGAAGTGGGGAGAGGGGGCAGCTACCTGGAAACACTGTAAAGTGTGCCTTTAAGGGGCCCCACCCCGTCCCCACACGCCAACAGCCCACCAGGACTGATATCCACTTTTTGCACCTGGTACTTAGCAGCTCCGTTTGGCCCGGGGCCTCTGACCAAGGAGCTGAGCTGCAGGCCTTCCTCCTCCTGAGACTTGTTCTGTCTGGGCCCAACCTCCACTGAGGAGCAGGGGATCAGATGCTCTGATCTTGGCTAATGTGGAATTCTTCCCAAGTTTTATAACATCTGAAACTAGTGACATAAGAAAGGTTTCTAGAAAGCAGTAGGAAGCAATCTAAAGGGGAGCATCAGGTGCCTCACAAGTGACAGGGAAGAGATCTGCTGGCAAAACTCTTCAAGTCACCCCTAAATCATCACACAGACACAGAGGATCTGGAAAACCACGTCAAAGCAAAGGAAGTAAGCAGTTTGAGGTAGCTGAGTCTTCAAGACCGCCCTTAAGACCATCTGCAGATAACATGGTTGGCTTTTCTGCCATCACAGAGCAAAACATGGGGGTGGCTGTTAGAATAAAACCGAATTTACAAAAATAGGTGGTGGTCGGCAAAATATGGCCATGGGCCACAGTTTGCCAATCGTGGTAGAGAGGCGAAAACAACATGGTCTTTGGAGACACCCAGACTTAAACTCATCCTAGCTCTAATAACCTTCCTGTGAAGGTAAGTTAACCTTGCTAATCCTCATTTCTCTTGAATGGAATAGTAATTCCCACCTCTAGTTGAGTGACAAGGCTGAGATGAAATTCTAAATATAAAGACCTTAACACTATGTCCAGCCCATGGAGGACCCAACACACATTAGACCCTCTTCTCTACTTTGGCTTTTCCTTGAGCTGGCATTAACACACGTGGGTATCAATAAATACCTGTTCAGTACAATGGCCATAGCAGACACGAAGAGAAAGTTCTCAGAGTCAACAAAAGGTGTCAGGATTATTGGGCTGAAAGACTCCTTAACTCTCTGCTAATGGTTTCTCACCCTTGCGCTCCTGACGTTTTGGGCAGGATAACTGTCGTGGGGAGCGATCCTGTGCCTTGCCGATACAGATAGCAGTGCTCTGTCCCCTCGATAGCCCCGGGGCAGGGGCAGAATTACCCAGGGTGAGATCTGTAGGGCTGGCTCATATCCCAGGGGTCCTTGGAACCAGTGTGCCTGGTTTTGTCCTGGGTAACCATTCCCTCAAGGACTTGGTCGGCCTTGAGGAGAGATTCCATTTAGTCCTTGAGATCCACTCTGTTTCCCCAGTGGATCCAACATTATTGAACTCACCACAGAATATTTTAACAAACACTTGAATAGGACCATTTCTAGACGTCCTCAGGTTCAGGTAAGGCCTGCCTCTCCAGTAGCCTGGACACTCAGGGTGAATATATGAATAATGAAAGAATACATGAATGAAGAGGGAAGACACAACCAGTTTTATCCCTCTGCACATTGACTGTCATCGTTCTTGCTTTTTGCTCTACCCCAACCCCAATGTCTATTCTTCCCTTCTGATTTCTCTGACGGAACTATCAGATTGTAAAAATCCAGGTCCTGCTCTCCTCCTGGGAAAGACCAAAGTCCCTGGGGGGAATCTTTCTCTTACATTTGCCCTGATGCCTGGTGGCATGTGACCCAAGCTCAGCCAGGTAGATCTTTGGTCACAGGTGTTTGAGTGCTAAAGGGCCAATAAAGGAGAAGTTTCGGGAAAGAAGAGGAATGGATAATTTTGTTATGTTGGCTTCCAAAGGGATTTGGAGGGTAGCTGCTTTGCCTTGAAGAGGCAGAAGGGGCTCAGCATCGTGAGGTGATTTTCCTCAAGTTACTCTGTCACGGAAGAGGGGGGCTGATGGGGTCTGTGGGGAAGAAAAGAGAGAAAAAAAAGAGATAGGCGGAAGAGGGAGAGGGAAATCCAGGCAAAAAGGAACAGAAGGTGTTGCTCCTGAAGGGCAGCGGTGTGGGTCCACCCACTTGTGACCCGGGGCTGTGGCTTACCCGCCAGACCTGGGGGGGGGGGTTGGAGAAAGAGTCCCTCAGGGCCTCCCTCATGATCTTTTTGTTAGGTCCTTTGGAAATGCGTGCGGCTGGGCTTCTGGGCAATAGCTTCCCCTGGGTTTTTTTTATTTGTATTTCTTTTTCAAGATTTATTTGAGAGAGAGAGAGCGAGCGTGAGCGGAGGGGTGGAGGGGCAGAGGTAGAGAGAATCCCAAGCAGACTCCCTGCTGAGCACAGAGCGCAATGCGGGGCTCCATCCCAGTTCCCTGAGATCATCACCTGAGCTGAAGTCAAGAGTTGGACCCCTAAACGACTGAGCCACCTTGGCGCCCCAATAGCTTCCCCTTTAAAACACCAGTTACCACTACACCACCATTACTGTTCCATGTATACCCTGGGCTGTGAGCTCATTGCGCATATTTTCCCACGGATTCCTCCCCCAAAGCCCCTGAGATAGGGAGTCGTGCTGTCTTATTTTGTAGATGAAGATATTGAGTCTCAGAGATAGGGCAGAACACAGGATTTGAACCAAGGTCCAACCAACTGCAAAGCTTCTGACTGCAGGCAGTGGGGACGCTCCAGGCCCCAGAGCAACAGAGAAACGGAGAAGAAGCGAGTTCCCACGTCCCGGTACAGCTCTGCCCACTCAGCTCTCTGCCTGCAGCTTTTTAAGCAGGACTTAACTTCTTGAACCCGAGTTTGATTGGGCTTTGGAAACAGCTGTCTCCTGATGAAACCAGCCCCCTCTCCGTCTGGTGGATTAACTTGCTTTTCATCTCGTCCTCCCTCCCTTGGCCGACGGGTCAGCAGGCTACTTGATAGCACCTTGGCCAGAGACTCAATGGATAAGAAAGGGAAAAGGAGGGAAATTTAGCTCAACTCTTGTTACCTGAGGCAGGAGGTGAAACCAATGCCCACAAAGAGGGTTTTGTATTTCCCATGAATTTAAAATGTCCCTGTCACTCATGCTACCGAATGTCCTGAGTTGGTGATCCAGAAGAGAATGCAGTCATTGTGCAAGCAGGACAACTTATAAGGAAATACTTATATTTCCTTATAAGTTGAACTTATAAGGAAATACTTCAGAGCACATGGTTTTGCGGTAAAAACTCAACCTCAAAGAGCTAACTACTCAGCTGTCTCTGTTGCCCTTGCCTTAATTGTGGTGGGGGAGGATGGAGCTGCTGAAAAGTCCAGGACCTTCAGGAGGTCCCAAAGTCACACACCCCTCCCCCCTCTGTGGGTCTCAGTCAACACCCCTTACTCCTCTGTGGGCCCCCGTCATGCCCCCACTCCCGCACACAGAGGTATGAACCCAAGTCATCCCCCCACCCCCTCTATGAAAGCCAGTCACAGCCCCATTCTCTCTGTGAGCCTGAGTCACACCCCCCATTCCCTCTGTGGGCCCCAGTCACGTGGATCTGAGTCACATCTCCACTCTCTCTGTGCTGCTTCCTCACTCCCTACTCTGTAGTCCTCTCTGGATGCCGTTTCCAGTTCTTGTCAGGGAGCATATAAGCTCGATTTTAAACTTGAGATGTCTGAATGTTAGAACAGTACTGATGAGTTACAAGCAGCGACTTGGCCTTGACAAACTTGGCCCTTGGGCTTAATCATGAAGCTTTGGAAGAGAAGGAAGCCATTCCCATCCAGGGTGTCTTTTCAAAACTTTTTTTCTTTTTTCCTCTTTCTTCTTTGTCTTTTTCCTTTCACTTCTTTTCTTGTTTTGTTTTGTTTTTTCTTTTTTTTTTTTTTAAATGCTCCCTGACACAGGAGAGCCACTACTGTGTAGGAAAATATTGTATCAGCTTGCAACCCAGCGGTGCAGTGAAGCTTTGCTCCCAGACTGAGGGGTAATTCTGAGTTAGCTCTGGAGTAACTCTGTTTTCTTTCTGAGGTTGAAAGTGAAAGAAGAAGTTTCCTAATTCTGACCTGATTTCTTTTCTCAAATTATTATTCTTAGGAACTATGAAAGAGAATGTCAGAATTACACTTTCTACTCCCTTCTCTCCTCCTCTTAAAGATTTTCTGGGGTGGGGGGGAGGTTAAAATTACTTTTCTTTTTTTTTTAAGGAGGCTCTGTGCCCCTCTAACTTTTTGTTTTTTAATCTAAAATCAATTAACATAGTGCATTATTAAGTTTCAGAGGTAGAGGTCAGTGATTCATCAGTTGCATATAACACCCAGTCCTCATCACGTCATGTGCCCTTCCTCCTTAATGCCCATCACCTGGTTACCCCATGCCCCCACCCACTTTTCCTCCAGTGACCCTCGGTTTGTTTCCTATGATTAAGAGTCTCTTATGGTTTGTCTCCCTCTCCGATTTTGTCTTAATTTATTTTTCCCTCCCTTCCCCTATGTTCACCTGTTTTCTTAAATTCCACATATGAGTGAAATCATTTGGTATTTGTCTTTCTCTGACTGACTTATTTCGCTTAGCATAATACCCTCTAGTTCCATCCACATTGTTGCAAATGGTCAGATTTCATTCTTTTTGATGGCTGGGTAGTATTCCATTGTATATGTACATATATGTGTGTGTGTGTGTTTGTGTGTGTGTGTGTGTATAATATATATATCACACCTTCTTTATCCATTCATCTGTTGATGGACATCCGAACTCTTTCCATAGTTTGGCTATTGTGGACATTGCTGCTATAAACATTGGGGTGCATGTGCCCTTTTGAATCTCTGTGTTTGTATCCTTTGGATAAACACCTAGTAGTGCAATTGCTGGGTTGTAAGGTAGCTCTATGTTCAACTTTTTGAGGACTCTCCGTACTGTTTTCCAGAGTGGCTGCACCAGCTGGCATTCCTACCAACAGTGTTAAGAGGGTTCCCCTTTCTCCGCATCCTTGCCAACATCCGTTGTTTCCTGAGTCGTTAATTTTAGCCATTCTGACTGGTGTGAGGTGGTATCTCATTGTGAAAGGAAACAGTCAACAAAACTAAAAGACAACTTACAGAATGGGAGAAGATATTTGTAAATGTCTTATGAGATAAAGGGCTAGTATTCAAAATCTATAAAGAACTTATCAAACTCCACACCCAAAAAACAAATAATCCAGTCAAGAAATGGGCAGAAGACATGAACAGACATTTTTCCAAAGAGGACATCCAAATGGCAAACAGACACATGAAAAAATGCTCCACGTCACTCAGCACCAGAGAAATACAAATCAAAACCCTCTACCTGTGGATTATGAAAAATCTCAAACCGAAGTAGAGAATTTGCACTCTGGGTAAATTCAAAACTAGAAAAAGCAAGGAAATAGTGGAATTAAATAGCAAAGGTGGAGGAAAACAAGACTCTCACTTTTGAATTCTCAATAATTAGGATACCGGACTTATATATTGATGTGTAAGTTAACAAGACTTTCATCTTTTGGGGGCCTCTGCCTCTGGCCCAACCCCTATGATCTGTTTTTGCAGTTTCTCCTTGGGATTCAGGAATATACAAAGGATGGAAGGCAGATGAAACTTGAAATTTTAGTAAAGCCTCATAAATAGGTTTTCAGAAAAGCCAGCAGGCCATGGGTTACTCACATCCTGGTGGGGCTGGGTTGCTAACATTCTGGTGGAGCTGTATGCCGAACTGTAGGAGGGATGACGGATCAGAGAAAACATTTCCACTTAACCCAGCCAGGGAGGAGAATCAGCATCAAGCTAGGGAGACAGAATCTTCAGTGGTCTGGACTACACCAGAGCTTCTCAAACTTTAATACACCCACAAACCACCTGGGGATCTCGTGTAGATGCCGATTTTGAGTAAGCTGGAGGGGTGGGGGAGCTGACAACCTGCATTGCTCACAAGCTCCCAGGCACAGCCAGCTTCAAGCTGCAGCCTGTGCCCACATGGCTCTGAGCTCAGAAGGGACCTGAGCTTCGTTGGATGCTCTACTGTGACCTTGAATTATTTATTTATTTATTTATTTATTTATTTATTTATTTATTTATTTGAGAGAGAGAGTGAGTGAGGGGAGAAGCAGAAGGGGAGGGAGAGAGAATCTCAAGCAGACTCCGTGCTGAGCGCAGAGCCCCCTGAGGGGCTCAGTCTCATGACCCTGAGATCATGACCTGAGCTGAAACCAAGAGTCAGCCGCTTAACTGACTGAGCCATCCACGTGCCCCTTGAAATTCTTAATAATTTAAACTTAAACTTGTGTTTTGTAAGTAAAGTCAGGTGGCACAGATAGCCAGCACAAGCAAGGAGGAGATCCCGCAACGCAGTAGGAATGTGCCTGCCCCGTCTCTCGCTGCCCTATTTGTGTATGTATAATGATGGAGATGCCCATGAGTACAAAATTCTGGTGTGAATTCTGCAAATCTCAAAGCAAGTACAGGGTAATGTTATGTCTGTGACTTAGGAAGGTTGAGGGTGCTGGCAGCCTTAGAACCTGAATTTGCTGTCAATACAGAAAGAAAGAAATGTTCTGAGAATCATGAATGACTAAGAAACCCTAGCATATCCTTTCTGTTACTTCTCTCTCTTAGCCAACCACTTATGCCCAAAGTTATGCCACATAAGGGAAGGAAAAGTTCCGTTTCCTTTCAGTTCTTCCTTATTCATCATGAAGCAGAAGGTAGAGATTATTGATAGAATATGTGCTTATTAAGAAGTAAAATAATAAGAATAATTGAGTTGCTTTGTTCGGTGTTTCCTCTGTTCTGATGAGAACAAACTACAAGTGTGTGTACAAGTTACAAAATACAAATGGTGTAATTTTGATGATTCCACGTATGAATTAACTTTACATTTCCATTTAAAACTGGCATCACATGATAAAAAGATGAATGGTAAGTCCATGGGAGTAATTTAAAATCTGAACGCTTCTTTTCTTAGAATGACATTAAACAGCAAATATAAAACATCGTAAGTTGAGCGGCTGTGGAAGAAAAGGAAAAACTTCATCTTTTGGTACCTTCAGTGGTCCTTTTCTCCTCATTTTGCATAAGGCACCCAGAGTTTTATTTTGTACTGGGCCATACAAATTATATAGCCGGCCCTGCTCCTAGATGATGCTGATGTTCTTGGCCCACAGACTACATTTTGAGAAGTGAGAGTCTATACTGAGGTTTTGAAGGCAGAAAGACCTGGTGTCAATTGTTGACTTTACCACCTGCTAGTTGCTTTTGTGATCTTAGGTGATCCTTCAAGGAATGTGTAAAAGAAAGGCAGAACATACTTTTACGGCTTATCAGTAATGAGGGTCTAACTTGGGCTGTGATATTTTTGCTCACGAAGGCTGGTTCTCTAATCTATATCATGTGGATCATAATTTCTCCCAGGCAGGAATTCAAAAAACAACCCCCTTCTCGAAACTCTTCTTGCCCTTGGCAGACAGTGGAGCGGAACGAGCGGTCATCCCTCCTCTACTGTAGTTGGTGGTTGACCTTTTAGTCCCTCTGCTTGGATTTAAGCTCTTTGAGAACGGGGTCACGCCATGCCTCTATCCTGAACCCATGCCTGCACAGCCAAACTCAACCACAGGCAGCATCAAGAGTACTATAATGCAGATGTTTAATATTGAATGAATACACGTTCTCTGCTTCAACCAAGCAGGGTGCCGCCATTGAAGTACAGCGCATTCCCTCCAGATTCCTGCCTTCTGTCCCAATACCAAGAGTCTCCCTTCTTTTTTTCCTATTCAGATCATACCCTTCCAGGGCTAGGAGCTATGTGAATTCTTACTTTGGGCCTCTAGAAGACCGACTGTTTTCCTATCAGCCTCTTGGTGATGCTCTCCATTGGCATCGACTCAATCCCTCTTTGGAGTGACTACAGCCTTTCCAGGCTTTCCCAGTGCCCAACCAAAGAAGAACCTCTGCATCCGAGAATTCCCAGCAAAAATCCTGCACTTCGTTCCAATTGGCTGCATCCTAAACCAATCCTAGTGGCTAAGGTCATGCTAGAGGTTGGGGATCTTACACCTGAGATCACCTAAACTACTCACTTTGACAAGATGAAAGCCATTCTGTTGATCCATTTAGGACACTTCCTTGCTGATAGCGCAGTTAATCCCAGACAAATGCAACCCCGAGGGCAGGGGATGATCAAATAGCTGTTGGTAGACAACCGGAGTGCTCTCCATCCTCCCTAGGATGCCTGTTAGTGAACATTTCCTCTTCTACGCCTCGGCTCCCTAGCTAACTAGGCCCTTTGAGATAATAGCTCAGCCCTCTCATTATAAATATAAGAAAATGGGGCCCCATGGGGCATAAGGGAGGGCTCCGCTCAAGGTCACATATCTAATTAGTGGCAAAGTTAGCACTAGACCACACTGCTCCCAAGATATTTAGCTCTTAGTCATACAGCCTACTGCCTTGTCGTACCATTGGAAGATGTTGTATTTATATATTTTCTCCCCTTGTAGACACTGACTTTCCAGGGGCCAAAGACAGTATCCGTCTGCACCACAGCATTTAGTTCAGGATTATAATGAAAACTTAGCTGAGGACTATAAACATATTAAGCAGCCTTGATGATATTAGTGGAATGAGAAAAAAACTATGTTTATCACCGACGTGCCAAGCAAAAGGCAAATAGTAAGTTAAACAATTATTATTGATAAGTTATTACTGCATTGCGACCAGAGAGGGGAATGTTTTGCCTTTCCTTTAAGTAAGAATGCTACAGGAATTTAACCTAAAAGCCCCAGACTTGTGAATAATTCCTGTATATCAGACGTTCTTTATACCAACTCTATAACCTTTATTATATGTATGTATCCTTATAGTTCCGTATCTATCTATCAGTCTACCTTTATTTCCTCTTTAAGAAATGACCTGTACGAAAAGAGAAAGGAACTTGTAATCTTCAAAATGTATAGAACTTTTAACTATTTTCTAGTTTTGTCTGTGAACTGAGAAACTTGGTTGAACCGGCTCCGAATTCTTGTTTTCATTTTTCCAAAGTGAGATTTCCCGAAGTGAGATTTCTCTTCAGCAAATGGAGAAACAGAAGGAGCTCCACATTACAAATGACGTTAAAAAAAAAATGCCTAAAGAAGGGATCTTTGGCCATCATCTGAGGCACCGCTGCCTCAGGCAACCGGAAACGGAAGCGGAATTCCTGCGGGTGGGGGAAGGGCGCAGGGGGAAGATAGACCCTTTGACCCCTCTGCGGGGCCCTCACCCACAGGGATGCCTGTACCCCACCTGGGCCTAAGACATCCCTCCACACTTCTCTTTGCCTTCCTATTTTCCAAATCCACCTTGTCATCACAGTGTTTTTACATTAGTACAGTTTTCTGTTTATTCCACGGATAACCCGGATGATGTCAGGGCCTATCCTTCCCCATTGGTCATCCCCACCAGCCCCACAGACTTCAAGGCTGAAGTCTGCTCAGGGAGTTTTGCCCATTCCCAGGGAAGTGCGTTCAGAACCTCCTCTGTCCTCCAGGGCAATGTCCTCCTATCATGGATTCTGGCCTTACATCCACCTAGGCATAAGCAAGCTTTCAAGTTTGTCCAGAAGGATCCACTTCCATAAAGAAGCATCAGTGAGCAAAGTGGACTTTATTAAAGACCCTGACAGTGTGACAAAGAGCGAGCAAGATGCCAGCCATCCCCGTGGCCAAAACATAACCCCCGCCACCACCTCGGTGATTGTTTGTATAACAGGTTCTCTCCTGGGCTAGGTGTTCTCAAGTTTTTACCCACACCCCATTTCCCCCCCTCCTTGGTATCCCTCTTGGTATCCCTCTCCCCCACCCCCATCATCTAAATTCTCTTCTTTTTATACAAAACAGTTCAGTTCTCCCAAACTCCTGTCAGCCTGCCCACCTCATGTTTTCCTGACATGACCCATGGGTAATATCTTCCTGCCTCGTAATTATCCTCTCCAGAGAGTAACTGCAGTTTGTAGCAATATTCTTTGTTTTCAATCACACTGGGCTTACTTGCTCTATGAAGGGTTTCCTGAATTTTCCCTCTGAATTTCCCACATTTCAACAAAATCCCCATTGACCTCTTGAGACTTCAAAAATGTAATTAATGAGGGGCGCCTGGGTGGCTCAGTTGGTTAAGCGACTGCCTTCGGCTCAGGTCATGATCCTGGAGTCCCGGGATCGAGTCCCACATCGGGCTCCCTGCTCGGCAGGGAGTCTGCTTCTCCCTCTGACCCTCTTCCCTCTCGTGCTCTCTATCTCTCATTCTCTCTCTCTCAAATAAATAAATAAAATCTTTTTAAAAAATGTAATTAATGAGATCATTTATTTGATGGCGTCTATCTACTCCTCCATCTCTTCCCGACACTGCATTCAGTGACTACTTGTTGGGATCTTGGGGTGGGCCAGGCTCTGGGCAGGAGAAGGAGTGGGAATCCCTTAGCCTGCGTTAGGTCTGAGGGGTCATGAGATGTCTCCTTTGAGTAAGACAGAGGGGTCTCTGTGAGGAAGAACCACCAGAGACAAGGACGGTTGCGACCCAGACGAACCGTGCAGACGAGGACATCCCGGGGTCTGCTACACCAGGTGCTATAGGCATCGGACGCGGGCTTGCCATGGCCCGTGCCCCTGCTCTTGTTTGCCTTTCTGTTCCCAAAGAGTTGGATGTCCTGCTGTCTCTAAGGTGTTGCCAGACTTCACCTGGTAGCCTGACCTCGGGAGGCTGGGAAATGACCCTCCCTTCCCTTTCTCCCAAATTTGGAAGTTCTCTTCCTTGGTGACTGGTATTTCTGGGTGCTCATGGACGTCAAGGAGGAGGAAAGCATCTAGCAGCCTCCACCTGCTGCTTGCAGGACCTCTGGCAAGTGGCTAGGAAAGAGCTCCTGCCGGAGGAGGCAGTGGGAGAAGGGGCGGACGGGACCACAACAGCTGCTGCCTCCAGGGGAGGCTGAGCAGTCGGTGCCCGAGACTGTGGGGACAGAAGAGGCCGGCTGCCCGGGCTGTCTGCGGAGTGGCGCCCAGCTCCAGGCTCAGGAGGACTGGAATCTCATCCATGTGAGTCCAAGTTAAGTGGAGTCCGAGGTGGAGCCAAGAGGTGAGGGGTGCAGCTGGGACAGTCGGTGAGTCAGTGATTCATGGGGCGGGTTGGAGAATCTTCTCCTAAAGGGCTGTTGTAGTTAGCCTCTGCAAGATGTCTTTGCTCTGACCTTCACCGCGTGTCCCCTGGGCTCCTATTTTCCCAGTTTGGAACACTTGCCCGGAAGGGGCTGACCTGAGCTAGGACCCACTGTCTCTGGGGAAACGGTGATTAATCTCTTGCCTTCCTTCCTGTATCTTTTTTCCCAGCCTGGCCTGTGTCAGCCAGGGTCCCTGTACCATCAGGTATAACGTGCGTTGACAGAGCAGGGAGACGCATAGGGAGGAGACTGTGGGAGAAAGCCTCGGGGTGAGTGAAGGAATCCGGTGAAGTTGGGAACATGGCGGCCGTAGACTTGGCTGGCCGCCCTGTCCCTGGTAGGGCTGCTGGCTGTAGCTGGTGTCCCCAGTCTTCTGCAGTCACCTGAGGAAGCCCCTGTTGAAGGTAGCTCCGTGCAAACTTTCTATCAAGATTGTGGCAGAATGACCAGGTGAGCAGGACTTCCTGTGTCATGGGAAGATGTTGTTCCTGCTGTGCCCCCTGCCCCAGGACACCCCAGCTCCCCTGCCAGAGTCCCCTCTACCCTTAGCTTCCTCATCTCTGGCCTCCACCATGCATCCGCCTATCACTGTCCTTTTCTTCTTCCTCACCACAGGGTATCTCTCTGCTACTAGATCTCGATTTCTTAATGGCCTGCTTCTCACCCCATGATGTGACATTTCCTTCCTCACCACAGAGCTTGCTCAGATGCTAAATCCTATTACCCAACCAAATGTGGTCCCTGACGCAATCTCCTCACCTAACCTCACCTTGTCAGGTTCTTAATCTCTCACCTATTGAAAGAGCCATAATTGTGTTTGTTAGCCAGCACCTAGTAGGAGTGGGGAGGAGAGGGGCCCGGTCTGGACCCCCTCCCATTATTGCCATGGGTTCCAGTTTGCTTCCCCAACCTAGAAAGCCTAGAGGCTCTTGGCCTAGGAAGAGGGGAGACCCAGCCTCTGGCCTTTGGCCAGAGGACCAACTCACAAATCCCCACTCCGTGCTCATGGTGCTAGGGCCCCTTGAGTCTCCCTAGGAGCCAGGCTGGCTAGACTCTGGGACTCTGATTCCAAGCTCCCAGCAGGTCAACTTGGGTCCAAAGCCCCGCATCAGGGGCCCGCCTTCAGGGCTCCAGCACGAATATGTAATGAAAAAGCCACTGGAGCCTTCTGACAGAGCCCCATTGCCCTTTCTACTTAGAGGAGTGGAGAGGATCTGGCTTGTGGCTCCCCCAGGCTGTTCACCTGCCTGAGCTCCGAGAAGATGATCCTAGAAAAACAACCCTTAGCTCCTGTCAAGTGGGGAAGGCTGACAGCAAGTGAGCCTAGAGCCTGGGAAGACTCATTTGTGCTTTTACTAATCCAGTCAGTAACATTGTAATCCATCATTTCGTTTGTCCTTCGATACACCTTGCAATTTTTCTTGAAAACTGGGCATAATACAGTGGATGAAAGGAATGGAGGAAAAACGGGTCTTTAGTGAGAGGCTTTATAGGAGACATAAAACGCTTCTGGCAAGGCGTGGGGCTGTGTTTGCTGCTTGATGTAACTGTACGTGTCAGAGGCTAACCTTCTCTGGCGTCTTTGCTTGTGTCACCCCTATTGTTTTGGGGGTCTCCCTAGAGACTTGCTAAATATTGTCTGAGACACGTGGTTCTTTCTGTTGTATTCCCCTGTGACATAGGAACCTTACAGCTAGGATGGTGAGGTGTGCGGAAGGAGGAAGGAGGAAGTGCTCTGCGAGCCTATGATTAGGTCCCAGTCTTCCGTGAGCCTGTGTCCCTGGGTGGTGGCCCCTCCCCCACCCCCCCACCCCCCCACCCCCCCACCCCCGCCCAGTGCGTCTCCGCCGCACGGTGTCTTCTCCCTCAGGTGAGACACGAAAGTGGGTGGGGGAGGGGCCGGAGGTGGGTATTTTCTCTCTTTCAGGTCCCTTGGGCTCTGGTAAGACCTCAGGAAGTTAGGCTCTCTTGAGGGCAGATCTTGTAAAGAACGAACTAATCTGGGTACTTTCCCGTCCCCTTGCTGGAAGCACTAGGGATCTTTTCTCTGATCTTCGTTGTGAATCTGGTAGAGCTCCTGGATATAAAACTCATGATCGGGTGGGGGTCCCCTTCTGACTGCCCACCCCCTTGAATTTCTCTCAGACTCCTCCACACCGAGCCTCCAGCAATGTGTCCGTTGCGCTTTAGGTCTTGCCACCCTGGTGCTGTTTCCCTGGGGGTCTCGGCTCCCAGGCTTCTGCTCCAAGAAGTGGGATTCTCTGTATCTGCCTCTCTGTCACCTCCATTTTAGGGGCAGCTCTTGGTCCTATGGCCTCAGTCTGATGGGATATAAGAGTTGCTGGGTTTTTCTGTTTTTTGTTTTTTTCTTGTGTGGACAGGAAAGGCAACTTCCAGGCTCCTTACATGCTGGACTGGAAATTGGAAGCCTCCTCACCATCATTTAATTAGATTTTTCCAAAGTGAAGTTAAGAGATATTCAGTTACCACCCATTAGGTATGTGACTCCCCTGCTGGTGCTCTTCCTCCCGTTCCTGAGGCTCACCGAAGGTGAGGTGGTACATTAAAACACCTCAGAGACTGGCCTCGGGTCCCCCAGGAAGTCATGAGCGGATCCCAAATTTTGCTTCTTTCCATAGTCATCATCAGATAGGATTTCCATACCCAGGCGCTAGTACGACACCTGTTGCAAGGGACGAGAGAGGTTCAGCAACCAGGAGTAATGCCCAGGCCCTGCTCCGTCTCCAGCGCTTTTCCTCCCCTTTGCCCACGCTTGCCCGTAGGGAAAATAGGAGGGTCCCCCAAAGCAGGAAAGCTCATTTGCTGAATAAAGATGGAGTGATCAGGGCATATTTGACTAGAAAATGTTTTCAGATGTGTTCTGCCCACACCCAGGGCCCACAGCGTGGTACCAATCCAGACTCCGTTATTCGGTCTCATACAGAGTTGGAAGGTGGCGCTGACATTGAACACAAAGGCAGTGGGGCTCCCCGGGGTTACACACACAAAGCCCCCCCCACCCCCACGCCTAGTTTTAGAGGCACACTATGCACGAATGTACTGAGACCTTGCTGGTGGAGACCGACACAGAGTCCCCAGAGGCCAGTTTCTTGGACTGCAGATCACTCCCTGGTGTCAGGTGCTATGTGTGGGGCTCCTATTCCTGGAGGCCGCCCTTCAGGGAAGGCTTTAATTCCCCAAACTGCCCAGAATCTCTAGGTTTAGGGCAGGGTCCCCTGGTAGAGGAGGGTGTTCTAGGCTTTGAGGACTTTCCATTATCCCAGGAACTCCAAAGTGAAACCAGCCTGTTTCTTGTGGCCAAAGGACCAGGTTTGGGTTTCTTTAGGAAGGCCAAGGGGCATTTTAGGGCCTCGGGGCAGCTGCCTTGCCACGGTTCCTGTGAGCATCAGACTCTGTTCCTTCCTCCCCCTGGAAGGAGGGTGCTGATTATCATGCAGTGTAGGGAGTGTGGCTGTTCTGGACTGTGGAAGGGAGTTTGGACTGTCAATGACAGATGGTGGTGATTTCCCTCTCTAGATTCTTGTTATACCTGCTGACATGGCTGCAGGTAATTGTGCTTGTCACATGGTAATTTACTAAGCAATTTATTGCTGTTTCCTACTCCCTGCCAGAAAAGACTTCCAAAAGGAGGAAAAGGTTAATTTTACCCTCTTTTCCAGAAAATTTGGGGCTACTGATCTTCAGGGCAGTTTATTAGTTGCCTGTGGCTGTATACTGAATTATTCCAAATCTTAGCATCTTAAAACAAGTAACATTTATTCTCTCACAGTTCCAGTAGGTCAGGAATCAGCTGCCTCGCTGGCTCAGGGTCCCTCACAAGGCTGAACCCAAGGTTCTGGCCAGGGTTACAGAGTCATCTCAAGGCAGATCTTGGGGAGGATCGAGCTCTCTGCTTCCAAACTCGTTCATGTGGCGTTTGGCAAGCCTCAGGTCCTTTCTGGCTGGGGTCCTGGCTATCAGTTCCTTGCCACATGGGTTTCTCTGTGGGGTCGCTCACAGAACAGCATCCGGCTTCCCTCAGAGCAGTGTGGGAGAAAGGGAGAGAAAGCAAACGAGAGAGATGTTACTGTTGTTTGAGAGGTTAATTTTGGAGGTGTCATTCTCTCCCTTGTGCTGTATTCTGCTTCTTAGGGGTGAGTCAAAAGGTCCAAGCCCCCAGTCCAGGGGAGAAGATGACACGAAGTGTGAATACCAGGAGGCGGATGATGGGGAGTCCTCTTGGAGGCTGCCTACCACCAGTTATTAATTCGTGTGTGTGTATGTGTTTTTCCCAGCCCAAGTCAGAAGCTACCCGGCATCCACAGTATGATCTATCTAGGCTTCTATGTGGGAGGTGAATATAGCTGGGTGTTCCTTAGACAGAACAAAGAGTGTGCAGATGGAGTCACTGGGTTGAAAGAGAGGGAGTTGCCTGAGACTTCAGTGGCTCCAGGGACTTGAGGAAAAATGGGCAGAAGAATCCACACTCATTAATGTCTTGTATGCGGATCCCTGAGCAGGAGCAAGACTTCTGATGGGGTGAGCTGATGCGTTTGCTGGGGGCACTGAATATCAAACTGCTTAGTCTCAGGAGCTGGGTACAAGTCACCAGATCCCCCAGATTGCCAAGAGGCTGCGGAGCCACCTGCCTTTAATGGACCACATGGTCTTGGGCAGTGACCATCCCAGTAGCAACCATGATAGACCAAAGACCAAACAATTTTTCCCAGGTCATTTTTGAATTTTTTTTAGCCCTAAAGAGTAAAAGAGCCCTCAGTAACAACTAGTATGAGGAGTCTTTTCATCCGAGTAAATGGAGGGCTAGAAAGAATTTAATTTAGAAAAGTTAAGGTATATGAGGTTCCCTTTACCTTGGCATTGCAAAAATATTTTATATTTGTATTTATTATGTATTTAATCTTTACAACTCTTTTTAGGTATTGTTTACTCCTTTGATAGAAGGGAATATCGAAGTACAGAGCGGTGACTGTTTAGGTGGCTAGCCCAGAAGAAGCAGTGAAGGCTCGAGAGCCTTCTTGTATTGTGAGGAATCCATTTACCTGGCTTAAACAAACCAAAGAAAACAACAACAACAAAAAAACAAAAAAAGGAAATCTATTGCCCATAACAGAGAAGACCGGGATTAGGGCTGCAATCAGGCGGTGGGGGCACCGGCATGCTGCTCCCCCCACAATGTTTGTCTTCATTGTTCCACGTTCTTCATTTTCAGGCTCTGTGTGGTGCCAGGATGTCTGCCAGCAAGTTCTGACCCAAAGCCTTCCAGATTCAAGTGCCCTGGAGAATGTGGAGGCTCTCGCTAAAGTCTCTGTGAAATCTCACTATCATGTGGACTCCACTGGGGCCACATGGCCCTGTCCTAATCTCTCAAAGGGGAGAATGGAATGCTCTTTTGGAACAGAGATAATTTCCCCAGAAATACGTAGTATTTGATCAAGACACAGTTGATTTCCACTAGTAGAAATGATCACTCCAAACATTGCGTTTTATTCCCTTATTGGATAGTATACTGATTATATACAGCTATTAGCAAATTCATGTGATCATTCCTGATGTACTCTGTATAACCCTGCTTTTCATCCACTTCACCGGTCTACAAATCTCACTTAACATAATTCATTAATGGTTGGAGTATGTCTTTGATACGTTCATTTTATATTTGCGTGAAAGTCACATTTTTAACTTTTCAAAAACTGTATTTTAGGAAGTGTGAGTCGGCTACTTTGTTCCTTTTATTTACAATCCTCATTTTCCTTTAAAACCACCTGGATAATATGTATCCTTGGAAAAACTGTAGCTTTAAATTTGCTGAATATTTCAAACAACTTGCCATCCGGGTTAGTCACACTTGAACCCGGATCATCCAGCGCCTCCCCCCGCCCCCAACCGCCCCGCCAAGCTGCCCAGGCAGATGCTGTGCAGAACAGAGTTGAGTCAGCCCTACAAAGTCCTGAGCAAATTGTAGGTGAGTGGGCAAAATGAATGTGTTATTATTCTAAGCCACCCAATTTGGGCTTCATTTTTAACAGCAATAAATGATACAAAGGGACTTTCCTTTAAATATGTCTTTGTCTGAAAATTTTATGGCAACCACGTGTTAAATTTAAATTCTTTAAAATACGTATTTGGGGGAAAATTCAAATTAGAAACATAGCAAGAGTTGCTATTTGTGTTTCCCTTACTATCTTAGGCGACTTCTAATTTCCAAGTCATCTAGGGGTCGAAAGGCATACTAAAGGTGAGAACTGCGGAGGAAGCTACTTTTTTCTTCAGAGCCCATCAGTCATTCCAGTGTTCCTCAGGAGTGACTTGGGAAGATTGACATTCCCCATGACCTTAGAGAAAGTTGCACTTTTGGAAGGCTGGCCCTTGGTGTCTCCCACCTCCCCTAATGAACTTGAGCTTGAAGACTCACTTTGACATGAAACAGGTAGACCACATCAGTCCTCCAACTCTATCTTTCTTTATTCTTCCACGTGTGAGTCTATTAAACTCACATTTCTGTAAGCCAGCCTCTAGGTCTTTCTGTCCAAAACTGTATCAACTCGAAGAAAAATGAGAAGCAGACAGCTCTTTGAGAGGGACTTGCCTTCTATCTCAGCATAATCAATTATTCTTGCCCTCTCCAGCATGGGAGAAAGGAGTGGAACAGGGAGAGGGAGAGGCTTGTGGTCAGAAACTTTAGGCTTGGTCAGAGCTCAAAGAAATACAGCTGGTTGAGCTTATGAGTCTGGTCTACTGTCCAGAGCTACACACATGCCTTTAGGAGCCAGGGGCCGCATAGTGACCTCCTCTTCTCAGAGAGTCTCAGGGACAAAACGTTGGGGTAGAGAGTATAGCAACTGACTGAGTTTGTTGCTGAAACCTTTCTTGATTTGATGCTTATGGGCACGGGAATAGTATTTGAGCCTATAGAGAAATAATAGGTTATTAAATGTCAAATGTATTAAGAACAATTTTCTTATCAGCAAATAAAGTTTGTATAGTTCATATTCGTTCTTTGCCATCATTAGAAGTGATCCATGACCAATTTTCTTTTGATTGAAAGATACTGAATAGTAGAAAGCAAGAAGAGGAAGAAAAACAGCATCTCCTGGTAGCGCCACCTAAACACAAGCACAAATAACATTTTGGCAGAAACTTAATGCTTAATGTGACATACTCATGATTACATAGTTGGTTAGTAACAGCACTGGGACCTCAACACAGAATCAACAGTCCTTGCACATCTGAATCTTTCTGATGGTGGCCACTGATATCTCTTGGTGTCATGTTTATACATCGCTGGCGCTGTACCTGTCTTCTCATTGATGTTTACTTTGCCATGAATTCCACATATTTGTGTGTTCCCATCTCCTGCCTTTGACAGGATTGTAGGAGAACAGTCCTAGAGTGAAAGAGAGAAGCTGAGAAATAGTTCCAGACTGAAGGAGACTAGAGAGACATGACAAAATGCCACGTGTGATTCTGAACTGGATCCTTTGGCTATAAAGGACATTTATTGAGACAACAGGTAAAACTTGAATGGTGTGTGTCGATTCAGTGGTAGTCATGTTTCAGTGTGAACTTCCTGGTTTGAATAGCTGTGTTGGGTTATGAAAATGCCCTTGTTTGTAGGAAACACACCAAACATTTGGGGGTGATGAGGTGTTATGTAGACAGCTTACTCTCAAGTGTTTGAGGAAAAGTAATTTCTTCTACTGTTCTTGCAAATTTGAGGTTGTTTTCAAATAGTAAAGACCAGAGGTAAACCAAGCAAAAATAGGAAATTAAAGCTGGGAATGAGCTGGGGGCAGGCAGTAAAAGAGATGGACTAAAATAGCTCTGGGAGAAGAGGAGGAAGGATTAAGGAGAATTAGTCTATTTGGAAGAGGGGGTGGAAACAAGATGCTGACATAGTTGACAGAAACTAAAGGTGGGGTTGGCAGTGGCTTTGGAGAAGTTGGCACATTAACAGAGAAAAGGAGGGGTATGTGGAAAGATGAAGAAAAAAGAGGGTGGGGAAGAGAACTAATATTTATTGAATGGCTTCCCTGGGCATTTAAATCCCATTTAACTCTTACATAACCATGTAGGATGAGAGTTTTATCCACATTTTTTAAAAATGAGCAAACTAGAGCTCAAAGAAGTTAAGTAGCCCAAAGTAATACAGCTGCTAAGCCAGAACCAGGATTTAAATCCCAGTATATGTGATTCTAATGGCAATGGGATGGTAGAGAAATGGTCTCATCAGGTCAGAGAAGGGAGATTATTAAATTTTTTTTTTTCCCTCAGGGATTGCAGTGGGCACAGAGACCAAGTGAGAAAATGATTGTAGGAGTTTGGAGGTTGGGGTTGAAACCAGGATTTGAATAATCTGAAGAGATGTGTTACTTGAAGTTATGGGAACATGGCAGAAAAAAAGGAAGAGAAACATCAAGAAATATAATTACTTGTAGATGAGAAGAGACAGAGGAGGTCAAAGAGGCATTTGCAGAAGGCTTGAGGGATATGATAGGGCAACTTCTAAGATGGTATCCAATGATCCCACCTTTTACTATTCATACCCTTGTGTAATGCTCTCCCCTTGAATGTGGGCTGGATCTAGTAATTTGCTTCTAACCAATAGAATACAGCAAAAGTGATACAACATCACTTTGGCGATTAAGTTATAAACAATGGTAACTTCCATCTTGCTGGTAGATCCTTGTTGGTTTCAATGAAGCAAGCTGTCATATTGGAGAGGACCAACAGTCAAAGAACTAAGGGCAGCTTCCAGTTAACAGCCATCAAAGGATAAACGCCTTAGTCCAACAACCTTAGAGACACTGAACCCTGCCAACAACCAGGTGAACTAAGATGGAAGCAGATTCTGTCCCAGTTGAACCTTGCCCGAGCCTTGGGCCCACACTGTGATTGCAGCAGTTGGGACTTAGGCATGGAGGACCAGCTAAGACGTGTCTGGATTTCTAACCCGCAGAAACTGAAATAATAACGCGGGCTGTTTTAGGTCGCTGAATTTTGGCATACAGTGGATGTTCGTTATTCAAGGATTCCACACTGCAAAATCATCTATTCACTCAGACTTATGTGTAATCTCAAAATCGATACTCATGGTGCTTTCATGGTCATTTGTGGACATGTCCAAAATAGTGAAAACTTTGAGTTGCCTGATGTGCACTTTCCAAGCTGAGGTCAAACAAGGAGAGGTTCTGCTTCTTGTTTCGGTCTCATACAGTAAACGAGTGTCTTTTTCATGCTCAATTTAGTGCTGTGTTTTGTGCATTTTTGTGATTTTTGTTGGTGATTTCACTGTTTAAAATGGTCCCCAAGCATAGAGCAGAAATGCTAGTGTTCCTAAACACAGGAATTTCTCCGTATGGAGAAAATTCATGTACCAGATGAGCTTCATTCAGGCATGAGTTATATTCAGGCTGTTGACTGCAAATTCAATGTTAATGAAGCAACAATATATATTAAAGTGTATTTATAGAGAAACACACATTGACTAAGGTTATGTGTTGATCAGTTCATGGAAACAATATGATCAGTGGCTCACAGGAACCCAACCCTGTAACTGAGGAGCAGTGGGTCAGCATTTGCTAATCCAGCGTCCTCAGTGACTTTATAGGACATAACTACCTCAAATAAAGAGAATCGACTAGAATTTGTTTTGTAGCAATAGATAACGAATACAGGCAAAAATGGGAATTTAGTTCACCAATCTAAGGAGGAAGCCTTTCACAAGGGGGTCATGATCAAGCATCAAGGGTGCAGTTTGCTTACAAGGGGTAAGGCTAGAGAGAGTACTTGGCAGTGATTAGTGTCTGCCATCTAAGTTATCATTAAAATGGTCATATATCAAAAAGAAATAATTTTGCCTGGCCCAAGAGATTTATTTCGGATGAATGCGAGTGAAACTCTGGAGGAAAATTGGCCTCACAAAGCAGTCTCTTTGCTCTGTAAAGCCCACAGCAGGGTGAGGAGTGGTATGTACAACCCAAAGGTCCCAGCTCAGTCAAACTCTCCGTGACTGTCCAGGGTGATGAAAGCTGGGGTGGCTCTGGGCAAGCACACTGTCACTGCCCACACAGGGAGACGGTGCAACTGCAAGAGAGGCTGTGGAAGAAACAGCCCCTTGGGAGACTTGACATGCCTCGCCACAGCTTTTCTATGATCTGGGGCTGAAAGCTTAACATTTTATTTTATTTGCTTTTAACTTCAACCCATAACATAGTCTTTTTGATTTTGTTTTTTAATGAGGCTCCCAACTTCATCCTGGATCCCTACTCCTAGCGCCACCTGGTACTCCAATGAGTGTGCTAAATCCCTACATAGGGATGAGTCTTGTATAATAGGTAGCATTGGTGTCTGCATGTATAGGTTTAGAAGTTACATGAATCTCCCTATTGAGATTTTTGAGTTGTACTGAGTTTTTCTTTCTTTTTCCACCCTACCCTGTAAGTGTGGCTCGATGGACGTGTAGTTTGTTGCTTTCTAACAGCTGTAGAGTATGCCACAGAGTATATTCACCACATTTCTACTCATCCTCTTCCCTAGTGTTGGACTCCTAGCCTGCCTCCAGTTCCCACTACCATAGTCAGGGAAAGGGGGAGATGAACAGAACAGTTCACCTGGAAGCATCATGCCCTTCATTTGACCATAATCCCTTCTCTGTTTTCTCTCGTCCTTCCACCTTCACTGGGTAGGGGACAATATCCACCAGGACTCGTTCCTAGATTGTGAGAACATGCCATGTCTCACTTTCTGTAGAGCAGCTGCTCCTTTGATTACTCCGACCGCTTCTGGAGAGGCAGAGGTACAGATCTGTTTAGTAGATTTTTCTTTTTTTTTTTTTTAAGGCACAGGGGTTAATTCCCAAGTCTGATTCTGCCTGAAGGCTGTATAAGTATGTATGTGGGGGAAACCCAAAACTAAAAATAAAATGCCAGTTACTGTATTTTGATTTTAAAATAAATACACGCCACCAAAAGGCAAAGGACAGAGAAAGGAGAAGTTGACAAAAATCAAGTAACCACAAAAGCCACAGGTAGTTCTGTCCTCAAGTACCAAGTGCCAAGCTAGACCGACATCCACGTAAGTCTTCGGCAGAAGTGAAGCTAGAGACTCTTACTGACACAGAGAAAAGACAGCCCGTGACTTGTGGAATCAATTTTTATTTCTGAATTATACAGAGAGGCTATATATATATATATATATATATATATTTTATATGGTGGTGTTACATATCTTTACATTATTAATCCACGCTATTTATGGAGAAATTATTTATTTACCAAAACAGAGTCTAATAGATACTTTATTCTGAGCAATCCAATACATGGTAGAAAAACTTTCAAATATATAAAAGATTAGTCTGTGCACATCTAAATGTTTCTAAGGGAGCAAACTACCGAGGCATTGTGATTAGATGAGCTGCAAACATAGTGCCGTAACCAAATACTTAAAATGACATCTTAATAACACAGAAGCTTAGAGTAGCGACTTCCTCACACAAGTTGGAGTGTATCTCAGAAGGTAACCCCACAAAACATTGTATGGCTTCAATAAGGAACTTCAGGATTTTCTCCCACACCCAGCTATTGCCCTCACACAAACTTTTTCACTCCTTGATAGTATCTTCTGTGTAGATTTATGTTCTTTCTTAATCAAGGAGCTAAGCAAAGAATGGTTGCCACCTTGGGAAAACAAGACATTTGCCCCACGACCCCTTGATTCCCTGAACTACAAACCTACAAGAAAAGTGTAGAACCATTCCCAGAAGTCAGAACCAAAGCAAGAATGCTCAGAATGCAAGAGCTAGATAGCTACTGATGTGAATGTTTACATCTGTCTACCTATCTGCTTAGGGATTATTTTTTCAGGATTCTTCTAGAATTCTATTTACTTGGACGGAATTTACAGAGTGGCTTTTCTCTAGCACGTGCAGTTAAATTAATGTGTCTTTTTAAGATAATAAAATAGCAGATGCCTATCGGAACAGTGATGCAGCCCATAGAACAGCACGAACAAAATCAGTGACTGGGAGAGAGGCTCATAATTTCCATGAGGGAAGATGAAGCTTCCAACAGAATACCACCTGAGTAGTTTTCCATGAACAGGCTAGACAAGCTCAAGGAACATGTGAATGGTGAGACTGTTGCTGTGTCCGGTTGAATATAACAAGACTCCTCCATCAGTAGCTCTGTGTCCTCAGGCTTGCCCCAACTGAACACAGCCCCGATTTCTTCATTCCTTTCTGTAGTTAGGGGGCCCACTTAATTCATTTTCCAAAATGGGACAGAGCTGAGCAAAAGGGAGCACTGTCAGTAACTGCGCCAGAGCAACGGTGCTCAATGGGTGAACCTACCAAATATTAGGTCACTGGTCTTATGTCAACACTGAGCTCTGGGAGAGGCACAATTTGGGCTTCCAAAGGTGGAGCTGGGCGGAGAGAGCGCACATGTTCTGGGGTTCTTCTATTGGATAAGACAGATGTTAGGAGGGAGGAGACCCAAAAGAACACAGTTCAGCAAGATGCTCTGTTGAAAGGGACACAGAGGGGAACTCGGTGAAGTATGGCTCATGGAGGAAAGAGCACTGACCTGTGTGTATGAGCACACGTCTGGAAGGTGGGTGCGAGGCAGACATGAAGTGAATGAGGTCAGCCACATCCAGTCACCTGTACAAAGAGGTCTACCTCAAGGTGTTTGAAAGCTCCTGATACCCAGGGCTCAAGTGCCCCCAAAGCTCTCCTGGATGTAGCCACCACCCCAAGCCCATGGTGGAACCCTGGCCTCCACTACATTTTTACTGTTGCTAGCTCATTAGTAACAGGTGATACCGGAGAGTAAGAACGGCCCTCCGAGTAAGTCCAGGACCTCGGCAGCCCCCCTAAACAGCCAAAAGCCTTCCAAGCAGGCTTCACTTGGGGTAATGTAAACGAACCCCGAGCCATGCTTTTGTGGGGAGGACTCCCTGCCTTTTTCAGCAGGTCATTTATTTTACCGAGTACAGAGGCCAACATACTCTTTTTAAAGAATAAATGAGTTTGCAGGCTTCCTTATACATTCTGTTACAGAAACTCATAGCCAAATCCTAAAGGGGAGAAGGGGGGGAATGGGTGCACTGGGGCAGGAAGGGCCCAGAGAACTCTTTCTATAAAGAGAGTAAATCGTTTAGGCTTTGCAGGCACCGTTCAGTTCAGCAGCTGCTGTAGAAGTGACCCCAGCGAGTTTGCGACCCAATTTGTACGGCCCTGTCGCCACAAAACTTTATTTACGGATACTGAAATTTGCGTAATTTTCACGTGTCGTGAAATATTAAAAAGAGGTTTTTTGACCCCAATGTGAAAGCCATGCTTAATGAGGAGGCTGTGTGAAAATAGGTGGTGCGCTAAATTTGGCCACGGCTTTGCCAAGCCCTCTGCTTGAGGCCCGCGGATTTGAAAGCATGTTGGCATTTTAAAGGGCATGTGAAGACTACACAGAGGAATTTTGCGAATGATCTCCTATTTCATGTTAGAGCTCTGATCAGATCCAAGTGATTGAAAGCAGACTGAGATAAATGAAGGTTCCCAAATAATGAATTTCTGAGCGGGCCACCTTACACCCGAGTCCTTGGCACTTACAACGTAACATTTTGAATGAAGTTGACGGCGTGAAGCGCAGAGAGCTACCAAAAAACGCCGACATCGACCCTTAAGTTTCTCAGCATGGAGGTTCTCAACATTCATCGGAGAAATAATGATTTCTAAAAAAACCAATTCACAGAAAACACGACGCCCGATTTGATAACTAGAATAAAACTGAGGTGAATCAGAAAACCTGGGTCCCCTTGAGACGTTAGAGACGATTCACGGGGACAAGAACCAAGGGGGCACACTCAGCGGATGGTGGCTTCACACCTGAGTCCGGTTTACAGCTGTGCTAAGCGAGCAGAGGGTTTTAAAGGCAGAGTTCCATGGGGGACACAACTTGCCTGGGGAACGTTGAGCCCCAGGTGTTTTAAGCCTAAAATGATCACCAAGGAGAAATCCAGCCAATCTCTGGAAACGGATCCACTCGTGACTAAGAGTGGACGGAAGGTATCTGATTGGTCAACACCAGTCTAAGAGAGGAGATACCACTGCACCAAGGGCTAACAGAATATCGAAGTGGAAGGTCCTATTGTCTTGCTAAGGTTCAACTGAAATCTTTGAGGCACGTAACTGGCAAAATAGGAAAATACACACAATTTCATAAAATATGTGAAGAGTAAACAAATTCCCTTACTGTTATTCCCCTTAGAAATTTAGAATGGCACCAGGTAGTGCAAAGTGGAAAAAAGGAATATCAGCCCTGTCTCTTCCAGGTAGGTAGGCTTCAGCAGAATCACGAAGCAGGAGAGTATCTTCTTCCAGCCATGGCCAACTAGGGCTTTCCTTTTAGCTTCAGGTCAATACTTAGGGAAAAAAAGGAAGAAAACAATGAGAAATGTGAGCAACTGAATACGAAACATTTAGTGATGATTCAGAGTGGCAGGTGTTTGCTTTTTCTGCCCCCCTCAAAGGACTTACTGAAAATAAATCATGCAATCTCTTATGCTAGAAAAACCTGGTAAGTCACAACCCTCCCCTCGTTGCCAAGGCTTTCCCTAAAATGTGGAATCTGTTTATTTTTTACAAAGCTGTTTCTGGAAGCATTTTACGCCTCTTGAAATGATCTAGGGAGGCAACAGACTTGTGTGAGGGCTCATTTCTGAAGTGGACTAAGGAACATTATTGCATTTTGGGACGGGATCTACCTATTTCTAGTAAATGGCCTTCTCTTGGGGGGGCAAATCCACGATCTGCCTGAAATAAGTAACATCTGATAAGTGCTACATAGCAAGAAAGTGGTCAACAATGAAACAACAGCAAAACAAAAACAAAACCCGCAAAAACAAAAACAAAAAACCCAAAATAAAACCAAACCATAACACTTTCTGGAGCCAAAGAATTTGTTTGAAATGGGTTAGCCTACCTGATTGAGATGGATTCTTACAACCTAAGAAAAGGTTGTTTTTAAGAAAGTCTCGTGGGTTCCCAAGTATCTAGAAAATAATTCAAAGATCTCCTTGGGCCACCATCTACCGCCACTTACTGAACCTAATCAGAACTTCCTGGCACCTACCAGAGAAGAGAGCTCCAGCCAGGATGCTCAAAAGAACGTCAGCTACGAACAAAGAAAAACACCATTTGAAAGAGGCAATTTGGGAAGTATCTGTGGATTTCACTGAGACCTGCCTTTCTGGCCCTTCCGTCCACACGCCGCACAGGTTCCTGTGCTTTGCTGGTGGGATCTGTAGCAGTGGAGGGGTTCCTTCGTGCATCTTTGCCAAATAAAGCCACTGGGGGCCCACGCTGCCTGCCCATCTAGTTTACAGGAGTAAAAAATATCTTTCCTTTGAAATGCCTTCAGTTCTACCACTTATTAGCTCGGGGCCTTGGCCGAGTTACCTACCTTGCCTAAATGTCTATGTCTGTATCTGTAAAATAGACTACTCCCACCTCTCTCAGGGCTTGCTAGGGATGAAGTCTCAAGTGTTTTCAGTTGTAAGTAGGAGGAGGAGCCTGAATTGTAGTAGAATAAGTAGTACCTCAGGGTCTTTTTGAAAGGGGCCCAGATAAAAATCTGAAAACAAACAGAACACTGTAACCAGGATGCCTATTCTGAAACACCTCATTTTTCACTTTTTTTTTTTTTTTAAGATTTTAAGTAATCTCTACATCTAACGTGTGGCTCGAACTCACGACCCTGAGATCAAGCGTCCCATGCTTCACTAACTGAGCCAGCCAGGTGCCTCCACACTGACTTTCTGGTAAACCTTCCAGGGTTTTTAGAAATGTACCCCTTCAACTTTTGGTAAACAAAAAGCTGAAACACGAAAACCTATTTACACAGTTTATGGAAGAAGCCAGAGATAGTCAAAAGTGGACGATTTTTAAGTAAATACAGGAAACCACACTGAAGATTAATTTTTGAGACAACAGTTGTCCTGTGGGGCCAACGAAGCTACCAGCAATGCTACTAATTTAAGTTTCTCCCAATGGTACCACATCCCCTGGATTGGATACGCTTTTTATTTACGTGAAAATATTTTAAAAGCATACACAAGTCTTAGGACATGAACGAACAAATAAAACCCAAACTTGAAAGGGAAGGAGACAAGCACCTGGAGATACCTCTTAAAATAGAATGCTTTGGGGGAAAAGTTTACCTTGAGTCAATTACAATACAAAAGGAATATCCCTCCCCTTTGGGCAGGTGGGCTGAGATTTCTAGAAGCAACTTTCCAGGGAGACATAGAAACTACAGGCCATTTTGGCTTCTCACGTGTGTTAAACGAGGTTCCTTACAACGTATCTGACAATATTGTTTCAAGATAAATACAAACTCTTGTGTTTTCTGGAGGAATATGGGGGATAGGCAGAACTTCCCTTCTTTCTCTAAGGAAAAGGAGAGGGGCACACTTCATTTGAATCTTGGCTTGATTGAACTCCTTGAAACAGCCCTTGCAGGTTATCCATTCTGTACTCGCTACAGAAGGTGTAAAATGCTTCCACGCAGGAGCCAGACAAAGGTAAATGAAGCCCCTTAGTCTTATACTAACGAAAGCCAGAAATCCAGGGCTAGAAGTCAGCATAAGAATTTCTTGGCCACTCTTGCCCCTCAGCCTGGATCTCATCCTTTGCGCTGGGATCAGGTGCCTGATAGGAGCTTGGGAAAGACAAGGCTGAAGAAAACGGAAGCGAGGTGAAGAGTATGTTCTAAGAAGCGGGAAGTAACATTAAGCTTTGCAGCATCCCTCCCTCCCCCGTGCCCAGCCCTGCAACGAACCCAGACAAAAAGCAGTGCTCTGCCCCCTCCCCCCCCAACCCAATGAGCCCTACGTACAAACAAGGAGCCAAACAGACAAGACAGACAAAGGAGTGGGTAAGCCCGCAGATGTTGCAGCCGGGGCCAGCGAGCGACCACCCCGCCTCGCAGCTCGTGAACTGCGGGCCTAGGACTCTGCTCGAGGGGGCGCTGCTTTGCCGAGGGAGGGGAAATCTGCAGAACGAAGGTGGCCTAAGGGACTCTGTTTTGGCCTTGCAGAACTTCTGTGTGGCAATTTGCTTGAAGCAATTGTTCGTGGGACAGGTGAAACCTTCAGAAAAATAGCTGTGTGATTTCCAGAGGTCCCCGTACAGCCTTTGTTCTTTACTCTTTCGTGGGGACCTTCTCTCCGGGGTTTTTGCCCATAAACTTCCTTAAACTGTAAGGTCATCGCGGTCCCCGCAGAGCTGCTGCACTATGATTTTCCATTCTTGCTTGGGACCTCGAGGGAAAGGGGGTCCAAAGAGAACAAAACACGACACTAGCTGCCACATTTAAATCCCATCTTTGCCCCTCCTGGATTCCCGGAAAGGACCGCGTTGAATTCTCCACAACTCAAATCAGGTTGGGAGCCGTCAGCTGGATGGTCAGTTTCCCTCGGAAAGCATGTTGGTGACCACACTTTAGTCCCTGAAACTGACAACTCTGTTCCCGTAGGCAACGAATGTTGTCCTCCTCGAGTCTAACCAAAGTTAGATCAGAGGCTGCACACCCATTCCAGAATTACGACCACCTCTCTCTGATTTCAAAACCACTGGCCCCGGGACTGTAGACTCAAATCCCAGCTCTGGGACATTTTTACAACTGTAAAATGTGGGACTGGTCAGTTAATCTCTCTACGCCACTCTTTCCATACCTGTAAAATGTACCTCGTAGGCTTGTCCTAAGGATAAAAATCAGATAATGTGCCTGAGGCTTTTCACAAAGAACCCGGGCACGTGGCGACCACTCAACTACGTGTTAGATTTCCATTTCTCACAGGATGAGGCCAGCTGGACTAGCTCATTCCGCAAGTTCCATCCAGACTCCGCTGCCTCTTGGAATTTTCAAAACAAGGACCTCTTCTCCCCCATCTGCCAAATATGAGGCTCAAATGGAAGTGCCAACTTTCACTAAAATGATGTAATTCAGAAAGCAGAGTTGCATTCCTCCTGCCCAAATGCTCTTACATCTGGCTCTACTATTCATTTTCTGCCCGATTTTGGATCGGAAAATTGAATGCCAAGTAGATTTAAGCTGTCCTTAAGGGCTGTAGTAGTGATCATCAAAGAGACGGTGTGAAGCCGGCACATTTCTCTTTTAGGGTTCTGATTTGAGAAATAGAGAACCTGAGAGCCGAACATCTGAACAGAGTTTACCCAATCCTTGATGTATTTGTATTTTCTTTCAGAGCCCAGCCATACAATGCTACAAGTAACCACACAGGTGTTATGGATGGTGAATTCTTACTCCTTCTCCATGGAAGACATTTCTGGATCATTGTAAAGGCAGCTAGTTCTGAGTGCAAGGAAAAACAAAATAGGAAGCAAGTAAACATTTTCTCCACTGTTACCACTTTGTAAGCACAACAGACAGGGCATTTTAAACTGTTTGATGTTGTTTCATTGCTAATATGGAACAAAGTTACACCTGAGTCTCTTACCATCAGTTTTGAAACGTAGTAACTGCCCATGATTTGAAAGCATAAAAGGAAGACTGAAATTCCAAACAGCTCTAGTGGTCTCTTCTGGTCTTGTTACTTTTTCCTGACTTTTCAATCTACCTTATTCAGAAATCATGATACTGCAAATTTTTATTTGGAACCCAAATAACATACTTTATACACGAAGGACAGTCCCTCTCAAGCAGCCTAATTTTATTTGCACAGGAACACAGTTAACTTTCACTTTGCACAAGAATGAGGATTTTCCTAGACACTAAAAGAAAAAATGCCAGTGTCAGCTTTGTTACAGAAAAATAATAGGACACTCACTACTATCCGGCTGAGCTGTGTTTGGGTAATAAGAGTGAATCCTAAGATTAACCTAAACTGAATGTGTCCAGAAAGAAAAATGTGACTATATGAAATAATGAAATGAGTTTTGTTACAATGTATGAACGTGTTTATGCTTTTGGTGTAATATTAGCTACTTCTGATAATCCATACTGGTGGGATTCCTCTGTAAGCAATTTTCACATATGTTTTATATTAATTTCTGATTAATAGTACATTTCAACTTTTACTTTCTCCCCTCTGGTCATATTTTATTATTGGCAAACAAACTACTTAAAGAGATTTTATCTTTTAATTTTGTTTTTGTTTTTAAAAAAGATTTTATTTATTTATTTGAGAGAGAGAGAAAGCAAGAGCACGCGAACAGGGGAAGGAACGGCGGGGGGTGGGGGGCGGAGGGGGAAAGAACCTCACCGACTCCGTGCTGAGCACGGAGCCAGACTTGGGGCTTGATCTCAGGATGAGATCATGACCTGAGCCAAAACCAAGAGTCAGATGCTCAACTGACTGATCCCCCCCAGGAGCCCCTCTATGATCTTTTTAAATGAGAGAGTTTCTTTTATAATGTGAATTATTTCATTAGCTAATACATCTGTTTGAACACAAGAGGTTCGGTTATTCACATTAGGCATTTTGTTGAGATGGTGGAAGGCGATCTCCCTGGGCAGGCTTCCCTCCACCCCCTCCGCCCCTCTACCCTTCTCACTGGTGGTCAGGTATTTTTATGGTGGATATTTGGCAACTTGAGTGAACAAGGACAGGCAGGCAAGTGTCAAGAGTATGCTAAAAAAGCCTAGAAAAGCTGGAATGGAATCAAGAAGAGGTATTCTTCTTAATTTAGCTTTTCTGTTTTTTTTTTTAACTTTGTGTAATCCTTAAAATGAGAACAGCAATTTGCAATCCATTTAATACTGTCACTCCAAAGGCAGCTGATGGATTCTTTACCATTTTCAAAATAAGCATGGCCCTCTATACCCAACTAGTCCTTCCCACGAATTTTCCTTCCTGTATAGATTATCAAGTTTTAAGGAAAACAAGGCAGGCTGAAGAAACCACCTTCTGAAAACCAATTAAGAGGTGGTGTGTGAGTACATGAGGAAAAGGTGAATGTTTGAAAGTAAAGCAAAACAACAGAAAGATGGGTTTTGTTCCCTGACAAGATAGATATTTGCCTTTGGTTAGAATCAGCCTGAAGCTTTTAAATAGAGGTCATGTGGAAGGACAGGGTATGTCTGTTAATAGAAAGAACCTGGGTTATCTGGCTTCTAGAACCTAACCATATGTCTGCTGATGGTGACCATGTTTTCTGAACCCCAAATCATCATGTACCGTCTGCCCAAGGATTGGGAGCCACTTCAGAGGCCAAAAGGTAGTTAAGGAGATGTAGTTAGTATGCTGAAATGGCAGGATTTAGGGGCACCGAAGTCATCTGTGGGGTCAACAAAGTAAAGTTCTTGACCCTTACATTTTGAAATGTGCAAATATATTTCAAGTCCTCACACATGTAATGTCACCATCAAAAGAAGGAGGATCAGTTGGAGGGGAATTCAGACAGGTAGCTTATCCACTGAACCCAAAGCAAGCGCATCGACTCCTAAGACAAATCTAGTTATTTTTGTTCAGGCATTTACATTAAGGTGGGGATTCTCGGAGCGTGGTCCTCAGATGGGCAGCATCGGCATCACTGGAATGGGTTAAAATTACAGATTCTCAGACTTGCTGACTCAGAAGCTCTGAGCTGAGTCCCGGGACACTGTGTTGGAGCAAGTGCCCCAGGGATTCTGCTGCACAGCGAAGTCTGAGAACCCCTGCTCCACGATGATGAACGTAATTTTATGCACATTCGTCAATTTATGCAGCAGAAATTTACGGAGCATCTATTATGTACTAGGCATACTTGGTGCTTCTGTCAGGAAGGAGATCAAGTCATCTCTGGACCACCTGAGACCATGTGGATACCTGGGGAGGGAGTGTGTAGGGGTGGGGAAGAGAAGAGAGGGAAAGATCGGAGAGGAGAGAAGAGAAAGCTACACAAGAAACCCAGAGTGATAACTGCTTCACTAGGTAGCTAAGCAGGAAGGGCAGAAATATGGAGGGAGGGAAAATTCTACTGAAGGAGGTGAGATTGTATGGTACTAATGAAAGAACATGGCAGTATGACTTTACAAGGGGTTTGAATGGAAAATTACTGATTTCCCTCCCCTCAGTCTTTTGTCTTGAAAACACCTCTTTAATTTTATAAATATGTTATCACCCCAAAGAAAAATCTGAAAGAGAAACTGATTGCTCTTTCTGTCTCTGGGGAATCTCATGACACCATGCAAACTGAGTGCACATAAATGCTAACAGGGCGCATTACGCCAACATCTGGTTCCTTGGTTCCTAATGTCTTCCTTTTTTTCCCAACTTCTGGTTTGTAACAGTTGGGTCAGAGGCTAAGAAGATTCTGTTAGAGTAGAAATTCAAGTACTTTTCTGAGTATTGTTAGTGTAAACGGGTGTCAGTTATCTTGAAAGAAAACCAAAAGGAATATTATAACACGAAACTATACTTATGTCAATGTTTCTAAGGCAAATATCTTTCCTTCAATTAATTAATTAATTTCAGTATCTCTCTCTTTTTTTTTTAAGTGAGCTCTGTGCCCACTGTGGGGCTTGAACTCATAACCCCGAGATGAACTTCCAACTGAGCCAGCCAGGCGGCCCTTTTCCTCGAATTTTAACCCAAAAGATCCATTCTATAGGCAAATAATTCTACAGATTACCTGCAATAAAAATGTGCTGTAGGAAAAAAAATATCTCAGTGGATTGTTCTCAGGAGGAATGGGCATTTACACTTACATAGAAAATAAAACCTTATTTATTCAGAATTTGTAGCTGTTTGGACAGGTTTCTGTTTTTGCAGTATCTACTAAAATGGGAACTAGTTATAGAAATTAACAGTGTAAGCACATTTAAAATGGAGAAGAAACTTTAATATAGTAAACACTCCAAATAGTACTTGTCTACATTTGATGCATAGTGTCAGAAAAATTAGTTTTTGGACTTGGAAACAAGAAAAGGAAATTACTGGATTTTCTTTCAAAGCAATGCTGAGTTGACTTTCTGCTGATGGGCTATTTTACAGCTCTTTGGGGGCCGAGGTTACTTGTACATTTTTGTCAAAGAGAGATGCAAATAATTTCTGTCCAGTGGAAAAGATAATCCTAGGTTAGAGTTTATTGCCCTATGGGACACTGATTCATTTTGTATCTAAACCAATAATCTTATCCTAACATTCCTTGATAAATCACCCAATGAGATCTAGCTTCGCAAACGTTCTTTGAACTGGTTTTAACACTTCACCGGTTCCTTCATTAAATAATTAGTTGAATAAAATCATTGGCATGTATTCATTTCATAGTTGCATTAAAGTTAAGATTTTGCTTTTTTGAAAATTATACTTTAATAATAGTGAGTAATGATTCTTTTTCTATTCATCCAAATAGCTCAGGGGCATTATTTTTTAAGCAATATTTCCAAGTCACTAAATAACATGCGTAAAAATATCTTGGAAGGTCACAAAACGGGTTCTACAAAAATATTCCAAATTTCGACATGTCATCATTTCTCTCCATTAGTATGAATTAGTGAGCTCTCATTGCCTCAAAATATCTAACAATCATGAGGATGTTATGCTGTGTGGCAATGCTGTGATGTATTCCTGGGCTGTGGTGCCAAAAACTGCATGTACGTTAAAAAAAAAAAAAAAAAATGAAACCACAGTAACAAATGCGTTCCTTAAGGTAACCAAGATCACAGGTTGTATAAATAGACTGTAGTATGGATACCAGAAATTGCATGTATCGTGGGACAAAGGGAACATTTCAAGTGCAGCATTATTATTAGGATGCAAGAATAAAACACCAGGCATGCAGGTCTTCCCAATTCATTCCTGAAGTGCAAGCCAACATCACACCAGCTGCTGAATGAAAACCAAGTCTTACTTAGCTGCTTCTGATGCTTCCCTCAGTTCTTCATCCAGTCTGCATGAGCAAAAATTATCGGTGTAGAAAAGAAACAAAAAAGAAGCAAGCACAGCGTGAGAGAGTCACCCAGCAAAGCGGAGCCAAACATAAGTGGACCATATGTGCTTTTAGAAACCATCCTTTGGAGCATCGAGACATGCTCCTTTGATTAGACATGGTGCCATTTCGTCCCATTTGGTGTTTCTGTATGTTTACTTTGCAAATTCCTTCATAAAGGTGGATATACAAGTTGCAAGGAGATCAGAAACATGCTGGCTGAATAAAGCCGAAAACATCCACATCAGTCTGTTGGGTACAGTTAGAGATAGCTTGCAGCCTGGGCCAAGTCAAGGGTGTATCTGGTTTAGTGGGTTTTGGTTGCAGATTAGGCTGACCTCAACAGCTTTACACACAAGACAAAGACCCGGAATGGTGGACTACAAGGGGCTGATAGAATGACCTCTCGCTCTGGTAGCATGTTGAGGTCACCCACGAGTAAGACACTGGCGCACACACACAGAGGGTCCAGCATGAACTGTAGCTCGGGAGATTTTACCTCACACTTCTCTTATAAGATCTCTCTTCATCGTACCTTACAAGATAAAAAATGAATGCAATGAGGAAAACGAGCAAACATGATGGAGAAAATGACAGGTATGTGGTTTAAAGAACAGTCAAAACATGAGATCAAAGGCCTACCCACCCCCTCACCTCCTCCCAAGAATAATCAAATTGCCTTTTGGGAGAAAACTTATTTTCATTTGATATAATCAATGGTTTAGAATTCGTAATGATATACAGCTGATCCTCATTATTTGCAGAATCTGTGTTTGCGAATTTGCCTACTTATTAAACCTTTACCTGTAACCCCAGGATCAATACCCGTGGCACTTTCATGGTCACTTGCTGACTTTCACTGAGTGGCAAAAAATTTGAGTCACCTGATGTGCACGTTCCCAGCTGAGGTCGAACAAAACAAGGCTCTGCCTCCTCATTTTACCTCTTGTGCTGTCAACAGGCGTCCTATTTGCAGTCTATTCAGTGCCATGTTTCCCTGGTTTGTGCTTTTCGTTGGTGATTTCGCCATTTAAAATGGCCCCTAGGCATAGTGCTTCAGTGCTGGCTGGTGTTCCTAAGCACAAGAAGGCTGTGATGTGCCTTACGGAGAATATATGTGTGTTACAGCAGCTTTGTTTAGGCAGGAGCTATGGTGTCATTGGTCGTGAATTCATGGTTAGTGAGTCAACAATATATATCAGATAAGGTGTCTTTAAACAGAAACACACATAGAACAAAGTTATATATTAACTGGCTAATGAAAATTAACCAGATGCTTGCAGGAACTTAGCCCTGTATTTCCCCTAGGAACAATGGTTCAGTATTTACCAGTCAGGGTTCTAGAATATCACTGCCACAAATAACAAGAATGGACTGTAATCAATGATTAAAAATCTGATTCCAGATTGGGCAAGTTTTTCTTTCACGTAAGCCCTTTGATGACAAGCTCCATCCCAGCTGAATACTGGCCTTGGGATTGGCTGAGACCGGACTCTCCGAATGTTATTGAGTAACAGGAAGGAGCTATGGCTCATATCAATTTGAAAATGGCATAACATGAAAATGAGACAATGGGGGCCAGGAACAGAAGTGGCAGAAAGGACATCCAGAGAAGATGTGTTGCACAGGACAGGAGAAAACATGGACACAGGGGGAGGACATGGATGGTTGTCAATTTCTGCCAAATGGAACCCTTCCTTCCGAAGAAACTTCTCCTGAACGGGAGCCTTTGAAAAATGATGGATGTCGATGAATGAAAAGTGCCCTGGACATGTTTAACTTCTCATTTAAATGGTCCCATATGTTAGTCCCTAAAAGCAACATCAGTATAATAAATAACATTCTGGATTGCCAACTGAGGCCGGGAGGCTTCCTGAAGGCATTATGTACATTTTCATTCAATCCTCGGGAACTTTCTGTGAATTGCCCCCAACACATCCCATTTTCTGGATGCTGCAGCTGAGACATGGAAAGTTTTAATAAGTTGCCTGAAGTCTTAGACACATTGGGGGACGGTAAGAAGATTCAAATCTAATGCTAAGTCTCCAACACCCATTCCCTTCTCTTTTTCCAACTGCCACACCTCGGAAGCATTACTATATTGCCTAGAAAGTGGCCATTTCCCCTTCAAGAGAGAATGTCCTTGTCATCTTTTGCAAATGAGACAGTGTTATAGGAGGTGGGTGCTCCAGTCACTTTTTTTTTCTCATGATCCTGAGATCAAGACCTGAACTGAGATCAAGAGTCCGACACTTAACTGACTGAGCCACCCAGGTGCCCGTCCAGTTACTTTTTTTATTTAAAGAGTAGGAGTAGCTCTGGAGATGGGGATGTACCTTCTTGAGGCAGCAGGACAGAGCTTTGAGGTATGCTGGGTGTGGGAGCCCCATAAGCTAATGAGGATCAAAGCCATGGTTAGAATTATAGAAACACTGCTTGATTCGGCTGAGCCAACTGGCAGTTCTGAGCCAAATCACTATCCTGTGTTCACCTTGTATCAGCACAAGGAAAACCAAATGCATCTGCTCCTGAGCTTTGACTTCAGATAGATACTTTAAGGGAGGTCAAGGAAACTATTAGAAAAGGGGATGGGAATTCTGGTGCCAGGCGGACCTGGGTCTGAATTCTAGTTCCATCTCATCCTTGCTCCTAATTACACTTTGCATAAGTAACTTTTCTTTATTATTAGCTTCCCTGATCTGCAGATGGGGGTTTACTGTGGAGATTAAACACATGATATAAATAAGCACGTCTATGCCCAACAAAGTATTGCCGCTAAACGCAAGTCCTTTCCTTCCTGTTTCTTTTCCTTTTTTAATTAATTTTTTTTTTTTTTTTTTTTTTTTTTTTTAGTTATGGGACTCTTTTGGAGTGCAAATTGGGAGGTCCATTTTGCTATCCATCTTATGGAGGAAGGGACGGGGCGGGGGGCAGGGACGGTTATCCTTGTCTGTTCTCTTTGAGCTAATGCTTAAATTCCTCCCATTTTTAATCAAATAAAAAAATAAGTGAATCAGACACAGTGGAAGAAAAGCAGGATCCACACGAACCACAAAGCAATGGTTCCTTGCAACAATGAACCAAACAGGAGGGTTCATTTGTCAGTATCCGTATTTTTAAGTCTCCGCTCCAAGTGGTCGGTGTCAATTGTTACTCATTATTTTCGCAGCATGATCCAGCGACCTTCAGTCTCCACGCTCCCTTTTCATAGGCTGTGGCTCCATTACCCTGTCCCGAGGAAGGGGGTCATCCCTAACCACACCACCTACCACCCGCCTTACCTTTCACCTGAAGGGAACCGTGTGAAAAAGGATGTAGAAGAAAACAGAGAAAAGGCAGTCCCCCCCCACCCCGTCTTTTCCCAGGGTCATGCAGGTCAGTTCTTTCTATAAGGCAACACAGAAAGCAAAACTATGCTCAGACCCAGCTGTTTGTGTGAGAGCGGGAGACACAGGTGACAGATTCAATGATTAATGTTAACTTCACGCTGTCCCCAAAATGGTGGCAAAATTCAAGGTGAAATGAGCAGTACTCAATAACACCCAAAAGAAGATTATGTGAAAGAGGATCTGAAAGAACAGAACAGTTCTCTATGGGTTATGAGAAAATATCTATTTATTGGAAAATATTAAATATTCATTTTAAATAGAAGATAATGCCATTTCCCCAGTATTCCAGAAATGAGTTCTTTTCTAACCTCCCTCTCCAAACATGCAGTATTTCTTACCAAATCTTGGAAACCATCCAGACTTACTTGATGATGCTCTCTGGAATATGGATGCAATCCATTGGGATCAGCCCACTGAGTTCTGATAAGCTATTGACATATTTAATTTTACTGCTGAATTTTGAACTAAAAAAAAAAAAGAAAAGAAAAAAGATATCATTAGTGGCTACTTCATCCCTCCTAAGGTTGTTGCCTCTTGAAAATCCTGAAAAATGCAACACCTTGGCCCAGCACTTACTAAAAAGAAAGGCTATATATTTGAGTAGTTACAACATGCCAGATATTGTTTTAAGTGGTTTATATTTATTAACTCACTTATTTCTTCTACAGCCTAATAAGGCAGGTGCTATTCTTCTCTTTCTTTTAAAAAAGATGCTCCTAGGGGTGCCTGGGTGGCTCAGTTGGTTAAGCGACTGCCTTCGGCTCAGGTCATGATCCTGGAGTCCCGGGATCGAGTCCCGCATTGGGATCCCTGCTCAGCGGGGGGGTCTGCTTCTCCCTCTGACCCTCCCCCCTCTCATGTGCTTTCTCTCTCTCTCTCTCTCATTCTCACTCTCTCAAATGAATAAATAAATAAAATCTTAAAAAAATAAAAAACAATGCTCCTAGTGGTCTTTTTTTTTTTTTTCATTTATTTTAAGTAAACTCTATGCAACACCTGGGGCTCGAACTCACAATCTTGAGATCAAGAGTCACATGCTCCACTGACTGAGCCAGCCAGGCATCCCATTATTCTCTTCTTAAATATAAGGAAACTCGAGACACAGGGAGTCAAGTATTTGCCCACGGTCTCACCTTCAGTAAGTGGTAGAGGCTGGATTCAAACCCGGGCAGTTTGACTAGAGTCTACACTCATTTTTTTTTTTTTAAGTTTTTTTATAATTCCAGTTCGTTAACCTACAGTGTCATATTTGTTTCAGGTGTACTATAGAGTGATTCACACTTCCATACATCACCTGGTGTTCATCACAACACCTGCGGTCCTTACCCCCCATCACTGATTTCACCCATCCCCCCACCCAGAGTCTACACTCTCCACCACACATGGCAGGCATGGCGCCCGGTGGTTCCTGCCACTCTCCATAGTCACTGGTTTATGGTTTGTTTGGCTTTGTTTGCTTGTTTATTTGTTTTCACCAAACAAAAATCTTGTCATTAGTTCTTTCAGAATTTATCAAGGTTGACTTATTTTATTAAAGTATATGCAAACTCGTTCACCTCTTAAGGTTTTAGCTTCAATATATATATATATATATATATTTTTTTTAGTTTTTTTCTTCTAATTTTAAGTTTTAGCGGGAGAGTTCATTCCAGATGCTCCAGTGTTCAAAAACATGTTCTGGTAACTGAATCTGAATTACAAACAGCTTTCATCTAAACATTATCATGTTAGATGTATGTACTTGTACAGAAAACAACATGAAATACCACTGAAAATGATCAAGGAATTTGCCTCTGGGAAGGGAGTGAGGGACAGGAACTGGAAGTTGTTGAAGGAAAAACCTGGTCTTGTCCTTAATGATTGGATGTTTTATAAGAAGGCATTTGTGTATTATTGCAAACTAACTTTTAAAATTCATCATTCTACTGGAAAGCGAACTTGACCAAGCACTGACTGAACTTTCCAAAGAGTTCCCCATGAAAAGACCTCCCCCAGTCTACTGACCATGCTGAGCTGTCTGCCTCCTGTTCAACTACGGGGCATTCTAGAAGGAAGCATCTGTAGGGTCGTTTCTCTCTATATTTATCTTTCACGTTGTACTTGCAGTTTGACCCTGGGCCACTGGCTGTGACTTGTGAATAACTTTTGTCTTCATACAGTCACTGTAGGCCGCCTGATAAGTCGTGGGTGAACACACACCACCAGTGATATGCTTGCTGCGTGAGGCCTCTTCCCCTGGACTTTCTGAGCTAAATTCAGGTTCTGATAAAAGATGGAATGGGGGGCGGGGGAAGCTTCCATCTCCAGGGTTTTATGTTCACTAGAACGTACAGTTCTCCAAGCACGCCATATTGTCTCCTTCTTGGTGTGTCTGTACCTCCCATTTCTACCTGGTTTCAGCTAACCAGTCCTGTCGGTTCTTCCAAACTCACCTTGATGGCTCATTCTTCTGGAATGCCTCTCTTGACACAGACTCTCGGCCTTTACTCTCCCTGTTGTCCCAACCTCACCTGTGCCCTGAGTTATCACCACCATGCTGCTTCAGTGCTGCCCTGTATTGTAATTGCTTACCTGTCTGCTTATGTCAGCTGCCAGGCCCTGAGCTTTCTGAGGACAGCAACTGAGCTAATTAATCTCTCAATCTCCACCTCACCTTTAAAAAAAAAAAAAAAGGAACTTCCCATCTACCTCTATCATAGGAGCTACCCGATAGCAGGGAAAAGACCTAGAATATATTTTAGTGACCTCTTTTTTCAGGTCTGAAAATCGGTTACGTTCATACAGACTGATTCACAGGCGAATCTTCAAAGAGGGTCTCACAGGATGAGACTGTAGGATGCAATGTTTAAGTGCTTGAAATGTGTTTTCTTTACAGTGAGGCAAACAATTGGGTTCAAAGGCTGAGTCTATCACTCATTGACTATATTACATTAGACCTGGGGTTGGCAAACTACAGCCCATGGGCCAAAGCCACCTTGCTGACTGTGTTTTCCAGCCCTCCCGCTACGAATGGTTTTTACATTTTTAAAAAATATTTGAAAAAATATCAAAACAAGACTATCTTATGGCATGTAAAAATTTTTAAGAAATTCCATTTCAGTGTTCCTATATCAAGTTTGATTGGAAGACAGCCACACTTACTCATCTACATGCTGTCTATGACCGCTTTTGACCCAGCATGGCAGTGCTGAGCAGCTGTGACTGAGACTAGACGGCCCACACAACCCAAAATATATACCATTTGATCCCTCACAGAACGGGTTTGCTGGCTCTTGCTGTAGACAATTTATCTGACCTCCCTGAACCTCAGGGACTTTTCCTACATAAGGGAAACAGTAAATAGGACCTCCTTCAGAGCACTGTCATTACAAGTAAATGAAATAATGCCTGTAAACACCCAGTAAATGTAAGCCATTGTTTTCTGTAATTTACCACAATACTATTTGCTATAATTTTATTATTATTGCTGGACTTACTGTCTTGAAGCTCCCTTCAATAAATAATGTTGGATTGTAATTATTTTTCAGTATTCTTACAGTGACAAATATTTGGTTATTTATCAAGAAACATATTTGTTTTATAGTTATAACACCCAAACTATTACACAGACATCAGTGAATGAATATGAACACTAATGTTTACTTTTTTTACCCACTAAACTTAAAAAAAAATTTTTTTTTTTTATTTTTAAGTAACCTGTACATCCAGTGTGGGCCTTGAACTTACATTCCTGAGATCAAGAGTTACATGCTCTACCACCTGAGCCGGCCAGGCATCCACCATTAAACTTTTTATAAGCTCTTCAGTATGCATTGATTCGTACTCTCCTATCAAAGCATTTTCTATTATTAAAATAAATGACTTTTTGTATACCTTAAATACTTCATATTATTTTTTAAAGCAATTGAACACAGTATGGTAGAGAACTAAACTTTGCCAGAGGAAAACTAGGTTGAATGTTGCTACTCAGTTGTTGGAAGTAGGAGATGGAAATGCTGCACCTATGCAAGTACACACTGAACAAGAAAGGATGGATGTGGAAGGCATAGGAAACTCTATGTAAAAAAATAAATAAAGGTTTTTAACTTTTAGTTGTTTTTTTTTTCTTCCAGAAGTGATCAAATGTTTCTTAGAAATTCATTAGTAGGGGCGCCTGGGTGGCTCAGTCATTAAGGTCTGCCTTCGGCTCAGGTCATGATCCCAGGTTCCTGGGATCGAGCCCCACATCGGGCTCCCTGCTCAGCCGGAAGCCTTCTTCTCCCTCCCCCACTCCCCCTGCTGTGTTCCCTCCCTCGCTGTGTCTCTCTCTCTGTCAAATAAATAAATAAAATCTTAAAAAAAAAAGAAATTCATTAGTAATTAAAATAAATAAAATACAATAAAATGGAAAAAAAAGAAATTCATTAGTAACTTTGAAACAGAAAACTTTCAATTTATCTAATCTGCATCCGATGTTGGGTAAGACCGTATTTTATTTGGAAGTTCTCTAGGAAATACATACTGTCCCTTTCATTTAACTGTTCCAAGTCTTACTACATTATGAGGCATGTGTTATTTTTCTTTGCTTCCCCAAAACGTAAGGTTATATGGTATCGAACATAACATAGACGATAAATAAATATTCACTGACTTGAAACTGAATTGAAACCAAGAATCCTCATGGGCAATCAAAAAAAGCTCTCAGAATGACTGCCCAGCCTCTTTCCCGAAGTTTGGTGGCCTACATGATATTTGCTCAGAAGAAGAATTAGGACAGTCATTGCTCCTAATTCTGCCCTTGGTTTGTCTTTATTTTCCATTGTTGTGTTATTCTGCCTTTTCTATTCTCTACAAAATACCGTATCACTTTAAAAGTATTATCTACGCTTCTGTAATGTGGCATGGAAATCCCACCACCTCATTTTCTGTGTTATAGCAAGCAATATAGAGGTCACGTTTTGTAAAAAATGGGGGAAAATAGTCATTATAAAATAATGCCCACTCTTACTTAGGGTTTCTTGCTAGATCATCCAAAATATCTTTCCAGGAAAGCCAGAGGCAAAATGTGTCTTCCTAAATACTCTCTCAGTTTACGAATTCTTGTTTATAGGACGTATTTTGGAAAACCACTAGTCGTACTTTTACTTTTTCTATAATAACAACATACCTTATAAAAGGTCGTGTCACTGCAAGGATTGTTCTGATGAACCAAGATGGGTGAACAATGATGAATGATTTCAGATTCTTTCGCAATCTGTTTTAAAAAAAGCAAAAGAATTACTCATAGCCCATTTCCAGTAGGAGTTAAAACAGAAAGTATATCCCCAAATAAGAATATTATAATATTAGAGAGTTCTAGGTAAGTTACTATCAACTGATGAGAAGGTATAGAATGACCATGATTAATAAAAAAATACTTTCTGAGATATCACTTGTAACTTGTATGATGCCAACCTCATTTTCCCATAGGAATCCATGTAAAATAGAATGGTTGTATTTCTACAGTGCTTAAATCTAGAACTATCACGGTATATTTTTGCTTAACGATGCTTTTCGTTTTTGCCAGCATTATCTTTACTATTTTGAAAAGAGCACACTCTTACTAGCAACTTAGCCAATTTATTTGATTGACTAAGCCTTGGTTTCTTCTTCTGTATTATGAAACAACTAACAGTATATCATGTGGTTATTTGTCATTCAGGTTACCATTTTAACGTTCTTGACATTCGGGCATGTTTTTCAGCATTAGCAATGCTACTTTATAAATGTTTGGATCATTAAATGGATCTTCGTTAATATAAGATCATGCAAGGAGCCACATCTAAGGGAATACCACACTCATCATAGACACCATAAGTCTGTATATTTATGGTAATTTTCCTGTGGTTGGCAATATAACAGGTTTTGTTTTAGTCCAGCCAGTATGGACGGAAGTAAAATATCTTGAGGAAAAGGCACCAAATGGGTGAGTGGTTATCTTGAATTATTAGTGAATAATGAAATACGAGCACGACAGTTGCCCAAACCAAAACAGTCCCAGTGCACATAAGCAGCATCAAGATCATGTGAAACCAGTAAAGAATCATGACTACTCCGGTTTATCAACATAAATTGCACCTCCATGTGGCAAAGGCATATGCATAGTTTAGGATAGACTTGGTCATCAGGTTTGAGATGAAAACATCTAACGGAATCTAGATTTATTTCAGATTTGGGGCATCAAGTGACACTTTTCTTAATATTTTTATATACTTATAATTTATTATCTCAGCTCTGCATAGTTCAGTGTTCCTAAAACGTGATTATGTTCTTGGTAGATGACAGGGAATTAGAAATGGGAGTTACCGAGGAAGTCAAAACAGGGATTAAATAATGGAGCCTACATACCGCCTGTCAATCATCTGGTAGCATTTCTTCATCCAGCCCAGCCCGGGCATCTTCCGTCTTGGGGTTGCTCCATTCAAGTATACAATCATATAGTCCTCAGCTACCATCAGCTCTAAAGTACTTATTACATATCTGATCACAGGAAGGAAGAGGAGTGTTTTCATTTCCCCACGTGAAACAGTTCATCTTATTTACACTCTAATTATATAACACTTAAATTATAGGGAGTATGCCATTGAAGAATGGTTGTGCATATTACCTCTTTACCTTGAAAAGAATGCAGTTTCCTAAGATGATTTCCCTGAGAGTGAGTATTGCTCATTTTATTTGTATGGTTATCTTTTTTTTTTTTTAATGCAGGTACACTAAAAAAATGTGTAGGTTAGAACCTGAATTTCAAAAATGTCGACCACGTTATCATATACCAAGGGCCCAAGTGAATGATATAAATGAACCTGGGTTATCACCAGCTGACCAAGAACATGTTATCGAGGAACAAAAATAACACTTTACCCAAAGGAAATGTTACAGAATTTCAGAGTGCAGGCAAAACTGTGTTCGTTTTGTTTTCAATTCATCCTGCTGACAAAAGAGTTCTTTTAAAGGTTTTAGCCTCTTGAGCATTATTCCTTGACAGAGATTTCATTGACTTTTCATCAAAGGCCAAGAATATTCTACATCATCTACTTCCTCTTCTTAAAGAGGCTCTATCTGCCATGACATGCCACAGACATTCACTCAAAGCACTTTATCAGAAGTATCACTCACAGGAAAAGATTTTCCATGACATAGTGGTAATCCGCCCGGCTGCTGTCTGGCAGAAAACAGGCAGCAAACACAATGATGGCATTTAGGCCGTCCCCATAGTAGCCTGGGAGACAAACAGAAAGACATTTGTAACCAGCTGAAAGCTCTTAATAACATTTAACCTAAAGGACAAATCTGGAAGCCTTGACAAGTGTGTGTTTATGGATGTAATAGATATATCTTTAAGTGAGTATTATATCGACTATTCCTTCTATATGTATAGACACATAAACTTACTTTTCAGGAGTTAAAAGTGTATGTTACATAGAGTCTTAAATATACAGTGAATATATTTGCATATATAGTATATCCACTTGCGGACGATTATGTGTGTTCTACATCATCATGAATAGGGTATATAAATATTCAGCTCTTCAAAGGATGGGGGTTTTGACTGACAGGTTTCTAATTTATATAATGCTCTGTCCTTTACCAGCTGAGAGGTTCTGTTTGATTCTCGTTAGCTTTTTTCAGTTTTAGACTTTGGCTAATTTAAAGGGAAAATCTAGTCACTGAACTGCAATATAATTAGATGTACATACTCCAGTGACCAGATACTAGTAAGCTGACAAGTAAAAGCACCTTTATTTTGATTCTGAGGACTTTTTCACTTGCCTGTGGCATCCCTGGGTCTCCAGATTCAACAGACAGTGCAGGGACACATGGAAAGTTCTGGCTAGGCCTAGAATAACTGAGACAGAATTCAGAGCCCCATCTTTTTAAAAAGGAGCAAACTCAAGAAGGGCCTGGTTAAAGCTGACCTCTCTTTGAGTTTTATGAAAATACATGTTTTGGGGAAAACTTGAGAATTACTTCCTGGTAACGTGGACAGGGAACAGAGGTGGAGGTCTACTTGCATGTGGTGCTGAGAAGATAAAAGGCAAGTGTGGAACTCCTGAGTCAAGGACAATGTAGGGACATCTCAGGACACTTTACCCACATCTGAGAGTTCTGTCCCCTTCTTTAAGCTCCGTGTTCCCTCAGAGCTCATCTTTTGAAACTCATGGCAGCTGTTGGTCAAACCCCACAGGTGAATGCGTGGAATCTCACGTGTCTTTCAGACTTAAAAATGGAAGCAATGCACTATTTTCATTTTTTTTTTGAGATTTATTTATTTTAGAGAGAGCACGTACACAAGTGGGGGGAGGGGCAGAGGGGGAGAGAGAGAGAGAGAGAGGGAGAATCCTGAGCAGGCCCCATGTTCCGCACTGTGCCCGACACGGGGCTCAATCTCACGACCCTGAGATCATGACCTGAGCCGAAGTCAGGAGTCAGCCCCTTAACCCAGTGAGCCACCTAGGCGCTCCACTGTGTTTCCATTTTTTTTTTTTTTTTAATATCCCTTTTTCAGCACTCGGCATTTCTGTCCTATCACGGAGTTCTGGATTTCAGAGTCATTAGACAGAGTTGCCTCAGAGCTCTGAGGAGGCGGACAGGACCTACCCGCCAGCCTCATCAGAACTCAGTGCGCTTCATTTTTTTTTTTTTTTCCAGGACTCTAAATACCCCTCTGGTGATTACATGGCAGTAAAATACCAGCTGGATATAGACTTGGATGGGCTTAACTCTTGAAAAGCAGTTTAATAAGATGTTCTCTACAAAGATAGAGAGCATGACACTACCACAAAAGAGGTGGGGGCAGAGAGTGATACCAACTAAAAATATATCAAATTATGGGTTTGTGTGTATGACTAACCTGAGGTTGCTGTATGCAGTGTTTACTCTCCATGTCTTAGAAGATGCTACCGATGTAAGTACACACCCGATGTAACACATGTTTGCAAAACCAGATTGGGGTAGCTTCCCTATGGATTATTTGCCTTGTTTTGTCTTTTCCAACATGTGGGTATTTACCAACTTCTTTTTTGAATGAGATGTGAAGGAAATAAATCTCCTTCTCCAATGGCAGAAGATTTATTTTAATACAAGGAGAGTTTGTTTGACCAAACAATTGCATTTAAGAAGGTTCATAACCGAATGAAAACCCACAAAGGGTAAAGCAGCTTTGATCCGCTAACGTTAACACCACAAAAGTACGCAATTTGGACTCAGCGCAACGACAAGGACTGGGTCCATTAAAAGAGATAACAGAAGTAATGAATCCAACTTAAAAACAAGTACAAAAGCATCCTTTCAAAAAGCATCTTTCTAGGAGGAGCTGCCTGGCCCCAGGGTGTCAAAATAATCTCAAGGTCATGACCATGCAGCTACTTTGATTTTTCTGTTTCTGGAGAATTTCTAAGATTTTTTTTTTTTTTAAAGGACAGTCTGAGGTTTATAAACAGTAGTTCAGGACTGGTCATCTTACATGGCACTTTAGCTCTTTGCGTCAGTGTGTCTGTCCTTGGAATGCTGTGGTGGTGTGTTCATTTAGGGGCATGTAATTGAAGGAATACTGAAGAATCAGCTCACCACTTCTTGGTCATTGTCTAAGTCAGGAACGTCTCTTTATAGAAAACTTCCTGAAATTTACAAATGAAGGTGGATTTTTGTACTTTTGGGGAGAGGAGCTGTAGGAACAGAAGAAGAGGCAAAAGACAGAGGAAGAGAACAGGATGAGGTAAGACCTGAGATGTCAGAAGGAACTAGAAGAAAAAGATATCTTCATGGAAGTTTTCCTTCCAAACCAAGATCTGGTGCCACTGTTATTAGGCTCTGGAGATACTTCAGATCATCATTGCTGGCAAAGGGCAATCGCTGGAATGAGTGGTCCCACTTGCCTTTTGTCTCCCACAGATGCCTTCAAGGGGGTCAGCTAAGCCAACTTCTATGTTAACTATGCAGCTTACTCAAGTGAAGTTGGCTTCCAGCAGCTGAATGATTCATCTGAAGTTCGGTTTTTTATAAACATGTATTTTACCTGACTCTCTTCTTAGTAACCAGGAGGTGAGTTCGGGGTGTGTGCGTGGAGGTGCATGCGCAATCCCACCATGGGGCCTCCTGAGACCCTCTGCGGTGATAATGCAAACCTTACCTGAGGCAGAACAGAGAGGAAAGGGACGTAACACAAATTTGATGGCCAGCAAATGGAATGGAGAGAGAAGGGAAGATGTCACAGTCGCAACCAAAACATACACACACACACACCAGCCTGCAACTCTTCTCCTCATTCTTTCCGGGGCCATTTGTTCAGCAACACTGCAGAGAAGTTACCTGAATCTCCTATAATGAAATAAGAGAAGTAAAGAAAGAAGAAAGGAAACTTCTCATTATAATGCTTTGGTGTGACCGTCCTACGTTATTTAAACGCATCCTCTGTTCCAAGGTCAAAAAAGCCAGTTCCTGGCCTTAATGTGACCCCACACTGTTGTTGATCAAACCCACCCAGACCTCTCTTTGTTCTTTTATTGAAGCAGATAATGGGAATATTGCTCATGGGCTCATGGGAGGTGACACTGACTCTGAGAATCATCCTCTTTTGACTGATGACATAGTTGAGGCCCCAGAAGTTAGGTCATGCACCGAGGTCATAGAGTAATTAGCAACAAAGACAGGGCTTGAACTCTGTTCTTCTATATTGCGTACAAGGCCTCTTACAATAGCTCCTATCAAGGTCACCAAAGCTGAAGACTGAACTATTTGTCTCCATACTGCTCTCACAGCTGTGCCCAACTGGCAGGGACCCTTGGCAAGAGCCTGGCTTTGCAGCCAAGTGAGGCAGCGATTTACATGACCCCCATCTTGCAGTTAATGCCGCACTGTACTGCCGCCCCTTTCCTGTTGGCCTCAATGGGAAAAGCTCATCAGAGCAAAAGGGAAGACACCCAGACGAGACCCATGCCCACTATGGAGCGCTCCCTCTTAAATGCTCATCAGAAGCCAGGCTCACAAACTGCAATGGATTGGTCTCTAGGGAGGGCTGCCTGATGATCCTTAAAGCCTAAGAAGGTGGTGTCAGCTTCCAACACAGCGGGCCGAGCTCTGGCAAATTCAGAAGTAAAATCTGCATTGTCTTTACCTACGGAGCACAAAAGCTGCTCAGGGGGTGGGGAAAGGTGGCGTCTCGCTACCGTCCTGGCTGGGGGTGGGGGGGTGAAGCCAGGGGCACACTCATGCAGGCCAGCGCCTGGAGAAGGCCGGAGGTGGGGGGGGGGGGTGGCAGCCGGGCACAGGAAAGGCAGCCTTTTCTTCCACACAAACTGGACAGTCACACGGACAAAACTGGGCTCACGGACACAGAACGGAGGGGAGCGGACGCGGGGGCGGGGGGGCGGGGGGCGAGGATGCAGGGCACAGCAAACCACGTTATCCTTGAGGGGTGCGCTGCATTGTCACAAGGAGTGTGAGAGGCAGAAGCAGTGGCTTTGTTTTGACCCTGCTGTGTTGATGATGATCCCTCTTTCCTGATTCGGGCAGCAGATCAGCCGATGGATGGGCTCAACCCTCCCACCCAACCCACCTGCTTTCACCGGGGTTGAAAGAACAAGCAGGTGAGGCTGCCAGGGAAAGGAGAGATAATCCGGCCTCAGGAAAACAGGGAGGCTGTGAGGCCCCTTCTTCCCAACAAAAGGGCTCTTGATTTAAGACATTCATACGGATTATCACTGGGTGACTCTGATTTACTTTGACAGACTTTTCTACCATTTTTGACCTTTTTTGGAATGGGCACGGGCTACTTTTATCGTCAGCCTCCATTTTGTTTTCTTTTTATTTCCAAAAAGCAAACAAACCAGAAATACCCAATGGGTGGTGCAAAGGAGGGATGAGTTTCTGGGAAGATCTGGGATGATGTTCAGGTTGTGGTTTGCGTCATAAGAATGAAAGGGTCAACTCTAGGGCCCATGGTCTGTCGCCTGCAGCACGAGCAGGCCCGCTCTCATTCTGCGAGGCTGTGGAAAAGTTTCCCTTGGAGGGAACGGCTTCCAGCCGCACAGCAGCTATCATGGGCCATATTACCATTTCAGGTCACAAAGAGTGAGGCAGGGCAAAGGAAGGTCATGGCCAGGGGCACCTATGGGCATCTTCTTTCACTCACAAGGTGGGGATCCCTGGCCGATGCTGATACTTACATGGAGGGAACTATGCAAGGGTGGAAGATGGATAATCGGCTGGTGGAGGGAAGTTTGATGGAAAAAACCAAAATGTCCTTCTGCTCGTTAAAAACAAAAGCTAAGGGTTTAATGCAGCACCAAGACACTTATTTCCCTGTCCTTGTTAAGGAAGAAAGAGCAACAATTGCCTTGTCAGCTTACACTTTTTCTGGAACAGCTGAGTGTTTAGGGTGGTGCCTCAGGCCTGCAGGAAAGGAGCGCATGCAGCAGAAAGATTAAAAAAAAAAAGCCGTTTTCTGAAGTTGACAACATTAAATGTGTTGCCTGTGCTCATATGACTTTTTGTGATTCCAAAATTAATCAAGGCTCCTGGAGCTCCTAAAAAGCACTGGAAATACGGAACACGGTTTTTTTTCTCTCCCTTGTCCCTCCCTAAGCAGGTGGAGGCATTTACCAGAAATGCCTGTTGTCAGGCCCGGATGTAATGGAGTCTATAGAAAAGCAAACTTCAGATAGGGGAAAAAAACAAGCAGGCTGAGTCTGAAGAGATTTCTTAAAACTCCTAAGAGGATTCGAAAGACCATTTTTTTTTATGAGAAGCACCTCTGGGGTAGTGATCTTACTACAGGCCATGGTAGTAGAGACTCGGAAGCGATTCAGTTAAACCCTACAACCACAGTGAGTGTGGCCACCATCTGTCACCATACAACATTATTACAATATTATTGACTATATTCCCTGTGCTGTACTATTCATTTCCGTGACTCATTTATTTTATAACTGGAAGTCTGTTGAGCATTTCAGAATGTATATATATGTGTGTCAAATCACTATGTTGTACACTTAAAACTAATATAATATTGTATGTTAACTATATTTCAATAAAAAATACCCTACAACTGACCCATATGAATTCCAAACAGATATCATTAAATTGGACAACTACAGTTTTCCAGAAATTTGCCCAGAAGATTATAGCTATCAGATATGTGGTGTGAAAAAGCAGTTTTCACATCGGAGAGCTATTTTTTACATAGGCTTTGCAATGTTTATAGAGTTAAGTCTGAGGTAATGTACTTAAGCTCTACAGTCCCCTGAATACTGATTGCAGAATAGGTTTTGAGGATGTCATGATGCAGAGAACCCTAGTTTCATTTTCTACTTAAAAAAAAAATTATATATATATACACACACATATATATGGCTGCCCTGGTCCCCACGTCCCCGATTCACAAAGCGCTTGACTACCTCCATGAGAAATGACTCTCCTGTAGGGCTCGATGACCTTCATGTCAATCCGTTGTTCCTGTTCTCCAATCACCACTGTCCTCCACAACCGATTGTCTTCTCGCTCCTCTTCTGCTGTATACTCTGGGATAGACTCTGACTCTTGGCCAGAATCTTTGTTAGATGTGGAACCCTCTGGAAGCGAAGCACAGAGAAGGACTGAAGAGCAAGACTCCACAGCTGAGGCAGTTCAGTGAGCTATCTCCTGGCAGAGCCAACCTGAGGGCACTCCCTGTTTGGCACAACTCTTACAGAGCTGAACAGCATCATGACCACATAAAGGATGTTCAGTGAAGTCTTATTTATTGATGGATTGAACCACCAAGTCCATGCTAAGGCCAGGCTGAGGGTGGGGACATGTGCAGGGCTAGAGCCGCCTTGTGTCAGTGGACTAAGGGAGTATAGGCCGGTACCAATTCATCCTTGATCATTCAGGTTGAAGACTGGGGACCCTTCTCATGGGGTAAAAGGTGATTTATCAGGCCCAGCTAATTTTGTTTTCCTTGGGCCACATATCCTGGTATATCCTAAGTGGTTAGTATCTTGATGATACCACCAGCCTAAGACCACACCCCCACCCCCCTTTGCCCCCCACCCAAGACTCTTACAAAAGAATTGAGCCCCCTTCCCTATTGGGAGCAAATTTGGGCAGAAATACGGTATTACTTCCAATGGATTTTTCAAAATATGCTACCGAAAGATTTTATGTTAAGCAAGAAACAAACAGCTTCATAGACCAGAAATCCTCCAAGGCCAAAAATTCATAACACTCCTATTTGGTGGGTGCACATGGCAATAAAAAAGTCCACTGAACGTTCTTTGGAGAAACATTTACTACCCACTCTTGTGCATCCAAAAAAAAGCAACAACGGTGTTGTTTGTTTGTTTGTTTTTAAAGAATAAGCAGCAATTGTTTTCGTGTTTACTTCAGCTACTCGTAGAGTTTAGCAGTGGTTATTCTTTGTATGTTTAAGTAATGTGAAGGAAAACATTATTTCTAACCTTCCCAATAATTCTGTGAGATACTATCATTCTTACTTTTCCATTCATGGGAAAGGATCTTTGATTTATATTGTACTTTACTTATATTCATGTTATGGCACTTTGACAATAAGAATAGTAATACTTCATTAGATATCTACTATATGTCAGGCATGGTAGATATTACAGCAGTGATTATAGGTATTATAGTAGACATGCCCACGCAAAAACTGACTTTGAGTTAGTTTGCTATCACACTATATCCTAAATGTGTGATTGTCTCACTCTCCTTATTCTACCACCAGGCTGGGAATTCCTTGGGCCAAGAAACTGTGCCAGAATCACCTTTTATTATTCACCTCCACCAACCAACTCCACACTTAGCTTGGACACCTGCACAGAGCACTCAGTGAAAACTGAGGCGAATGGGTAAATAAAGGAAAGCTTGGACAAGTTCCTGAAAATATAGGTAATTGGGGAGGGGGCCACAACAAAGCCATTATGTTCTGGAAGACTCCTCAAGACACATTCAAACGTGTCTAATTACCTGTGACTTAGAAGAGCAAACTGAAAGCCGGCTGGGAAGCAATCCTACCCTTTTTTGCCAACACCAACAGCTACCACCACCTACAGAGCCTTGCTTCCCTCTGCATTCCCTCCAGTGCTCCTCATCTTACTAAGGACAGGAAGCAACAACTTTTGGCTTCAGACCAAGCTCTGTGTCACTGGCGCAAATCCATCCATCTGCACTGGACTCCCAGGCTGAAATCCCTTCCTGCTTCTCCCTGCCTCTTGGCTGAGGGCCCCTGGATGCTTATCTTCGCTCCCTTCCTGGGACCCTGTTTTCCATCTGGTCTCTGTGCCCTCAGAACTCCCGGCTCTGATGTGGGCTTGTCTTCAATGTTCCTGTCCATACACGCTCTGCCTTGCAACAAACTCACCGTCCGCCAGCCCCTCTTTATCCTTATTTGGGACTTTCTGGCCTGCTCTAGCTTGACCCACGTGATCTATGTGGGGTGACTGTTTTGTTTTCTGCATGCTTTTACTGAGGCTACCTCATTTAAAAACATTTGTATGCCATATTCTTTTTTCTGGTTATAAAAATAAAATGCTAATAAAAGTTCAAGCAATGCAGACATCGTTCATCAAAACCGCAAACGTCCCCAGGGCCACTTTCACTCATTATGGTTTGCTGTGTGTTCTTTTTATCATGTACATGCACACAAGCACGCTCACCTCCCCCAAAGTATGATTATTCTATATATTCTGCATGTTCTTTTTTTTTTTTTTCCCTTTAAGTAGCTCCACACCCAGCACGGAGCCCAACGTGGGGCTCAAAGTCACGACCCTGAGATCAAGACCTGAGCTGAGACCAAGAGTAGGATGCTCAATCCATGGAGCCATCCAGGTGTCCCTATGTGGCTTTTTAAAAAAGATTTTATTGGGCGCCTGGGTGGCTCAGATGGTTAAGCGTCTGCCTTCGGCTCAGGTCATGATCCCAGGGTCCTGGGATCGAGTCCCGCATCGGGCTCCCTGCTCCTTGGGAGCCTGCTTCTCCCTCTGCTTCTCTCTCTCTCTCTGTCTCTCATGAATAAATAAATAAATCTTTAAAAAAAAAGATTTTATTTATTTATTTGAGAGAGAGAGAGAGAGAGCAGGGGGAGGGGCAGAAGGAGAAGCAGACTCCCCACTGGGCAGGGAGCTCCATGCGGGGTTTGACCCCCGGGACCCTGGGAACATGAACTGCCCGAAGGCAGACGCTTAACTGACTGAGCCACGCAGGTGCCCCCCTATTCTGCATATTTCATACATATTCTTCTGTAAGGTACTTCTACCTAAAAATATAGCATAGGCTTCTTTTCATCTCAGTGGATATAAACCCTCTCATTTTTTTAGTTAGTTTGTTTATTTATGATACTCTCTATCCCCAACGTGGGGCTCGAACTCACGACCCCGAGATCAAGAGTCACAGGCTCATCCAACTGAGCCAGCCTGGTGCCCCTAAACCCTGCTTATTTTACAAAGGAGCCCTAGAGTGTTCCATTTGACTGATGTTTTTTAGCTTATCAATCCCATAGTGATGGAAATTTAGTTTTATTCTCTTTTGTTGTTGTTCTGATAAAGAATTTGCTTCTGGAAGTATCTCTGTGCAGGTATCCTGTCTCACAAGTGCGCATACTGCTAGAGGTTAACTTCCTAGCAGTTGGATGCTGACTCAGAAGCTTTAAGGACTTAAAATTTTCATGGGTATTTTTGCCCTTGAATATGTCACACCAAAATATACGAGTAGTTGTTTCTTCATACTATCAAAGACTCTAGAAGATAGCAAAGTTTTTAACCCTGGACAATTTAGGGTGAAACTTGTCTTTTGATTCTTTTAATTTGTATTCCTTTAATTATTAAAGAAGGTGAAAATTTTTAAGTGTTTATTGGCTATTTATATTTTCCTTACTGACAAGGAGGCACCTGTAAGGTCGTCTGCCTATTATGGTCCTTACTGATTTGTTGAGTTCTTTATATAGAACTTTGTCATACACCATAATTATTTTCCTGCTTTGTGCTTAGCTCTTATTCTTTCTTTCTTTATTTTTAAAGATTTTACTTTCAAGTAATCTCTCTACCCAGCATGGGGCTTGAATGCACAACTGAGATCAAGAGTTGCACACTCTACCTACTGAGCCAGCCAGACGCCCCTGTGCTTACCTTTTAAACTGATATTTTTATCAAACAGAAATTTCATATTTTTATATAGCTGAATCTGTTAATTTTTGTCTTTATGAGTTTTTTTTTAAAGACTTACTTATTTATTTGAGAGAGAGAGAGAGAGAGAGAGAAAACACGAACAGGTGGGGCAGGGGGAGAGGGAGAGAGAATCCCAAGCAGACTCCACACTGAGCACAGAGCCGGATGGGGGCTCGATCCCACAACCCCAAGATTATGACCCCAGCCGACTGTGCCAGCCAGGTGCCCCTGTCTTTATGTTTTTTGATCACTGTATCATAGTAAGAATGAGCACTTCTACCTAAAAATATGTATGTATACTAGCATTTTCCTGCAGTTTATTATTTTTTTAAAGCACTATTACTCATTTGGGGATAAAGGTGTGGGCCTTTTTATGACATGTTATCCCAATTGTTTCAGAGACGGGGAGCTGGTAAGGTTCTGGGGTTCCTTCTCTTTTCCCCACCTCTTCCGATTGATGTAAATGGGCAAAATAAATTATTGAAGAGCTTGGGGTACAGTAAATTCTCAAAGTGTTCATTTTTAAAAGTCCACAATATAAGCTAGTAAGAAATAAAGATGGCTTTTTTACTCCCTTGAATTAGCAATATGCTCCCGATCTTCATAATTCTTCTGCTTTACCCTAACCCCATCCCCTAACCCCCACCATGGTCATCATTTTCTATTTTCACAAATTTCAGGACTCAATTTAACTCTCTATCCCCAGGGCCGCCAAATTTAACTTTTGGTCCGATGCCCTTTTCACTGAGAAATGCTTGATTTTCTTTGTCTTCTTTCCTTAATAACAAGCTTTTCTCCCTGGTGACTGCTGAAGTCAGTTAAGCCCTGGGGAGGAGCCGACTTGAACGTTTTCCTTTGTCTTTCAGGGGATGATTTAGTACACAAGTTCCCAAATGGGCCATGCTGTACGGGCCACGATGGGGAAGGCATCGTTGGTGTGCATACAGCCTCCCTAGAGGTGGTTGTCTGCTGGAGCCTCCAGCAGGGACCTGTGTCTGGGAAAGGTGACTAGCTCTCTACACTGTGATCAGACACCAAGAATGTGAATAACCTTAGTGGACATTGTTTGAACTTTATCTTGTTGGAGGAAAGGCGTCCTGTACACAGTGAAGGGAGCTTTTAAAAGTTGTTTTGCTGACAAAGAGCAGGGAGGCAGTTAATTTGTCTGTAAAACCGAGCATTGACCAGTAAAAGGAAGAATCCTCCTTGTAGACCACACCCTATGGCCTAAGGTTGCTTGTGGGTAAAACAAAATAAGATTAACGCTTATTTTAGTTAGGGGTAGTTTATATGTAGTTAAAACATAGAATCGATTTTATCAGCTGGTTACCGGCAGGCTGTTAAGGGCAGTGGACCATGGTAGGTGGAGAAGTTAAATGAAGTGACTGCCTGATTTTCTGGAGAAAATGGTGGAGCACCTTATTCACCCTGTTAACTGTTTGTTATTAGGGGTTCTAGAAAAGGTAGCTTAGGGGTGCCTGGGTGGCTCAGTCGGTTAAGTCTCCTACTCTTGACTTTGGCTCAAGTTATGATCTCAGGGTCGTGAGATCGAGTCCTGAGTTGGGTGATGCGTGGGGCGTGGAGCCTGCCTAAGATTCTCTCTCTCCCCACCTTCCTCTGCTGCCCCCCTCATGCTCTCACATGCTCTCGCTCTCTCTCTCTCAAATAAAGAAATAAATTATAAAAAAATAAAGAAAGAAAGAAAGAAAAAAGAAAAGGTAGCTTAAATGAGGTCACTAACCATCACTTAGGAGCCTAGGAGGAAAAAATATAAAAGCACATGAGTGTTTCTTACACCATCCTTATCAGAAATATTCAGGCTAGAATTCTTTATCATTTTTCCATTTCCCCTATGAAATGCTTTTGCTGAGATCTGAGTTATGGTAAAAAAATAACTGAGGTGGGTTTGGAAAACAGAAATAGGTCATCATTTTTCTCACCTTTGGATATTTTTAAGTTTCTAGGACTAGTATTAAATAAATAATTTTTTTTTTATAAAAAGGCTCAGATCTCCCTTAATTTGAAAGATTGACCTCCTAAATCCTTCAGTATCTACATGTTTTTGGTATCTCTGGCACTTAAGTACCAGAGGAAGTCAAGATTTAATTATATTGGTACTTTGAATGGTATTTTCCAACTATTTGGACACGATTATTAAAGAAAATTGCTTGGAAATGGAGACCAATTCAATGTCTTTTGAGAGTGAGATTCAAAAAAACGTTTCATAAGCAAAACCACATTGTGGGCAAATAATCTGCCAGGAATGCTTGGTCATCAGCTACAGAATAAAACAGGCAAATGAAAGTTCTTCAAGTGCTTGGTAAAGTAAGAGCCTTGAAATCAGGAAAATGGCCGGATAAAAGGGCATGTAAATAAATGTACGGGTAGGGCCATCGGGCTTGGCTTCTGGAGTGTTAGCCTCATCTTGTAAAAGACCCTCTCCTATTCATCGTCAGTATATTCTGGAGAAGCAGCATGGCCCCGAAGTCAAGGACGATAACTCAGGGTTTGAATGCTGGCTCTGATATTTACTAGCTATGTGACCTTAGGTAAATTATTTAACCCGTGCCTCAGTGTTCTCATCTTAAAATGGGCTAAACGGGATACCTATCCATAGAGCTGACATTCCCCGAGCTGAGGATTAATATACTTAATATTTATAAAGCACCTAGCCCAAATCCTGGTGCGCAGTAAGCACTCGGAAAGGGTTCATTAAAGAAATCACTGACCAAACATTTTGAAACACAGTGCCTCCAAAACTCCAATGTTGTTTAGGATGTATACACTTGGTTCCAAATGCTCACACAAGAAACCCACAAACATGCTGCTTTCACGCATTGATTTCATACTCTGGGACTAAAATGAACTCACTTCTCCTCTAGAGTCTGTTATCTATCGCTGCCTGTTTATAAAATAAAGCTACTCAGATGCCCTTTGTGTTCTCCAAGCTTAATGTTTTTGTTGGTTTAAAACAGCGTCTGACGATACATCTGTCATTTGAAAATCAAGGTGGGCTTTACAATTCAACTTACATTAAAATTCCATCCTTTGAATTTAAGACCTAAATGTAGGGTTGTGGTTGTGAAACTGGTTCCTTCAACAAAACAGTATTGATGGAATAAAAGGAACTGTGTCAGCCAGGGGCAGCTTTAATTACCAGTTTGCTCAGCTACCGCCACTTCGCTTGGCAGTTTTGCTATTTATAAACAGAAAAGGTTCAGATGTGGTGTGACATGGCTCTCTCTAGGGCAACAGGGAAGTGCAGGGGGAGAGAGGGAGGGGCCAGCTCACGCCACAGCTGTCTTCTGTGGGATGGGAGGCAAGGCAGGATTCTTTCACGTGGGAAGGTATTAGCAGTTCAAGGGCTGGGGCAGCTGGGGGCAGCTGGGGGCCGCCGGGGTGGACGGAGTAGCTGGGGAAGAGTCTTGGGGATGGGAGGAAAGAATATGAACTCAAGACCTTTCACCTTCTCTTTGTGTCTTTCCACTTACAGGGTCGAATACCCAGATGACTGCAGAAATCTGAGAACACGGCCACGGTGCAATATAAAATCTCTACTTAAACAGAAGAAACTGTCACACAGGTAGCTTAGCCATTTCCCATTCTTTTGACTTGAGGACTTAGCCTCTGTAAAGGCAGGGTCTGAATCCGTGCTGGTCATAGTGGTAGTCCTGGTGGCTCAATGATCGTTGGTTGAATTAATGAGCAAATCTGATGAATTTCCTAATTTCCTAATTATGTTCTCCTAGGAATGACACTGTGTAAGTGTCAGGGCATCATTGCATATCGTGGTATTTGTTTTTTGACCGTAATAATGTTCCTAATGTATAAAAGCAATAGCTTTGTCCAGGATACTCCTGCTTTGAATTTCAAATATTATCAAGTCAGAGAATACCACCCTGTAAACTAGAAACTATGTAATGCCATTTTATAAAGCACATGCTTTGTATTTGGGTATAATTTCTTAAACCCGATTTTACTGAGCAAGAGGAAGAACTAAAGTGAGACTGATATTCCTATCAGGAATGTCAGTGTTTGATCCAGCAACTCTCACTTGTCTTCCTTTTTATTCTTCACCCTGAGGCCATCCCTCCTTCCTTTCTATTTTACGGGAGATATAGCAATGAACAGAATAAAGTCCCAGCCCTCACAAAGCAGATATTCTAGTGGGAAGGGAAAGACAATAAACATAAACCAAATAGTTAAATGATAGGATTTCAATTACTGACACGTGGAAAATAAAATAAGTAGAGGGATAGAAAGTGACTAGGTTGGGAGGTGGGGAGCTCCTTTGGTGACAGAGGTTAAGGAAGGCCTCTCTGAGAAGGTGACATCTGATTAAGATCTGAATAAAGAGAAGGAGCCAGCCATGAATGATCTTCAAGGAAGAACATTCCAGACAGGGGGAGTTGTACAGAGAAATTAGTAAGCTCTAATTTTTCTGCTCCACATGTTATCTTCCAGATTCAATTCTCTTTCTGTGCAAACCCAGCCCCAATTTTCTTACAACACAGCATGTAATAGTTTTCCTGCAACCCCAGGACTTACCACAAGGCTTGCCAAGAATAAGTGTTTAACAAAGGAGCAGTGACTATGTATGATCTCTGTGAACCATACCTGCTCTATTATATTCTGAACTGTCACAGCCACCTATGACCTGAGATACAAACAAAAGATTTTAGAAATCACAGAAAGGAGCCACCAGCAACAAAATAGGAGGTTTGTTCCCAGGGCCACTTAGATCATCTTTCAATTTTCACATAACTTTGGCCTTGACAACTTGGTGACTTACCATGCCCAGTGTACTCAAAAGAATCTGCTTCGTCAGGGGTATCGAGTTCATCCACGTTGATATCAATTTCATCTGGACTGTCTAGGTTATCATCAGAGAGAACAGACCCTTCACTTTGGTCCAGAGAAAGATTGATATTTGGGGCTGTGAGTTTGATTCTCCGAGGATGAGCGTCGTTAAGATCCAGAGAATTAGGAGGTTCTAAAGAAGAAAAAAATAGGAACATCAAGTATTAGACCATATACATGGCTGCCAACAGTGGGTGTGGGCCCCAGTGAAAAACATTTTTAAGGCCTTTAAGCAAAGGCACACCTGCTAAAAACCCTCACATGGAATTTGGATCCCCTTCTTGACCAGCAGGCCTCAGTACTGGCTCATCCCAGCCACATCAGTCCTGGCCACATAGAAATAAAAAGTGGGAGCCATTGCAAAAGGAGCAGAAAACCAGTTTTCGGACCCGCCCTGTTCAGGTTTCAGAACTTGACAATGATACAACAATGAATTGAATTTTTATGATGCATAAGAAAAACAGCTAAGTGTACACAGATCTCATAATGGTTCTTGTAGACTTCACTCCTATGGAATGAAGGATAAGAAATTTATCTATTATGTTCACGGGCACTCCCAAAATACTTCTCTGCAGTTCCTGACAACTCTGCGTATGATCTGTAGTGATCTTTCTTTGACTGGAATTTTATTTTTTAAATAAAACTGGGGTATCTTCCCAAATTACATTATTTGCTCAAGTAGTCACTAATATTTCTTGACATTGGTTCCTACATCATAAGTGATAGTCTTCATATGTTAAGGCTCATGGAAGTAGCTCCCATCCTCTCAATGTAATCTGCACCTTGCTCCTACTGTGACTTTCACTTAATGGAAGTAGAGCTGGAGAAGTCATTTTTAACCAAGTCAATCCCAATTCAACAATGGTAGAAAGTTAGCCTAAAAATAGAAATTTTAGGATTCCTAATCACCACATTTTTGAAAGGCCATCTGGTATACCCCTCAGTTATGGAATTGTAACTCTGGTCTTGTCCTAAGGAAAGTGATTCTGTTTCTTTGTCATTAAAATTTTTTCTCTGTATAGAACATCACCCGAACTGTGTTCCATGTAATGTTTTTAAGTATTATACTTGAAAAAAGTTTCTATTGACCAGTAAGTTTGAAAAACATTGGGTTTCTATAGTACAGGAATTCTCAGAGCAGTGCTGTCTAAAAGAGTTTTTTGGTGATGATAGAAATGTTCTATATAGTTGTTGAGCACTCGAAAAGAAGCTAGTGCAACTGAAGAACTGAACTCTTCAAGTTTATTTTAAATTTCAATTAATTTAAATAGCCACATGTAGTGAACCACTACCATATAGGATAACCATAGCCTTAATACCTGTATCATTCACAAGTGCATTGTGAAACTTTAAGAGCAGTGTGGATATGCAGTGGCTACCAGGCTTATCTGACCAGAGAACATTCAAAAATAATTATGTGACATGACTAGAATCTTGAAAAATGCACTCTAAATACTTGGACTGAAAAATAAATAAACAACTGACTCACTTTTTCCTGCTTCATTCTAGGCTTGGCTGATAACATTAGGGTTCAGGATCTTGGCATGATCCCAAAAGCTGGTACAGTGCACGGAGTGACCTTAGTACAAAGTGAGAATAGGATGCAACTGGAAATTTAAAATTCTTCTTATACGTGCCCTGAGCTGGAAACCCATGGCAGGTAGGGTTGTACTTGTTTGTTTGTTTGTTTGAATAATCAGGATACTGAGCCTTCTTGACATCACGTTTTTTAATTTCACACATTCTCACACTGAAGTACAAATCTGGGGAACGTCGATGTTAGTTAGAATTTGGTATTCTGATATATGGTAGCCACTAACCACACACTGGTGGTTACAGCTGTGGCCCAGGAGGTCAAAGGTGGCCCATACTAGTGAGTATCAGTGGTCAAGTCAACTTGGAAATTAACCAAATCCAGCCTAACACCCTCCTCACACATACTTTTTTTTTCTCTTCACTTTTATCACTGAAATCACAAGTTGGATGCATAGGAAATGGTTCTCTCACTGAATAATGACAAGGTCTGGATACAGACTAGCGCTGAAGGAAATGAACAAATGCTCCTCTCACCAGGCCTCATGTCTGCAGCACTGGGGCTTGGCATTCCCTCCTCAAAGGGGATGTCCATGCCTACATCCTCTGACGGCAGTCTAGAAAAAAAAAAAAATGCAGAGAGTGTAAAAAATTGTGTGGGATTTAATTTTCTCTGAAAAGGCAACTCAGAGATTCCAGGATAACATTTTCAACTCGCTTGGAATAAACCCAAGTATGTACACTGAAGCCATCGTTAAGTGGCCCCGTTTAGAATAAAGACTTTCTGCAGTTACTGTGAATGAGAACCATGGGTACCCATCTTACTCTGTGTACAGAGCAAGTCATTTCTCCTACTAGCTCACACAAGTAAGCACACACCAAGGGAAGAATCAGAAACAGGAAAAGCAAATAACTAATAAAATATACTTACGGTGGGCATTTAATAATACTTTTTCAACAAGAGAGGAAACACACGTGCTTTGGAGTAAAGACAGACCTGACTTCGTATATATCTCTTCCTCTGTGTAAATTTGAGCATATAAAACTGCTGTCAACAGAGGAAAGCAGACTTTGGTCTCTCTTCATCAGTAAAACAGAGATATACCATCTACCTTGTTGAGTTGCTGAAAAATTAAGCAATAAATGTAAAGCGCCTAACATTCCTAAGAAGGCACCAACTGATGTTATTTCCTATCCTTCTTTGAATATGTAAAGATTTGTGGTGAATTATATGTTGGTGAAGACATTTCTGGTCACGAGATACCATCTCTTCTTTCTAAACGGTATTGAGCCCAGGACTGTAGGGGAATAGGAAAATACTGGAGAAAACTGTGACAAATGTGTATGTTCTCATAGGAAGCTGACCACTGATCACTGCGAATTCCCCTTGACCTATTTCTACCTCCTGTTCCTTGTTTAGTACATCCCCATTCATCATGAGAACATATTTTTCTTCTTGATGCCTTCCATGTAACTTCACTCATCTAGGGTGAGTCCTTGTGATGTAGGCACTAATCTAAATGTAAGCCTGATAAACCTTTGTGTTAGTGTTCTAAATTTAATCTCTCCCTCCCGGTTATTGACACTTTTCTCCACTTGAATCTGGGTCTACCATATTTGGAATTTGCTTACCTGGATGATCAAACTCCAGGATCCAAGTCAAAGCCCTTACTGTCAGCAAAGCACTATGATGAAAAAAAAAAAATGCTTCGTCTCTAGTGAGACGTAGTGCTTCATTTATTCGACAGCTAGATAGTGAGCACCTACTCTGTGCTGAGGATAATAGAGGAACAGAACAGACGAGCCTCATTCTTGTGGAAATGGGACGATGGGGTTAAACTAGTGACTATCGCCGATCACTCGGTGCTGCTCCCTGAGAGAACCGAATGCCCGTGTTGTTACCCATCAACCCCAAAGAGCCCAAAAACACAACCTCCGGCAGTTCCTTTCTCCATATGCTTGCTGAGGCCTCTATCCTGTGTGTTCCCTAAAATGAATGCTGCACGGGCGCCTGGGTGGCTCCATTGGTTGGGCGACTGCCTTCGACTCAGGCCATGATCCTGGAGTCCCCGGGATCGAGTCCTGCGTCGGGCTCCCTGCTCAGCGGGGGGTCGGCTTCTCCCTCTGACCCTCTTCCCTCTCGTGCTCTCTCTCTCTCATTCTCTTTCTCTCAAATAAATAAATAAAATCTTAAAATAAATAAATAAATAAAATAAAATAAAATGAATGCTGCACCCTGGCAGAAAGACAGTGAGCGAGAGGTTGGTGTGTTAGTCAAAGACAATAATATACGGGCAGGAACAAGAGAAGTGGTGTCAAACAGAGACATCATACTAGGTGGCAGCAAACCAAATTATCCAGCAATACAGGTGGGGTGGTGAGTAAAGAGAAGACCTGTGCTAGGCCCCAGGTTTGAAAGTCCTGGGACCCAGAAGGATGGTTTTCCAAGATGCTGCAGCTTTTCAGATTTTTTTACAATGATTCTTTGTCATGTGAAGTAATCTGTGTGTATTCTCCTTGGTATACACCCTGCAGTACCTAGAAAGTAGCAGATTGGTATGTAAGAGCAGCTGGGTTCCAATCTTAGTTCTATCACTCACTGTGTGTCCTATGGCAAGTTGTCTAATCTTTCTGTGTCTCAGTTTCCACACCAATAAAAGAGGGAGAATGTGTGATGCCTAAAACTAACACTAAAAGGAAAAAAGAAAAGTTATCCATTATCACTGTAGTTCTTTTTGTCATCTATTCTAACTGCCTGCTGTATTAGCCTTGAAGCCTCATGAGGACAGGAACCATGACTGTCTCTACTATTTTGTCTCCAGCACCTGGTAGAGGTCAATGCCCAATAAACATGTGTTGAGTTGAATTACTGAGCTTGAAATCACCTAACGGCGCATGTACACTATTTCCTCTAGTCCTCTACAAGTCAACCTTAAAAAAAAAAAAGACATCTTAGCTGCACCTACTTCACAGAGCACATAAGGGTGCTAGCCTTGGCTCAAAAATAAATATGAGAGCTTTAAAATAAAGAGATAGTATCACTCTCAATTTTTTGTAGCTTTTATGTGGCAACACGGATGGACGTAGAGGGTCTTATGCTTAGTGAAATCAGCCAATGAAGGACAAATATGATTTCATTTATATGTGGAATGTTAAAAATAAACAAACAAACAAACAAGACAAACAAAAAGCAGAAACAGACCCACAAATACAGAGAACAAAGTGGTGGTTGTCAGAGGGGAGGGAGTTGGGGGATGGGCAAAATGAGTGAAGGGGAGTGGGAGACACAGTCTTCCAGTGATGGAAAGAGTAAGTCACGGGAATGAAAGGCACAGCATAGGGAATATATGGTATTGTAACAGCATTGTACGGGGACAGATGACAGCCACACTTGTGGTGAACACGGCATAACATATAGAATCACTATGCTGTACACCTGAAACTAATGTAACATTGTGTGTCAACTATACTTCAATTAAAAAAAAAAAGATTTGTAGGTTTTGTTTCTGTTTGTAAGTTATGGGCAACATCATAAAATAATTGAATGAGTCCTAGATATGAGGCTATAGTTCTGGGTTATATTCTATGTTAGTACTGACAAACTCTGATTAACTCTGAGAAAATTATCCAACCACATTTGTGATTTTAAATGGAGATAATAAACACCTGATATCACAGTGACTGTGGAGAATAAATATAATACATGTGAGTACTCCATAAATTATACAGCATTGACTAAGTTTAAGGTATTACATTACCTCATTTTAGACATAGTATCAGGATTAGGGATTTAATTGAAGTATGTGTCATGGTTGGACAAAACATAATGAAGGTTACTACAAGTTGGGTATAAGCCCAGGTAAAAGAAAATTTCAGTACGGCATAGATCTCCAGAGAGCCTATAAGTGCCCTTGAACTCACTGATTTTAGTGAATAGAGCCCTTTTCTCTCATTACTTTTTTGCAACACAGAGCAGAGACCCTGTTAAGAAGGTGCTGGAAAGCCAGTGTTGGCATGCATGGGAGAAGGGAAAGCTGAAGGTTGTGGTCAGGGGTGACCAGAGAAGAGGGACTCTCACAAACTATGGATATTACAGAAGGCCATAGGGACATTTTAGGAAACCCACCGGGACAGAGAAGGAAAGCTGAACCAAATAGCCCAGAGGCAAACCTGAAAAAAACTCAGTTGTGTTCATTGTAAATACTTCAACCACATTCATGCTTTGGGTCCGTAAATATTTATAGAAATGACATAGCCAACCAGAGTTGTTGGCAATTGAGCAAGATGGAGTTTTAAGATAAATAATGTAAGACTCTCGAGATCTATTAGGTAACAAATCAGTCCAGAGTGAAGATAAATATTTTACCTCATCCATCCATAACCACTATTTAATTTGGGGTTTTCTGTATACAGAACGGAGCTACCGAAGAGGCTGAGGGGACTGTAAAATACAAATCCGATTCTTCTATGGCTGACCTCCCAAACAGATTCTCAGCTCCATGTCTCCATCTAGAGGATGGATCCAGAACTGTTTGTTTGCTGGATGGTTTATTATCCTCATTGCTCTTTATCAAAGAGTTCTGGCTCTTAGCCTTCTGGGCACACGGTAAAATTGTATTTTCCTGCTCTCCTTTGAAATTAGGGTGGTCAGGTGATTTGCTTTGACAGATGAAATGAGAGTGGAAGTGGCAGGTGTAGGGCCAAAGAATTAGGTATGAGCAAGTATGAGGGTGCCATGGGCTACTCACCGTCGAGGTGGGTGAGTTGGACACTGTCAGGTCACAGCCAAGTGGCTCTGAGGAGAAGAAGGCCCTACTTGAAGCTCATTGAATATGTAAAGAAGAGAGGAACTTTTATTGTGTTTTGCCCCTAAGATGTTGAGTTTCCCTGTCACCACATCCTAATCCAGCCCATTCTGACTGGTACAGCTGGCCTTTATTATTTGTTTTGAAGGGAATATCTGATTCATACTCTGCCCTAATTTGGGAAACCCATTTCCCACATTCTCAACCGAGGCTCATATTGATGGTACACATCTTGTCCGGGTTACTAAAGCATGAAAGAACACTTCAAAAAAACGAGAACAAAAGCTCAGAAAGACATCAAACGCTTTCAAGTGTTTTATAAACTTGAGTAATTATATACCATCTTTATGGTTTTTCCATCTAGAACCTGTTAATTTACTTAATGTTTTTCTTTGACTGATTTTAGTTAAGTAAACTTATTGTGAAAGGAAGATTTGCATCACTTGTATATATGGAGACTTAAAATCACTCGCCTAAAATAGTCACATAAATTAAATATAATGAAAATAAAACAATGCTATTAAATTCAAGGAGGAAACACCCGGGCTCTGACTCTGAGACTTTCTCTCTTTGCTAAAAAAAAAAAAAAAAAAAAGAGAAAGTGTCTGGCAAAGTGTAATGTCATGTATCATTATAAATACAAAGAAAAAATGCTGTGTAAGATAAAGCACCTAAAAAGTAATTAATATATTTCCAAACTTGAAAGAAACCAAAGGAAGTCCCCAGGTGCCAGAAACAGTGTTACTCCAGAAAGCTGATGAAAAAGGAGTCCACAGGATTTTGGACTGGACACAGGAGTTAGGGCTCTACAGGAGAAGTGACCTCCAGGTGCTGGAAGAAAAGCCTAGACCAGAACTTCTAAAGAAGGCAGTAGACCTTAAAGAACTGCCCCCTTAATGAAAAGGGGATGAAAAGAAACTCTAGTCTCTGGCCTTGGAAAGTAAGTCTGCCTGGAATCTTGGGCAGAATATGAAGAGCAACCTATGAGAATTAGAGACGCTACTTGTATGCCAAGCCTGTTTTAATTTATATCACCTGAATGATGTGGGGAACCCAAGTCAGGAGATTCAAATTAAAATTCCTCTAGGACCATTGAAGGCCTAGAGCCCTAGGGTTCCAGAAGTATCAAATGTGAAGCCACTTGATAGTGTTACTTTTACAATCTAGGATTCACTGGAGATTCACTTAGGAGAAAGAAAAAACCCTCTGAAAGATGAGCTCACACCAAAAAACCAAAAACCCAAACCACAAACTACACTAGGGAAAAAACACCATGGGGGATTGCCATCAGATGCAGCAGACGGAAGAATCAGCAATACAAGTACCCACCCCCCTCCAAAAAGGAACAGTATGAAAGAAATTCTAATGATTAAAGAATAATTTTTAAACATTTGTTGTGCAGAAGCACTGAGATTTGGGGTTGTCATAGCTGGTAGTGGCACTTACCCTGAGTAGCCATGTTGCTTTAAAAAGGAACATCTAAAAATAATAATGCAGAAGTGTTGACAATAAAGTGGTATAAAAAAAGTCAGAAAAATATTAACCACAGGAAGGCAAGCATCACAATATTAATATCAAACGAGATAGATTTTAGGCAGAAAAGCTTTCTTAAGCCTTAAGAAAGTTATTATTTCATGATAAAAGGGAAAACTCTTCAGAAGATGTAATAATCCAGAGTCTACATGCTTTCAATGACATAGCCCAAAAATAAAAGTTGAACATAAGTTATAAGAAAAAATTAATTTCATGAGGGAAAATTTAAATATACTTCTCAAGAATTTATAAATCAATCTGAAAAAATGCATAAACATATACATCTGAACAATGTAATAATATAGCTTGATCTAATGGATGGATCTGCACTCAGTAAAAGTACACCATATTTTTCAAACTTACAAAAACTGACTATATAGAATGTCTCATAAAATACCGGAAGTCAGTATCACATGTACCATAATCTCTGACTTTAGGGACGTACATCTAGAAACCAATCATGAGAGACAATTTGGAAACTGAGAAACACATTTGTAAGCAACTGACAATAAAGCTCTATGAATCAAAATTTGTGAAGACAGCTAGAGAAAATCCTAAAGGAAAATAAACAGCTTTGAATTCAGATATTAGAAAATAAAGTAGACTGAATTTGCTGAGTTCAACTCAACCCAAAGAAGTCAGAAAAAGAACCATGCTCTTCTGTGATTCAGTGCTGTTTGTACTGAATCTGCATACCACCTCTCATGATCACGAACACCAGTAAGTGGGGGAACAGTGACATAAACGGATTCTCCAATCTGAAAATGGATCACATGTGCATTAGCTGATTTTGTGTTTCTGGTACTTGTGCTTCTTCCTAAAGCAGCTAGCATGCAGTACCATGGCAGTCAAGACACCACCTAGTGAAGAACCACAAATGCAAAACTCTTGGACATAATTAAATGTGCCTTCTTAGACCAGGTACAAAAGTAAGCACATTCTACATTTTACATCTTTCCAGTATTTCTGAATCTGGAAGGATTTCATTGTTGTTGTAGGATTAGCCTGGCCTGAAATCAGGTGCTTTTCAATAGGAAACGAGCAGCGAACCAAGACTTGGCACACATGCATCCAGCATTTCTAGATGGTAATGTTTCCCGACAGGCATGTACGCCTAGAAGTAGGCAGCAAGCCTTCTGGAGAAGAATCATTCTGACAAGATGGGCCACTAAGAAATACAGCTTTAAAGAGGTAAGGTAGCGGGTTAAGGCATTAATTGTTCTTTAGAAAAATATCGGATGGTTATGCTGATATATTTAGGAAAAATGATTATATACAGGGACAGTTTCTTTACGTCAGAGTTCCTAAAATTCTCCTGGCTTCCTTCTAGTCAGGTAAGATCTACTGGACTGAAAAAGTTGCTTTTTCTAGAAACAGCGATAAAAAGAAGAAAGAAAAACCAAACAAAACTTTTCACGAGGTGCCTGCCTTCCTTTGTGAAGTACATAAATTAGCCTGTTGAAGCCCGACAGTTGGAGGACTGCCATTTCAGGATTCTTGTCTGATAATGTAGGCTGCACAATTTAAGGTAAGAGTATTTGCCACTCTGTGAACCCTCGGGCGCTTACCGAATTATTCCCGTGGGAAGCAAGCCAGAGGCTGCACTGGGCTTCACACTCCGCTTAATCAAGCTGATCCCAAGGAAAGGATGGGAGCTTAGGTCCCACAACAGGAAACTGGGTTTGAGCCCACAAAATGAGCCTCTTGGCAACAATGAGCTGCTCAGCTGGGCTTCCTTGCCCTAGAACAGATAAGCACTGTAGCCCCTAGAAGCCAGCCATCTAGGGCAGATAAGAGGGGGGTGATGAAAGGGAAAGTAGATGACAAAGTAAGGGAGAGAAGCACTGGGCATTTGCCCAGAGACCGACCTCTCTAGGGATTTTGCAGAAACCCACACACCATGTCATCTGTTCTCAGCTTCTCAGAGGAGCGGAACACAATGCTGTCTCCTTACCCAGGGTCAGGTTCTAAAACTCTGCAGGTAGCAGAGATTACTTGTAGTCCAAATGACCCTTGGATAAGTTCTTGAATTGTTCCCTAAATTATAATATATGTGGTTAAAATCCTTTGTGTATAAAATCCTTTACACTAAATTTTATGGCGACTAAAGTTTGAGAAACACTGAGTAGGAATAGGAGGAGGCCATAATATCATTTCAATCATTTGCCTTTCAGATAATATTTAAATCATTGGCTGGGAATAGAGATGCATGGAGAATTCTACCTCCTTCTTGTGGGGTATATGCCATACACTCTTCCTGTGTTTTCTAAACCTTAATACCTATCAGTCCTTTGTGTGTTGTTGAGAAGATTATATCAAGTGGCATATTCTCCCACTGGGGATGGGCATACAATTATTTATGAAGTGAATTTATGGCCCACAGCTTGAATTACTCACAGGCATCTTAAACTCAACATGTACAAAACTGTATTCAGCATCTCCTCTACACAGATCCGCTACATCCTATATTCTCTGTGGTGGTTTTAAAAAAAGGTCCAGAAATTCTTTGACACTCCTTGCAAAAGTTGAAGCCCAATTCCCCTTCCCTTAAGTTTAGGTTGAGCTTAGCGACCTGCTTCTAAAGAACAGAATAAAGTAGAAGTGATGGTGTGTGACTTCTAAGAGTAGGGTCCTAAAAAGCACCATGGCTTCCTCTTTGCTCTTTCTTGGGTCACGCACTGGGAGAGGTTTGCTGCCATGTTGGAAGGACACTCAAGCAGCCCTGTGGAGAGCTCCATGTGGTGGGGAACTGAGGCTTCCAGGACAAATCCAGGAAGGAACTGAGGTGGCCTGCCAAGGTGTGAGTGGTGAGTGACTCACCTTGGAAAAAGCTCCTCCGGCCCCCATCAAACCTTCGAATGACTGCAGCCCTAGCCGGTGTCTTGAAAGCCACTTCCTAAGAGACCCTGAATCAGAACCACCTAGCTGATCCATTCTTGGATTTCTGACACACAGAAACTGTTAGAGAATAATGTGTGTTGTTTTACGTTGCTAAAGTTTGAGATACGTTATTGAGCAATAGCTAGTTACCACGTTCCAAACCCCAGGGAATGTCTCTACCTATTACCTGAGCACCCAAACGTCCAAACTAGCACTCATTCTTACTTCCCCTTCTTTTTAAACCATTTTTTCCCAATCCAGTTGACCATCCAGTCCCGTAGAGTTGCCCCACCTCTCCTGTCCATTCTCACCCATGCCACTTACACGAGTGTAGATGCTCACGTCCGTTCCTTCCTTGCAGGAACGTTTCCCTTTTTCTCCTTCTCATTTTTTACTCCCTACACCCTACAAAGCAGTGAACTGAATATCCTTCTCAATCTAACCTTCTTGTTTGAACCCCTTCAGCGTTCCCCACTGCCTGAAGGCAAGGGTCATGAGGCCTTCCTGCTCTTCCCCTCCCTCCCCATGCCAACCTAGAGCTTCCTCTCCTCTTGCCCACACCCTGCTTGGCTCTGCTAATCTCGCTTGTCTTCTACAACTCAGCTTGGACATCTCGGCCACTGATCTCTCCCCCAGCCCATACAGTTGGGTCAGGTTATAAAGCACCCTGTGCTCACTTGAAATTGGCTATTTTTCCTATTTTTACAATCACCTATTCTTAACTGGTCTACTCCCCCACCCTGACGGCCTCCCCACTCCTATCCCTCCCTCCCCACAAGCACACAGAGCTTCATGTGGTGCTCAGCACTGAGCCTAGCATGCGGTGGAGATGAAGAAATAACTCGAATAAATGCCTTATTTAGATGTGAAGATGCCCCGCTCTTCTGGTAAAATGCTTCTCACAGTGTCTCACTACATATCGGAACTCCATGATCAAAATGCCCTACCAACAAATCACTTTTGTTAACCAGGTCAGCTTTCTTCAAAACAGAATTTAGAAATGTTAGCTGACTCTTAGAGAAATGATATTACAAAGAAGCAGTTGCTCTAACACAAGTTACCTCAGCAATATAAAGCTCCTCCCTGATACTGGGAGCAACCGAGGGTGGGCATGGCTAAGCCAGGACGAGGTTCTTCTAAAGGGCAGGGAGGAGAAGTGGACAACTGTTGGTCTTCAGAATTGAAGCCAGTCTCGAGTGCAAGGGGCAATGGCTTCTGCAGATGGCCAAGTAATGGCACTCTGGGCCCGGGCCCCTACAACCCTGCCCACCCCCCACCTCACCAGCTCTGCACCACCTGTATTTATCCTTTGTGGAGACGAAGCTGAGGGTGCCTCCCTGCCCTACCCCCTATCCAAGGAAATAGGCTCACAAGGCTTCCTCTCCCCCCACGGGGCGATGCAATGGGTGCACTGACTTAGTTTTATTTCCTTCCCCTCAGACGTTTAAGAGCCTGCAGACTCTGGCACCAGAAATATGAATAGGAGCCTACAGAGATACTCTTCCAACTGCTGCTCAAGCAATTAAATTTGCTGATCCACAGGGTGTGGTAGAGGATTGGAAGTCTGACTTCTCTAGAGCTGGGCTCAGCCAAGTTTTTCTCTAAAGGGCCAGACACTAAACATGTTAGGCTTTGCAGCCCGTACAGTCTCTGTGGCAACTACTCAACTCTGTCTGAGCACAAAAGCAGCCATAATGAATATGTAAATGTAGGGGTGTGGCTGCTTTCCAATAAAACTTTAGGTACCAAAATAGGTGGCAGACTGGGCTGGACCTGGAGGTGACAGTTTGCTGAGTCCTGCAAAAACAACTTGAATAAAATTTCATTTCTCAAAGTTAGATATATATATATATATTTAAAATTGTGAAACTTTAATGTTTTGTGCAAGTGGCACCCCCAGATACGGTTGTGTGAGTATAAAGAGTTTAAGATGACATATAGTTTGGGGCTTTATTTATCAAAATGTTAAATGTAGATAGCTTTTGACCAGCTATTCCAATGATAAGAATACACTGAGCAGAATATTCACAGATGTACACCATGATATATGTAAAAAGATGTTTACTGTAATAAAAAAAAGGTTTTTTTGAGTAGTATGAATTTGATGGTGCTATAAATAGGAACTAGTTGAAATTTTCCCTAATTACTGCTATCCCAACTACTGTTTTCATCTCCCTTCCCCACTTATGTTATCTTGTCACTTTTGGTCATTAAAACCCAATTCAGTTTAGAACTGCTAATTTCTCATCTTAAAATCTTATGTCTTTCACTCTCCTAGTGGTACTGGCCAAAGCTAAGTCTCAGGGAACTCGGGATAGGGAGGGCTCTTCCCTCCCTCCTCCTACTCGGATGTTTTAGGCCCAGAGAAGGGGCTGGGTGGATGGGTGCATGCGGTGGGCACTGGGAGAGCCTGGGCTGTCCTACTTCGACTTCCTTCCCCAGACAGGATTCTGGGAGGCAGTTGGTTCTCTCTAAACCCCGAGCCTCTGCTCTCTTGATGAGCTCCTTGAGGGCCCACGGGATCTCCCCACTGCCTTCTCCTCTGGTACCGGAGACCTTGCTTGACTTCATGTCTTCACTCTGTCCTCAGCTCCTGGCACTGCCTCTGGCTGGGGCCGTCTCACCTTGGCTGGCGTATTAGTCTGCTGGGGAGGCTGCCATCACAAAGACCACAGGCTAGGTGCATTAAACAGCACAATGTCCCACAATTCTGGAAACTAGAAGTCCAAGAGCAAAGGGTTAGCCGGGTTGGTTTCTTCTGAGGGCTCTCTCTTTGGCTTGGAGGTGGCCATTTTCTCCCTGTATCTTCACATGGTCTTCACCTTTATGTGTGAATCCTAACCTTCTTCTTTTTTTAAGATTTTATTTATTTATTTATTTATTTATTTATGAGAGCGTATGCAAGTGCACAAGTGTATAGGGGGAGGGGCACAGGGAGAGGGACAAGCAGACTCCGTGCTGAGCGCTGAGCCCGACGCAGGACTCCCCAACCCATGACACTGAGATCATGACCTGAGCTGAAATCAAGAGTCAGACACTTAACCGACTGAACCACCCCTGCACCCCCCAATCTCTTCTTATAAGGACATAGATCATATCAGATTAGGGTCCCACCCTTAATGATCTCATTTCAATTTAATCACCTCTTTAAAGACCCCCATCTCCAAATATTAGAGATTAGGACTTCAACATATGAATTTTTGGGGGGGGTAACAATTAAGCCCATAACAGGTGGGGTGCTACAAAATGACTCAAGTGCACTATTATCAGTCCACACACAGGATACCTGTATCACCCTACCCCACCATGCTGTGACAATGCAGGTCACCCCTGCCACCTTCCTCAGGGCACACACCCAAGTCCACTGCCTATGTAGACGTCCAACTGGGTGTAAGAAGACAATCTCCCTTGTGGAAGGTTTTCTGAATCTCCAGCCATGACTCTCTTGCAGCAACCCTCACTTGGCTTTGGAGGGGCAGAAAGGGACTCACCCCACTATTCCTAACCAATGGTGACTTTTGAAAATTCCCTCACTCTTTCTCCTCCCCAATCTTCTGCTCATATAGGCTGGGGTGATGGCTGAGCTTGGCAAAAGTGGGTCACTTTTTAAGAGGCCTTGGGGGAAGCATCCAACCCGCTGTTGAGAGCATCTTGCCATCTCTTTCTTTGTGATATGGGGTACTTCGCACCATTGTGCCCTTAGCCTTGGGTCCAAGTTGCCCATTCACTGGCTAAAGGAAATTTCTACTTAAGTAATTTATTTTTTTTTAAATATATACAAGGGCTAATCTAAATGCCCATTAATAGAAGAGTGATTGCATATAGCATGAAATTCGTTATGGCATATCAATGTAAAAAAAATTTTCTAAACTTATTGACATGGAATGGGACCTCAGATATATTTAAAAAATAAATCAAATCACAACATGGTATGTTTAGAATGAGAGCATTTATATAAAGTTATAAACATTTATATGTGTTTTGGGGGATAGATAATATCTAGAAGGAACAGAAATATACTATATTAATAGCAGCTACCCAAATGGAGTAGGTACAGGGAGAAAGGGGCTTTTCTGTGTTGTTTTCATTTTTAAAAACACCAGCATGTGCCACATTTTAAAATAAAGAGGTAATCTAAATATAATTAGATGCTATAACAGTTTCTAGAAATCTTCTCTTGGGCAAAGTCACGTTAACATTAGAAAACGTAAGTGCTCAGTAAGGAGTAATTCAGCTGTTAATCGGTAGCACTGTTACGCTCTCACATCCCACCGCCATATTACCAGGGATCTTAATGTTTTCCAAAATAAAGTGTAAAAAGCAGCAGGCATAAACAAAAACATGGAATGTCAGCATCACGGAAGAGAGGCCGAGAAGACCAGCCTCCAATCGGCCTCCCATGGTCACATGTCTATCATATTCATTTATCCTCACAAGTCCTTCCAAAGGTCTGATCTGTGCAAGCAGTGGGGGTATGAAAATAAATAAGACAGAGACACGCTGCTTGCTTGTCACGGGAAGTGCTGATTCATCTTTGCAGTAGGTCGTTTCACATTTATTTAATTCTACCCCTGTTTTATGGTATCTGACCTCTACCCTCGTCTTTTCACGTTGGCTCCTTTGACTCTTGCTTTGTTTATTTCCCTAGTTTTATTGCTTTTTGTGTTTTAGTCTTGCATTTTGTTTCCTTAAAAGATAAATTTTTTTTTTCTATTTGGGGTTCTGAAAATGTCACTATTTCATTTACGTTCTTTTCCTTAAAGAAAAAGAAAAAAACTTGATTCCACGTTGCATCTCTCTGCCTCCACAAGTCTTTATATTTTTGTGGGGGTTTTGTGTGTTTTTTTTTTTTAAGATTTTATTTATTTATTTATTTGAGAGAGAAATCACGAGCAGGGGCGAAGGGTAGAGGGAGAAGCAGAGTCCCCGCCGAGCAGGGAGCCCGATGCGGGGCTCGATCCCAGGACCCCGGAATCACGACCTGAGCCGAAGGCAGAGGCTTAACCGGCTGGGCCACCCAGGCGCCCAAGTCTTTATGCTTTTGACATTAACATTGGTTTTGGGTAGCAACCCTCTAAGTCACTGTTGTTTCTGGTTCTCAAATGAAGAAACTGAGGCAGAGAACAGAGACATTTCCTTCTGGATGGGTTGTCAGCTGGTACTATGCTCCCCATAAAATCTCAGGGGGGCAAGAGCACTGCCCGGCAGACTGTACCCAGGGAGCCCTTGTTGAATAAATACCTGATGGATGTTCCAGTGTTCTGTACCTTTCGTAACACCAACGTATTTTTATTTTCTGGATTTCCTTCCTGATGGTTCGATGTTTCCTTGCTTTCTTCCAGCATAAAGTTCCTTTATGTTTTCATTCCCACCCCGTCACTGGCTGTGAATTACAACTGAGTCACCTCTCAGACCCCAGTGACCCCGAGAAGCAGGCTGTGGCAAGATAGGGGCAGATTTCTGGAATCCACTCCCGCAGTCAGCTCCCCACGACCTCAGGCCTGTGACCGATAAGGACACACACTGAAATGGACACACAGGAAGGAACTGTACCTGAGCGTTCCAAACGGTCCCGGTGGTGAAAGAGACACAGAAGGGGCGCTTCCTGTCACTTTTTTAAGCCACTGCTTCCCAAAGCCTGTGCCCGCAGGAGAGATTCCACACATCTATGCAAAAGGGCTTTGTGCCACGTAAGTTTGGGAAACACCATATATTATATCCTCCTTTTGAGACTTTATAATGCACGTGAACCTGTCATAGATTCTGAGCTATCCTACAGAATATGAATCTGTTTGATTTTGTTTACCTCACAAAGGTAAACCAAGGAACTTTTCTTTCCTTTCCTTTCCTTTTCTTTTTAACTCTCTCTCTCTCTCTCAGCCTGTTCATACAGAACAAAATTTCAGAAGCACAGCTCTGAGGCCCACATATCATCCTGGATAGGTAGGCCTCTCCACACATCTTGGACTGCATCTACCAAGAGCCTAGCAGATGCAGCCTCAACTACTCTGTCATAGTTATTCTTCTTCCACATTGGCAGCTAAGGCAGACAGCCTGCGTTTGAGTCCTGGCTCTGACCTTTTGAAAAGTGGGACCTTCATATATATCAATGAAGTATTACTCAGCCATAAAAAAAGAATGACATCTTGCCACTTGCGACAACATGGATGGACCTAGAGAGTATCGAGCTAAGCAAAATAAGTTGGTCAAAGACCGATATCTATGATTTCACTTATATGCAGAATTTAAAAAACAAAACAAATGAACAAAGAAGAAAAGAGACTAATAAAAAACCAGACTCTGAAATACAGAGAACAGGTGTAGTTGACAGAGGTGGGGGAGGGGAGATGACGAGTGAAATAAATAAAGGGGATGAAGAGTACACTTACTGTGATGAGCACTGACTAATGTATGGAAATACTAAATCATTATATTGCATACCTGAAACTAATAAACAATGTATGCTAATTATATTTTAATTAAAAAAAGTGTGACCTTAGGCAAGTTACAGAATTCCTGTGTGCCCCAGTTTCCTTACCTATAAATGGGAAGGTAACACTACTTACATAGGGGGTTGTCAAGATTAAATGAGCTGATTTAGGTAAGGATAGAAAACACTGCTTGGCACATCACAGTTGTTGATGCTACAGAAGGGTTAGAGATTGCTGTTATTATTTCAGTAATTTTGCTAAAAATTATAATAGAAAAGTAGTTTTCAAAAGCAGGTGCCTTGGATCGCAAGAGCATTTTTTTTTCCCAGAAATAGAAAAATCGATCCTAAAATTCATGTGGCATTTCAAGAAACATCAAATAGTCAAAACAATCTTGAAAAAGAAGAACAAAGTTGCAGGTCTCACATCTCTGACTTCAAAACTTATTACAAAGCTGTAGTAATAAGAGCAGTATGGTGCCAACACAAAGACAGAAATAGAAACCAATGGACCAGATAAGAGAACCCAGAAATACACCCACGCATCTATGATCAAATGATTTTCTTAAATCTTATTTTTAAGTAATCTCTACACAACACCCAAGTGGGGCTCAAACTCACAACCCCAAGATCAAGAGTCGCATGCCCTACTGACTGAGCCAGACACCCCTGGTCAAATGATTTTTGACAGGAATAACAAGACCACACAATAGGGAAAGGACAGTCTCATCAACAAATGGTGCTGGGAAAACTGGATATCCACAAGCAAAAGAATGAAGATGGCCCCCTACTTTATACCACATACAAAAATTAACTCAAAAGTGATTAAGAACCTAAATGTAAAGACCTAAACCTATAAAACTCCCAGAAGAAAACATAGGGGGAAAAGCTTCATGACATTGGGTTTGGCAACAATTTCTTGGGTATGCCACCAAAAGCACAGGCAACAAAAGCAAAACTAGATGAATGGGACTAAATCACACTGGAGAAGGAGTTGGCCGCAAACTCAACGCCTCAGTTGCAGCTGCAGAATCCTGAATCCCCATCCCGGCCTCTTGTTCTCTTTTCCTCCACCTTGCCAATGGTTAGGATGTAACAGATCCATGTTAGCTGACCTCTTGGTGGTGGGAAAGTTCCAGATCACATCTAAGGTTTCAATGTCTTTGAAGATTCTGATCCCTTAGATCCCAAATTCAAAGCTGAAAAGAACCTCTTTCAGAACTCCATCCCCAATCTCAATCTCCTGCAAGGAATTTCTCCATAGATTTCCAGACCAGTTCAAATAAATAGGGAGGCAACTTATCATGGTGGGGTCAAAGGTATCAACCCCATTTCTTCATCCACAGATTGAGTTTGATAGAGGAGATAATGTGAGACCTCAAAGAGATAATGAGTAAAGTGTGTGGCAATAATTCTATAATATTACTTAATATTACTCATATTACATTATATTTAAATCACTCTTAACAGTATTAGAAGATCTGGGGCTAAACCAAGCCTCCCATAGTCACTATGAGTCTCCAAGATGGTCATGAAACCCCTGAAGTGACCCTTAGACTCAAGACGGAAGCATGACAAATGAAGTGTGGGGGCCAGTCACTAATCATGGAATCAACAGGAATCCTCAGCACATCCACTATCATGTTCCTAAGGTAACTGTTATGGGCTGGATTTTGTCCTCCAGAAGTCATATTTTGAAATTCTAACCCCCAGTACCTCAGAATGGAGTGTATTTGGAAATAAGTTCTTTAAAGAGGTAATGAAATTAAAAACCAACCCTACTCATACCTTGATCCTGGACTTCGAGCATCCAGAATTGAGAAAAAATAAATAAAATTGTGTTGTTTAAGTCACACAGTTTATGATGCTTTGTGATGGCAGCTCGAGCAAACGAATATAGTATGTGATCTCCCCGACTGGCACACCTAGTTTCAAGGAGAATCTTAGCTCTGGAAAGGCATATCAGCTCTTCCATTCATCCCTTCTCCTAGAAAGCCCTTCTACTGTTGCCTGACAGATTTAGAGGGAAAGAGAGAAGCCCCCTAGAGACTGAGACAAAGAAACCATCACCTTTACTTACACATGTCCCACTGCATTGTATAATTACATTCCATGAAACTAATTTACGGGACTTGATTAATTTCATACTCTCCTGAGGGATGTATTCAGGTATCATATAGCTATGCCAACTTCACAGGGAGATCTGAGGCATTTAGCTATGTCTTTATTGTGAAATGTACACAGCTATTTGGAGAGAAAATGTGCTTATGCTTTTGAATAATTGTTCACAGAATTATAGCATTACATGGGATTCCCAAACTCTGTCTGGTCTATCACTCCCCATTTCCTAGTTACCATGCTAGTGAATAACAGTACTGGGAAATAAAATTAACAGCCTAAGACCAGTCACTGACCCATCGAGCTAGTCTGAAACAAGCCTTGAGCTTATAAACTGGTAAGTACATGAAAAATGTGGTGACAGCCTTTTTATGCCAAATCTTGTCTCAGGCCTTCTATCAAGGACATGATCTTTGATCATCCCTGAACTTAGTCTAAGGCACAGAGAAAACCTCCCTACGGCCAGCCCGGGGATGGGGTTTTGCTCCATCCCAAGCTTTCTGTTTTTCATTTATCAATACTAGCCTTCCCATGGATCAAAAATCTCCAGTGGTCCTCTCATCTCCATGTTACCTGCCCTCCTAACCTACCTCTTGCACAGCTGCTCTCTTGAGATCGCACCAGGTTGGCTTCACGCCTGTTTTATTTTAGGAAGCGCTATTTCCAAACTCCCAATATCATCAACCCTTCCTGGGTATTTCTGGGAGTTGGATGTAGAAAAAAGTATTTGCTAAGTAACGTTTTTATTCCTCTTTTTTTTTTTTTTAAGATTTTATTTATTTATTTGACAGAGAGAGACAGTGAGAGAAAAAGGAACATAAGCAGGGGGAGTGGGAGAGGGAGAGGCAGGCTTCCTGCCGAGCAGGGAGCCCGATGTGGGGCTTGATCCCAGGACCCTGGGACCATGACCTGAGCCGAAGGCAGACGCTTAATGGCTGAGCCACCCAGGCGCCCCTTTTATTCCTCTTTGAATAAAAGGTTCCCTTGCTTCATGGGCAGTGGTGGCTTTCTAAATGGGGCTTCCGTGTTGGGTTTGGACAACCCTATATCCTGCTTGGGAAGCCTGCGCTCCTTTCTGAATTTCTGGACTGGAAGGGACTTTGAGAGATCTCTGCGTGCAGGCAAAACTATACCTAAACATTCCGATTATCCACCTGAGGTTTCCAAACTAGCTTCCCACAAGCTTTGACAGAGGTAGCTTCTCCAGTACTCAGTTTGTTTATCCGGCTACTTTTTCGGGTAGGAGTTCAATAAACATTTCAGTCCTAGAACCATACGGAAAGCATTAAACTAGTCTGGAGGAGGGTACGTTACAAAAAGAATGGTTCAGACACACATTTTGCCCTTATTAAAGAATTTAAAATCTAAGTGGATAGAGAAGAAAAGACACACACCAGGTTCACACACAACAGCACAAGTAGAGTCAAATGCCACAAGAGGTAATCGTGAATTTCAGAGGCCGGAGTAGCACCTCCGACCAAGGGCACAGAGTCCACGAACCTAGAAGCTCCAGATAAGAGGTAGTGTTTGGGCTGGACCTGGTTGATGGGCTGGGGGGGGAGGGATAGATTACATCTGAGCACCCCTGTTCCCTTTGTCCTCAGCCCTCAAATCCACAATCAGGATTTATTCTGTTCTTTCTCTCTCTGAGTCAGAATCTTCTCGGAGCTTGTCAGGGGCTCCACTGGGCCTGATTCCTGTCTTCAAACTGGGAGTTCTCCTTGTAAGATTAGAGTTGGCCACTGCCCCGCAGGGAAGAGGATGACGAGAGGAAAATGTCACCATCCCCTTCACATCCCAGCCCAGTAGGGACACCTCAGTAGAGGCAGAGACTTGCAGGCCTGTGCTCTTGGCAACAGTGGCTAAGTGGCTACGTGTAGTCATAGAGACCACGGGCCAGCATGGGACCAGGACTTCATGCTGACTAATCAGATGTGGATTTAGCTTTCTGCAAGTGCTTCTGCCCAAGCTGGCTCGATCTTGTTCGGATGGGGGGCATTCACACTTTCTTCACCATGCTTACGTCAGCTTGTGTCAAGCACAGCAAAGCTACAGGTTCTCAGTCATGGGGAATGCAATGGTAACCTCTCACCGGATGTGCCCACTCTTCTCCAGGCCCCTCTCCCTCAATTTGCATGCACTCTACCTCTCTTCCATGTCTGTCCTTCTGGGATTGCCTCCCTTCTTTCTGCCCTAGGTAGAGTTCCAGCCTCTGTGATGTCTCAGGTGGACAACCACCTCCCACCCTGCCTCCCGTCTCTCCCACACCAATGCTAGTCCATTGCCAATCAAAACACCCAGCTCAGAAAACTCCGGCTTCCCACTGCCGATACACATAATACCAACTTCTATGCTTCACCCGCAGGGCTCTCCAGCATTTAGATCAATTCCCCCATGGGTCCCCTAATGCTCTACTTTGCAGACAAAATGAGCTCCCAGTTCCCCAAGTCTTGCTGACAGCTCTCCTACCTCTACAGCTTGGTTTATATTCCCTTCTGCTGAAGTGCTCCTTCCCCCGACTACTGAATCTACTTTACCCGTGAAACCTGTACTTGCTCCTTTACAACCAAGGAGAAAGGCCAAGGCCCTCCCACCTTTAAGGGCCCAGAGCTCCGTGGTTATACCTCTTATGGAATTGACTTCACTCTACACATCGCAAGCCATTTGTTTTCTCCTTCTCCCCACTAGAGTGAGGGTTGCATCTTGACTACTTTCACTTCACATGCAGTCCTTAGGGGTAGCATCTTGTCCATAATAAATGCACAAGCTCTGAGAGTGGTGTTCAGTTACACTTCACCCTAATTTTTTTTCACCTTTCCCCCAAATTTTTAAGGGTTGGAAAGGAATTAGGAAACGCCACCTTATCCTTAAAATAGAAGACTGCTAGATTTTTTTTTAAGTCCTGAGAACTTCAAATGCACGGACTAGATTTTGCTAGAGGCTTTTGATAAGGCTCAGAGGAAAGAGCACAAGATCTAAATGTAAGTATTCCAATTAAAAAAATAGTAATAATAAAAACAAGAGCTAGGCCTCTTGGTCCTGATCTCAGTCCAGCCACTGACTGTGACCTTGAGCCAATCCCTCACTGTAACCGGGGCTTTTTTTTTTTTTCTTTTTTGCCTGTAAACTGAGGAAGTGAGTGAAAATGAATTCTAAGATTTATTTCAGTTTCTATTACCCTAGCAGTTGAAACTCAGGATGTAAGAATAATACAGAGAATCAGGAAACTATCAAAAGAGTAGGCAAATGGCTTCCTGGAGCCCTCAAATGATAATGGTGCTCAGACAGGGAGCATCCACTCCTCCTCTTCTCCTACACCCCTCTTGCACACCTATCTCCCCAAACCCCCACGATCCCTGCCATTATTAATGCAGAAGGACCTGCATCCAAATGTTCTTTGTCAACTCTGAGGCAGACCGGATATCAGGGACAGATTCTGCCCTTCACTGCTTTTCCCTCTGCCCCTTCTTCCCCTTCCCCTCTTCCCCAGCTATACTATTAACTGGACTTGGTAAAGAATTGAGAACCCATCCCAAATTCAAATACTATTCTAGCACAAAGTTGGTTCCTGTAAAGCCTCTATTTACAAGATCTTGGCTCGTCAAACAAAGGGCAAGCAATTCCAGACTCGGTAAAAAGAAAAAAAAAAAAAGCTTTTATTTGCTCTGGGTGACCTCAGGCTTTCCTATCATAAACTATATCGAGTACTTGAACCTACCGGCAAACCCCACACCTTGTGTTCTTGCTAGCTAGGAAGTATGAAGTCTAAAGGTCAAGGAATTATGATCCTTTAATAAGAGATTCAACCTTTCCCTAGTACAGAGCTATTCAAGAATGAAAAACCAAATGGAATGTAAAAGAAAATGCACTGGGATATACCAAAGAGAGCCCTCACAACGGAAAAAAGTTAATTGGCTTCTGGTTAATAGGAAGGAGACTCTGGCTTATTATCCTTAAGTACCTTTGAAGCCTTACACCTTATTTTGGACATAAAGGTTACTTTGAGTTACAAAGCAAAATCTCCTGGGATGTTTAGGTACGGACAAGTGCGAGGGACAACAGGCTCATCTTGTTTTATCCATCTTTGAGTTGCAAAGCAAGGTTCAAGCCATTTTAAAGTACAGGGCTTTCACTATCCTGAGTATGTGTAATTTACCAGTAAGGACAGGGTTTTCCTCCCAGATAAGAAGTCTCTTATCAATTAAGAGAAATTTCATGGGTCATTTTTTTTTATTACCAGGAATTTTAATTAATGATTCCAGATTTCACTTTCTGCAAATATGATCAATTAAGATTTTAAGAAAACTTTCATCAAATTGAACATTTTGAAGTGGTGTCTCATTCAGTGGCAGCTCCCATTTCTCTCTGGGGCTTGGGGCAGCCATCCGGGAGGAAACAAGCCTGGAAGCTGGGCTCGCTCACAAGGCAGTTTGCATAAGACTGACACCACGTCAAGAGTTCAGATGAAAGAAGGGGGCGGTTTACACAGATGCTGTCCCTCTCCCTTGAATCACCAAGACCAACCAGTACTCTGATCTCAGGAAGAATCATACTTTAAATCCCTCCCAAGTGGGAGTCTAGTTTTGTTTTTTTGGTTTCCACAGAGGAATTTAATAATCCATGTATTTCTTGTTTGAAATTGACCAGGTGGTCATTTTGTTTTAGTTTCTCACATAACTTAGCCTCTCAGTGAAATAGCAATATTCTGTCCATAGCGTATTTTATCTCCAGATTTTGAAAAGGTGGGAGAGAACAACCCAAGTCCCTTTTTGAGGATGACCTATTTCTGCAGCTTAGAACTTAGATAAGATTTAAAGATTACAAGATTCATTCAAAAAAAAAAAAAAAGAAAGGAGAAATGTATGTTACGAGCTTCGGCAACTATAAGCAGTAATACAAGAAATAAAAATGCCACTGTACCAGGGCCGCTCCTCTTGTTAAACAGACACTGGAATATCCATTAGGCAAGTGTCCTAAACGGTTTCCAAACTGTCACTTCCTTCGATTTTCTATCTCTATTTTCATCATAGACAGAAAGGAAGACAAAATGTTTAGAGCTGTTCAGAGCCTGTGTTCCCTAAATTACCTGATCGCCAAGGGAGGGGCAGGGGATAGCCGTCAAAGACCACAAGCCTTCCCAGTCTGAGTTGATACAGAATGAAACGCAGCTACCAGCTATTACTGGCGAGGGGCTGGGCAGAACCCCCCATCCTCTCCTCCTCTTCCTCCTCTCTCCCCCTCGAACTTCCCAGCAGCAATCGACCGGTCCGCGAGAACGACACTCTCCATTGCGATCTGGCTTCCGGACACCCGATCCTCCCAGAGCCGCACCGGGACCCACCTACCTCCTGAGGATGCGAGGAGGCTGGCTACCCGCAGGGCGAGAAGGATGCTCGGTTGCAGCTCGTCAGCATCCCCCTTCCGGAGCGGTTAACTGGGAATACACATTCGCCTCCATTTTCTGGTCACGTGATCACTGGCACATCTAAATAAGGATGATCACCTGCCTCCCAGATCTCCCAGTGAACCGGCCGCCACCGGTGCTCTCCGGCTGGGGGATGGAGCCCGGGCTGCGCCGAGTTTCGTTTGGGAACATAAAATACTCTTTCATCCAGGTTGTGGAGTCTGAGAAGCCCCCTTGACTTTCGTGTCTGCTCGGAAAAACTGCTCCCTCCCCTGTTCCTGAGTGAGGTTGGATGTGAATGAGCTCAAAGCACAGGCTGGAAGGAATCTAGTTCCCCTGAAACATCTTAAAAAAAAAAAAAAAAAAATCCCGTAGCTTCACAGAACACGCAGTAAGATGGCATCGTGATTATTTTCTTCACATGGGCAGTGGTTAAGACGGTAACAAAATGGACTTTGGGAGCATGGTGAGATACATAAACAAGGCCAATTGGAGGTTCCGGAGAAGGTTATGATTGCACAAAATCATGGCTATTGGAAGACAGAGGCGTGGGGCCATAAAGCATGCGGACTCTGCAGTCAGAGGTCCTAGAGTTTGAATCTATTTATTAGCAAGTTCCGGCCAGTTACTAAAGTGCCTGGTGCCTCAGACCACCAACTCACAGGTGGATAATAATAATACTGGCACTTTAAAGAACGATAAATCTAGGTAGAAATCTTAAAGAGTCTAGATTAAAATCAACTCACAGTAACTGTTAGCTACTAATACCGTTATTAATTCTTAAAACATTTACAGAAATATTTGACATAGTTAAGGTAAATGAAATAGGAATGAAAAGTTTACATGCTAGGCATGCATTCGTTTGTTTGCTCCTCAAAGAAAAAAAAATTTTGTCAGACAAACCAAAAACTTCTGATCACCATCAGGCAAAATGTCAATGCAAAAAGTAACTATGGGTACCGTCCTCAGAACTGGATTGCTCAGAGTTCCATGTTACCTAACTTTTTAGTGTTTTTGGTGGGGGCGGGGCTGGGGGAAGGGGGCTATGGTAGGGAGATAGGGCAGTTTTAGGTACTCTTCCAATTGATCTACCACTAACAAAATAGGAAAGTGAATTACTCAGCAGAGGACCTGGTCATGGTTAAGTACTTAAGAAATATTAGCTCCTGTTCTTAAAATGAAGGGCATTTCTTTCCTCGCCATGGCTGTTGGGGGTGGTGGGAGGGCAGCGAGGAAGGGAGAAGAGGAAGAAGCAAATTTTTTATATCTTTATTTAAACTAAAAGCCTACAGTCGGCGCCTGGGTGGCTCAGTTGGTTAAACATCCGATTCTTGATTTCGGCTCAGGTCATGGTCTCAGGGGCCGTGAGATCAAGCCCCGCTTGGGGTTCTGAGTGTGCTGGTTCCCTCTCCCTCTACTCTTCACCCCCCACCCCCACTTGCACTCTCTGTCTCTCTCTCTCTCTAAAATAAATAAATAAAATCTTAAAAAAAATAAACTAAAAGCCTACAAAATTCTTCAGAATTATGAGCAGTTATTAAATAATTTCTCATGTGCCATCTACCTTTCGGCCATGGAGGAGACCTAAGAGGGGGCGGGCATGAGGAAGGTGTGACTTTGGCAGAGTTACTGACTGGCAGAGGTTCAGCAAAAGCCAAAACCGTCAGGGAAGCATGGATGGCTTTAGAGCTTGTGTCCTGGGTGTCCAGGTTGAAGGCTAAAAATGGGGATCTTATCTTTGAGAAGTGCTGGCTCATTAGAAGGAGTTCCTCTTATCAGCTGGGAAAAGAAGCCACTGAGGGTACAGAAAGAGGAGTTAAGTGTGGTAGAACAGACACTGTAACTAAATCTATTTTATAATCTGTTTTAAAAGTCAGCTGATAGGGATATTAAGTCATCAGTTCAATCACAGATACCTTTAAAAATTTAAGGGGCACTTCATTAAATGGGGGAAATCTGCCCCAGGGTGACATTGTGTGTACAGAAGAAAGAGCTCTCTGGGGAGGCATGAATTATAAGAATAAGCCAGCCCTGGGTGGGGCTGGCTGACGGTAACGGGGCTGAGAGGCTGTTCACAGAGCAAGTGAAGATGAATGACAGAGGACTTGGATCTCAGTTAAAGGACAGTATTCCAGTTACTGAACTTTCAGCAAGTGGACCTTTTGAAAGTCATGATCTTCTTCGAAAAGGCCTTCCTTGTGTGAAAAATGAACTTTTGCCCAGTCATCCTCTTGAAATATCAGAAAAAAATTTCCAGCTCAACCAAGATAAAATGAATTTTTCCACACTAAGAAACATCCAGGGTCTGTTTGCTCCACTAAAATTACAAATGGAGTTCAAGGCAGTGCAGCAGGTACAGCGTCTTCCATTTCTTCCAAGCTCAAACCTTTCACTGGATATTTTGAGGGGTAATGATGAGACTATTGGATTTGAAGATATTATTAATGACCCATCACAAAGTGAACTAATGGGAGAACCACACTTGATGGTGGAATATAAACTCAGTTTACTGTAATCTGTTGTGCTGTTCATGAAAATAGAGGGGCTGCATGTTGTTTATAGTCATCTTTTTACTAGAATTTGATGTACACAACATTAAAAGTACTGACACATGAGAGTTTTTGCCTAAAAAAAAATAAAAAATAAGAATAAGCGAGCCCTGGGACACCTGGGTGGGTCAGTTGGTTAAGCAACTGCCTTCAGCTCAGGTCAAGATCCCAGAGTCCCAGGATCGAGTCCTGCATTGGGCTTCCTGTTCAGCAGGGAGTCTGCTTCTCCCTCTGACCCTATCCCCTCTTGTGCTCTTGCTCTCTCTCAAATAAATAAAAATCTTAAAAAAAAAAAGACATCTTCTCTAAAAAAAAAAAGAATAAGCCAGCATGTCAAAAGAAGTCTAGACAGAGAGTACAGATGGGGCCAAATCACTGAATTGGAAATGGTCTGGTGTGCAAGCCTGATGGAAAGAGTACTCTCAGCGACCAGAAATGTAAGCAGCAACTAGGACACATGGGGCCTTACAGGTGATAGTAAAGAATGAGAATTGTGTTCCAAAATGACATTGGACGGTTTGAAGAAAGTGGGTGGTGAAAGGAAGATATTTACATTTGAAAGGCCTCACTCAAGCCTGTGGTGGAGTATGGATCGTAGGAGCAGGTTGACAGGAGGGGATAGGAGTGTAGTTGAAGGATCCACGTGGGCCAGCCAGGGCAGGGCTGCCATGTGAGTTTGAGTGGAGTGTGTGTGTGTGTGTGTGTGTGTGCGTGTGTGCTGGACTGACTGGGTCCTGGGGCTCTGGGAGGTCATTATACTCAGCCAGATCATCATAAGAAGTTGAGAAGGAGGCCATGTCCAATAATGTTAGATGAGAGATCCAGGTCTGACAAGTCATTCCAGTCTCCAAGTTCTCTCTTGGACTGGAATTGTTAGTTAGCAGTAGGGAAACGTGAGCATGATGGAACTGTAGGAACGTGTAGTGCGCTATGGAGGTGCCGACCGAAGTACACAGTAATTGGTGCTCAGGGGCAAAAGTAGCGGCCTCTGAGATAAATAGAAAGAACATGAAGCATACTGGAAGGAAGAAAACCAGTATAGCAAAATTAATATCAAGAAAACAAAGATGAAAGCAGAATTTAATAAAGTGGAAAATAAAAAACAATAAGAAAAAATCGAAATCAAATCAAATTATCGGGAAATGAACCCATCTTTAGAAAGACTGAACAAGAAAAAAAAAGAAAGAAGATACAAATAAATAATATTAGAGAGAAAAGAATGTAACTGCTGAGTGAAAAAATAATAAGAGAATATATGAACAACTTTATTGTGAAAATTTTGATGAAATGGACAATTTTCTAGAAAACTACCGAATAGCAAAGTTGACACAGGAAGAATAAGAAACTCTGAATAGACCAGTAATCATTAAGAAATCACATTACTGGTAAAAAAAAAAAAAAAAAATCTATCCCTCCAAATAAGCAACAGGCACAGATGGGTTCTAGAAATATTACCTAATCCTCATGTATTAGATGATCCCCCTGGATTATATAAATTATTCCAAAGAAGAGAAAAAAGAGAGAAGTTTCCCTAGTTTGTTTTATGGTGCCAATGTAACTGTGATTCCCAAACTAGACAAGAGCCAGATGATGAAGGAAAATCACAGGCCAGTGTCATTTATGAAAATTTAAATGATTTTGAACAGTGGAAGGAAACTAGATTCTTCACTAAGGTTTCTAAGATTCACTCATCTAAATGACTTTGCTATCCCCCTTCAATTAATATTTGACTTGAAGCCACAACTTCATGAGTATAACTACTGTTTGTAGCCGTGAGGGAAATAAAGATGTGGACACCCTAACCACAGCCTCGAGTGGCTTCCATCCAGGTATGTTAGTAAGAGAGACTCTAATAAATACAACAAGAGGCAGAATGTGAGGAAGGCCACAGAACAGGTGCAAAGCATAGGAAGATTCAAGAAAGAGGCTTACTTCTGTTTGAAAAGACTGGAGAATGTTTTAGGAAGGAGGGAGGCATTTGGTCTGGGTCTTAAATGAGAAGTAGAATTTCAATGTGCAGAGAATAGGATGGAGGAAGATCGAGGAATTTAAGGTGTTGAGAGCAAAAAGCAAGGGGAAAAAAAAGTCTCATCAGGGAATATATGCATTTATTTATACCTCCACTTTAAGGCAATATTGGTAGATATGTAAAAATCCACCACCACCACGTGACTTAAAAATAGCTGGAAAAGAAAAATAGTGGTAGGATCACATCATGGAGTGAGAACTTGGACAAATATAATGAAATACACATTCCAGAATTCTATACATTTGATACGGGCAAGTGATCCATCTGTGTGTGAAATGGAAGCTTTCAAGGAGCCAACTCCTTGAAAGGATAAACATAAGCAATTATGTAAATGTTGTTAATTAAAGGAAATCATGTTCCTTAACAGTCAAGATGGAGCCTGAACTGGACTTGCTCACAAGAACACAGGTATTCTGATTAGAAAATCATGCTTTCAAAGAAAAAAAAAAAAGACAAGAAAAGAGAAAAGAAAAGATAGGAAAAGAAAAGAAAACCACGCTCTCAACAACATCCTTGGCACAAGAGATGAGTTTCACTGCGCTGACCTAATGTCTTGCATCAGCGTGAGCCAATGGGAGATAAGAAAAATAATACAAGACAAAGAAACTTTATGGTATCCTCTGCAACATGGGACAAGTACATAGTTCTCTGGTTTGCGCTTAACTCTGGGCAGATTTGGGGACATGTAAAGAAACATCGGCATTACATATTTTTCACTCAATCTTCCATAAATTTTGATTTCGAGTTGATCAACAGATTGAGATAGTTTATGGGAGTGAATTGGGCTCGGCCATTACCTAGAACAAAACTCTCTTAGGCTGACAATTAAAAGAAGCCACATCCCTTAACCAACAGTTATGGTTATAACTATAACCAACAGTTACAGCGTCCGGATTTCTTTTGTTGGCACAGCCTGGATTTCTACAAAGCATGACCCAATCCTGGGGTGACTCTTCGACAGCCCTTGTTCTAAGAGAACTCTCCCGTGGATCTTAGAACCAGGTCCTCCAATGCACTGGAGGAATAGTTAACTACCCTGTACGTTTCACAGATCTCGGTACACTTTTCCGAAGCTGAGGTTCCACGGCTTTCTAATTCAGCCAGCTGTGTGGAATAACATCTGGGTGCTGCTTCAGCTTCGCTCTCTTACTTTCTCCCCCTTGCTCTCTGCCCTAGGAGGCTCCCTCCCACTCTGAATTCTACTTGGTTTTGGGGGCCCTGGTGGGAGATCAGAGGGATGAAGTGGGGAGGCAAGGATCTGCTCTCCTCTGGCTTCCTCCCTGTGGGAAGGCCCCTGGCTGGCCGTGCCCCTCAACACTAGGCCACAGCTGTTCTCGGGAAAACTGACATTCTTGTTCTGGGTTCTGGAAAGCACCCTCTCCTCGCCCGAGGCCTAGGAACGAGAACAGCTGTACTCTTTCTATTCCTGAGCTACTACACTGTTCCTTGTGAACTCCTCACACTTTGCTTCCATCTTTGCAAATACTCCCTTTATTAAATATTTCTCGAAGTATCCTCATTTGAATGTGTCATCTCTCTCCTGCTGGGTCCCTGACAGACTGACGTATCCTGCTTTTGTAAGCCATGACTTCTTGTCTTTCCTCAAACACCATCAATTGTCATGGAGGTCTTTTTTTTTTTTTTTCTTTTTATTCCTGACATCAGTTTTGACATTTCACTATTCCAGCTGGAGAACTACCTTGGATTCTTCCTCAGACTAGAAGCCAACACAACACAAAAGGGCTCCTCTGTGGGTGTTCCTCCCACGGGACAGCCGACTTGTACCACCTCATCTCAGTGTTCATGGCCTTTACTTACAATGAAATCCTTTACCACAAAATACCATGTCTATAAATATTTGGAAAACTTAGCTGTACATTGAGGGGCTTTGATTCCCTCACCCCCCTCTGGTCTCTGGCCACTTGAGTTGGCCCTACAAACCACACATGGGGAACAGCCCACTGACAGGGCAGTAACCATCACAAATGAGCTGTGGTGTAAAATGTGCATTCAGGCCTGGGAAGGGCTCAGTAGGTCACACGACCGAGTGAAGGCTCAGCGGCGAGTTCTGATTCAGTTATTCTCCAAATAACACTCTGGGAATTTGGGCTATTAAATGCGATGCACTTCTCAATGGGACAATGGGAGAAGAGGAAGAAATACATCACCCTATAGAATACTTTGTAAAAAATGACTGCTTTGGCCTCTGTGTCTTATTGACAAGCACTGGGCTGGAAGGGAGAAGACAGAAGTTCAAGTCTTTATGTTACCACTGTCTCATTTCTGGATGACATTAACGGCTCATTTACTGAGCTGGTTTATCTATGAAGTAGGCATAATAAAACTGGCCCTGCTGCTCTCAGATGGCGATTGGGTGGACCAGATTTATTTGACATCTGTTCTCGGTAAGGCTGGCCAGTAGTGGAGAGGTAACACGGGCTGGTGGGGGGACACGGAAAAAACCCAATTTTTTTTTCCCAAAAAGGAGACTAAGGCCTGAGTCCAAGTGCAAATTTAAAGAACTTTGAATGATATTTAATTATCGCCACCAAGCCACCAAACGCAGCACATCAAGTGATCAAATATAATTACAAAAATAAATGAACACAGAGTCAATGCCAAGTTTGGTGTTCTAGATTTGGTTCAGGGCAAAGCCAAATAACAGTGAATAAACAAGGGACGGCTGTCGTTTATGGAGTATCAACTTACCTTGGAGAAAAAGCGAATGTTTGGAACTGGGATACAGCCCATCCAAACAGCAAGACCCAGAGAGGGTGTAGTATGTGCTCAAAGAGCCTGATTCTTCTGCTTGCCCAAACATATCGTTACCCAACATCGAGCGAAAGAGTCGACAGATTATTTCTTTACCTGTTTTTCATTTTCAGCATTCACATGGGTTTAAGACCCAATGTACTAATTCCTCAGCTGTAAGTCCCAGACAGAAGAAGTCTGGTTTTAGAGGGTCTTGTGAAAAACCATATAAGGATTTAATGGGGTCACTTACAGGGAGAAAAGGGAGTTACTTCCCACAGTCTTGTCAGACAGAAAAAAAAGGCCAGTGTCACTAATTTAAAAAGAAAGAATGCACAGAGATGACCATAAGAAGCAGGTTGTATGCAGTATGACTCTATTGTGTTTGAAGGTCATTTTTATTTTAGGGAGTACCAAATAACTCACCTCACAGGGCTAGAAGCTATAGCTCCACAAATATAAGGATCAGGTTATTTCTTCCTTTTTTTTTAAAGATTTTATGTATTTATTTGAGAGAGAGAGAGAGAGCAAGCGAGCACAGAGGAAGACTGAAAGGGAGAAGCAGACTCCCTGATGAGCAGAGAGCCCGATGGAGGGCTCGATCCCAGGACCCTGAGATCATGACCTGAGCCGAAGGCAGACACTTAACCGACTGAGCCACCCAGGTATCCCTGGATCAGGTTATTTCTAAATACTGTTTCAAAAGCACATGTGCCAGAGCTCCCCCTTGTCCTCCCCCCCTCTGCCTCCCACTGCCCTGCCCCCACCCCTGCGTGTGTCTGCAAGAGACCAGACGAGTAGCGTCGGTGTACTTCCTCCTCTTGGAAATTATTTCCATTTAGCACCCCTCACAGCTATTTCTTTACCCCACACCCAGAGAAAGTCAATATATTTGTATATTGATCAACCCACTTTTATATAATTTAGATGGTAGTGAGTTTACAAACGTTAATGGTTTCATGTTCACTTAGCATGTAGCTAGTTCAGGCTTTTGAATATAACCTATGATTATTAATATTATTTGTCAACCTGGCTAGGCTATGGCGCCCAGTTATTTGGTTGAACACCAGTCTAGATGTTGCTGGGATGGTATTTTTTTAGATGTGATTAACACTGAAATCAGCAGACTTTGAGTAAGGCAGATTATCCTCCAGAATGTGGCTGGACCTTGTCTAGTCAGTTGAAGGCCTTAGGAGCAAGGTCTGAAGTTTCTCAAAAAAGAAGGAACTCTCCTCAAGCCTGCAACACAGAGACTCTGCCTGTTTCCAGCCCGCTATCCTGCAGAATTCAGACTCAAGACAGCAACAACTCTTGCTTGAGTTTCTAGCCCGCTGGCCTGTCCTATAGATTTCAGACTTGCCAGCCCCTAAACCTGGGTGAGCCAATTCCAATTTCTTAAAATCATTTCTCTCTCGATCAAAGATAGATGGATAGCTCCTATTGCTCCTATTGGTTCTGTTTCTCTGGAGAACGCTGACTAGTACATAACCAAATGACCCTTTTTTCACAGGACATTCTTGCAACCATGTCTTTTTTTTTTTTTTCTCATTAAACTTTTGTTTTAATGGGTCTCAAAATTCTGTGACAGATTTTTGGTCAAGTTGTTTCCATTAAAAAGTACTGATTTTAAAAACTAATGACTTAAAACTGACGCGCACACACACACACACACACACACAAAACATGGTCCACAAAACATTCTCCTTTCCTTCTGAAGGTTTTACGATGCATTGTTATCATTAACCAGTCTTTTACTATTAAACTTAAATGGCCAATTGACACAAACAGTTCTGAGACCGTTCTTCCACCACGGATTAAGACTGGGGTGGCCGGTATTGGGGATAATACTCATTTAGCCTTCCGAGCTTTCTGGGCAGACTTGGTGACCTTGCCAGCTCCGGCTGCCTTCTCGTCCACGGCTTTGCTGACACCCACAGCAACCGTCTGTCTCATGTCACGAACAGCAAAACGGCCCAGAGGAGGAGAGTCAGAGAAGCTCTCAACACACATAGGCTTGCCAGGAACCATATCAACAATGGCAGCATCACCAGATTTCAAGAACTTGGGACCATCTTCCAGCTTTTTTCCAGATCGACAATCTGTTTTCTCCTTCAGTTCAGCAAACTTGCAAGCAACGTGAGCCGTGTGACGATCCAGCACAGGTGCATATCCAGCACTGATTTGGCCTGGATGGTTCAGGATAATCACCTGAGCAGTGAAGCCAGCTGCTTCCATTGGTGGGTCATTTTTGCTGTCAGCAGCCACATTGCCACGACGAACATCTTTGACAGATACGTTCTTGACATTGAAGCCCACATTGTCCCCAGGAAGAGCCTCACTCAAAGCTTCATGGTGCATTTCAACAGACTTTACTTCAGTTGTAACACTGACTGGAGCAAAGGTGACCACCATCCCAGGTTTAAGAACACCAGTCCCGACTCGGCCCACAGGGACAGTACCAACACCACCAATTTTGTAGACGTCCTGGAGAGGCAGACGCAAGGGCTTGTCGGTTGGACGAGTTGGTGGCAGGATGCAATCCAGAGCTTCAGGCAGTGTGGTGCCACTGGCCTTCCCATCTTTACGGGTGACTTTCCATCCCTTGAACCAAGGCATGTTAGCACTTGGCTCCAGCATGTTGTCACCGTTCCAACCAGAAATTGGCACAAATGCTACTGTGTCGGGGTTGTAGCCAGTTTTCTTAATGTAGGTGCTGACTTCCTTAACGATTTCCTCATATTTCTTCTGGCTGTAGGGTAGCTCGGTGGAATCCATCTTGTTAACACCAACAATTAGTTGTTTTACACCCAGTGTGTAAGCCAGAAGGGCAGGCTCACGGGTCTGCCCGTTCTTGGAGCTACCGGCTTCAAATTCACCGACACCAGCAGCAACAATCAGGACAGCACAGTCAGCCTGAGATGTGCCTGTAATCATGTTTTTGATAAAGTCTCTGTGTCCTGGGGCATCAATGATGGTCACGTAATACTTGCTGGTCTCGAATTTCCACAGGGAGATATCAATGGTGATACCACGTTCACGTTCAGCTTTCAGTTGATCCAAGACCCAGGCATACTTGAAGGAGCCCTTTCCCATCTCAGCAGCCTCCTTCTCAAATTTTTCGATAGTCCTTTTGTCGATCCCACCACATTTGTAGATCAGATGACCAGTAGTGGTAGACTTGCCCGAATCTACGTGTCCAATGACGACGATGTTGATGTGAGTCTTTTCCTTTCCCATTTTGGTTTAGGTTGAGCGGTGGTTTTCACGACACCTGTGTTCTGGCGGCAAACCCGTTGCGAAAAAAAAAAACCAACCGTGGTCTTTTTTAAAAGAAACCTATTTACTAGTTCTTCCCTATTTTAAGAACATTGTGTGTGGTGCAGATTACTGTGCCAATGTTCTCTGTGACCCCATCGGAAAGACTGGGCATATCCATCACTGTCTTGGGAGTTGGGGTGTGATCCTGAGCTGGCGGATCTATAGCTGGAGGATGACCAAGGTGTTGGCAAAGCCTCTGGGAAGAGGGAAGATGGATCCTAGGAACCAGAACCCAGCGCCGCTAATCTCAAGGGAGAGAGTTTCTCTCCCCACACTCAAAACGAGTTCTGTTAACAAGAGGAAGTCGGTGAAGTGCAAGGAGAAAAACCACCTTCTGAGGCCTCCTTGCATTTTGAAAATATGGCTTGCAGCTCTCAAACCAGTGTGGGAACTTGAGTGAGGAGGTGCAGCAGGGGGAGGGGAGGGCTCGAAGCCAATTTGTAGCTGGTATGTCATATTGCATATACTATCAGCCTACTTCTCTTTTTGAAGCCCAAACTTTATTTATTTATTTTTTTCAGGACAGTCTTGGTTCTGCCCTATGACCAAACCCTGTGTCAGAAGATGTTTCCAGGTTTTAGTCAGAAAAATAGGACTATCGTATATTGCTTCTGTGATTACCTTCCTGTGTGCATGGTTTCCTTCATCTCTCTCTGCCTAGACAGCTTGGCTGACCTCTTACCCTCTTCTTGGCCTTTCCAAATTATGACCGTCCCTTAACGTCCGTCTCGAATTACACCTCTGAGGGCCACATTACGCCCTTGGTGGGCCTTAGGCACTGTTAGTTTCCCGGGCTCTTTCCTTTATTAAAAAAAAAAAAAAATCCAAAACTTTATTTAACCTCTGTATTGGTAGGGAAAAAGTATAATCCACACAGGAGTAATATCATTTTTTTTTCTTTAGATGTTAAAAGAAATTCAAAGTTTCACGTGGGCCCTTTAAACTCCTGGGGGTCCTGGGCACTCTGCCTCCTGATGCGGGTGGGTGCTAAGCCACCCCGGTTCCTCCTCTGTAAACGTGCCCTACGCAGATGCCTCCCCTCTTAATTCACTAGCATGAACACACACTCTGGACATGGAAAAACTTAAATTCAAATCCCAGCTTCTTCGCTTTCCAACTAGAAACCAGACCAAGTGATTCAACCGTTCTATTTTTTTTAAAAGATTTTATTTATTTATTTGAGAGAGAGAGAGAGAGAGAGCACAAGCAGGGGGAAAGGGAGAGGCAGAGGGAGAGGGAGAAGCAGACTCCCCGCTGAGCAGGGAGCCCGATGCGGGGCTCGATCCCAGGACCCTGGAATCATGACCTGAGCTGAAGGCAGACACTTAACTGACTGAGCCACTCAGGTGCCCCTCAACCTTTCTAAACATCAGTGTCCTTCCTTGTGTAATTCCTGCCAGGGTAATATGAGGTAGTGCATACATAGGGCTCAGTACCCCGTCCGTGGCAAATGCTCATGATAGGTAGCTATTCATATTTCTACACACGTTGGTCACTAATTACTTTGATTTACATGTTACACTATTATCTACCTCTTTACCTGTGTTTAACTCCCTTCTTAAACTAGAGGGCTGGGAGGAAGTTTTAGACCAGTGGTTCTCAAACTTAAGCATGGACCAGGATCACCCGTGTTAGAGTACAGATGGCTGAACCCCATCTCGATTTCTTGATTCAGGAAGAGTGAGGAGTAGGGTCAGTAATTTGCATTTCTAGCAAGCACCCAGGTGATTCTGAGGCTGCTGGTTTTATTTAAAAAAAAAAATTTTTTTTTTTTAAGTAATCTCTACTGCCAACGTGGGGCTTCAACTCCCAACCCCCAGATCAAGAGTCCCGTGTTCTACCGACTGAGTCAGCCAGGCGCCCCAAGGCTGCTGGTTTTAGGACCCCACTTAGAGAATCACTGTTTCCCACAACTCCGTACCCTCTCAAAATCTAGCACAGAGGGACCCTTTCAAATACAGTCAAGAGTAAATTATTTATGCAAAAGGTAATACAAATACCGGCGGGGAAAATCTGCCCCCTCCCCTAATTGTGAGAAAATTGTCATTACTGCAGGGGCTGAGCAGAAATATATGAGCAAAGAAATCTTCCGGAAAGAAAGGGGACTAGTGGTACAATTGAACAGTCTCATCTGTCGAATTACAGGGGCATGTGCAAAAATGCAGACAAGAAGCCAAACAATGGCTTAGCCAACTCGAGGCTGCCTAAGTTCTGAGCTCAATCCATAACAATGTCAGAGGGGTTGCTGGGATCCATCTGCTACTCTCTTTCTGATAACGGATCTGGGGTCTCTCTGGAAGGAAATAGCTTGACAGGAAGAAAGACAGATTAGGCCAACTGAAAAGGTCTGGATTTAGGAAGCTGCCCTTGAATCTGAGCTTTTAACTCTTTACGGCACTTTACTAACCCTTGATATACCCCTGCTGTTCCTTCTTGTTTTCTCATTCTTTTCCTGGAGAAAACGCAATTTGCGAAGACCAAAGCTCCCACGGACACATTCTGTTTGCACGCAAGTGAAGCTCGCACAAATGGGAGCTTGAGGAAGGCCTGAAGTCCTCCAGCCCAAGCCACCAATTTTATGGAGGGAGAAATGTAAGCCTAGGGTTAATCCTCAAATACGTGGCCAGTAAGGGCAGAGCCAGGCTGGAATCCAGAGTCTTTGACTCATAGTGAGTATGTGGTATGCACAGCCCTTCATACTCCTGAAATGAGTAGGAAAAAGAGATCTTTCTTTCTACTACATTTTAAAGAGGAAACATGATCTTCTTCTTGTCACAATTTGCCCTTTTGTCCCTGGGAGCAAGAGGGCTCCATCAGGACAAATGAAGAGAAACGAACAACCCTTCATTGGTGTCAACAGGGCCTGGGAAGCTCGAGGGCAGAGATGACATCCTGTTCCATGATATTCTGCCATATATCCACTGGCTACCCAGAAACTCCATACAGAGCAGACTCTCTGACACCACGTGGGGAATGACTGAATGAATCCCTAGTTTGATGGTTGTCTGCCAATTTTTTAGCCAGTTGAGGAGTGAAAGTTTCCCGCGAAGATTTTGAGCCGGCTATGGAGTCTCCTCAGTGAGCCCTCCTCGTAAGTGAGGTATGACATAAAACCAGATTTGCCCTTTGTGTGAGATAGGCTGTGTGTGTGTCTTCTGGAAAAGCATTGACTCTGGAGGTGAAAACCTTCGAATTCCAGAGTGTTCACTCTGGTTACTTAATTCAAGGCACCCCCACCAGCATGTGGAACGTAAAGGTAATAATGCCTACCACCTCAGCGTTGTTGTAAGTATTAAATGAGATGATGTGAGCAAACTGTGTGGCGATCTATGAAAAAATGTTAGTACCCTCCCTTCTCTGTTTCCAGCTGCCTGTTTAAGAGTAAGTACAGGGATTGAGTAGGTGGAGTAAATGTAAGTATCGGAAGGGTAAGTACAGTCTCTGGATGGAAACTGAAGGGTTTTTGTTTTTGTTTTTTGGCTGAAAATACACACAAATCATCATTATCTTTATGGTTATCTGGCAGCTGTTTTTACAGCTGGTATGCTTGGCCATACATAGAAGCAAAGCTCCCATCAGCATCTAGTTATTCTTCATATTCCACAATCCCTCACCATTTCCCAGATTCTAACACAATATTTTTCAGGAATAAATAAATAAATAAATCTAGCTTTTGCGCTTACCCGTTTGGCCTCGGTCTCCTTGTTCTGGGCTCCAGAAACTCTGTCTCCTCCTCCATTTCCGTTTCAAGGATCCTGTTTTTCTGAGAAGGCTGGGGTGGCAGCATTTCCCATTCACTGTCATGGGTGACAGCCTGTCGCAGAACTGCATCTGGGCCAGCCCTGCCTCGGCTCTTGCTCTTCCGGGGTTGGCTGCCCAGAACAGGGGCCTCTTCTAGTGCTAAAGATTCCACAGGCTTCATTCCTCCTCGAACCTGCATTTGGGGACCCTGGCCCAAGCCACAAGCGGAGGTCAGCTCTACCACCTTGCCAGACCATCCAGGCCCCAAGTTCCTAGCTTCCAGTGACTGATCACCGACCTCCCCATGGCCCAAGACCATCCAGCTCTGGTCTTGCCCAGGGCTCTCAAGAGATAATCTCTTATCACCTTTGGGAGACATTCTCTCTACAGGATGATCTTCTCTTTCATTTAAGGAGGCAAGCTGACAGGAATCTGGGAAGCCTGCTAGCTGAGTTCCTGGCAGCCCTGTTCCTTCAGAACCTGTGTGAAACGCTCCTAATTCACACATGTTTTCTCTGGCTTCCCTAGCCCCGGGAGTTGGGGGTGAATTTTCTTCATGGTTTACAAGTATGTAATCCATGTGTAGTGCATGATGATCTTCATTCTTCTCCATGTACGCTTCTTCCCTGTATTCTTGTGTTAGCTGCTCAGGCTCTTTGATAGGAATTACATTTTCTTCTTCCAACTCTGATATTCCCTTGCTGATACCTAGAAGTGGAAGACGAAGGCAAGAAGGGCCGAACAAGGCTGAATTAACACGTTATGTGATTTGTGATCTTTGCAAATGATCTATCTAAGGAGAGGTAGTTTAAGAATTTTTATTTATTTATTTATTTATTTATTTATTTATTTATTTGGTAGAGCTGTTGTATTTTCTCAGGCACCCTCAAAGAGAGGTATTAACGAGCAGCATTTACGGCTATAATGCAGGACTTGGTTAAGCATGCACTGCAAATGCAGTTAGTTCCTCTTTTTTACCCACAACCGTAGGAACAAATATGTTAATTGCATGAAAGCAGCAGTTTCTGGGAGTGGGGGTGGGGTGGGGTGGGGTGGGGGTGGGAGGGGTGGAGGAACCGGTTGTTTCTTACCATTTGGTGGTCCGACGTCTCCACCTGCTGGTGAATCCGAGTTATCTGTTTCTACTTCCCAGTCAATGTTTGATGGAGACAGCTCAAGGTTGGAGTCGGCTCCCTCTGGCAAAGAAACCGACTCAGGATCTTCGTGAATATGCAGCACAACCAGCTGTCCGGGCTGGCTATTTTGGGTTCCTTCGTGCTTTTCCTTGCTTCTTTTATCAGGAAGGGCAGAAAGCAGTATCTCGGCTCCTTCGCTCCCCAGAGACTCATCCTCTGGAGACCCAGCCTCCTCCGTTGTTTTGACACCAGGAGTAGGTTCTGTGAGATAGGACAAATCAAAGGGGGGTGTGTAAGGTGCCAGAGATCGCTTCAGAGCATCTTCTTCCAAGGGAGGGTCACCACCATAGAGAAAATGTTCAGGTTCTTTCATCAAATCTTCATCGATATTTTGGCCCATGACATCATATTCAAAATCTCCCCACGAGGCTTCGGATGAGCAGATGTCTTGCTTCCCTGCATCCCCATCAACTGGCGTTTCGGGATTGCCCTCTGATAATGTCAATTTACTCATGTCATCTATCGTTCCCGTGGATGTGTTAAGACCTGAGGCATCACTGAAACTGTGGTCAAAAGCAGCTTCACTTACATCCAGACAAGTGTCGGAGGCCAACAAGGCGTCAGGACCAGGGGCAGAATTCTCACTAGCAAAAGGCTGCTCGTGGTCCAGCAAGGCTCCTACATCTGTCTGACTTTCCAGGGAAAAGCCCTCTGACATCAGTGAGCTGTTGCTGTCCATAGTTGGCTCTTGGAGAGTTACAAAAATACCAGTTCCCATGTTTTCAGTCATTGGGATTGTTCCGTCCACAAGCTGCAGAATTGGTACTGCATCTGGGCAAACTCCTTTCTCGGATGCTTTGAAACCTGTGTTATTTCCACCACTGATTTCAGAAGGTTCAGGGGAACCTTTGTGAGAGGCAGGCTGAGATGAGCCACTTGTGTTCCCTTGATCACTGATGGGAGGCGGTGGAATCATGTCTTCAGAAGATAGTTCTGAATCGTATGGGACAAATTCCCGCCCAGGCTCCAGATTGGGTTCTTCATCCATCTTCGGCTCAGTGAGATATAACTCACCAGCTTCCCCTTCAGGTCCCACTCCAGCCCTGATGTGCAGCTCAGTCTCTTGCTTTACTTCGTAATCATGACATATATCAGGGCTGTTGGAAGCCTGAGAATTGCTGTCATGGTCACAGTGAGTCAGTATATCTGGATTCTCACCATCTGCTTTCAAATTGAACGGCTGCTTAGCATCCATCCATAAGTCAGGCGAAGCTGAGGCCAGTTGCCCACCCTCTTGGAAGTTGCCATGTAAAATATCTGGAACAAATGTGCCCTGGGGGCCCTCACTAGGGGGAGAGACATCCCGTTCAGAGCTTGACTTCTTTATCAACTGGGTGGGAGAATTGACAGTGGGGAAATCTGAGGCAATGGTTGAATTCGTTATTTCACCGGGATATGATTTTCCTTCTTCCCACCAATTTGTTTCTTGACACTCAACCGTCGAGACGTTAGATATCACCGATCCATTTTCATCTGTGTGAGTAAATGTTGGGTCTGGCTGATCCCAGATAGACAGCATTGTGTTCTGACACTGCTGCTCTTGGGTAGGTGTTTCTGAAGTCAGTTCTTGACCAGCAGAAGACATGAAGCTTTGCTCTCTGGAATCCTTTTCTTTAATTTGGTCCAATATTACCAGCTGGCTAAGCTGATCAGCTTCGGGGTCTGGCTGCCTTGGTTGAATGTTCCAAAGTTGCTCATGGGAGTTCTCATTACTATCCAGGAAGGGGGACTGATGTTCCTCAGTGAAAGGATTGGTACATTGCGTTTCCATGGGTTCGGTACCACCCTGAATGGGTACTCCCCAAGGACTCACGTTTTGGTACACTGAAGAACTTATCTCTAACCCACTACTTGAGCTAGGTAATTCCCTTTCAAATGCACTCTCACTTGGTCGTCCTCCTTGTAGAGAGGTATTCCACCACTCAGTGCTCTCGGCTGAGAAGCCAAGCATTTCCAATTTAGAATAATTCTCATTCTTCGATTCACTTTGAGGGGAGATTTGCCATAGGGTATCTCCTGTCTTCACTGTTTCTGGAGATCTCATCTCCTTATTCACCGCTGTGATCTGTAGTTCAGTCTCCTTTAGTGGTGAGAAATTCCAGTGATCGGGACTGTTTTGCTGATTGTCACAGAACGGGGTTGACTTATTCTCTGTTGGTTCTGAACTGCCTCCATAGGCAGAAAATTCATGATTGGGATCAGCTGTGGCCAAGAACTTATTAGGTTCATTCAGTGAATCCCACGCCCCGGGTTCACTCTGAGCAGCTTGGCAAGTGCCCAGATGGATCTCTTTCTCCACTGACTCTTCATCACCTATGCTGTCGTCGTCAGAACCTGAGCTTGTTGCAATGAACCTGGCATCCTCTGGCTGCACAGTTTTAGAAATGTCATGGTCGTTTTTCTCCTGACGGCTAACCACTAGATTTCTTTCTTGATAGGCATCAGAATATTCTGAATATTTGCCTGTTTCAGGGCTGGATAAAGAGGAAAAGGAATCGCCATCTATGGAGTCACTCCAAATCTCTAAAAATTTCGGAACCTTGTGATCTAAGCTCTTTTCCAACCTGTCCATTCTGGTTTTCTCCAGGTCCTTCATTTCAGCAACTACTTCTACTTGGCTGTCGGTAGTAATTAGTGCAGATTCTTGGTGATTCTGTTGGCTCCAATCATCTTGATGCTGCTTCTGATGCCCTATATTGGGTCCCTGGTCCCAGGAAGGCAATGCAGCTGAAGAATCGTTTAGGCCAGGACTTGATGCACTGGAATGTGTATACTCACTAGAAATACTATCTCTGCGATAATTTCCTGATGGATTAGCTCCTGGAGGGTTGTCTTCAGTACTCTCGACTTCAAGATTCTTAGTTATCTCAGAACTTGGTAAATTGACCTGCACGTCACTGTCTATAGAGGCATCCCAAATGTCAAGGCTTTGGGGACATTCGTGGGGTGGCTCTTGGTTCACTCTCTCTGGCTCCAGAACATTACATTTTTCAGTTTTCTCAAGATCCATTTCAGGTAAAGATACAGTTTTTGTTAAATTCAGCCCACCTGAAATTTCAGTGGTTTCACCTGAATTTCTGTGATACGTGAGGTGCTTTTCGCAGGTCTCTTGGGCCTGTGGGTCGTTTGTGGACACCTCTGTGTGCCCATCACAGGGCTCTGGATTGTAGGACCCCCTCTCATGCTCTAAAACCTCCTGGGGTTCCTCAGTCTGAGGACTAGAAGTGAGTGAAAGACAGCTGATTTTGCCCGATTCATCGCAGATTTCTTGATGTTGAGATGCCACTGGGGAGGAGCGTTCCCTGTCACTTGGCCCTTTTCCAGAAATCCCCGAGGCTCTGTCCAGCATCTCCTCTTCATTGAGGTGCTCCCTAGCAACAGCTCCACGGGCTTCCTCCTCACCTTCGCTTTGTCCATAGCTAGGACCTTTCCATGGATCTGAGTGTGCAAAATGCCCTGGATTCTCAAGGGTGGTTGCCCAGGACACTGCATCACTTGGCAGGGTTCCTCTACTCGTGTTCTGCTTCTCGGGATCAAGAGCTCCTGACTCGTTGGCTCCAGAAGCTTCTAGCACCTCTGGGATATAACCGTCCTTACTTTTTTCTGATGAGTTGGGAGTTTCAGGAGGTGATTTGTTTTGTTCAGAATCTGTAACGTATGATGGGCCTGGTAACATTAATGAAGACATGTCATTATCTCTCACGACGGAATCCCAAATATTATTCTCGATTCGCTGCCCACTTTCTTCATTCAGGCTGTGATATTCGTTGGCAGGAGGGTCCTTGCTGTGCTCCGAAGAGGCAGGAAGGTCCCAGTCTACCTGATTTGCTTCCTGATACTCCACACCCCATGGTTCCAGCTGTCTCACGGAAAATCGGGTCTCAGGTTCGGGACCTTCAGCCATGTATCCTTGCGCTTGACCTTCGCTGGAGATCGCCACACCGGCGCTGCAGTCATCCCAGTCCAAATCGTTATCCATATCGGAGATGGTCGCAGTGGACTGTGTGTCCTCCAGAATCACCCTGTTCCACAAGTCAATGCTGTCGGGGACCGCCTGGCGGGAGTTGGTGCTGCTGTGTAGAAGCGTGAGCTGACGGTTGGTTTCATTGTACAGCTGCATCATGCTGGGGTCGTCGTAACTGGACAGACTGCTTTCCCCGAGGTCATCCTCCAGGGAGATGTTCTTATCATCGAGGGGCTCCGTTTCGAGGAAATCTTTATCGGGGCTATGAGTGACATTTATTTGAGAACTATTATCTGCATCAGGGGAACCCCACATTTCTAGGTTCCCGGGACCTGAGCTAATTCGATTCCTGGGTGGCTGCTCTGGGGACCGAGGAGGCATTTCAGTCTCCCCCATGGCAGAGTTAGCATCTTTTGACTCCAAGCCTCCCTCTTGAGCAAATGGTTTGTTTTCTGTTTCTTTTTCATCTCCGGCAAATGTTGGTGAAATGTAAGAGTCAGATGTGGAGTAGTTGGTATCTAAGGGGGAAGGCACCGAATCTTCCCCCATGTTGGATGTGCTGTAATCGGAACATTTATATAAGAAGGAATCTTCCCAAGGTGCCAGGACATCTGACCCTCCTTTTTTGATACCCTCCTCAAAAAGGTTCCAGGAATCGACCTTTTCATACACCTTCCCCCTAACTTTTGGATCTACTAAACCATTCTGATTTTCCTGGGTTGGCTTAGAACTATTCCACGTGTGATCCAGATCAGAGCCGGGATTCCCAGGTATCAGGATATCATCCCTGGGGGCGTGGTTCTTCTTGCCCCAGATTTCTTCATTATTTGCCTCACTGGGTGAATTGTCTTCTGAAGGAAAAGAAAACCCACTTTTTGTCATGGCCCACTCGCTTGGGTCCCTCACAGAAGGTGTCTCACCACTGGTTGGGTGCAGATTCCAGGTATTTGCCAGAGCTTTGGTGCCATCTTCTTTACCAAAGGCACTCCAGGCTGGGAATGACACCACAGCAGCTGGGTCACCATCTTCTGTGGGATTTCCCCACGGCTCCGGCATCGCTGTGGGAGAGTGATCAGAACGCCACAAGGCGGCAAAGTCTTCTATCAGGTGATTTGTTCCCTGAGGAGAAGCATTTGGCAAATTCGATTTCTCCGGGGGCACATTCTGAAACTGCAAAGTATCCTCATTCTGGTCTTGAATATTATTGCTGCCAAGCCCAGGCCGACCGAATTCAGAGTCCCAGGGACTTGACTTTGGGAATTCGAGACTCTTTGGTTGAAATATAGAATCTGAGGCTCTCCTGTCCGCTGGGCTTGGCTTGTGATCTTTCCACGACTCAGGGCTCTGGAAGACAGACTCCTGCTTACTGGAACTCCATGCATCTGCAATATTTTTAGAGTCGATTTCCAACCCCCCCCACCAGCTGCTGCACCTCGCACGGGTCTGAGGTGGCCCGATGTGACCTGTGTCTGTTGCTTTTTGGGTCACATTTTCTGGATAGAGTACAGCGGGTTCTTCGGTAGATGGTGAGCTTTCTCCAAAGCTATTCATAGGTGTTGGTGGGACCCTCTTTCCAATATTTTTTAGTCTTTCTGGTGAAGGAGATTTATCTCGCACAAAACCTGTCAGGCTCAAATTTCTTTCAGAGTGATCCTGGGGACTTTCTTGTCTCTGACCAAACTCCTCATCAAATTCCACAAGGTTATCTTTGCCAGCCCCTGACAAAAGCGAACTGGATGAATAATTAGACATGTCCATTCCTATCCCACTGATTTCTTTAGGCCCTGTGGGGGGTTGTCCTTCTGATGAATCACTATTGGGGAAGAAGTCGTCTGCGGGAGAGTAGTCTGCAGAATGGGAAGACGGTTGGGACTGCCCAGAAGCCATGGGCGCTTGGTCAAAGTTGAAGAGATCAAAGGATTCACTGTGTTCCCCGGACTGGGCACGCTCCTCTGTTATTGCTCCTTCGGGGATAGGACTATAGGAGTCAAACCCTGGGAGCAGGCTATGGTGAGGCCCCGCACCTTCTCCCACTGGGCTGTCATCACTGAGGAAAACCGAGCTCTCCTTGGATGAACGGCTGCTCCTAATGGTGGCCAAGCCGCTGTCCGGGCTGACGAGGTCTACGTTCCCATCCACCTGAGCCTGGTTAGAATCACTCAGATCTGGAGGGTTTTCTATGAAATTCACAGAGCTGGGTTGTGGCTCTATGTCAGAACCATACAACTCCATAATCCCGGAAGATCCCTGGGACAGTGGGGCGCTGCCTGCCACAGCTTCTGTTGAGGACGTTCGGCTGTTGGAGGCCATCTCTGGACACCTCCTGTTGATGACTTCCTTGACAAGAAGAACCACCTGATCACAGGTCACCAAAGGGTTCTCCTGCTGGTACACCAGGATCTCATCGCAGCCACATTCAAAGGGCTCCAGCTCTAGGCAAGGGTTCTGGCATTCTTCCAATTCACAGCAAATCTGTCAGGGAGGCACAGGGGTTCATGTGAGCACTGAGGCACTCTGCTCTTTGCAGTTTGGCTTTCTTAATTTGTCTTAATATAAAATTAATCTGTGTGCATCAGTCTACAAAGAAGATCTCAAACAATGGAAGACCGAGTAATGTAAGACACGGAAAGTCCCACTTAACATACCACCACCTCTTTCTACAGTCCCTTCGAACTGGCTTTTCTTTTAACTCAAAATCCAGCAGCTCAATGCTGTTTGCTCCTGAAAGTTACAGGTGAAGAGATTTAAAGCATTTTAATCCTTTCCTTGGCGTAATATAATATCATCTTCCAACAGGAGTGAAACTCAAGTTTGCAAAAAGCAGAGATAATGCAGGTTGCTGAGAAGAACTGGTGGGGCTGGGCGGGGGGGTGAGTGTGGGCATGAGGGGAAACGGGGCGGGAGGAGGCACCCAGGACCTGCCTTTACCTCCAAAAGCCTCCTAAGGCAAAGGAGAAAATAGGAAAGAGAAAGCTACCAGGGGTGGAGCTTTCCAACAGCACACGAGCCCCCACTGTCTCTTGCTGCCCCCCAGAAGCATCGACATGGAGCTCAGAATAGACAAAGCTGCCCTCGGAGGTCAAGAGAATGTGTGACAGCCGGTGTGAGGCCAGAACCGGGCCACAGCTCTATGATTTTTAGGAAATGTCAGGGATATTTTGCCTACTGGGCTTTCAAAATGGCCCCACAGGATTAGTGGAGGTGACAGCAACAACACTGAAAATAACTCTGAGCTCACATTAATAGTAATAATAATAATTAACATTTATTGTTTCTGTATGCGAGGCACAGTTCTAAGGGTTTTATGTGCGGTATCTCCTTTAATCCTCACAATAATTCTGTACAAGGTAGGGATTCTTTATCCCCGTTCTGCCAATGATGACACCGAGACACAGCAAGGTCAGATACCTTGACCAACGCCATGCAGGTGACATGTGATGGAGCCACGCTGTGAATTCTGCAGAAGCTGGCCCTTAATTAACTGAGGTCACATGGACACAGAGGGTTTCCTCTAGGGTAGTGTTGACCTTGTGTTGCTCAAGATTCAGAGGAACTGTCTCTCAGGTGATTGCGGGGGCGGGGGGCATGGGGAAGAGGAGAGGTATGCAGAGCGGGCTCCAGGGCTTCTAATCCCTTCACCTGCTCTTCCACTTTTGTCTGTTTAAGATTAACCAATTTTTAAAGCTGCTTTGCTACTAAAAGCGATTTGAAAAACCACCATATTGGAAGCCGAGGAGATGTAAGTCGGTCCCTAGGAAACCAGTGACCAGACATAGAATTCAGCTTGGAAATCCAGTGCAGAGCAAAAGCATTGAAAAAGCCACAGACTGGTGATGCAATGCACAGGTGTGTGAGGGTCCGAAGGGAGGGTACAAAACACATCTGCAGCAGGGGCAGGGGCTCTTTCCTCTTTCACACTTGGACTTGAGAATGCACAGAGGAGTCCATGAGTACCTACAGTCATATGCAGTACAGCCAAGATGGATCTCCTGGGGGACAGCAAGTGAGGATGTAGAATGAGAAAGGAGTCTCCTGAGACTTTGCCTGTAGCCACCTGCAGATAGACAGGTGTCTAATCCATTAGTGAGGGAAGACAGTGATGAAACTGTTCTGTGTTCATGTCGTCCATATTATAATGAATCATGTAGGTTCTCCTATTAGCTGTTAAATATACCTGGTTTGGTACAGCTGGTGCCCTATTTTGATTAATTGTGTCTACTTCTTATATTATTTCTAAAACGTTGGGTTAAAAAATTCAGTTATCAAGCAAGAGGAGCTAATTACCCAGTCAGAGTTATAGTACTTGGAGACAAGCCAATTTTGATCAAAGCATTAGATTACCAGTTACTAAACACTGGGCACCAAATAGGTATTTAGACAGGGACTAAATTTTTTTTTAGGTATAACCAATTAGCAGTCCTCAAAGAAAATATCACCCCCAGGAGACCTTGCCTTTCTTTGGGTGAAAAAGATACATTCTTTCCCTCTATGGATTCGGTCTAGAAGACTAATAGATATGGGAATCTTTGAAAAGGCCCCATGTGGTCATCAGGATGGAAGGCACAGCACATAGAATATAGTCGATGATATTACTGTAGTATGATGACAGGTGGTAGGTAGCTACATTGTGGGCACAGCATAATATACCGAGTTGCTGAATCACTATACTCTATACCTGAAACTAATGGAACATTGAGTGTCAACTATACTTCAATACAAAATTAATTTAAAAATAAAATAAAAGGCCTTGTGTATGTGTGGGGGTTGGTGGTGAAGGGAGTCAAAAGGTTCAAGTTTCCAGTTACAAAATAAATAAGTCCTGGGAATGTAATGTTACAGGATGGCGACTATAGTTGATAATTACTGTATTATATATTTGAGAGTCGCTAAGAGAGTAGATCTTAGAAGTCCTTTTTGTCTGTAACTATGCATGGTGATGGATGTTAACTACATTTACAGTGGTGATCACTTCACAATATGCACAAATATCAAGTCATTATGTTGTACCCCAGTAACTAATATAATGTTATATTCAACTACACCTCAATTTTTTAAAAAGGACCAATATTTATCTCACTGCCAATTCTAATTAGGTGATTTTTGGATGGCATAGCCTCAAAACTGAAAACTAAAACTCTGAGGTAAATATTTGAATATAGTTATATTTATTTATATAATATATATTAAATAATATATAAATATTGTAATTTATATAAGTATATTTTAATGTTTTATTATTAATAAAAACTAAATAATATATTATAATTTATATAAATTTATATAAATAAAACATATTTAAATATAAATATGTACATACACAAATGGCCCAATGTGCAAAATACCCCCAACATTTCTTAAAACTCACACTCTAGGACCTTATCTCTTGGGTCCGTTTCCTTGAGCCACCCATCCGTTCCCATGTCCCACCGTGTGTTGTGACAGCCAGCAGGTTAGGAAGCAGTCAAATGGGCCGGACGGAAGGAGGTCTTTACCTGACTGCACAGCTCGAGGTTCTGGGAGTACACAGCAATCTGCCGTCTGGGTTGCTCTTCCTCCAGCAGGTAGCTGGCCAGGAGGATGAGAACATCAAAACCGAACTTGTCTGCAAATGCTTTCAAGTCACTGCTGATATTGCTGTGAAACATACAGTCCTGAAACAACAACAGGCCAGTTGATATTAATGCCAGACTCCCTCGCCTCAGGGAGTTGTGCCACAGATTTGTCCCGCGTTGTGATGTGTCGTGACAGCTATTTATTATCAGAGGCAAGTGAGAGAAACACACAAGTTCACAAACTTTCATGCTATGGCTTAAAATGTCCTTTGCTTGTTTGTTTACCTAACCCAAGGAAGAAAGGAGTCTTGGCCATTATTTTTTATTTCTTAGAGAGAGAGAGAGAAAGTGAGTGTGCGTGAGCTGGAGGGGAAGAGGGGGAGGAGCAGGGGAGGGTGTACAGAAGGAGAGGGAGAGAAGAGAATCCCAAGCAGACTCCCGGCTACACGCAGAGCCCCCATGGGGCTCCATCTCACCCTGAGATCCTGACCTAACTGAAACCAAGAGTCAGAGGCTTAACTGACTGAGCCACTCAGGTGCCCCAGAAGTCTTGGCCATTATTAAGATAGTTTAGACAAGGACTAAATGTCTTAAGAGTTCTTTCCTAAAATATTTATTTGAACGTTGACTTTGTAAAGAATACTTTTCCTTTTACTATTCACAGGATTAGGAATAGCTCCTGACTATTATAACAACCTATCGCTAGAAAAATAGGAGGAAGTTATTGTTCTTTTTTTAATAATTGTTTTCCAATGATTATTATAAAGTCAAAAAGAATCCTTAAGGATGAATCTAGCTAAGTTAACTATATGCTTTTTATTCTGGTGTAGGAGACCGAGAGATCTATGGAAGGGCTATGATATCAGATCTTCTTGCTCTATGTGCTAGCTAAGAAAGAATGAATCATTGTGGAAAAGGAGCCCACTGCCACAAACCTGTGGCTCACATCATCTTCAAATATGTCCTGGCCTTTTTCAGTTTTGTTAACAGCAATGAGAACCACTTTGTTGGCATAGTTATCTCTCTTTTTTAAAGAAATGAACTGAAGACCATACATTAGCTCCTAGCATAATGTCTGGCATATACTAGTTGCTCAAAAATGTTTTTGTTTTAAAGATTTTATTTATTTACTTGAGAGAGAGAGAGCAAGCGAGAGAGAGAGAGAGAGAGAGGGCATGAATCGGGGGTGGGGGAGGGAGAGGGAGAAGCAGACTCCCAGCTAAGCAGGGAGCCCAAGATGGGGCTCGATCCCAGGGCTCCGGGATCATGATGTAAGCTGAAGGCAGACGCTTAACTGACTGAGCCACCCAGGTGCCCCTCAAAAAATGTTTTTGAATGACTGGAGAGATAGACACACAAAATCAGCCTTTGCTACATAATCTCCTATCACAGTATACACACACACACACACACATATGATCATCATAGACAATCCACCGACAGTTGAAATCACCACAATGTGCACTCAAGAGATACAAAGAATTCTATTAATTTTTGTTCAGAGAGGCATCAGAACTGTGTGTGCCACTGGTAAAGTATTAAAGCGATACAGAAATATGTACCATAGGAAGAGGGGGGGCCACGTACACCCTCCCCAGATAGCTGCGACAAGGAGCTAGACAGTGCAGTGCATAGAGATGCGGGCATGTTCCGTGCCCAGATTTATGTTTGTGCACGGTCGTTCTTTGAAACCTGTGGATTTCATATTTGCGGCTTAGATTATTTACCAGCCGCTTAAAATATCCATAACACACGTACTCTGTCCTTCTGCTGAGTTGAATGTCAAGGTCTATGAGGCCCCTGAGAGGCCACACGAGACACCTGACAGGTGTGGGGGCCCAGCCCATCGCGAGCGTCCAGCCCTCAAGGAGTTGTTGTCTACTTCGGTAGCAGCTGTTCCCACTAGCTAGGCATCTCAGGAGAACATTGCCCTTTTTGGGCACAAGGACTTGCACATGGGAATTCACAAAGCTCTCAGGATACATTGTTGCTGAATAACAAGGATCTATTGTACTGACTGGGCCATGAAATTTACGATGTTCCAATACAATAGCTTTTGGCATCATGTGTCCCAGAAAGCATGCTGTCAGTTTTCATGCTTTTTATTTATTGCCCAAGTGTCATAGTAATAATCTTTAAAAAGATACTTAAAAAATTAATTCACCCACAATAGAAGTAGATATTAAAAATGATATATTTTTAAAAATATTATTTATTTGTTTATTTATTTGAAAGAGAGAGAGAGAGCATGAGCTGGGGGTGGGGACAGGGAGAAGCAGACTTCCCGCTGAGCAGGGAGCCTGATGTGGGCCTCGATCCCAGGACCCTGGGACCATGACCTGAGCTGAAGGCAGACGCTTAACCGACCGAGCCCTAAAATGATATATATATTTTTAAATTGGACCTCATACTATACACAATGCACATTCAGTAGATGAAATTATTTCAAATCATCACAGATGTTGTCCCTCAAGAGGACCTCAATGCTGAGCTTTTTGCCATCATGAATTATAAAAGAAGCTATGGTCCCGAAGGAGAACAAGAATGGACAGCAACTACCTACATCTTACCTCCCACATCCTCCAGACTAAAGGCGTTGGCCAAAAAGCTTAGAAATTTTCCTTTCAATTTTTTTTTCAATATGTACATAAAATCCCCCACATACGGTTATAAACACTTGAAAGAATACACAACACTTTTAAGAGATTTTTTCACATACAATAACAATTATCACCAGACTCCCAGCTAGGTCACTTGAACAAAAGAAGGCAGGTTTAACTGGTAACTGAGCGCAGGATTAGGATTCAGTAGATTCGGCATTATTCAAAGCCATACTTGTGGAACATTTGCTATTCAAAACTGTTGGCTGAGCTCCAATCTGTTTGGATTCTTTTGTGTGCAAATGGCAGCTCTAGGCTCTTGCTGGACTCGAGTCCAGCGGCATTGGCAACACCAAGCATCTTGTTAGGAATGCAGAGTCTCAGGCCATGCCCCAGACCTACTGAAGCAGAAACTGCATTTTCCAAAACTCCTGGGTGATTCGAATGCACACTGGAAATTGAAAAGCCATTTCAGAAAGGGAGGCATTTGTTCTTTGATGTATTTCCCTCTGACCCTTTCTTTGGGTTCTTTCAATGCTGTCATTTTACTGGGATTTTTATTAACTCAACCCTCAGCGTCTTGTTCCTCACACTGCCTTCATCATAAACATCACCCCGGGGCGGGTGTGTGTTTCTTAACCACTTTGCCAGAAGCTCTCCTTTATCGGGTCGAGGATTGGGTCCAAGATTCTGTATTTTCATTATGTACCTCAAGTGATTATTCAGATCAAGCTCCTTTGGGTGACACTCAGTTCTCCTCTGGGTGAACTCCCCCAAATCCGTACGACCATATGAAGTATTGAAAAAACAAAGATTTATGTAAATCACTTAGGCATGTTTCATGTTACACCACCTCCAAAACGGTGATCATCAACAACTATGTCTTATCTACCCTCATAGAATTGTCCAAACCGGAGTTGATCTTAACTGACTTTAGGAGTGTGTCAGGAGGATCGTGTTGAAAACAACATCAAACAAGAGAATGAGTGAGAATCTTCAGGAATCTGGGAGGCAGAGTCTGTTTGTTCTGCTTTCATGCCGGTGCTGTTTGCATAGGAGATAATTTATTATTGTCTTCCAGCTACGCAGGGAGTCATGTGCTACCACGGTTCTTATGTTGCTGACAAGCTAGGCTGGCCCTGAATAAACACCACTTCATCATCAACACAACCCAACTGTACATACAGGTTGGCATTTTATTCCCCCCATCTGCCTTCTACCTGATAAATTACTGTTTTAGTTACATGTATACAAATACTATTTGTTAATCTGCTCAAATGTCTCCAAAATGTCTCCTCCACCTTCAGTTAAAATTATATACATATGCGTATGTATATCTCACTCAATTTGCCAAAGGTTTAGAAAATGAAGAGCTCCAACTGTAACTTACCACCCCCACCCCCACCATACAGCCTTCCACCTTAGCAGCAGGACCCCAGCCTGAGATTGCTGCAAGGCATTTACAAGGTTGCTTTACTAATCATCATAGCTGGGAACTAACTGGCTGGCACAAAACCCAGCCTACTCCAATACATCAGCTACGAAGAATGGGAAGTGCTCCCTGTCACTGTCCTTTGTCACCCATGGGTCCAAAGATTCGATCATTAAACATTTTTAGAGGTCATGAGTCCTTTTGCCCGAGTGATTTCTAGTTTTGGAATGAGTTGGAAGACCCCAGAAGTGTGGGGAGAAAAAGGCTTTATTATTCCCCAGCCAAAAGCTAAGGTGAGGTTGATGATCATGATGACAAAGAGCCAGGGAACAGAAATGATATGGCTCCAACTTTAACTCATATAACAACCGAGAGAGTGATGGTGATAGTGTCCAGGAGATTTATTACATTTGTGGTTGAAAGTTTGCAGACAAATGCAGTGGAAAAATCCATTCTCTCACAAAATCCTGTTTTAGTTCTTATTCCATTGCTCTGAAAAATTGAGTCTTTATGCTATGTGCCAATAGCTGTAGTGCATCGCATGAAATAAAAGGCGATCTAACCAATGTCTTGTAAACATTGAGTACTGAAATGTGGCTATTCCCTGGGAGAGAAAAACCCACTCTTCTGACATTGCTTGTATATTCCTATCCTCTATTGTCTTCTGAATCCCTCTGTCCGGTTTCTGCCTCCATGCTCCCACTGAAACTGCTCTTCTCAAAAGTACCAATCACTTCTAGGTGGCAATATCCAAAAGTCATTTTCCTGTTCTTACTCTATTTGGCTTCTCCAAAGAATTCCACGAGGTTGACCCTCCCCCCTTCCTAAAACACATCATTCCTTCACTTTGCTGACATCACACTCTCCTTGTTTTTCTCCCAGCTCCCGGGCTGCCCTTAGGTCATCTCTGCTGGTTCCTCTTCCTTTTCAAACTCTCAATGTTCATGCCTCAGACTGTGTTTTTACAACTCTTTCTCTTCTTTACCCATACACTCTCTTTGGGGATCTCCTCCAGTTGCCTGGCTTTTTCAAACCATCTGTCTACCAGTGACAACCAAGCTGCATCCACCCGAACTCTATCCTTGTCTATCCACATAGTGTTTCTATGTAAATGTCTAATAAGCATCTCAAATTAAAAAAAAAAAAAACAAAAAAAAACAAAACAAAACCTACCTCTAACTCAGTTTCCCCCATATCATTAAATGGCACCACCAGGCATTCAGTTACCCAAGCCAAACATCTAGAAATCATTGATTCTTTTCTTTTCTCGTTCCTCATCCATCAGCAGATCCTGTGAATTTTACTTCTAAAACATGGTTCAAGTCCAAACCCTTCTGTCTGTCTCTCTTACTGTCCTAGCCACAGTCACCATCATCTCTTGCTTGAACGGCGGCGACAGCCTTCTGACTGGTCTCCCTGCAACTGCTTTTGTGTCTTATAATCAGCTTTTCCCGCCGCACCAAGAGAGAGCTTTTAAAAATGTAAGCAGAATCACGACACTTCTCTGCTTACAGCCACTCAAAAGTTTTCAATGAAATCGCTGTTATTTACTATCATTTTATTTATTTTTTAATTGAGAGCAGGAAGTCTTAATGTCCTCAAAATTGAGTTCTTATAAATCAATGGGAAAAAGTAAACATAGCAACAGAAAAACATTTGACCATAAGACTTTCACAATTGAAATACAAATGCCAGTAAATATCTGAGCTCACTGATAATCGCAGAAATCCTTTGATAGTAAAATATTTCATCTTCTCTTTTCCTATTATTGGTAAATATTTCCTAAGGGGCATTCTCACACACTATTAGAAACACATTCTAAAGAAATAATCAGATATGTACACGAAAGGTTTGTGGACAAAGCTATTCACTGGATTATTACTTTAATAACTAAAACTTAGAAACAACCTAAATGTCCAACAATAAATAAATGGTTACACGAATTATGAAAAAGTCTCACAAGAGAATAGTATGCTGCTATTTTACAAATTTTGGTATAGGAACTGGTTATTCCTATTAAAATTTCTTGCCTTATATCCTTTATAATATATATGAACTTTCAAATCATAGTCACAAACACATCACTTAAGTGACTTGCATGTAAAATTTTTAAAGGTGAGGGGATTGAGGAAGTTATACAAAGTTAAATGTGAAGCAAAGTCATTTAAAAATGATTATAAGATTTAAAAAATGGGTAAACAATGTTTATCTCATTAATGGAATCTTTTTTTTTAAGATTTTATTTATTTATTTGACAGACAGAGAGGGAACACAAGCAGGGGGAGTGGGAGAGGGAGAAGCAGGCTTCCCACTGAGCAGGGAGCCCGAGGTGGGGCTCGATCCCAGGACCCTGAGCTCATGACCTGAGCCGAAGGCAGCCGCTTAACCAACTGAACCACCCAGGCACCCCTGGAATCTTTATCTTTAATTCCAAGTTACACTCAGTGAATGAGCTTCTGTTTGCCAATACACAAATAACAGCTTTTAAAGCATCAAAAAACTGCGTGGTGATTTCTCCTTCTGCTAAATCACCATGGGGAGAGCCCGCTCCATCATTCCCACTGTTTCATCTCCAAGTGCCACATGCCCTTCTGTAAATGTTACTCCTCATGCTAACACTTTCAATTTAGGTCCATCATTCTAGATTACACAAATAATCCAAAAACAGTTGTCTCTCTTACAAATTATAAGTGAAATATATTGAGTAAGGCTTTTATTAAATGAAATAAACGATTTTCTAATGTCATGGACAAGCTATGCCAGGATTTATTACGTTTGAGATTCTTTTCTTCTTAGAGGAAATAGAAAAATCAAGTGAGCAGGTAATTTTTTTGTAGGTACGATAAAAATCGTTCCCAAAATGAAAACAGAAGCATGTGTAGCTTCATTTTGGGGGAACAGTGAGTCTTAGAAACATAGTTTGACAATCCATAACTACCTTGCAAGCACAGTGACCAGCATGGATTGCTGAGTTACTGAAATTTAAGAGTATACTTTGACATTTATACTCTGCATGGATTTATTTCTAGACTGAGGACTATTTTTTTTTCATCAAGATATAAGAAAAATGCTGAGGTGTGTACACAAATGTTCTAACTGAAAGCTTTATGATTTATGCTACCAAAATTCCATTATGATGTTTAAAATATTCAGCAATAATAAAGTCTGATAATTTTGACAGGAAAATGATTTATGAGAACACAAAATGCATAAATTAAGAGATTTCATTTATTCTGTTTTTCATCCACTCTTTAATTGGTAAGCAAAGATATTTCCCATGTTTTTACCAGATGTCATTTAATAAAAAAAAAAAAAGAAAGCTCTATTGTTCTTATTTTTATAAGCCCGCCAAGGCATTTTAGTAGTAAAAACTTCACTGGGTCTCTTAAAACTATATTATACATCATACTTTGAAAATAGAGTCAGACAGTACATAATATTCTTCATAGCTAAAGAGAGAGCTCTATTGGGAAAAGATTTTGTGAAAATTGAAAATGCTACATTATATAAATGAGTATGTAACATATGTATATCAATATGATTTTCATTTAAACCAGTAGTGAATTGCCTATCATAATTTAATCAAGCACTGTGTCTGCATTGAGCACTCTGTTACATGCTTTGCATCATCTCATTTAAACTTTAAGATGCCCTGATGAGGCGGGTAACATCATCTCTGTTTCACACAGAGAAAAAGGAGGCTCTGAGAAGTAATGTCACACGGCTCATCCAGGTAAAAAATGGGAGTTGAACCCATGTTCTAACCTCCACATGAATGAGAAATACTTCATCACCAAAGATACTACTAGTGAATTCTGGTTTTAATGTAATAATGTAATAAAAAACACTTTTTTGCTACTCCATGTATGCCTATTTAGTATAGATTTGCCCTTGTTACTATACACAAGCAAGCCACACCCTTGATTTTAACAAATAATAATAATAATGAGCTGCTTATATTTTTTGATGATTCAATATTATCATGCTTTATGACCAATTTCCAGTTTTTCATCTACTCTCTAAAATATAAGTATAGGCTGACCATTAACTGTATGTATAGGCCTAAAATTGAAAACTCACCCAAAGAAACTGCTATGAAGAAGAATGTTGTGACATTTTTGCAGCAATATGTACTTTTAAAAAGTTGAGCATGCATGTGTATGCAGAAAACATAAAAAGCAGGAGAACTGGCATGGTCACGGGTTACCCAGAGTTACCCCCATGTAGTTTTGCTTCCTTTGGTAGCTTCAACACACCATGGAAGAATCTCAATTTACATTTAGGATATAAAAACTCTAAGGATGCTCCCAACATTACATTTCTTTTGCTCAAAAGCCCAGAGAAACCAGGAATTAGGCTTGCAGAAGATGGATGGGGAGAAAAAAGAGGTAATTTTTTAACCAGAAGGGAATGGGTATCTTAATAGGAAGTGTTACAATTAATTAAAGGGGAAAAAAGTAAAAAAAAAAAATTAACAAAGGGAACCTCATTTAGAATGATGTCAGGAGGGCAGCAAGGGAAGCTCTCACACTTTACCGCTTGTTATCAATTGTAAAGCCAACAGGAGGAGACAGACCGTGCACATAAACACTACTTTACTCCCCCAGGAGGAGCAAGAAAGGCTTTCCTTCTGCCTTGGCAACAGCCCAGCCAATGAGAGACTGTCACAACTCAGCCAATGAAAGCCATGATACTTCAAACTCCCAGTTTACTCCAATGGACTTTTTGTTTACAACAAACAGCCTTCCCTGCTCCCCCACTTCCTCTGTAAAAGTGTTCCTCCCCTTTGTTCTGCTGGCTTGCCTATGGTTTTCCATAGCTTGCTTGACCTGGATTGCAATTCTCTACTATTCCTGAATAAACCCATTTTTGCTGGTAAAATAACTGACAGTTTTAATTTTTAAGGTTAACAGAAGAACCTACATCATTTCAAGCAAAGTCCCCCTATAAAAGCATAAGCATCCAAGACAAAAGAATGTATCAATCCGCAAATAGACGCTTCAGTGTAGGTCAAGCACATCATAAGTATCGCAGGAGAAACCAAGAGTCTTTTGAACAATCACCCTAGTAAGGTCATCGTTTGGGTCAAAGAATTCAGGAAGAGAAGGAGAGAGCACATGTTTGCCGAAAATTGAAAATTATTGTTTTCATGTCATGGGAGAAATAGTTATTATCTCCTATAACCATATCATTAATGAAGAGAGAGAGCAAGGGAGAGAGAGAGAGAAGGGGAGGTGGAGGGGTAAAGAATTCATCCAGAAGCACAGGTTTAAATTAAGAACTTATTTAAAATGAAGTGGAGTGGTTTCAGATCAATCTGAGATTAAGCAAGTTGAAGTCTTGTACCATCCTTACTGTCTCCATCATAAAGAGAACCAATGTCACAACCACAGAGAGTTGCCCTGAAGAATGATACTTCATAGAGATGTCCTAGGCAGACTCTCACAACTGGTTAATAGTAGATTGAATACTTGCAGTGTGGAGAGGTTCACAACCAATTAAAGATAAATAAGTCATGATCTCATTAACGAGCTCAGCCTAATTTACATTTTCTTTAAGGACAGACCTATAATCATCAAAACTTTTCAATACAATATGGATGCAAGGACTCGGCAGGAAAAGGGCTACACTGTTGTTCCCCCCTAAGGGCCCCTTTGTTAGAATTTATGTGTATTTATAAGGATTTCTATATGGGAATGAATAACTCAGGACCCATGCGTAATGGAAAATCCACTCATTAGTCATGTGTTATTTTTGAAATGGTGGAGCCTGGGCAACACTCCAGCTACCAGATAATAACACTGAATTATTTCCATAATTGTGTATAGATGTTTAAAAAATCCCTATTGGCTTGTTTTGAGCCATGAGCTTGAAAACTTACAGCTTTATTTATTTTTCTTTGTAAAAATAAGTCATCTAGTTTGAACAATATTTCGAGAAAGCAGGAAACCTTCCTTCCTCTCTGGGTACCCTTTTCTGATTTATGGAAACCACCAGTCAAGTCTCTAGAACACTAGCTGTACATGTACATTACACACACTTCTGATTTTTCTAAGCTGTGTCAATATTAACCTGACCAAATGAAGATCAAACTGTCTCTTTTGTTCCTCATGCTCCTCACATGGGGAGCACAATATGGCTTTTGTCAGAGGTGCTTCATCATTTTGGCTCAAGGAAACTGTCAGTACAGTTTGGGATTCGTTCTTCATGGGCAGATATCCTGATGGGTCTAATGAAGCCTTTCTGCTGACAACTCATTTGCTAAAAATACCCAACGATCACCAAGTTTAAGTGGAGGAATATGGTTGTGTCCCCTTTGCTATCAACCCAATGAAAGTGATTTTTTTGAAGTCTAAAAAAATCTATGTATCAAGGCACACGCCTCTCACCACTTATATATGTGTTCTTGTTAGTTTCCATTTGCTCACTGATAAACTTCATGACATTCTTAAATTGGAATCTAATAGGGTAAACACCAATCTTAGAGCACACATGCAGAGCCAACAGTCTGTGTGTGCCATTTGTTGCAATCTAAGCTAATTACCAGAAACCCCCTCCTGCAAACAGATACACTCTGGGGTTTGTGGTTTTATTTTCATTTGGAGAAGTCTGTGTGTGGGGACCTCAAGGAATTCATTTTCGAGGACAGACACTGTATTGTCATAACTCTCTTGGTCCCAAGTCACAGAAACTTACAGCAACTTAAGAGAAAGAAAGTCAGAAGGATCTGGGGAGCATTCTCAAAAAGGCAAAGGAAGAACTGGAGAGCAAGTTGGGAGGAGGGCAAGGGTTGCCAGGGATGTGCTTCTCCATTCTCTTCTGGTTTCATTCTCCTCTCGTGTGACCAACTAGCGTCTTCTATGTGCCAAGAAACATGAGCCCCTGCAGCTACAGGGTAGACCTTTCAGTTTCAGTCTAGGTTCATTCCCTCTTGGTTTTGAGTTTGAAAACCCCAGAGAAGAAATTCTGGTTGTTCGCACTTGGGTTGGGTGCCTAGCCCTGCACCAAGCAACTGAGGGAAATTGGAAAGACCACAAATAGAGATATGGCATTCATCATGACAAAGGGGATGGGTAAGAGTCATTTCCTAGAAGAGGAGGCTGAGCAGATCATCACACGGGGGGCCCCCTAGCTATCAACCACAAAGGACTCTCTCTCTCTCTCTCTCTCTCTCTCTTTCACACAGACCAGATAATTTCCCAAATCCCCATTTTCTTTCCAGCCAACCAAGCCCAAGCCACAGGGAGAGACATACAATGCTTGGAAAGTTAACTTGAGTGAAGTGATTTCGTTAACTTTCATTTCATGGTGGTTTGGACCCCAGTTAAGAGAGTTATTATAAAAAAGGAGTGACAAAGCAAATCTATAAAAGTGTTAAGCTTATAAAATATACGTTATGCTTCGTCAATCAAAAATACATAGTACCATCTACTGAACCCAGGAAAAAGAGGCCAAGCCTCCTCCACCTTTATCCTTTCTGGTCAATGTGAGGAATCCCCTTTCCGGTACCCGATGTCTTCAGATGCTCTGATCTCTCTTATATTGGTCACGCTTCCATTGCTATTTGCACCATACATATGAGACACCAAAATGCTTTAAATACAAATGAGAAATGATCTACAACCCCTGCCTAAAAGGCAAAGCATATTTGGGACAGTTGTGTTTATATGTTATCATTTTATACAAGAGTTATTTATAGAAGGGCTTTTAAGCAGGCCAAATGCTGGGGTGAAAAATCTAAATTCATAACAGGTAAAAAAGTAATAACTTTAGAGCAGCGTTTCTCAAATTCAGCATTATGGACATAATGGCTGGAAAATTCTTTGTTGTGGGGGCTGTTCTGTATATTTCAGGGTATTTAGCAGCATCCTGGCCTCTACCCACTGGATGCCAGTAGCAAACTCACTCCCCCAGTTGTGACAGATATGTCTCCAGACATTGTCAATTGTCCCCAAAGGGCAAAAAAATGCCCTAATTAAGAACAACTTTAGAGAATAATAGTGGGAGAATCTTGCAAACTTAACTCAAATCACATCCAACCTTTTCAGAAACATTACTGCATAAAGCAAGACATACCATTAATTCCATTTGGTTTAAGAGATAGGAGAAAAAGAAATTCAGGGATGAGGGCATCTACATGAATACATGGCACTCATCAGCCAAATGTTTCCTTTTTCTAAGCAGGCAAAAATTAAAAATTTCCATCAATTGTCTTTTAGTTTATATTAGCATGCTTGTAAAATAAACAGCATTTTGATTCTCTCAAACAAAGGAAAAGCAGGATGATTTTCTTAAAAAAAAAAAAAAAAGAGCCAGGATTTTACTAAAACATTTACTTCCTGTGCCAGGAAAATAAGGTTTTTCTCTGGGTATTTTCCAGAGATTTTTTTAGTCTAGAAAAATTCTATTAGCCCAGGTCAGTTATGGATAAATAAGGCATTTTTAAACACCAAAATTGATATTTGGGATGCCTGAAAATGATATGCATACTTATCTTTTAATTCTGTTATGGTAACCCCCAAATATGGTGGGTATTGAGGGTAATGCAACATGTTTGGGGCATTGTGAGTATTCAGTGAATGGCCAGCATCCATGTCTGATAACAGACTACAGGGAAAAATTCATTAAAATCCATTTCTGAGCCTGAATTATCTGAAACTGTGTATCTCCAGCACTGGTTCTTAACCTTGGTTCTACCTTAGAATAACCCAGGGAGCCACACACACACACACAAAATACAAATACTCAGACCCCACCTTTTAAAATTTAAATTTAACTGGCTTAATGGGGGGGCTGGGCACCCATGTATTTTCCAGAAAGTTCCAGCCATTATTCTAATGTGCAATTAGGGTGCAGAACAGTGGTCTATATGATATAAAGAAACAGTTTTCAATTCACGCCATGTAGGCATAGTTTTTCTATCAGTGGTTCTTGTTTCTATTCTCTACCCATTGAATGAACTTGCATACTCACTGGGAAGCCCCAAATTCCAAAAATATATGTTCCCATTTTATTTGTAAAATAAGTAGATCTAACTCTCTTAAATGAGCAGATATTAAAATGTGGGGCTTAAAAGCATGGGTTTTGACATCTGACAACCCAGAATTCAAATCCTAGCTCCATACGCCGTTATCTCTGAGCCTTTGGGCAAGTTACTGGATCAGGCTAAGCTTCAGTTTTTTCATCTGGAAAATAAGGGTAAAAGCTATTTTACAAACTGAGCTAATTTCTATAATGCTCCGTCCAGGATCTTGGAGAGTCAACCGTCAGTACGTGCTAGTGAAGCAGCAGCAGGACCAACAGCTCTAATGATTTTAACGGCGAATTTCTCTGTCAATTAGATCAATGAAAATTGTCCATCTTTAGGTAGAGTTTACAAATTATCTCTTTACCTTGTGTCAGTTAGAAGAGTCCTGTTCTATCTAAGATTCTTTTGTTGTAGCCCATTGTTTACATTATGTGAGCTCTCAAATTTCTGATTGGAAGAAGGGTCGGGGGCACCTGGGTGGCTCAGTCGGTTAAGTGTCTGCCTTCCGCTCAGGTCATGATCTCAGGGTCCTCGGATCGAGTCCCACGTCTGGCTCCCTACTCAGCAGGGAGTCTGCTTCTTCCTCTCCCTCTGCCCATTCCCCCAGCTCACTCTCTTTCTCTCTTTCAAATAAATAAAAAAAATCTTAGGGGGGCGCCTGGGTGGCTCAGTCGGTTAAGCGTCTGCCTTCGGCTCAGGTCATGATCCCAGGGTCCTGGGATCGAGCCCCACATCGGGCTCCCTGCTCAGCGGGGAGTCTGCTTCTCCCTCTGCCTCTGCCTGCCTGCCTGCCTACTTGTGCTCTCTCTCTCTCTCTCTGTCAAATAAATAAATAAAATCTTAAAAAAAAAAAAATCTTAGGAAAAAAAAAGAACAGCCAGGTTTAGAGAAAGTGCCTGGCCCATTTGCCAGATAGCATAATGGTCCAGATTGATGGAGAAACAGGTTCTTCTCCAGATTCTGATTTTATTGTGTGGTCACAGTAAATTGATGGGTCTTAAACGTTAGCTGTATCACATTCACGTGGAGGGCTTCTGAATACAAACACCTGGGTCCCACTCCCAGGGTTTCTGATAACATAGATCTGGGGCCAGTTGAGAATCATCATTTCCAGCAAGCTCCCAGGTGAAGTTGATATGGCTGGTATAGAGACCACATTTTGAGACACCTTGATCCAAAACAAGACATTTTCCCTTTCTGGACCTCAGATTCCTAACCTGAAAAGGGAAGAGTCTATTAAAGACATAAAACTCATTGCTTCTACTTTCCTTGACTCTTTAAAAATAAAGCTCTGCAGTAGGAGCCTTCTACTTATGTTTCGTTTTGTTTTTAAGATTTTGTTTTCTTATTTGAGAGAGAGTGAGCACGAGTAGGGGGAGGGGCAGAGGGAGAGGGAGAAGCAGACTCCCTGCTGAGTGGGGAGCCTGACACGGGGCTGGATCCAAAGACCTTGGGATCATGACCTGAGCTGAAGGCAGACGCTTAAGCAACTGAGCCACCCAGGCGCCCCTCTACTTATGTTTTTATGTATACTAGCTGATAGGATTAAGAAAAGCAGTTAATTAATTAAAAATTTGGTTAAAGATGGAAATTTCTTTTTATTTTTTAAAGTTTTTATTTTAATTGTAGTTAACGGTGTTATATTAGTTACAGGTGTATAATACAGTGATTCAACAATTTCACATCACCCGGTGCTCATTACAAGTGCACTCCTTCATCCCCATCACCTATTTCCCCCATCGTAACCAGCAGTTTGTTCTCTATAATTACAAGTCTGCTTCCTGATTTATCTCTCTTTTGTTTCCCCTTTGCTCATATTTTTAAAAAGATTTTATTTATTTATTTTGAGAGAAAGTGCGAGTGAACGCGAGTTGGAGGGGGCAGAGAGAGAGAATCTCAAGCAGACTTCCCGCTGAAATTATGTATTCTTTTTTAATCGACGCTGGGCTTGATTTCATGACCATGAGATCATGACCTGAGCCGAAATCAAGGGTTGGATGCTTCACTGACTGAGTCACAAGGCGCCTCTCATTTGTTTTGTTTCTTAAATGCACATGCACTCCTACGTTTATTGCAGCATTATTTACAATAGCCAAGATATGGAAGCAACCCAAGTGTCCATCAATTGATGAATGGATAAAGAAGATGTAATACACACACACACACACACACACACACACACACACACACACACTGGAATATTATTCAGACATAAAAAAGAATGAAACAAAATTTAATATCTTCACCTACAATGCTTCATATAAAATACTAGCACAGTGCATGGAATATTGTAAATACTAAACATTTAGTTTCAAATAAGAAGAGGAGTTTAATTTGTCATAAACATAAGCAATTTTGTCTGAGCATCAGTCCTTCCTTTGGGGGAGAGCCCTCCTCACTTCTTGTGGCTGATGTCAACCTGTCCTTTCTCCCAAGCTGAGCTCTAGGTGTGGCAGGTGAGTCGGACCTAGCCAAACTGTACCACACCTATTTGGCTACATAATGATTTCAGGAATGAGATGTAACCCACACTAAGTCAATTAGCACCTTTATAGAAGTTTTGTTAAGCTCCCTCTTCCTCTGAGATCTTGAGATCTAAGGATCACCATAAGTTTGGAGCTACCCATGACCATTTCGGGGGATCATGGAGAGAGCTACCTGAGAATGAGGCCAACACTGAGAAACAACAGCAAGAGGTAGAGAAAAAGAGACAGGCTTTGATGACATAGTTTGACTTTGAGTCCAAGAGTATCAGAAGCTGTGGTCTACCCAGGATTACCACTTACAAAGGCAGAGTAATTAGTACCTTGTTTACCTTAAGCAAATTCGAGTTGAGTTTCTGTCACTCACAACCAAAGAACCATGAATAGAAGGACAAATCTCTAATTTGTGAGAACCTACAAAGTGATTATAATACTAGAACTGGACATTTGCAGGAGCAGAGTCTGCTTCAAAACAAAGTCTTTTATGGGGGGCGCCTAGGTGGTGCAGTTGGTTAAGCGTCTGACTCTTGGTTTTGGCTCAGGGTCATGAGATCGAGCCCCCACGTCAGGCTCCACACTCAATGCAGAATCTGCTTAAGTTTCTCTCTCCCTCTGCCTCTGCCTCTCCTCCCCCTAACCCATGTGCACTCTCTCTCTCTCTAAAATAAATCTTAAAAAAAGAGAAAGTCTTTTGTTTCTAAATCATTAGTGTTTACATTTTAGAAACAGAGCCTCTCTTTTTATTGAGGTTGGGTTTTTTTTTTTTCCTCATTAGTCATAACTGGTGGATAGCTTCATGGTGGCTGAAAATTAAGTCACTGAGACACCAAAAGAGCTGAGGGAGCCTACGAGCTGGACTCCTAGAAGCCAAGGACAGGGAAATAGCAGAAGTAACTAGAAGACTGACCATGGAAGGCTTTAGGATCTCCTGTTAGGCTGCACCAGCCTAGAAAGCTGTCATTGAACAAAGGTTAACATGTAAAGGATCAAAACCTAAATGTGTTATGACACTTAAGGGGGGAGTAAAATTTTATGTCTATAGAGCAACACTGTCTTTTCTATACATGTTCAATGTAATCTTAATTGATGTTTACTAATTTTCTAGCTGGTAGCAAGATAAAAATTAGTGATATCCATTTTAATAGATGTGCAAGTTGAGGCTCAAGAAGCTTCAGGAATATTCCCAATGTCACACATAATTATTCGACGGTAGAGCAGGAACTGGAACGCAGATTTTCTGAGCTTTGTTCTAGTACATTTGTATATGCCATTTGTCCTCATTTGAGGTTGAGTGCCATGTCTGACATGAACAGAAAAGGAAACTAATTTAACATCATATTTCTTTTAATCACTTCTCATTCTCTTATTGTAATCTAAGGAGAAAATATCAGAAGCCAAATTTGGATAGTTGATGAAATTATTTTGCAGCCTAATGGCTTAGCAGGGTGTGTGTGTGTGTGTGTGTGTGTGTGTGTGTGTGTGTGAGTGTGTATGTGTGTGCATGCATGCACGTACACTTGAAAACTTTTCAGAGAATTTCTCTATACATTTATTTTTGAAAACAGTATAAGCAGTATGGTGGTAAGCACACTCAGGAGACTCGGTGTTGGTGTGTGAATAAAACATCCACAAACTGCAAAGTTAGGAAAAATGTTGTACGATGTGCCTTTCGCCATAGATAATCTCTGGTCTGGTATCTAAAAGAAAGAGGGAGTGGCGGTGCTAACTCCTAGAAGGACAAAATGAACAGGAAGTTGCTACGTAATTTATGACTGGCTTCAGCCTTCTGCTTTCCAGTATTCCAGTGTCTGAATATGGTAGCAGAGAAGGTCTACATGGAAACATTTATAGCATCATCCAACTGCCCAGAGGTTCTGAGAACCAAAAGCCATCCTACCCTTGACAATGACCCAGAAAAGGTCACACATATGGCCTTTCATGGGGAATATATGAAGTGGAAGGGAAAGAGTCTATCCCTAGTTCTACTCTCACAAAGTTCAGCTGTCATTGAAAGCAGCCTAGGTCTTTTCCTGTGTAGCTGTAACCCTTCTTGGTGAGATAAAACTAAGAAACATGCTTATTTGTAGGCTTTCTGTAAATAGAAGCACAAGGGGATACCTTGTGCCTTCTCTTCCTTATTTAAAGGTAAGAGTCTATAAGGAAACTGCCAGGTTGATGAGTCTAGGAATTATCAAGCTTTGGCAGTTAGTTGCCTCCAGCCCCATCCTTTCTTGAGAGGGGCACAGATGATCACTCAAACCACGCTCAATATTGAATCACTGGAAGTGCTTGACTTTACTACTAATATCAGTGAGAGCAGACATTTATATAAACTGCTACAGGGCAACCCATAAGGGTGTAGCGTATAAGACCATACAAAAATATTACAGATCCCATAGTCAGAAACCTCACCAGGAGCTATCTACTTTAGCAACATAGCCTCAGGTACAAATTTACATGCAATAATTCATATTCTACCAAATAAATCCCAGGCAAACAGAGTAATGCAAAAACACATTTCCTGCTGTCAAGAAAATTTCTGGCAAAATTAATCAACCATTCATCCATTCAGGCTCTTTGCATACCCTTTTGTCAAAGAGGGAATACTAAGAGATTTCTTTTCTCTTCCACACACTCATTTCAATGAATTGAAGAATCCATCAAGCTTGAGTTGATTTATTGAACTGTCTCTTAGCTCAGCAGTACGACTACAGCAAATGAACTGGTAACTTCTCCTAAAATCAGCAGCGATTCAATTCAACACTATCTCATTTCTTTAACTCTTTGTAATTCCAGATTTAACTTGTTCTTGCATTTTAGCTCTATGCACATTGATTTTCAGTGTATTTCTAAACAGTACAAATTTTGGATAAAACCTTGCACATTTACATGCATTGTTTAGTGTTCTGATGGCAGTAATTGAAGCATATAGATTCTAGGACCTCTTCCTTTAAGGGACTTTAAAAGCATATTGCTATTAGGTAGGTCAAAAAAAAAAAAGGGTTTCTTTAAAGATCTACAGCTTTTCTGTAACACAAACTGTGGTTCTGGTGGCTAATGTTTACTGTTAACATTGATGGCCAGTCTCTTTGGTTCAAAGCACTAAAGACACATACATTTCTTGTTTTTGTATTTATTCTAACCATTCTACCAGGTGAAGAGAATCACCACAAGGAGATATTTAAGGCGTAAACATCAGAGAGAAACCCAACCAACGTTTAAACACGGGTTTTCTCACCAAACCTCGTCCATTGAGCCCCATGGAGCCCATTTATCACATTTATCACACTTTGCATTTTTCTTTGTAAAGATATATGACCTTTGCCTACTAGATTTCATTAACGGGGCACCATACAAGGCTCCTTTGCACATGGCAGGATAGAAAGCTCAACATCCTCGCCTGAAGGATTTGTGGAAGCAAGCTCATCTTCAATCTTTGTCCCTGGGAGGCACTTTTAACACCTGCCAACCACAGCACTATCATCAGAAAAACATTTAGAGATTTATCTTCGGGCTGGTAATTATAAGAGATAATTTGTTTGGAGTATGGATAAAGTTGGTCTAGCATAAACAAACTAGAGGCTCAAATTACATGACGAACATCATTAACTATTGATTTAACCACTGCGGGTCTGCAAGCTCAGCGACACTCTCTGAAGATGGCCAGTTCCCAAGTGACAACTTTGGCCTAGACATTCCTGGGAGCTGAGGAATGTATTTCGGGGCCCGCTCAGAGTCACCCTGGCTTTCATCGTTCTCCTTCCTTTGAGGGTTCAACTCTGTGCAACCTCTGTTTAGAACTCTGAACATTAAGCATTGTAGACTGTCACATTTCAGAAGTCAAGGTACTTTGCTTTGGGAAGGTATTTGTAGGGTGATGAAGTCAAAGTCATCAGGTGTCACAGGCCACATTTTACCTTTCACAGCCCTTCATATGTGATCTCATCAGAGCCTTACAGTCACCCTGTGAAATGGGCAAAGCTGGCTTCTGAGCCCATTTTATAAGGAGGAAACTGAGATGGGAAGCAGCTGAGCATTTAAGGACCTTGACCAAATGGCATTATGAATGGACTCCTTAGGCTAGTCCATTGTTCTCAACCTTAGGAAAAACGAGTGCATCAAAGTGCCTCAAGGAACCAAGAGCAAAGTCATCGACCTCTTTGCCTTTAAGAAGATACTTGTGGGTTTGGAGCTAAGATGTGACTTTGTATATAATCCCATTTTCTGCACAGAATACCCACTTGCAGGAATGAAACGGGGACCCACAGATGAAGGGAAAAATCTCACGGGCAAATATACAGAAGATAGTAGAGTAAATGCTGGAATTCCTGGTTGGGATACTAGCTGTATTCAACACAGCTCTGTCTTTTCGTGTCTCAAAGTGAAGAGTTATAGCCTCAAGCTCTCAGTTTAAAGTAGTGTCTACTCAGTAAGTACTCAATAAGTGATACTACTAATATTCTTTAATGCCATCATTAATAATGGCAACAAAAACTCCACTGAGTCTTCCCCAAATATAAGTCTATAATTTCTTATCAGAAATCCCTGTGGATATACTTTATAATGCATATTTTTTTATTTGGGAAAGGTAATATGATGCATACAATGTATAATATGCTAGGGCTGCCCCCCTAAGACACACAAATATTTATGCAACAAAATGTAGATAGTGGGATAAAGACCATAAATACCAGGTCGGAGTTCACTGTCAAAGATTTTCAAAAACCCTAGGGTTTTTCAGAGCTTTCTGGGTTTCAGAATTGCAGATGAGGGATCATAGACCTGGACTATTTCTCAATAAAATGTTAAATATTGAACATCCATTGTTCAGTGAAAAGAGCAGAGATCACTTCCAATACATGCTGAGATAAATTTAGAATTAAGCATTAAAAGGTCATCTAGTTGACCTCCAAATGAGTCACTTCAAAGGAGAGAGCCAAAAGGCATTAACGTAAGATCTCATTAATATAAACTCTACTAATTAATTCAAATGGTGGACAGCTCAAAATTTATATTTGCTTTCTCAGTGAAAACATTTAGTGGTTCCCAAATGCTGCAAGAGAAGTGTTTTATTTAAAAACAGTTTTTTTTAAAAAAAACCTTTATATGTAATTAAACATTTCTGCTATTAATTAAAATTAAAATTTTGCATTTAATTAGAAATCTCTCTGAGCTAGTGACCAAGAGATGCCCCAATTTCCTCTCATTATCAGGTTATCTGTTGGCTGATTCAAGCTTTCTATGTTTCTGAAAGTTAGAAAACTTACTTTTATTGAAAAAAATAATCTCTAACTCATATCTCTTTCGTTGGCTTTTTCTGCATTTATCTAAATTAGTGAGGTTTGAACTTTATATCAAATGAATTCTTTTCCTGGAGCTGGGGCTGTGGATTTCTGGCCTTGATGGTTCAGGTTGTACTCATAAAAATTTTTGAAGTAATTTCTTTATGTGCACAACCCAGAGTATTCCATTCAGTATGTTACATTTGCTGATCACATACAAATATGGCCTGTAGATGAATTGTAGCTATAGGTAGTAATCATTTTTCCATCAGTTGAGTTTTTTTTTTTTAAAGATTTTATTTACTTGACAGAGAGAGACACAGCAAGAGGGAACACAAGCGGGGGGAGTGGGAGAGGGCGAAGCAGGCTTCCCGCCGAGCAGGGAGCCCGATGCGGGGCTCGATCCCAGGACCCTGGGATCATGACCTGAGCCGAAGGCAGACGCTTAACGACTGAGCCACCCAGGTGCCCCTCAGTTGAGTTTTTAGATCAAATAAGCCAACAGTATTAGTTCTCAGGTCCTGAGGATAAGCAAGAGTTTGCCAGATAAAGGGAATGAGGGTGGAGAGTGGGCCAGATAGGGCAAGTGTTCCAATCAAAGACCCAGAGATGAAGGAAAACATGCTGCATCATAAATCTCTGCTATTGCAATTTTGCTTTGATTTGTTCTTCCATCTGAAATTATTTTCCTCCTCTTCTACACTTGTTGAGATGCTTAGCCTGTTTTAAAACAAATTCAGATTATTTCCAGTGGGATTATTTTTATATTTGAAAAACATGACAACATTTTTCTTTTAGTTGTCTAATGCGTGTATTGGATGCAGCAATTTCTGTGGTAATTTTGTAAGCTAAAGTAGATATTTGATATATGCTAGAGATAGATGAGATAGATTGGAGAACATAAGCTTATCTGCCATGATTCTGGTAGATTATTGTTATAAACATAAAGAGGTTAAAATCGTACCATATGTAATATTTAATCTGTTTCCTGCTCTAAATAAATAGAAGCAAACAAGTCTAATTTTGTGAAGTGGGTTTTGAGTTCAATGAGGTTTGTTGTACCATTTCATCATCTTGCAAAACCGAAGATAAATAAATTAGTATGATCACAAAAACAGAGTCCTGGAATAGATGCAGGCTAGCATTTACATTCATAAACCAGAATCCACAATCCAGAAGGCATATATAGGCACTTAATATGCGACAAGAGTGGTGTTGCAAACTCAGTGGGAAATGAACATTTTGACTAATAAATGGTGTCAACATAAGTGATACCCTTTGGAAGAAAGAATGTTAAAATTAAATTCCACATGGATTAAAGATCCAAATGTAAAAATATTGGGTAAAAAAACTACTTGAAGAAAATCAAAGGAGATTATTTTTATAAGAGTGTATTCAATAGAGTTTATTTAAAATACTAAATATTCCAAGACGATTAAGCAAAAGAGACATATTTAACTACATAAGATTTAAGTATTTACAAACTGTGTTAACATGTCATAAAGTCGAAAGACAAATAATGGACTAGGAAAATTACCTGTAGTACTTAGGACAAGCAAATATTAATCTCTAACATACATAACCTTCCCAAAAAATCGCTAAGAAAAAAGGCAAATAACCCCACTGAAGAATGGCCAAAAGAAATAAACTTGCAATTCAGAAGATTAAAAAAAAGTAAATGGTTAGTGAATATATGAAAAAAGTTTCAATCTTACAAGTAATCAAGGAAAAAATGAAATTAAGCAAAAATGAGATACCAGTTTTACTATCGGATGTCTAAAATTTTAAAGGGAAAGAAAACCTAGGGCTGCTAAGGATAGAGGAAAACAGTTCTCTCAAATAAAGCTGGTGAAAGTGTGGATTACAACAACATTTTGGAAACTAATCTGACATTGTTATTAAAAAGAAACATAGCTATGAGTCAACAGTAGTTTGAGAAACTATAATATAAAAGAAAAACTACACATATATATAAATACACATGTATATACATAATATGAGACATAGTGTACAAGGATTGTTAATACAGCATTGTTTCATAGTGGCAAAAAGTTAGAAATAGTCTGACTGTCTCTCTCAGGGGAGAGTCTCTCCTTGTAATAGGATAGTCATGCCCCATCCAACCATGGAAAGGAATATTGTTTGATATTAAAAGACTTGACATACTGTTAAGAGACAAAAAAAAGAAAAGAAAATTGTGTAATAATGTATATTGTATGATACTACCATATACATCGAGAGAAGCACATATTTGATATTTTCATATATATATATATATATACTTCCATATATGTGTCTGTATGTGATTGTGTAACATAGGAATTGTTAATTTTAATTACACTGGGGGAAGGTAATCGAGGGTGTAGGAGTGTGTGTTTCTTCATATATTTCATACCATTGTTCTTAATAAAACAAGCATGTATATTTTTATAATTTAAAAACTAGATAAAGGGACAATGAGAGAATAATAGAAAGTACTATGAGATTTCTATACGGGAGAGTCTGGATAACATGCCCAAGTTTGTCTAAGTGCACCAATAAGCACTCGTAGTTAGAAGAGTTAACTGAGCCGCCTTTAGCAACTCATTTGTTAAACAGTCAGTTCCTTCTGAACGAAATATAAGTCATTATCTGCCCACACAAGAAAAAAAACTCTGCAGATGTGTCTCCTATGCCAAGTTCAGAGGCTGTGTTATTATAGTCGTTTATTCAGTTGGCAAATAACCTGTAAGATTTAAACTAGGCAAACCAAATGTTCCAAGGTCAAAGCAATAAAGGAGGTTGAAGTTAAAAGCACTGAATGAGTGATTAGAAAAAATTCCTTCTGGAATAAAGGATGGACCACAGAAGACTTCCAATAGTGGGGAGATGCCTCACTGGTGATGGGTTGGAGAGCAAAGGTCTCAGGACTTGGGAGATTAAATAGTTGGGCGTTTTGTCTGCCTCAAGGATGAGGTGATCTGCTCCTGAGACATTTCCATGCCTCTCCACAGCTGTCCCTAATCACTCCTCTTGCACACTCACTGTTAAAACTAAGCAGCCCCCATACCCATTCCAATCTACATAAAGGTATGGAATTAAACTTGAACTCACTGAAACTCACTGCAGGGTATTACAAAGGCGTACCCTAAGCATTGCCATCCAAGTTCCCACAATGTTCCCTGCATGGTGGATGGTGGATAATCTCTTTCTTCCTTTCCCTATATGCCATTCCTATACCTACCATGAACCCCTGGGGTTTGTTTAATCCTGCTTGGGAAAGACACTCTGACTCTTGAGAGTTCTCACCACCCATTCACTATCACTATGCCTCACCCATCTGCCAGGGCTCCAAACCACTCTGTCTTGGACCTTGTTTGCAGAGAGCAGATCAAACGACGCTGCCCACAATTCTATGGCTCCATGAACCTCTTTAGTGGTCCCTCACAGTTGGGTGGGCTTCACCTAGAGGGTGCTATTCTCTAGGGGACGCTCTCAAGTCAAGCCACAGACTCTCCCCACCAAGTTATCTTACTAAGGCCATTCAGCCATTGCTTTGGTTGAGTCCTGACTTTGGCTTATAGTTCTAGCTTCTAGCAAAGAGGACAGAAAACAGTAGTAGGTACCTGTTGCTTTTTGTCTGCCCAGCATCTTTTCTCTCTATTAGCAGACCCCTCTCTCTGGCCACAGGAATGGGCAGGGTATCCAAACTGGACTAATCATAATAGCTTACTCTCATTACCCCTGGTGACAGGTAAGGGGAAGGGGCATGTGTCCCTACAAGCAACAACCAATGCCTATCTGAGCTTAGGGAGAGAAGCTCTTTGCTCTGATAGTGTCTAGAGCAGTTGAGAGCTTCTATGCCCAGAAGGGGAAACTGAGGGAGACCCAGAGGGAAGCAAAGCCAAAGAGGTGGAAGAGAGTCCATGGCTTAGTAATATGAGCCAATGAAACCCTTCCCATTTAAACATTTTATTTATTTAAATTATTTTAAAATTTATTTTGCTTAATAGAGTCATATTGGTTTTCTGTCTTTAAAACCAGAATCCTAATGAATGCAAAAGTTAGTATCTATGGAATCTTCAATGTGCCAGGGACTGTATTAGAGTCTTTAAACACATTATCTCATTTTAATTTATCTTCCACAACAATCCCGTTATATTTTCCATTTTATAGATGAGGATACAGAGGCTCAGCGGGAACGAGCAACTTGCCTCATGTCACACAGGGAATCAGGAGCTCCCTTCAAATTCAGTTCTACTGGACTACAAGGTCCTGCCCTCCGCGTCACCACGTGGGTTTCCATAACAACATTAGTTCCTGGATGTGGGAAGAAACTTCTCTAAGGGGAGAAAACCAATCAGCCCCCTTAAGAAATGGATTCCTGAAGGAATTCCTCCAGCAATACTGCTTTGCAAAGGCAATAAATCCCTTTGCGGGGGACTCTGAAGACTCTTTCGTCTTCCTTATTTCCCACCTTTTCTCTCTCCATACTCTTCACCTGGCTGGTGCTAGGAATTCTGGTCAACGGCCAGACTTTTCCTATCCCCAGGAAGGCCTTCTTCCCCTAAGATGATGAGAAGGAATCCGGATATTTGAGGAAGTACAACTTGGTACCAGGATCATAGCTAAGTGCCCTTGTTGCCCCGCAAGGCAGTTTTACTTTACCTGGAAAAATATGGAAAGCCACTGAAGGATTTTAAGAAGGAGGCAGGGTACAATTTGCATTTTAATGGGAAGGGCACAGAGATGATTTGTATTCAAGATCAAAAAGCCAGTTACATGTCTATGGTTCACAAGAACCCCCTACCAGGGCCAAAGCTTGTCCAACACCATGGGTGAGTGGCACTGAAATCCAACCCATGACTCAGTCACAGAGTCATTTGGCAGCGCGGGGCTATCGACTGACGGAAGGGGCCTTACCCGAATTTGCACAATGGCGCCCATGGGCTAGTTGCCATTCTACTTGCTATATTTTGGAAAAGACAAGACAAGGCGCTGAACAAAGCCAGTGGCAATGGGATTAGAGAGAAGGGGACAAACTCACATTGGCCTCGTGGAGTCTGAGGTGCTTATGTGTATGATAGCCTTCAAAAGATACCCTGATGTGACTAAAAATTAATTAAAGGCTGGGTCTAAAAATATAATTTGGCAGTTGCTAATGCATACCCAAAGGACAGTTTGTGGGGATGTGGGCTGAGATTGGGTCTCTGCTGCAAAATGCGAAAGGCACGGACATTCATTGTTATTTACAGAGCTGTACTAGGAGGCACGTAGAAAGTTCAAGGAAGAAATGATTAATGTTCAACAGAAGGTCCCTGCTGGATCCATTTGCCAAGCTTATTGGCTCCACACATTAGCCCACCTAAATCCAAACCCGTAACATACACATAATGCAAAAGAAGTCAAACTTTCCTCCTGCCTCCCAAATAGCCTCTTCTCATGCACTCTGCTAAGCAGTCTGGATGGATACAAACAGCTGTTCTTTGCAAGAATGCTAGATATTCTTCACTGACAGATGGCAGCAATCCCCGAGGGTGTACACACACACACACACACACACACACACACACACACACACACAGAAACTTTAGTAAGGTCAATAACACTGATATTCATCAATGGAGTTGCTAAAATTTAGAGTCAGAAGAAAGGCCTGGAATTAAAAACCTAAGTGTGTGTTTCTTCTGGGCTTGACGCCAGCAGGTTTTATTTTGGAAAGTTGCTGTGAACAAAAATGCTTTCCATTTTATATTTCCCTTTTAAAGAGTAAGATTCCCTTTTAAAGAGTAAGAGATAATTTGTCACAGTCAGATCAGTAAATGATTGTCCCATATACCTTAGATTCCCTTCTGCCCTTGTCACAGAGACTAGAAGAACTTTACATCTGTGTCTTCTTGGGAAGCATACCTGAGAAATCCATGATGGAATGTGGCAAAATGTTTGTTTAAATCACCATATTTGGAAAAGTCTCTCATAAAAAATATTACTAGAACATTCTTACTGATCCCTCCAACCACCAGCCCAAATGAATTTGGTTAGATAGTTGTTATGGTAGAAAGAAAATATGAATATCCAGATCATATTCTTTACAAAATTCTATAAATCAAAAAACCGGTGGTTGTTTTCAAAATAGTGGACTTTTCTCCTACTATTAATGTGTAGAGAACGATCGAATCTTGACCTTAAAAAAAAACAAAAACCCATAATACTATTTGGGAGCATCCACTGAAATTTTTTCTCAAGAGAGGTAGATTGGCTGGATTCTTCCTAGAATCATACAATTTTAGAATTAAACTGAGAGCAAAATTAAATGATAGGTTTGAGATGGGCCCTAAAGGCCATGTAGTTCAATCGCCCACCCAATTATTAAATTTCTTCTACCTCATTCTGTGGTTATGAACACGTGTACAGATGGGAAGTCGTGATCACCCGAGCTGACTCAGTCCATCTCTGGATAGTTCTATTGGACAGTTTTCCCCATATACGGAGGCAAACTGTCTCCTTAAACATTTTCTTACTAGCTTTGGGTCTCCAAATAGAATGTTGGCAACAACAGTGAATATTAGAGTGCTTATGACAGGCAGGCACTGCTTTGAGCATATAACATGGATTAATTTACTACTCAAAATACTCCTTGGGATAGGTTAATATTGATATTAACATCATTCCCAACCTACAGAGGGAGAAGACTGAGGCACAGAAGAGTTAAATAACTTTCCAAGACCACATGCTTTAAAAGTGATTGATCCAGGATTTGGAATCAGGCATACTGACTCCAGAGTCCAAGTTCTATACTTTATTTATTTTTTTATTATGTTCAGTTAGTCACTGTATAGTACATCATTAGTTTTTGATGTAGTGTTCAATGATTCATTAGTTACATGTAACACCCAACCAAAAGTTTGGGTGACTGAATCTTTGAGAGTGTTTGAAGAGAGTCATTGGGCTTTCTCTGAAAATTCTAGTAGGAAAAAAAAAAAAAAAGACAACTGTAGCTTTTAACATCATCTACTAATGAAATATTTAAATGATCCATTCACTCTAAAGAAAGTATTACTTTTTAAAGGATATGTTTTTATATATATTTCCTACTAAAGGATGCAATTATATCAGACCTACAAAATTATTAGAACTGAGAGCAATCTCCTTATATAAACCTACGTTTGGGGAGCCCGGGTGGCTCAGTCATTAAGCATCTGCCTTCGGCTCAGGTCATGATCCCAGGGTCCTGGGATCGAGCCCCGCATCAGGCTCCCTGCTCTACAGGAAACCTGCTTCTCCCTCTCCAACTCCGCCTGCTTGTGATGCCTCTCTCACTGTGTCTCTGTCTGTCAAATGAATAAATAAAAATCTTTAAAAAAATAAAAAAATAAACCTATGTTTGGGGAGCAACAAAATAAAAGCACTCTTACTCTCTGTCATGAATTAATAAGGAAGCTTACGGAACAGCTGATCCAAGAGTTCTCCATTCTGGATGAAGGTTAGAACACTTGAGGGTTCTTTCTGAGTAATGACCGCATGCCTATCCATGCCCACCTCTCCCCTGAGATTCTGATCCAAATGGCGAGGGGTAGACTGAGGCACCAGTAGTGTTTTAAAGCTGCCTAAATGATTCCAATGTGACATCAGGGTTGAGAACCATGGATCAGTGACTAGTCATGTCTCACACTGTAAACCTATAAAAGGTCACGTGGCCATTAACAGGCAAAAGATAGGCTTGGAACTTGGGTGTCACGACTCAAACAATCTGGAATTGTTCCCAACATGCATTATTACCAGCACCTCTTCCTAATACCTAGTTCCTCAAGAAAAAAAAAAAAAAAAGCCAGCCCTTTGCAGTGGGAAGGACACGCTAGCTTTAGGACCAACCCAAGTGGGGACTACACAGGACCTACTGATCTGGCGAAGAGAAAGAAGCACACTAACGGACCAGTTCTGGACACCTTAACACTACTCCTGTCAGCCTTCACTCTTTTACTCATGAATTAAAATGTCCCAGGATATTCTGACCTTACTATTTCCACAGAACTACTCTAGCATATCCTTATGAATCATGGACTTTTCTTTCTATATGGGCTAACATGAGCATCATTTTTTTTTTTTAAAGTACTCTCAAGTAGCTCTCACATTAACTCAACTTATTGCTAGATTTTACAGGCCAAACCTTTCTTGTTATTTCCTTCCTTTGGATTCTTGCAGAGCTATCCTGGCAGGTCATGTACTTGCCTTTAATTTCATCACTTGTACAGAACATTTCATAAATTGATTATTCTGGTTCTTAAAATCCTGTTAAAGATTTATATCATTCCTTCTTATTCTTTTTTACCTCATTACTTATCTTGTTTTATCCATTTAACTATTAGACAGATATTTATTGAAGGCCCTCTCTATTTCCTGGCCCAGATTTATTTTTCTTCAATGCACTTTTCAAAGCCTGAATTTATATTGTATATCTAATTGTTTATTTTGTTGTCCATCTCCCCTGCCCCCAACAGAATGTTAAGTCCATGACGACAGGGAACTTTGTTGTTTTTATACTGTATCCCTGATACCTAAAATACTGGGGGCCCATGGAAGATCCTCAGTAGATATTTACTGAAGGAATCAACAAGTGAGTGAGTGAGTGAGTGAGTGAGTGAGTGAGTGAATGGATAAGAAAATGGATGGATGTGAGAAGTGAGAAGATGGATGGATGGATGGATGGATGGGTGAGTGAGTGAATACCACATGCCAGACTCTGGTGATATAAAAAAATGTGTTGACATGAAAAAGTGCTCAACATCGCTCGGCATCGGGGAAATCCAAATCAAAATCTCAATGAGATACCACCTCACACCCGTCAGAATGGCTAAAATTAACAAGTCAGGAAACGACAGATGTTGGTGGGGATGTGGAGAAAGGGGAACCCTCCTACACTGTTGGTGGGAATGCAAGCTGGTGCAACCACTCTGGAAAACGGTATGGAGGTTCCTCAAACAGTTGAGAGTAGAGCTACCCTACGATCCAGCAATTGCACTACCGGGTATTTACCACAAAGATACAAATGTAGGGATCCGAAGGGGTACGTGCACCCCAATGTTTATAGCAGCAATGTCCACAATAGCGCAACTGTGGAAAGAGCCAAGATGTCCATCGACAGATGAATGGATAAAGAAGAGGTGGTATATATACACAATGGAATATTATGCAGCCATCAAAAGGAATGAGATCTTGCCATTTGCAACGACGTGGATGGAACTGGAGGGTGTTATGCTGAGTGAAATCAGTCAATCAGAGAAAGACATGTATCCTATGACCTCACTGATATGAGGAATTCTTAATCTCAGGAAACAAACTGAGGGTTGCTGGAGTGGTGGGGGGTGGGAGGGATGGGGTGGCTGGGTGATGGACATTGGGGAGGGTATGTGCTACGGTGAGGACTGTGAATTGTACAAGACTGATGAATCATGGATCTGTACTTCTGAAACAAATAATGCAATATGTATGTTAAGAAAAAAAAAAGAAGAAGATAGCAGGAGGGGAAGAATGAAGGGGAGTAAGTCAGAGGGGGAGACGAACCATGAGAGACGATGGACTCTGAAAAACAAACTGAGGGTTCTAGAGGGGAAGGGGTGGGGGGATGGGTTAGCCCGGTGATGGGTATTAAAGAGGGCACGTTCTGCATGGAGCACTGGGTGTTATGCACAAACAATGAATCATGGAACACATCAAAAACTAATGTAATGTATGGTGATTAACATAACAATAAAAATTATTTTAAAAAACTGTGTTGAGCTTCCTGCCCTACAGGAGTCTGCAGTCTTACTGCAGCTGAGCATATAAGATGCTGAGCCATCTTGTAGAGGAATGAACAAAGAACACTGAGAACAGAGGGGTAAGAATCTAAGAGCCTGCCTGGAGAAGTCAGGGAAAACTCCCTCACAAAGCTAATACTTGAGATGAGATGTGAAGGAGGAGAAGAATCTGGCCAGTGTCCAAGCTGGGCCCGACATTAACAATGGGAAGACAGAAAGCAAGGGGCAGGACTCTTTAGCACCGAGGAATAGACAGAAGTGGAGATTTCAGAATATTCCAAACAGAGTTCATTCACAGATTGAGGCCCAACAGTGATTTCATCTATTCTGTGATGAGAAAACACCCACTTCGGCTGAAACCTGATTTTTAATTTCAAGAACAGACCTCATGAGTCAGGGCTGGCTAATATACAGAGGTCATCTTGGTTTATTTATATATTAATGACCTAGGGTAGTTTCCTTCACTTCTCTGTCCTCAGTTCCCTCCTCTATAAAAGGAGGATAAAAAAGTAATTACTTCACTAAGTCATTGTAAGGAATAAATGAATTAATCTATATGTAGCACTAGCCGAGCCACTAGTGAGTTCTGCTAGAATGTGGCATGTGATTCCTAAAAATTCCCAATGCAAAATTGCACAGTAAAAAGCAGAATTTATTGGAAAAACAGGGATGGGGCACAACCTTTAACTTTATCAGTGACACATTTAAAAAAGGAGAGAAACCCAATAAAAATGGTAGCACACTTGTGCACATGTTAAGTGGTTAATAAATACTATAATAAATATGGCACTTTACCTTGAAAAAGATCTAAAATCTTTTGCTTCTAAAAATGGGCATTGGAAGGGTTGCAGCTTGAGTTACTAGGGTAGGAGGGGTATCTGAAATCGGACTAAAGTTCTGAAACCAGACATGGATGGATGTGGCTCATAACACAGCCATGAACAGGGGTAGCTGATAGGTGTTTGGTGTGTGTGTGTGTGGGGGGGGCGTGTGCACGCGTGCATTTTGTACATTCCTACAAGGCTCTGTTAGTTAGGTGTCATCTCCTATGTTCACCCGGTGTTTCTTAAGGACAAAATCGTGCACAATCAAATGTGAAATTTGCATTATGCTCAAAATTGTTCCCTAATATATTCATCACATTGGAATAAATTCACATTTTCAAAACCGGCATTATGGAACTGACTATAAGTGTTCAATAAAGAGTAGCAGTTACAAAAAATTTTAGAGCTCTATAATATGATTTTAGGTACCAACCAGCTGACCATATAAATTTCTTTAACAACTTGGGAAGACTCTCCTTGCCTGGACCACCCTCCGCACCCCCCCAGCCTTTGAACCCAACAAAAGCAGCTCCGAAACTAGTTGGTGTTTTGGGAATTTGTGTCCTTTTCTTATCCTTCAATGTTCCTTAACTCCAAACAATTGAGAAAACACTTTAGAATAGTATGCTAAGTACGAAATGCAATTTCATTTAAAAAATAATGAAATACCGCACTCCCCCATGCCCCACCAACTGCGGGCTTGTTATTTCACTTATAACCTTTGCAGATACTATAGGACTGCAGGGAAAAGGGTTTTTTAAGAAGAGAACTCAATTTTCAAGAAAAGAAAAAAAGGAAGAACTTCTAAAATTGCCGTTCTTTTGTATTTTTTTTTCTTAAAGATTTTTTTTTTAGAGTGAGAAAGAACGGCAGGAGGGGCAGAGGGAGAGGGAGAGAGAGTCTTCAGCAGACTTCGAGCTGAGCGAAGGCTGGACACAGACCCCCAGGGCTGGATCTCACGACCCTGAGATCAGGACCTGAGCTGAAATCAGGAGTCAGATGCTTTACTGACTGAGCCACCCAGGCGCCCCTAAAATTACCGTTTTCTTTCTTGCATACACTAAAAAACTAAAGCTCTCAACTAATAAAAATCTGAATTCTAAGACTTGAAGTCCCATACTCCAAGATTTGGGAGGGAACTGGCTCAAGGTGCACACATGTACTTTAAAAAATTGATCATGGCTAATTTTAAGGAAATCTGTATTTAAAGTCAATGCTTTGCTGCCCTCATATAAAATATTGATAAATATCATTTTAGTGAGAGTTATATGAGAGTTAATCTGAAGAAAAAAGTGAAAAAATACCCATTAAGGCTTGAAATCTCTGTTTGGCATCTTCACTGAGGGGACCCGTAACTGTCTCATCCTCTCAAGACTGCCTCTTCAGCTTGAACGGGCCTTCAGACACCCGGGGTCTTCTTAACACGCAGCTCTTGTCATAGTCTTTTCAGTGAAAATCTGAAAATCCCCCAGATGACAACTGGTCTAGTAAGGGCATGTGTCAAAAGAAATTGCTTTTTTGAGATACTAAATGCCGCTTTGATTTCACTCACTGGACCTATAGATTTGCCCTGATTTCTCTTGTGATCTGCGTGAAACGTATCCTTGCACCCTCGATCACAGGGGCACGCACGCACGCACAGGAACTCCCAGTTTGGCATCAATCCGGGCCGAGCGCTCCCCCGTTTGGATTAACAAAGCCCCTGGAAGCTTTCTGCTTCGCTCACCCGCCAGATGGCGCTACTGCCCCATTCTTCCCCGCGGCCTGGGCTCTAATTTCACCCCCGCGTTTGCACGCTCCCTCCACCCCCGGAACAGCTGCATTCTCTTTGACAGCACAGGCGTTTTTTCAAAATCTCATTAGATAGCTAATATTTTCGGCCCCGTGTATGTCCCAAGGGCCCTGGGGGACTCCTCAGAATCTGGCAAAGGTACTAGGATGAGGGAAACCCGGGTTGTTAAAAAGTGGGAAACAGGGGACCCACTTAGAGCGGGCGAACGTTTGTCATGGAAACAAAACGGCTGTGCGAAGACCCTGGGGGGTGTCCTGACGCTGTCTAGTTCCCCCCAGTGATACTTAATCTGTAGTATTTGCGGCGTTTCTCAGGGCTGGGTTAGCCAGCGCAGGCAAAGTGTGTAATCGGTATTAATCTCCCAGAATGTCACTGCTACCGCCTATCAATCTGCATAAATTCTACCACAAAACTTTAGGAAGAAATGCTATTCAGAGCAAATGATGCATCAAATTCAAACAGGCCATCAAGATTGCTAATGGATTTTAATAGCAGCTATTACAGCATAATAGTATTTTCCCAACAGCTGTTTGTTGATACAATTCTCCGTTTACAGGACCTTTATGTCCAATCCCAGGAGATGGCCCGCCATTCATTTATAATCATTTGGTTCCACCTACAAACAAATGGTACTTTATTTGCCTTTGGAGACTGTGCATGGTCTGTAGATTTGACCCACTCCCACCTCATTCAACGCAACCAGCAGTGAATATTGCAGAGTAATTAGTTAATATTTAGATGTACTAACTACTTCCAGAATAAATATTGTCAACTGGTGAACTCAAAGGGAAGATTTTTTTTATTGATTGCTTGGCTACATTCTGAATGATGCTAGTTGTTGAAAACAGCCTTTTACTCTTCTGTAAGTGAGGAAGGGGACTACACCGGAATTAAGGCGAAAATTTTTGAAACTACCGGACGCATAAACCATCCTGAGTTTTTCTGCTGGAGAGGACTAATATTCAAGAATACCACTAAAGCCACAGCCAGAGGGAAGCCCTTGATTGACAGGAATCACTGTGATAAGAATCGAGGAGAGGGAGAATGTATCTGTGAAACTTAAAGCTTTGTTTCTTGTGGAATGATCGAGAGATGATAGCACTGAAAATAAATATTAGTTCACAGGGTTCACAAAGAATCGCCAAAGGAATGCGTTTAAAATGTGAATTCCTGGTTCCTGCCCCAGAGGTTTGAGTCAGGGCCCAGGAATTCACATTTTAACAAGCACTCCAGGGGATTCTGGTGCCGGTCATCCATGGACCACACTTTGAGAAAAGCCAAGAAAAAATGGCATCAGTTATAAAGTCTAATTTATCCCCCAAATCTTAACGCACTTTTGAGCTTTAATGACCTCAGAAGTACATGTTAAAAAGTACATGAAACATCATTTGGAAGTTTATTTTATTCCTTTTACACTTACTTACTTCTGTAAGTTTGAAAAAAATTATTTTCAATTATAGTTTTTTTTCTTCTAGTTAATGTTTGCAAAGTTTAATCAGATTAAAAGAACATAGAAAGCTTTAAGATTACCCAACACTTAGCAAAAGAAATGAAAATAATTGTATTTCCAAACGCAGTTCTATGTTTAAGTTTATAGAGTTTACGTTTCTGACACCATGCGTGCAACTGCACCAAAGCTTTTGGGGCAAACAGTATAGCAGCACTTCTTTAGATGCAGGCTTGATGAACCTAAGAAGTATGACTGAACCCTCTGTCCTGTCTGACCGTTATTGGTTTGGTTTCAGGGGAATACGCATGCATTTGCAGTATGGCAGGTCCTGGGGGTGATTACTGGATCAGTGCCGCGGAGCTGCAGAAGAATGGAGTGGGTATAACCAGGAGAGGGAATGAAGGTTCTGTGAATCAGCGTATTTGGAAGGGATACAGGCATCTTACACTCCAAAGAACTTTATAACCCCTGAAAGCACTTCCATCCACATTATCTCATTTAACCCTTACCATCCTCAGGGGCAGGTAGTATTTTTCCCATTTTACAGATGAGAAGGCTGAGGCCCCGAGGATTTTCTGTGATCTGTCCAGGAAAAAAAAAAAAAAATCACAGGTAGCAAATGGCTGAGAACTCAAAGCCAAGGCTCTGACCCTTCTCTATGCCATGGTCACCCTTGACCAGGGATCCGGTCCAGGCAGTGAAGCCTGGGAGGTCTCAGAAAGTTCAGGAGGGAGCAGGTCAGAAGGTGGCAAACTGGGACAAGTACTGTAAGGCCTGCTATGCTCTAGAGCAAGGCAGAGCCGGAGAAGCAGCCCAGATTGGAATAACATGCCCCTTTTAGCTAAAGGTCGCTGAGCTGACGGGGCACAGGTGGAGCTGTTGGCTAGAGAGGCCCTCCCTGATGCTCGCCTCTTTGTCTGGGTCAGCCTCCCTGGAGACAATGGTAGGAGGTGTCACGGAAACAGTGTTGTGAAGCCTGCCTCTGTCACAGAGTTCTTGTGAAGCGCCTCCTTGATCCAATGAACATAATAATAATTACCTTTCAGAGTTGTTATGGATTTTAAATACATTAATTAAAACATGATGATGTACTTGGCCAAGGGCTTGGCCCTTGGATCTAATCTGGCCCCTTGGGGCAGAAGTGGAGCTGGCGTCCTCCTGCCTGGTTGGAGCCTCTTGATGTCGCTGCAGCATCTGCACGTGGTGGGCCCTCCATACATTCTTCTGAATGAATGAATGGATATCCAGGACCAACTCATAGTCTCCCCATGACATGCCATGTTACTTCCCTGGGGTCCTTATTTCTATTTCTGTTTCTAATACCTTCCACCACTCCCCCATATCAGTACCAAGGTTCTTCTTCTTTTGTGTGACCATTGTTTCCCTTCTAATAATTCTAGGTTGTATGCCTATGAATTCTGCCCCAAACTATGGAAATAACCTCACTGCTCTTCCTGCCCTCTCTATAGTGTGCAAGCTGCAACCAGCTTCATCTTCAGAAATCTTACCATGACTTTAGTCAAAAGACCCCAGAAAGTGCCACAGCATTCCACGTCATGGTGGTACCCTACCCCTCCCCCCCTCGACTCCTATTATGTTCTTCCAGACTTACTCTACTTCAACCAAACTGAACACTCTGGCTCCCTAAACACAGCTTAGGTTTACCACATCCTTGCCTAGCAAGAAACTTGGACATATTAAGACTCAGTAGAGGTTCACTGAATTTCATCAAACCCAATTGAATAGAATTGCCTGAATCCTTAAAATTGAATACGAATCAGAAGCTTCAATGAAGCAGTGTTAACTTGCTCATATCTTCCTCATTCCTTCCACCATCAGCCCTATCCTCTGTAGGACCCCCTTCTCTTTTTTTCAGGAGATAAAATACATAGACTGCTTCAGAGTAGAAGGTATTATCAGGAAAGTAGATATGAGTCTGTGGGGAGTAGTAGCTTATAGTTGTGTAGGTCACACATATCTCGTATAATAAAGCGGTATTTTTACTAAAACTGCAAAAATTCATCATACATACCATCTCAAATCTATGTTTGGAGTCTTTAACCCCCAAATGAACCAAAGACTTAGTCTATTGAATTTATGGGAACTCTCATTTTATAGACCTGAGCTGGGTGTAATTTTATCCTCAGGCATTGAAGACCAGGGTCAAATGACTGATTTTCTCTTTTGCTAGAAGGATTTTGTTGTTGTTGCTGTCATGTTTTTTATCTCAGACATTTTGTTTTTGGTCACTAGGTGGCTCTGAATTTCCACTGGAAAATAAAAATCTAGAAAACATTGACAAAAATATGCAACTCTCTCCAAATACTTTAAAAATACTTCTTTCAACAATTTTTGACTTGAGAACATTGATCAACATAAAAAAAAAAAAGCCACATAAGCTCCAAACAGCAATATATTTGTCCATCTACCTTATCTAGCTTTTGAAATACATCATTTTAACTTTATATGAAATTATAGCTATTGCATTGGTTACAGGTACAATTTGAAAATGATTCATAAAGTATTATTTAAATAATGTTACTTTGAAGCTGTAACATATTATGTATCCCATGTGGTCAAACAATTGAGTCTATCACATTTACAAGGAGACTTCAAATTATTGTCATCTAATTTTAATTGCCTTAAAATCTTTCCTAACCATACATTAACAGACTGTGAAAGATCTGGAACAAATTCTGAAATCATTTTTAAGGTTGATAACTTTAAACAAAAAGAATTGTTGGAACAAAGATCTTTAAGCCAATCCAGAAATCGCCATACTGGTGTTATTGGGAAAAGTTATTTATTGTCCTATGTTCTACTTCATCCATAAAAAATGCTGCATTTGAGTTGTTTAAGGATTTAATGTATTTCCAAATCTTTAATGGCAATACTCCCATTTCTCATCAAAAATTGTGTTAAGGGGGACCCGACTGGCACAGTTGGTTGAGCGTCTGATTCTTGGTTGTGGCTCAGGTTGTGATCTCAGTGTCCTGAGATTGAGCCCCAAGTCAAGCTCCTGCTCAGTGCTGAGTCTGCTCAAGATTCTTTCCCCCCTCACTCCCTCCTCCTCTACTCCCCCTGCTCATGCTCCCGTGCTCGATCTCTCTCTCTAAAATAAATTTTTTAAAGTGTATTAATATAGGACGATGTCATCCAAAGTCATCCCCAGATGACCTATTAATAAAGGAAATGGGAGTGGCATGTGGAGAAATGTGCAGAGAGAGTGACTATCACCAGCAATAATCTAAATGTTATCTACTTGGCCTGAGATTTCTGGAGGAGGCCCATCTTTAAAACCCATGTTTAATACCTAGTTGTCCTGTGTCAATCTAGATTCCATGAATATTACTTTCATCTCTTAACAAATTCAGAAAGAGGTTGTGAGATGCTCATGGTAATTTTACCCCCATCCCCTAGCCTACTCCTTTCCAAATCTTCCAAGTTTTTCCCATTTCTTGAACGTGTTCAAAATGTAGGCTATCTAGAGTGACTTTGCATCCTTTCGTCCTGACTCCTGCATGTAGGTTTAGGTGTAGTAGGTACACAGCAGCTGAAGACAAGACCAGACTGAGCACCATGAGCTCTACTGCTGACATGTGAGAAGCCTACAGGGGTACACTGGTTTTCCAGCAATTTGGCAGTCTTGTTCCAGGCAAACCACATAAGGCACTTTTCGTTACATGAAAGATAAAGCCCAGACAGAGCAATCTTCAAGTGAGAGCAGCAAACATTTGACGTTCACTTTCTGATTTGAAATCTTTTTTTTTTTTTTTTTTGATAAAACAGCCTGTGTGACATACCTCTGTCATCTCCACCTGGCCCACCACAATCCCCTCCTTCTCCACCTGACAAATGACTTTTCCTTCAAGGCTTATCTCAAGGGATTTGAAGACTGAATTCTGCCAGGGTACTATCAGAGTGTAAGGATAAAGCATCCAGGCACTCAAGTTTAAGGCTATGTGGGTTTGAAGCCCAGTTAAGTCATTTATTGGTTATGAGTTCTTGAGCAAGTTACTTAATTTCAGTTTCTTTATGAAACAGGATAATAATATGAATATTGGCCTCATAGAACTATGTGAAGGTTTTTTTTTTTTTTTAAGATTTTCTTTATCTGAGAGAGAGAGAGAAAAAAAACACAAGCAGGGGGAGGGGCAGAGGGAGAGGGAGAAGCAGGCTCCCTGCTGATGAGGGAGCCCGATGCAGGACTCGATCCCAGGACTCCAGGATCATGACCTGAGCCGAAGGCAGACGTTTAACTGACTGAGCCACTCAGGCGCCCCCGAGCTATGTGAAGTTTAAACAAGTTACCTGAAAAGGACTGAGTATGTGTCTGTTGTACTGTCAGCCATGTAGGTTGGTAAATTATGCAGGAAGCTCAAGAAACTAAGTGTGCTATAACTTAAGTGTTAGCCTGGGAGTGCTTACCCCAAGTCCAAATTAAATATGGTTCCTCTCTACATTCTCCCAGAATATTTAGAACATCTACCAGAAGTTCACAGTTGACTTGCCCAGTTCCTCCAATCGACTGTCATGGAACAAAAATAATGAACAGGTGAGGTTTCATATCCTCCATCCCCAGTGGAACATTTGGGTGTGATCTCCTTAGCTTCGCTGCCTCCCTTGCTCTAAGGAGTAAGACTGTACACCATGTTGGTAGCCACTGGAGAAGAGCAGTTGGGGTGGAGTATGTAGTGCATGTTACAGTAGTAACAGGATATGCTGGGGGTCCCAGAATGGGAAAAGAGAGCACTGAGTGGGAAGATAGGACAGGACCAGGGGCGGAGACATTGTGGGGTAGAGGAAGATTTCTTCTGTGGTTACATAGTGAGCGGTGTCCATGAGTCAAGGAATGGGAGAAGAAAGGCTACATCAATGAGTTGCCATGGGCTGTGCAACAAGATGCATGTTACCTAATTTGAGAAATACTACTAAAGATGGGAGTTCTGGTTCAGACTAGGCTTCACTAGAAGGACCTATGGATATCAACTTCATACGGTTTATAAGATTACATGTTAGGCAAGTGTAGGATCAGTGTCTTCCTTCACTAGTATCAGTTATTCACTGGTCTACAGAGCAAATATTTACAAACAATTTCTCTCTGTCAGGCACTGTGCTAGGCACTGATCATAAGATAACCCACAAGACAGACCATGCCACTGTTCTCATGGAGTTACATTTTAGTGCACGGAGACAGTAAGTAAATAAATCAATCAAAAAGATAATTTCTAATAATGGTAAATGCCAAGGAGTATGTAGCATATGTGATGGGAAATATCAGGATGAGGTAAAAGGGAGGTTAAATGGGGAAATCTGTCCAGTCATAAGATGACATTCTGAGGTCAGATAATTCCAGAAAGAAGAACCAGCAAGTGCAAAGGGCTTTGGATCAAACCTGTGGATTAGAGAAACAGAGGGACAGTTGGAGTGGCAGCAACCAAGACACCAAAGGGCAGATGTCAGTGGCAGGAAGGTCTCCATGACACAGAGCCTTGTGGGTCACAGGAATGAGCTTGGCTTTTGTTCAAAGAGTGAGGGGAAGCTACTAGAGGTTTTAAGTTGGGAGTCAATTTAAAATCTATGTTTATATTTGAGTTTTAGACAAATTACTCTGGTCATTATGTAGAGATTGGCGACAGACGAGTAGGAACAGGGAGACCAGTTAGGTTATTGCACTGACCAAGGTAAGAGGTGGTGGCTGGGCCCAGGGCTTTTGGGACTGACCAAGCTGTTGCTTGGCCTCCATGAGATCCTTCATGGAATATGAGTTGATAACAAGGATTTCTGTCTCATTCACCACTCTGTTGCCAGTACCTAGAATAGAACTTGCATATGGAAGACACTTACTAAATGCTGTTGAATGAATTTATCAAGAGCAAGAAGAATGGTGCAGGGCAGAGTTAGGGAAAAAAAGTCAAAAGTTCTATTTAGGATGTTAAATATGAGATACCTACTAGACATTTCAATGGAGATGTCAAGTAGCCAAAGTAGAGATGCAGGTTTTGAGCTCAGCAGCAGATGAACATTTGGGGATCATTGACGTATGATCGTCTAGAGTGGAGCCTAATTTTTGTCTCCTAATCCCTGCTTCTTCTGCTGACTTCTCTTCCTTCTCCTCTCCTAATATGGGGGACTTGAAAGACTCATCAGCTTTCTCTGTGTGTATTACACAGTCCCTCATGAGTCTTTAAGTGAATCCAGACTGCCCAGCACAACCCTAGCAGTACCACAAAAACCCAGCCAATGGAAGTAGACTTTGGCTCCTGTATTCCCTCAGACCACTGTTCCATTTACTCCTCAGTCCCTCTGCTACTCCCTTCTTCCCTGGCTCCCCAATGTCCTCGGTTCCTTGCTTAGGCTCCTGAAAGATCAAGAGCAGCTGAAGGTAATGATGAATTACACAGTCCCATTTCTTGGACCTTCCGCATGATTTCTTGCATGATTTGGGAACTGCTGTCCCGCTACACACACCACAGTGGCAGGTGAGGGGAGGTCCCGCCTCCTTGCAGCTCCACCAGCCACGTTGGCCAACACTCCTGCCTGCAGAGCCGGATCACACAGGCACGATTCTCCCCCTGGGAACACTGTTCACACTCTGGACTTGAACTAGCATCTCAGTGTGAACAGACTCCCAAATCTCTATCTCCAGCCAGCACTTCTATTTTCTCTCAGGGATTCTATCTCCCTTCAGCTTGCCAAGGAAATTGAAGTGGAAGCCATCTTGTAAAAGACTCGCTTTGGGGAAAAAAAAATGTGTAAGTCACCTCCCCCTACTCTGACCACTTCCTTCGAATTTCTTATTATCTAAGTTTGGATGTCTCTATGATTTGATCGTAAATCATGGGACATTTGTGTGGTGTGACACTCTGCATGGATTTTATGCTTTAAAAAAAGAACCTGCAAAGCTTTACTTTGCATAATTCCTCCTACCAAAAACATTTTGCTTTGTCAAAAGTTTTAATTACAAACACAATACATGCTTGTTTTCACAAGTTAAATCTTCCAAAGCTGTTCAATATGAATTATTTATCTAAGCATTCAGTAAAGATCGAATGAAGTCCTACTATGTGTTGGGCACTCTCCTAGGAGTGTGAGCTACAGAAGGGGACCAAGTCCCTACTCAAGGTAAAGAGCATGCTAGTCAGGAGACTGACAGACCATAGCAAGTCACACGGCAGGAAGTGCAACGAAGAAAATGAAGGTGGGATCAGGGTGAGGGATCACCAGGGTGGCCGCATGGGAGTGGTTATTTTAAGCAAGAGCGTTCAAGGATGGGGTTAGGCAACACTGAGCAGAGTCCTGAATGGCTGTAAAACGCCTACATCAAAAGAGTTTGTGGCAAATCGCATTATTTTTAAAATCTGTGAAATGTCCATTCAGCAAAATGACATTCAGAAAATTCAGCGAGAGCCAGAAAACAGGAAAACCAAACCTAAATGTCATTCCAGCTGGAGCCGACCCAAGAGTCTGCTAATGCATTCTGTTTTTATTTCTAGTCATTTCCAGAGGGGAGAAGCCACCACACTCCTTGTAATGCCCACAAAGGCCACAACCCACTCAGGTGTGGTTTGCATACTTGATGCTGAGTGAGGAAGAAAAAGCCACTCCAGCTTACTTGATTAAAGGGCAGTGCAAACACTCACTTTGTGATAAGGACAATACAAACAGCATGAGACTCAGTGGGCTCATTAAGATGCTTCTAGTACACTGCCACCAAAAACAAAGCAACATTGCAGCATATGGGCCACACGAGGAGTCAGAGAACAGAGTGCTTGGTGCCACACGCACTGTATTTTAACCCATGAATCCCTGACTTCCACTCCGGGCTTTAGACCATGGAGGGGGTGGGGCAGCCGGGAAAGGCCTTCCCTCTGCAACCTGGCTGCTGAAGAAAAAGATGTTCTTGTCTGTTGTTTGTTGTTTTCACTCTATTCTGGGGCCGAAAGGGAATGCTCTTTTCCTGCGTAGACACCACTGCCCATTACAGAAGTTAGAGTTGCCACAGCTTCTTAGCTCCTGGTATGGAGATGCCCTCTGAGGAACGGATTCTTCAATTCAATACTTATGATCATTTTGTCAAAAATATTTATTTTAATTCTGTAAAAACATTAAACCATCTGAACAAATCTGAAGCCATAGCAAGACAGGGACTGAGCTTACTCAACCTCTTGTTATAGTTCATATATAGCTTTGAGACCCTGGGAACTACTTGTCTCTAAGCTCTAGCAAATTCTTCAAGGGAAATCAAAGACAGCCTCTATGACTCCACAAAAGTCTTCTCTCCTGGGGAAGGCTACATGCCACTTTTGATGATATAAGTTATTGACAGGCAGCCCCATGAGGATTTCAAAAACTAGGTGACTCTCACCAAAGGTGGGAAGCATAAGCAAGTCAAGTTTTGCTCTTTTCCATTAACTGGAAAAGTTCATATTTGCTCCCAAACCTTCCCATCTGGGAAAAGGAACAATTTATGTGAAGAAACAAAAATCAAATCAAATCAAATCAACAATACAATTTCTTAAATCAGAATTTATTATCTGAGATCCCACCACCTTCCCCTACTTTCTATGTACTTTAAGCACATACTTATTTCTCTCTCTCTTTTTTTTTAAGATTTTATTTATTTATTCATGAGAGACACACACAGAGAGAGAGAGAGGCAGCGGGAGAAGCAGGCTCCCAAGGAGCAGGGAGCCCGATGCAGGACTCGATCCTCATGACCTGAGCCGAAGGCAGATGCTTAACAACTGAGCCACCCAGGCACCCCAGCACATACTTATATCTCAAATAATTTTACTTTCTTTCCTTTTTAAAGATATATTGCCTTTTATTTTAATTCATTAATTTATTTTAAGTAATCTCTGTACCCCATATGGGGCTCAAACTCCCAACCCTGAGATCCAGAGTCGCATGCTCTACCAACTGAGCCAGCCAGGCGCCCTCAAGTTAATTTTACTTTCACAAAGTGATCTTCTGTTGTCACTGTTGGGATTCATCCAGCTCAACAAAAAATTCTGAATTAATATAGGTACCAATTGAGAAAGAATGAAAGAGACAGCTCACAGTACCCACAAACCTTTCCCACTGAAGAAACAGAAATCTTTGGGAACCCTGGGAGGTTACCATAATGAAAAACTGGAAGAAAAGTTGATCTTCGTTGGACAATCTATTCTTTATCCATGTTGTCTGGCTTTCTAATTGCCATACATTCACCCTGTGGGTCACACCACACACAAAAGACTATACCTTATATAAATATGTACAATAATAACGTCAGAACATTTTGTTGCCTGTTACTATGCTGCGACTGGTTGGTAAAGGGAATTTAACAAGGAAACTTACTTAGGAGACCCTATGTGTTAATTAATTTTGGTACAAGTAACCCTACAGAAAGAAGGTGGAAAGCAATTGATGGGATAAAGCAAGTACAGAAATGGGAATTATAAAGAGAAGGGGTGAATGTAAACCAAACAAAATGACTATTTAGAAGACAGCAGATCTATTTTAAGTCTGCAGGGCTAGGAAAGGACAAGTATTTTTAAACTTAATTAGATTGTCTCAAATAATAACTAGATTATCTACTTGAAAACTTGGGCAGAAAAGAGGGAAAGGGGTAGGCTTACTTCTCTAAATCAGGGAGAAATTAAGTTTGTTTTTTTTTTTTAAGTTAAAATGGAGGGACCAAGGGCAACTGGGTGGCTCAGTCGGTTAAGTGTCTGGCTTCAGCTCGGGTCATGATCTCAGGGTCCTGGGATCGAGCCCCACATTGGGTTCCTTGTTCAGTAGGGAGCCTGCTTCTCTCTCTGCCCTCTGCCCCCCCGCCGACTCAAGCTCTCTGTCTTTCAAATAAATAAAATCTTTAGTAAGTAAGTAAGTAAGTAAGTAAGTAAGTAAGTAAGTAAGTAAATAAATAAATAAATAAATAAATAAATGAATGAATAAATAAAAATGGAGACGCCAGATGGGATCTAGTGCCTGTGGGGAGTGAAGAGATTTCAGATATAGTGACAGAAGAACATCAGTTCAAGTCTGTTATCAGATGAGAGTGACTTTTTGTCCCTGAGCCTCAACTTCTTCATCTGTAAAATGGGTATGCTAATTTCGGTTCTACAGAGAGGTTATAAGAAACAAGTTTTTGGTACACTGTGAGCACTCAGTGAATTATAAAATAATACCTCAGTCCCAAAGAGGAAGAAATAGTCTCTCTGTCACTTGCCAAATGGAGATGAGTAGGATTAGACAGAAAATCAAGTTTACATGGGGAAAAAATGGCCTTGTTCACTAAACACCCAAGAGAAAGACAGGAGGACTGAAAAGAGAAGTCTCAGGGCATGGGGGCTATAGATGAAAGCATCCAGCTAGAATGCACCTCATTGCAGTGACAAAGAGCAATAACACTAGCAGAGGACCATTTCATACTTTGTCATTTTAAAAAGCATTTTCTTCCTCTACCATATTTCGGGTATGCAAGGACTACATTATCTCTACATTTGCCCTTGAACTCCTGAAGCTTTCTTAGGTGTAAACTTGGTTTTATACCATCCCATTTCAGGCATATCCTCCTACGTCTTATATCTTCTGGAAAATGCAGAGGGACTGCTCACCTGGTCTTCAGGCCAGTGACACAAATCCATTTCTGAGATATGCTCTCCCTCTTGGCTCCGCCCAACACCAGGTCCGACCACACCTGTTGTGACTGTCATCACTACCCCAATCCTACTACCTCCATTCCTAAGGAACATTCCCAGCTCTATATCTCTTACTGACTTTCCAAAAATTCAAACCAGTTTCCAGGTACCAGATTTGGAAGAGACAAGAACCAGAATACTGACTTCACTTTTAAACATTGCTTCTTCACAACTATGAAAAACAACTTCTGGTTTTCCAGAGTAATCAACTCATGAGGAAAAAATAACTCAGTAAATACAAATGAAATATTGATTCAGTAGAATACATAAAGCATTACAAGGAGTACAGTGATGTAAATATTCAGAATGGATTCATAAACACTCCTTTCCTAACTTTCAGAAGCTTAGTCCTGATTAATGGCCAAAACTACCAGGATCTTTGTTATTCGGGTCATTGTTCTTTCTGACTTTTTTGAAGTGATGGACTGAAGACCCCCTAAGTAATCAACAAATGATGATGATTGAATATAATTCCCGTTTGTAATCAAATACAACATATAGTTGTTGGCGTATAAAAATTTAACACTAGAATATAGGAATTTAAGAGAAATGTTAAGGAGTCCCAGAAAGCAATACTGATTTTAACCAGAGAATCAGATTTTTCTTTTTCTTTTCTTTTTTTTAAAGGTTTTATTTATTTGTTTGGCAGAGAGACACAGAGAGAGAACAAGTAGGCAGAGAGGCAGGCAGAGGGAGAGGGAGAAGCAGACTCCCCGCCGAGCAGGGAGCCCGATGCGGGGCTTGATCCCAGGACCCCGGGATCACGACCCGAGCCAAAGGCAGCCGCTCAACCGACTGAGCCACCCAGGTGCCTATTTTTCTGCTGCTGCCCACAAATACCTATAATTTCCTTATGGTTCATTGATTTTTTTCTTATAAACCAGTTAATCAATGATTAACAACATTCTAAAGATGGAAAGGCTTTAATGATGCCCTGGATTAACTGTCAGCTAATACTGGAATATATCACACATCATATCCATGCAATGGTCATCTATCCTTTCTTTGAATGTCCCCCATAATCAGAGACCTCACTTTCTTACAGGGGAACCAGACTAATTCATTATATTGTTAGATAATTCTACTGGTATAAAAGGACTTCCACAAATGGAGTCAAAACGTGTGATTCTGGGATTTCTACACCATTGTCTTCGGTTCTGTTTCCTGGAGTAACTTCCTGTCTCTGTAAAGTTTTCCGTCTGATTAAGAATTATCAAATCTTCCCTTGAATTACCTTTCTTATTGTCATCATACACTGAAAAGGGGCCTGGATCTTTCTTCCACTCAGCTGAGATTCTCTGCACTTGTAGACCATTCCTCTTGGGTCTGGGTTCCCTATCTGTGGCCGCACTGCCATCCAGCCAGCTTCCTGTAGGGCCCTTCTCTTTCTTCCCTGCCCCATGGCCCCTGAGATTGCAAACTGCTGAGAAATGAAGGTATGGAGAGGAGAGAAGTGGGAAGTAGGCAGAGAATAAGCAAAGACATGCAAAGACCCCAGGCTTCTGGGACTGCCAGGGACAAGGGATCAGAGAAAGATTTCAGGGACCTCTTGTGAAGTGGGAAAGGGTCTCTCTGGAGGTAGGCTTGGGAATATAAAGTTTTTAAGTTTCTTAGGTGAGTCAAAGCTGAGGACCACTGCTGTAGGCCACTGTGTTTTTGAACAGAGGACTGAGCTGATCCAACCTCTTCTAGAGGCAGTTAGCACTCTCTTAGGGCAGAAATGCAGCCTTTCACCCCACAGGAAGACACAGCACAAATTCAGCACATTAACTCTTGGCATGGATGATTTTCTCTTGAAGTCTAAAAAGATTCATTGTCTCTTTTTTCATAGAAGGAGACAATTAAAAACTGGAAGACACTGACTGTCTACTGATGTAGAAAAAGAAGTCTCCAAATTGGAGTACAACTAGAACAATGAAATTGTGGGAGGTGGGAGAGATCAGCTTGGAGCAAGTTCAATAGCAAAGCGGTCTGATGAAGACTTTGGGATTGCACAGGGCTGGATCTGAGGCTTAAGCCAAATGTCTACTGACTGGGTGAACCTGAATGACTGGACAAAGGTTTTCACCTCTGAGCCTCAGATTCCTCATCCATAAAGTAGGTCATAATATGGTCTACTTTGGGGTGTCTGGGTGGCCCAGTCAGTTAAGCGTCTGACTCTTGATTTTGGCTCAGGTCGTGATCTCAGGGTCGTGAGATCAAGCCCCATGTCAGGCTCCGAGTTGGGGGTGGAACCCCCTTAAGATTCTCTCTCTTTCCCTCTCTCTCTGCTCCTGCTCCCTCCTCCAAAAATAAAAATAAAAAAATAGTATGACCTACTTTGCTGGGTTATTAAAAGAATGAATTATTTATTCTATGTGCTCAGAACAATGCCTGGCTTAGCATATATGGCAGAGAATTGAGAAATGGCATGAAGTCAAATTTAAGAAACATCAGATGTTATTATGATTATTAGCTTTCACTGTTTTGACCTGATTTGTCCTTACTTGAGCCTCAACCATGTTGAGCTGTTAACAAAAGAATTTCTGGTTTTGGGCAAAGGCTGAGCACCATGGCTCTATAATATTTCCTTTCCAGTTGACTTCTTGAGCTTTTCAGCTGTGTCACCAGTTACCGTAAATAAGGTTTTAATATTTCTTCAACGATTCTTTCTCACTTTTGAAGACGCTATTTTATATGATTATAATTTTTAAAAACTTGAGAAGAACAGGTGTCAATGAAATACAAAGTCAATGTAGACTCACATTTTCTGGATGGAAAATTCTCATGCTCACAAGAAACAATTTGGAATATGCACAAGAGAATTAAATGGGCAATAGGCAGAGTATAAAAAACCTAGAAAACAATTTTTCAGGTATCATCATAATGTTCTTTTTGTCATTTGGTAGGGGATTGAAAAACGGCTGTTACTTCTGCATAATCTAACCTGCAGGACTGAGATTCTTTGGGGGAAAGATTGAGATCTCTGAATGTATAGTTTTCTTCCAAAATCCAGGTTCTATTTGGAAAGACATCAGAGCCTTTCTTCAGGACAAATAATCTATTGTACGTCTTTGCTATGGAATGGACTTTCAGGGAAATTTTCAGTTGTCCATCTTTAGTCACTACAGCTCTCAAAATGCTTGACTTTAATAGAAAGTTTTAGAATCTCATATATATTCCTGTGGAAGGAAAGAGTTGTGGTTTGGACTCTGTAAGTTCTTCATTCATGATAAACTATAAGGTAAAGAAATCTCCATGACAGGAATCTGCAACATTGTCCCTGGTGCTCATAAATACTCCACTGTAATGTCTGAAATGACTTATCTCAGTCCTGACTGTGGGCTCAGATTTACTGTACAGTTCATCAACTTCTCAGCATGATGGATAATGAATGTTTCATTTACATCGCTAATTGCCAAGCCACGGTTCCCGCAACCTTTAACCCGTATGCTTTATCCCATTATCACCATATGTCAATATAATTGCATTTAACATTCCAAATGATAAACTTTCTTCTCTACAGAGAAATATTTTTCACAAAGAAATCATATGAGGGCCACTGAGAAAATGCAGGTCTATTACAGGAAATGACAAAAACTAACCCATAAGAGTAGGTAGATTCTGATAACTACTCAACTTCATCTTTGGACAAGGAGCCTTGATTTCATTGTTAGGAAAAACGATGGTATTTTCTCAAGGAGTTATATTTGTTAGCCTCTAATTCAACAAATGCATAAAAAGACGTTCCCAGCATGGTGTGATTAAACTTTCAGAACTACGTAATATCAAAAAAAAAAAACCTAGTTAATGATAACTACATGTTCCAATTATATTTTCTATCTTTATCCAATTATTAGCCAGTAAATCAATCATAAAATAGTCCCCACCACCACTAATTCGGAATCACACACATTTGTAGAAAGGAGTGAAGTCTATCAAAAAACAAAACTCCTAAACTGGAAGAAAAGTCGCGAGACCATTTCGTGGGGCCACCTGTATCTAAGATGTATTTAAAACCAAGGCACAAGGTGAAGCTAAAAAAAGATGGGTTTTTGTAAGCATGCGCAGTTGTTGGCACGGAGATAGCCCCTGCGGTTACAGCAGAGTCCGCTCACGGGGGCATCAGGAGTCATCTGCGTGTGGAGTTGTCAGCCACGCAGACTGCACTGCAAAGCTGGGGTGTGCCTGCCACCCCGACCTCCACGCTTTCCATCTTAGTAAATGATCTTGTGCATCCCCCAAATCTCCCCCACCGGAGATTCACCCAGGACATTGTTTTCTCCCTCATCACCATGGCCAGTCCATCCGCAAACCCCATTCATCGGAACTCAAAAGGGTCTTCACTTTGTCCTACCACTGCTCCGCTCTCCCCCCCAACCCCCATCCTCTTTCAGGTCATTGTCCCTTCTCCACTGGTCTCTGAGTTCTTACTTTCTTCCCATTGATTCTTTGCAATGTCCCCACCTTTATGGGCCTCTGATGGCTTCTATTGTAATTAGAATAAAATCCAAACTGTTTACTCTAGCCTGGGAGGCCTTGTGGGATCTGACCTGGTCACCTCTCCAGCCATTCCATGCCACTCGCCTCCCCACACTCACTGTGATCCATTCAGTTCCTAATGGATGTTCTGTCACTTTCCTGAATGTGCTGACCTATTCCTACTGCAGAGCCTTGCTCTGCTATTCCTTTTGCCCACATATTTACCCCTAGTCTTCTCCTACTTATAGTGTACCCTTGATTTATAAGCTTAAAAGTTAGTCTCAAGGAAGCTTTACACAACCTCCCCATCTAATGTAAATCAGGTTATGTTATTATGTACATATATTTTTAAAGATTTTATTTTATTTACTTGCCAGAGAGAGAGAGAGAGAGCACAAGCAGGGGGAGTGGCAGGCAGAGGGAGAAGCAGGCTACTCGTTGAGCAGGGAGCCCGATGCAGGACTCGATCCCAGGACCCTGGGATCATGACCTGAGCCGAAGGCAGATGCTTATCCAACTGAGCTAAGCAGGCGTCCCATATTATTATATTTTTTTCAGAGCAGCACCCTATATTTTTCTCCACAGAACTTACATTAGCTTGAAATATATGTTTATTTGTGTGATTATTTAATGTCTAGCTCTCCCACTAGACTGACTGCTCCACAAGGATAAGAACTGTGTGTATTTCCTCTCCCTCTATCCTTACCACTTAGCATATAGCATATAGTACAGATAAAGGTGCCAGTTAAAATGTCTTGGTGTTCCACCCTTTACTCTACTGGACTCTAATTCCCCGTAACTGAGGTAGACAGCAAAGAAAATGGAGATGTTGGGCTCAGGATGGAGATGTTGGGGTCCTGATATAGGTAGGCAAGATAATCAGAATGGACTTCTGGTTCCTTAGAGGAGAAGTGAACTAGAACGTCCAGAAAGGGAGAGAATGAGTGAAACAATCTCTCATTGGGGGAAACATTTGATCATTTTCGAGAGGCAGTAAAGTAAGGTGGTTTAGAGCATGAATTCGGGGGCCAGATTCTGCTTCTTCCTATTTATATGATTTGGGGAAAGTTCTTATTCTCTCTGTGCTTCATCTTCTTTATTTGAAAAATGGAGATAACAATAGTACTTCTTCTTCCCAGAGTTAAATGAGTTCACTGTTATAAGACACATCCAAGAGTACTTGCCACGTGCTAATAAGGTCTATAGACGTATGTTATGTAAAAATAAAACTCTTGATTTATGAGCAGTGTAACTTGGTTTGGAGATACTTCCTTGCGTTCTTCTGCTTTTCATCCTAATTAATTATAACACATATTTAGTGTCTCAATAAGCACCAAGACCAATAAGCAAAGAGCTAGTCCATTCTGAGTCCTGGTAGTGATGTGGTTTTAGATTAATAGCCATTACTATCAACTCCTACCATCAGCTACACACTGCTTACACTACTTCTCTGAGTATTTAGTCAATGCACCGAAGACTACTGGACATCTTGATGGCTGGGATGAGTTACGTGGTAGAATGAGGATCAGACCAGAAACCAGAATTCCTGGCTTTTAACCGTAGCCCTGCCATTATAGAGCTATGTGACTCAGCTAAGACTCCTCTTAGTCCCCCAAATTATCTGTCTTACATTTCTTTGCCTTCTTCTAAAATGCCCAAACCAGTACACATAGTAGGTATTGTGCTGATTCAACAGAAAGGCACAGAGACAGAAACAAAGTAGACACTTAATGAACATCAGTTGTGTCTGGTTATGCATTCCTCAACCAGCAGTCCTGTGACCTATTCAGGGATCTATTCAGGGAGCTCAAGAGAATGATGTGTGGAGGGCCTGGTATGTGCCAGGCACCACGAGAACAGCTTTACAAAGGTTACCTCATTTGTTCCTGCCAACAGCCCCGTGACTTAAGTACTACCATTCTGTGTGCTCAGGGAAGAAACAGAGCAAGGGCTGTGAGACCCAGAAGCTTACATCATGGGTAGTTCCTGACTCAAGTTCAGGGTATGGCTGACATCTGTCATTTGTCACCTCAAATGTTGGCATACGTTTCCAGGAGGAAAATAACAGGGGCTGGTGACTTTACCAACTGAAACCACACATCTGGTGCATCTGAGGTGACTGATGTCACTGGAAACAGCAAGATAAAAATATAACATCTGAATGATATGTTTTTGCATACTTTTTAGCCCTTTTAAGTACCCCACACATGAATACAAAAAGGAAGCACAGAAATAACTACTTTATAAAGTGACACTGAGCACCTGTTTCCTCCTCAGAAATGACCTTGACTTCCTCTGCTCATTTCCATGCTTCCTAGTCATTGGCCTGCCAGAATTCACTGCCCATTCTCTGGGATCCCATGGTCTGTCTGGCCCCCTTGGATTTATCCTCACAGAATCGGGATTCCTTACCTTGGCTCAGTCCCTGCCCTGTATTTGTCTTCCACTTTTGCATCTCAGGGAGAGGTATGCTGCAGCCATCGTGTGACATCAACAAGTCTTGTCCTATGCCTACCTTCTGCTTGTGGGGAAGAACAGTAGAACATAAACTGTTATGTTCTCTCAGGGGTAAACAGGAAAATAGATCCTGTTGTGGATGTTTACTTGATAATGACTCAGGGTTTGAAATGCAGTCACTAAGCAAGCATTACCAAGGAGAAAGAGAAATAGGCAAGAAAATCTTGATGGTTTCACAAGTCATATAACAAATCTAACTGAACGCTGTGTTGACCATGAGGTGGGCAAGCAGAGGATGCAAGAACCATGGTTACAAGGTCAGGATCCTGGCCCTGCCACCTGAACTGTGTGTCCATGACCAAGTCTTTCGTATGTCCTAGCCTCCACTTTTGAACCTGCAAAACAAAGACATCATAACATTTGGGCTCTCTGGATGCCCTGGTACCAACATTCTCCATGTGTGTAGCCAAATTCATTTTGAATGTTTAGCTCCTAGCTCTCCACTGTGGCCCTTCTACATTGGTAGAATAACATTTTCCATTTGGTTCAAAGACCAAATATAAGGGGTGCCTGGGCAGCTCAGTCAGTTAAGCGTCTGCCTTCGGCTCAGGTCATGATCTCAGGGTCCTGGGACTGAGCCCCACGTCGGGCTCCCTGCTCAGAGGGGAGTCTTCTTCTCCCTCTGTCCCTCCCCCACTCATGTGCGCACATGCACTCCATCTCTCTCAAATAAATAAATAGAATCCTTAAGAAAAACAATAAAATGTATTGATCCTGTTGCCCAATATTTGGCTGACTTTTTCCTGAAGCGCTGGCCCAAGGCCTCAATGAACCTCTGTAATGAGTCTCAGGACCTTCCCAGGGCTATTTGATAGCACATGGCATGATGATTATGGAGTGAATGATCTAATTGCTATCATCTTAAGTGCCTTCGTACACATTAAAACTCATTTTTCACTTGTATGCCCACTTCCAAGACTTGAAAATGTCATTCCACTTACTATCCACCCAATCAACTTTTTTTTTTTAACCTGGAAGAACTCAATATTACATGCAGTTGTGGGAATTTAATTACATATTCTATCTTTCACATCCTTATGCAAATGGTTTTAGTTTTAAATAAGCCACTGTTGGAACCAGAAAACTCCTGAGGGATACCACTGGCATTTTACAATCTGAAGATGACCGAGTCCTTTATCTCTCCCCCTTTGTTTCCTTCCAGCAGAAAGTTCAAATGCTTGGTCTTGCACTAAGGCTCTCCAGGACCTCGCCCCATTGCAGCCTTGAGACTTATTTGTCATCACCATCAGCACCCCTTCAATGAGCTCAAGCAAAATCTCTCTAATTCCTAATTCCCCAGACATGTCAGTCATACATTACTCTCTCTGCCTGAGAGGCTCTTCTTCATCTCCTAGATCTTGAATGATGTAAAGTTTTTACTAAATCGAATATCATACCTCATGCCAAATAGGAACACTTACGGGATTCACTATCACACAAAATAGCACACACTGAAAGTATACCATTCAATGTGGTACACAATTATCCTTATTGGTGACTTTAAAAAAAATTAATCACTGGCCATGTTTATTACTATCTTTTTGGTATAGGTTTCACTTTTTCTGCTTGCTAAAGTCCCTTGCCTTTACAAAAGGTTCAGATAAATTTATGGGCTGCAAAAGCCACAGGGGAAATGTGTCCAGGGCTTGGCGTGTGGGGCAAAGACAGAGAGAACCTTCTATTATCCTATATAATACACTTCATTTCTCCTTCCATCCATACTTCTCCAAGGGTAAACAAGAGAAGGAGGAAGAAAGACAAAGGAAAAACACAGAGAAACAGAGAACAGACTACCGGTTGTAGAGGATACTTTGACAATTCAGAACAGAAACTATAGTGTTCTCCTGTGATCCCCATAGCCACTGGGTGACTTGAACATTTGTTTTCACAACATCAAACAAGCTTTTTACAGACTCGATGCAGTGCCAATCCCTCAAGGCAACCTCCATCCATTTCATTCTACACACAGTGCTCCTCAGAATTTTAGCAAATCCCACTGGTCACTTATCTCAACTCTGAGATGTCTTTTTCCCCTTCGTTAATTGGGAGAAATAGGGCACTCTTGTGAGCCACTGTTGAGGTTCACTCCAGCAATAAAGCATTTACAAAGAGTTACTCAGGACTAGCTGTTAAAAAAAAAAAAAAAAAAAAGAGCTGTGCTTATGGCTGTGTGCATGCCAGAGTGTGCCTCTCTCTCTTTGACCCATTATTGCAGATTTAAAAACAAGCATGTTTTCAAATGGCGCTACGAGCTGCCAATGATGTATCACCATCATATCTCATTATTCTCCGCTAAATGTGATAATAATGTGATCTGTTAACATAAAAAAAGTTTGACTTCACAAAAGCAGCTGGAAATGGACAACCACAATATGCATAAATCTAACTCCTACCATCGGCTACACACTGCTTGACACATATTGTTAGAAGCACCTCGCATTTGCGAGTTCTCTTAAGCAAAATACTTGCATTAGGTCTCAGCTGGGGTTGTGCACCAGGCAGTTGGGGAAATATTCAATTCTCAGTGGAAGCCAGAATTTGAATTCTCTCATCTTTTAGGAATCATTTACCAGGTTTGGAGAGTATCCAGGCAGCTCAGGTGCTCCCACAGATTTCTCCGAAGTTCCAGGCCTCTATGTTCACTGATGGTCTGATGAATGAGGTTATCTCTAAACTGATGCTTACAGGGAAGAAAAAAAGAACCCTAAATGATACCAATGGCAGAGACTCAAAGAAATATTAGATTTAAGCTCACATTGGTCAAAAGAAACAAGGATACAAAGAACTTTGAGAAATCGTTGTCCCTGTCTCCATGAGCCACAGTCAACAGCGGGGCTCAAGTCAGGAATCTCTGTCCGTCAGAGTTACACTAATGAGCCCAGGGTCATGAGTTTAATTTTCCTAATCCTGGCACTAGCTTCTGGCCATCTTTGACTCCTTTCTTGACACACATTAGCTTCTAGCCTTGCTTGCATGTCTTTATCTTTACTCCCAACACAGTACTTGCAATCCTCTCTTCTCTCTGTTGCTTTGACCTTCTCCACAAGAACAACATTGACCCTCAAGTCTGTTTTCATCCCCACTACTAACCTGTGTGCCCACACCTGTATTTATTATCTCCAACAGACACTGTTTATTGGCTCTATCACCTTAGATTAATCTTAGGTGTTTAAAATCAAAATATTCAAAATCAAACTCATTATCTTCTCTTTCTTTTTCCTCCTAGACTTGCTCCCTTGCCTTTATTACTGATGGCACTTAACAGCATGATCCTCAATGGAGTCATGCAAATTAGAAACCCAGTGGCTCTTTGCGGTACATGCGTGCAAGGTCTGACGGGAGACAGTCGAGGAAGCCAGAAGGACGACGGATTACCCCTTTGGATGGAGGGGATTGCTCCTGGACCTTCAAAGTCCTCCGGGCAAGACCTGAGATGCTCCCCGTCCCCCGGGGGCCTCTGTATCTCCCTTCTCTACCAAGGAGTCACAGAATGTGCTACATCTGAGAATTCCAGTTAGGAATTCACACTTTTTATTTGTCCTATCAATTTTTTAAACTCGCTGAAAATTTCTTTATCCAAAATTCTACTTCCAAATTATTCTTTCTTACATCTTATTAGATTGTGTTACTTTATTACTTATCTACTATTATCTTATTCTCTTAAACACCAGTTTATCCTATGTGCTATACAATTATCCTTATTGGTGACTTTAAAAAAATTAATCACTGGCCATATTTATTACTATCTTTTTGGTATAGGTTTCACTTTTTCTGCTTGCTAATTTCTGTTCATTTCTTTTTTTAAGATTTATTTATTTATTTATTTGAGAGACAGAGAGAGAGAGAGAGAGCATGAGTGAGAGGGGCAGAGGGAGAGAGAATCTCAAGCAGACTAAGCACAGAGCTGGATGCAGGGCTCAATCCAACAACCCTGAGATCACAATCTGAGCCCCAAACAAGAGTCGGAAGTTTAACACACAGCACACACTTTTACCCCTTTTTCTCCACAGCCACAGGCACTGCTTTTGTTCAGATGTTGGGCGGCTGCAGCTTGGCCCACTGATGGCACCATCCTGCACCCGGTCCCCACAGGCACCCCTCAGCAGTCCAGGCTCCCCCCTCCCCCGTCCCGCTCAGAAGAAACCCAGGTCTAGTCACATGGTGCCCAAGGCCCTTCAAAGTCATTCTCCTCATCTCTTCACCTCAGACTACAACCTTGCATTCTTCCTGTCCTCAGCAACACTGGCTCCTTGTCATCTCCAGTAACCACGCTTTCTTTTTCACACGTGGCCTCACAACATTCTTCATCTAGGATGTCTTCTGCCCCTTCTTCCACTCAGCTCTTCTTGGTCCTTCAAGACTCTTCTCAAGAGTCACTGGCTTCTGAAGCCATCACGAGCAGCTGAAGTTCCCTGTGCCCTTCCCGATTTTATAATGGGATAGCCTCAGAACTCACAGCACCCCTTTCTTTGAAAGACTTTTGTCTCCTAAAGACATGACATTTCCTAAGTCATCATTGCCTTACTTTTACCAAAGAAATGAGAGCCAAAATGGCATGCAGTAACCGATGTTAACTCACTAACCAGATCCATTCCAGTAAAGAGACAAAGCTCTTACCTCAGGTAGAGTTAGCACAGGTAAAAATATTATTTTTAAAATATTAAAAACATCTTGTGAACCAGGTTGATAATTATTATGTTGGGCCTTAAACTCACAAACCACTCATTTCCCTTTTGCAAAGCTTCCTGAGGCCAAGTGCTGACATGCTTGATTATAGGGCCAGACTTCCCAGGTTGCAAAGCTCCTCTACTTATTAGTCATAGCCTTTAGGTAAAACTCAATGTTCCTCATCTGTAACATGGGGATTTTGATGACAGTGTAGTGTCTTAAACAAATACACAGCAAGTACTTAGAGCAATGCCAGACATAATTTAAGCACCGTGATGTGTTAGTCATTTTGATGATTCCAATTTGATGATGATAATGACCTGAGTATGGCTATACCTGGCAACCAGAGATTACAGGGATCACAAATCCGATAGTAAGAAGAGAGCAAAGGTCAGATTTGCAGGTACAAAGAAACTAGTAAGTTCCTGGCACGTAGCCAACACTCAAACAGGTTTCGTTCATCGTATTCAGTGAACCAGGACCCAAATCAAAGTCTCTGTTTCGCTGTTTTAACTCTCAAAAAAAAAAAAAAATGTGTATATAAGCTTCGTGATGGAGTTAAGACAGTTGTCCTGACTAGGCCTTGCTGGGAAGAGAAAGTACAAACTCCTGAGAGTCAACTGCTCCCAGGGCAAGACCCAAGGAAGGGTCTAGTGGAAGCTTGAAGCTTCTTCATAATTGCCTTCAGGCTACATCCCCATATTTTCAGATGGACAATCAATACTTTTATATTTCTGTGGAAAATGTCTTGCATGCACAGCTTTAAGACAAGGCCCTTACAAGTACATCGCCAGCTTGAGCCAATACAAACATCGGGAAACTTCACCTTCAAATAATCCCTTCCACTTTGGTGGTGGTTATAGACTGACCATCTGTGTGTCCACCCCCAACACTACTCCAGTGCATGTGGTGAAACCTAATCCCCAGTGTGTTGGTATGAGGAGGTGGGGTCTTTGGGAGGTAATTAGGTCATGAAGGTGGAGCCCTACGAACAGCATTAGTGTCTTTATAAAAGACACCCAGACAGCTCCCTTGCCCCTTCTGCCAAGTGGGAACATAACAAGAACTAAAAAGCAGACCCTTGGGCTGCCTGGCTGGCTCAGTCAGTAAAGCATGTGATTCTTAATCTTGGGGTCATGAGTTTGAGCCCCACATTGAGGGTACAGTTTACTTTAAAAAAAAAAAAAAAAAAAGGGCGGGGGGAGTAGGCCTTCACCAGACACCCAGTGCCTTGAACTTGGACTCCCTAACCATTAAAACTGTGAGAAATAAATTTCTATTGTTTATAAGCCAGCCAGTCTATGGTATTCTGTTATAGCAGCCTGAATTGACCAAGACAGTGGTGTTTTGTCCCATCCATTGTCCCATCAGACCTCACAACTCTTGGATGTCACCAGAGCAATCACTATCATTCCCACATTATAGGAGAACAAATGTGACTCAAAGAAGTTTGGGCTTGCTGAAGTTCACAGCACCAGGAAGTGGTGGGGCCAAGACTCAACCCTCAGACATCAAGCTTCTCATCCAGTGGGCTTCCCACAGTATCAGGAAATCATGCTCTCTCCAAATTAAAGTTTTTACTCTAGCAGGCTCCCATATAGAGGTATCCCTTTTCAAATGGACCTTCGTGAATTAGCAACATTCACAACAAAAAAGACTATTAGAATATGCAGCATCCCTTAGAAGGCCCTCCACCTGGAGTCCACCTGGGAGCAAGATAGAGAGCTCTTCAGGTGGATACCACCAAGCATCTCCACAAGGTTTTCCCACATGCTCATGGCTCTGAGACCTTAGTCCTGTCCAGTGAGGAGACTTTCCTACTTTATCACTGAATAACATTGTGTTGTCTGGGCCTCTGCTCTTTCCTGTCTGCTCACATGGCATCTACTGCTGCACGAGGTTGGGCAGGGGTCCTGCTGGGAGGAATTCAACTCTCTGGTTCTAAGGATGAAGTAATGAAGCCCACAGATAAATGTGCAACCCCATGTTTACAAGAGATAGTATATATGTGGCAACCATGAACAAGGGTCAAAAAGCAAAGTCAACACAGATGGGATTATTTCTTAGTTAAGAAGAAATCATGAATTAATTGAAAGATTAATTAGTGATAATTCAACTACAGAACACTGCAGAGTTTGTAGCTGCAATGACCCCTCTTTGGCAATGGGGAATCTTCAATCCAGGAAACATCAGAACATCTCATTAGTCACCTCTGGTGTTTGGATTCTCACATCTAAGAAGCAGGCCATGATAAAACTCCGGGGTTCTCTCCATCTCTTTAGATGCGACTTGATGTTGTTGGTATTCTTTCTGTACCCATCAGCGGCAACCCACTTCCCACCCCTATTGCCAGGAAATCTGCATTTAATTAAATTTGAATCAGTGCAGGAAAAGCAAAGAAAAAAGTCTACAGTCAATCTTATAAAAATAAAGGAGAAAGAGGCTGTGTTTTCCCATATTCGCTGAATGTGGATGTGTGTTTGCCATAAATTACCCTGCTGCGCGAATGATGCTGAGCTTCCCATATGGCAAATATCAGATTGAGATACACGAGGAGAAATGGTTTTTTTATTCTTGAATTAATTCTGTTCGGTTTATTTGGAGTGTCATCATATCCACCAAGCTTTCAGGAAACAACACAGTTAGAAATCCAATGAGGCTTCCAAGTACAATGAAAGATAGTTCATGACCAAACTTTTTGAAGTCAAGAACAGCACGTTTCATTGTCATTTGGAGCTCAAGTTTAAAAATGATTCTTTCACTTTTCTATTATTATTATTGTGAAGAATAATATAGGGCAGGGATGGGAAGGAGATTGCCAACATCCATTAGAACAAATGCGTAGAGAACCCCAAATTCATGTCTTAGATCTAGAGATTCTTACTTCTGATGCAAAATGCCCTTTATTCAATCATTCATTTTTTTATTTTTAATTTTTGTTCTCATTGTCTTTCTCAGTGAACAACTCAGGAGAGAAAGCAAAAGTGCTGCTGCCCTTTCATACCCACAAGGAGACTGCTCCCTGCTTATTGCGGAAAGGTTGTGTCCACAAAGTCTGGTGACCAAAACCAAAGAATTACAATGCTGGATGTGTCTCCTTTCTGTTTCAGTTTTCTGCTTTCCACAAGCTCTGTTTAGATCCTGGCTCAGACAGTTAACCTCAGTGTAAGAAGTCAGGCAACCTTCATAAGCTTCTATTTCTTTAGCTGCAAAATGGGAAGGAGAAAAATCGATCTACAGCCCAGCGTCCTTGTGAGGGTTCAACAGGATCACATGTGGAATCCCCATCGTGGCACTGTCCAGAAGCAGGTGCTGAGTTCAATAAATCTCTTCCCTCTTCACTTCTACCCCTTTCCTCACTCTCTCCTTCAATTAATAGATAGTTATAACCGATCTTTGGAGTCAGATTGTCCTTGACCGCCATTGTTTCTTCCCTTCCTTTTGTGGATTCTAAAACGTGTTAGCCTAGGTTGACCAGTTTGCCCGACCGACCAAAGGGAACCCATCTCTCCTTGCTGGTCTCCGAATATATTTTAGTCTACGGCATTATAGCCACAGCCAAAAGAAGGCAAGAATTGCCCCGGATGATCTTTATCCTCTAGTACATACACAAGAAGTACAAGATGGAGTATATAATAGAATTTTATTTTTTTTTTAAGATTTTATTTATTTAGAGAAAGAGAGAGTGAGTGAGCAGGGGGAGAGGCAGAGGGAGAGGGAAAGAGAGAATCTCAGGCAGACTCCCCACTGAGCTCAGAGCCTGATATGGAGCTTGATCTCAAGATCCTGAGATCATGACCTAAGCTGAAATCAAGAACTGGTCGCTTAACTGACTGAGCCACCCAGGGGCCCTTATAATCGAATTTTAATACAAGAAACAGTATGTTTTTCATTCCTAGTATTTCATTTAACTTTTTGGTTTCGGGCTCACAGAAGTAGATCAGGGGGTATCCACTAGTCATGGCCAACATGATGCAACTGAACAATGGAAAAAGGACTCAAGGAGTGACTGGTTTGGAGGATGAGACTAAGAACCAGACCACCCTGTCTCCAGACTAGACTCAGAAGCTCTAAACCAAGGGAGGGGTGAAGAATCAGAAGGGGAAGGAAGAAAGCTTTGATTCTGGGGCACCTCGAGAAAGATGTGGACAGGACCCTAAGAAAGGGCTGGGAAGAAATAGGAAGGGAAGGGAGCATGATGAAACACCTCAAAGAGGTGTTTGCACCACACTGGCTGTCCTCACTCTCCCAAAGAAGGTCTAACAAAGTAGACAACGTCAGCATTTCCATTCTCTGCATGAAGCCAGGGCAGAAGCAGTGGATTCATGGAAGGCCGAGGCAGATCAAGACTAGTGTCACAAGATGGCAGGATGTGCGGGAGTGAGGGGCTGCAGAATTCTCCCATGTGTCCCACAGTGGCATCATCTGGGCAGAGAGAAAGAGGCCTGATGCTTGGGAATCTAAGACCCTTGTCATCATAATTAAAAAAATAAATAATGCCTTCAGAAAAAAGTATATATTAGGATTTAAGTGCACATTTTTATCCATTACTTGTAAAGCTAAATATTTTTTCGTAGATGTATTAGCTATTTGTTTAGGACCTCTGTGCATTTTTTTTTAACTTAGGGACTTAGCGAATTTCTTATTAATTTGTGCAGATTTTTCATACATTAATCATATTATTATTTGACAATGAGTGGCAAATGTTTTCTCAACTTTTGTTTTCATTTTGGTCTTTTCATGTAAGGCTTTCTTTTCCCCTTTCTAGATTTGGGCCTTATTGTGTTAGCTGCTTTGTGAATGCCAGCATTCAGTATGTGCGGGCTTGGTGCTTCATTTTAATGACATTTTCTCTAAACCCCGTGATGTCTCTGAAAGGTGGGTCTTCTCCACCTTACAGACAACAACACTGATGCTTCCAGTTAAGTAATTTATCCAAAGTTAAAGCATGAGGATAAGGAATTGCTCAACTCCAAGTCTGTTACACCATGCAGAGTTTGGTACATCTGCATCTATAATATCTAATAAGGGAGAAGGCAGAAGGAGCTTTCAGACCATTGCTTCTTAGGCTGGAAGGGGTTGCAAATTAGTAGGATAAAAGGACACTCTTTGAAACACAAGACAATAAATATACAAAGAATAAAGAAAATAATGTAAATAATATGGCATACAGCAAGCAATAAGCATGATGGATATTAATCACAAGGAAAAAGATAAGCTAGGGGCACCTGGGTGGCCCAGTCGGTGAAGCATCTGACTCTTGATTTCAGCTCAGGTCCTGATCTCAGGGTTGTAAGACTGAGCCCTGTGTCGGGCTCTGTGCTCAGCAGGGAGCATCTCTGAGATTCTCTTTATCCCTCTACACCTCCCCCCCCCCCCCGCGACCACCACCAAAAAAAGGAAGACAAGCTAAGGTTAGAGTCAGGGGGCTAAGGACTGATGGATGTTTTCCTGACAGGGTCATCCATGACTGAAAAGAAGAATGAAATTACTCAAGCTAACATGAGGTCCGTTGTGCTTACCTAGGGACCATCTCATCAGACCACTGATGGCGAGGCACATTGTCCTGGAGCTTGCTGGAAGTGGCTTCGAATGGTGACCCCCTGATATCTGACCAGGTTCCATTCAGGCAAGAGAAAAACCAAGAGGGGACCAGGAACTCCAGGCATCATTTACTCAACTACCATAACACCAAGCTGAACTGGCTCCGATTTGGGATCACAGAATTTCCTTTTTTTTTTTAAGATTTTATTTATTTATTTGACAGAGAGAGAGAGACAGCGAGAGAGGGAACACAAGCAGGGGGAGCAGGAGAGGGAGAAGAAGACGCCCCGCGGAGCAGGGAGCCTGAGGCGGGGCTCCATCCCAGGACCCTGGGATCATGACCTGAGCCGAAGTCAGACGCTTAATGACTGAGCCACCCAGGCGCCCCAGGGATCACAGAATTTCTTAATCAAAAGTCCTACAGAGTACATCCAATTTACTAGCCCCCATTTCCAAACCCAGGCCCTTATTGTTCTTTAAATTCCACGTAGTTAACATCCAATGCAATATTAGTTTCAGGTGTAGGATTTAGCGATCCACCGCTTACATACAACAAACTGGTGCTCATCATGACAAGTGCAACCTTAATCCCCATCACCTATTTCATGCACTCCTCACCCACCTCCCCTCTGGTAATCGTCCGTTTGTTCTCTACAGTTAAGAGTCTGTTTTATAGTTTGCCTCTCTCTTCCCCCTCCTCTCCCCGCCCCCCGCCATGTTCATTTGTTTCTTAAATTCCACATATAAGTGAAATGATATGGTATTTGTCTTTCTCTGACTGACTTATTTTGTTTAGCATAATACTCTCTAGCTCCATCCATGTCATTGCAAATGGCAAGAATTCATTCTTTTTATGACTAATACTCCATTGTGTTTACATGGAGTAAATACATCTCTTTATCAATTTGTCAGTGGAAATTTGGGCTGTTTACATAATTTGGCTATTGTAGATAATGCTGCTATAAACACTGGGGTGTGTGTATCCCCACATTCTTTGGGTATTCTTTGGGTAAATATCTAGTAGTATGATCACTGGAACATAAGGTAGTTATATTTTTAACTTTTTTGGGAAATTCCATACTGTTTTCCAGAGTAGCTGCACCAGTTTGCATTCCCACCAACAGTGTAAGAGGGTTCCCCTTTCTCCGCATCCTCGCCAACAAAGGAAAAACAAGGCACGGGGGGGTTTACATGCCTAGCTTAAATTCACCTAGCTAGTTCATCACAAATCTAGCTTTAGAATTCCAGTCTTTTAATTCCTACTTCATGGTTCTTTGTTCCATACAACATTTATGGAATCTCAGCAAATGTGATATTCCTTCCAGTCTGATTTTCCAAAAGGCATGGGCCTGTAAAGATACTATAAAGCTACCTGGTGAGGGCTTTAGACAATCACAGCTAGCCTTTGGCTTCTTCACAATGCTTTGCTTGGTCTAGAGCCAACCAAGTTGAGTTTCTAAAATTATTTAATAAGACTAGCTACTATTCACTGAGCACTTAAAATGTATCAGGAACTACTAAGTATTTTACATATAACCCTTCAAAGTAATTCTCTGAAGTAGGGTTTTAAGTCTCTTTTCCACAGATGAGATACTGTAGTTCTGAGATAATAAATGTGTTTATAAAGTAATGGGCAGAGGCAGAAAATCTGACTGAGGCCACATGTCTTATCAACGGGACGCACCCAGAGACAACATGGTGGTGAAGCGCTCAGCCTCGGGACATGGAATGCCTGGGCATAAATCTCAGTTTCTCCACCAATTCCTAGCTGAGTCACCTTGAGTAAGTTACATACCCTCAGGAACCGGCTGTATAAAATGGGATTACTAATACTAAGTACCTCATAGAGTGGCCATAAGAATTAAATGGGACAATTCACATGAAATTTTAAACAGCGTCCCGAACCTACTCAGCATTAAAAATATTACCAATTATTATTATTATTCCCCCAAATTATCAGTCTCCTAATCTAGATCTACTAGAAGGAAAAGATCCTCCAACGTTCTTCTGCCTGCCATGAAGAAAGTTTCTAACATATGGAGGGCTGAGATAATAGATAGGCCTTACCTGGGAATGGGAGTTTAACTGAAGAAACTAACTGCCCAGGTGGCTGGACTTCAAGCTGTCAGAGGCCAAGAAGCAGCTCTGGCCAACTTCCAGAACGAATTAGCATAAACTATTATTCCATCTAGGACTCGGCTATGGGCATCTCGGGCACACAAGTGTGTGAACATCAAGTCTACCTTCTGGATAATGCTACCATCTATGGCACTGGGCTTCAAAGACATCCGCACACTGTCAAAGCACCGTAACTTTATGGTTACCAAACTGGCAAGACCCAGACCAACATTGAGAAGAATCACGTACCAACCCCCTGCCTTTGAGAAAGATTCTGCCTCATTCCTGCTCCCTCCAGTGTCATTCTGTAAACTGCATCTTAACAGACACAACTGGGTCTTGAAACAGCTGAAGACATGCCTCCGTCCACAGAGAGTTTGTGACTCAACTTGTCTTACTTGTGATCTAAACTAAATTTGAGTGCCAATAGCCCCCGTGAGAGTCAGTGTAAGTTCTCTGGAAGTCATGCAACTGCATTATCTCTACATTATCTCAGACTTGGAAACAAGTCTGAGAAAGAGACAGAGTGAAGAACAGGAAAGGATAGATGAAGGAAGGAGAGAGAAATGTAAATATTTTGTTCTTTAACCAATATAGACTTCTGGGGGTATTGGCTGGTACAGTTGGAAGAGCATGTGTTTCTTGATCTCAGGGTCATGAGTTCGAGCCGCACTTTGGGTGTAGAGATTACTAAAGAAATAAACCTGAAAAAATACAGACTTTTATATTCCATGTTCTATAACTGATGGTGAATATATCCCATTAATTCAAAATCTCAAGTGTACACAAAAATCACATGTGACTTTGTAATCAAATGGTAATCAGAAATCACTCAGTGTTGAATTACTTCTGCCTAGACTCTGATTTTTCATATTGAGAGAATGAGACTCAGACAGACATCGAAACCAGGAGATTACTGTCAAATGATTGAAGGATTTTATAAATCCAAGGGAACTTATGGGCTGCTTCAACCCCCTCATTTTTGCTTCATCGAGACTCTAATACTTAAGTTTGTGTATAATTTGGGTAAACAAAGTCCTTTTCTCTACAAAAGATGCATGGTCATTAATAAAATGTTGTCATGTAAAGTGATGAAGAAAGCATAATGCTCTTCTAACAGCCACCAAAGTTACAAATCCTGCCAATTCCAAAGGAATTTTTTTAAATAGCCAAGAAAAGGGACTGCAGAAGGTGTCATGGAACTGATTGAATCAATGACCCAAAATAAGAAACATGGCAAGGGCTGTCAAGATAAGACCTCACTACAATAATTCCCCATATATCACTATGATAGACCCCCTGGATGACACACAGGAGAAGCAGGAAAATGATGGTGAAGATGACAGGGAAGAAAGGGGGTAAAAAACGGTCTGAATGAAGAAAAGAATGAAAATTAGAAGACACCAATTTGGAGCTAGCTTAGGAGTCAAAGACCTGTATTCTTGCAACCTATGCTCACAGAGAGCCTACAAAGTGCAGACACTCTGCTAAGTCCTGGGAATTCACAGGTAAGAGCCAGGAAAATAAAATTTCCGTACTCAAAGAAAGGCGCCGTACGGAGGAGGGAAGCAGGTAAGCAAGCCAGAGGCTTCATTACAAAGCGATAAACACTCCGATAGAATAAGATAAATGGAACTAGGAGAGTGAAGAGGCAGGGCTTCCGATTCTTCCCCAAGCAGAGGAGGGCCGAGGAGGATGTGCAGTGCTGAGCCTCAGGGGCTCAGGAGTTAAGAGACCGGCGGGAGGAGTAAAAGCAAAGAGCACAGCGCCTCCAGCCTCGCCTGCAGGTTACGTGGCATGGTAGGCGGGTGCACGCGGCTCCTACCGAAGAGGGAAGAAGCTGCAACTGGACTTTATTCCATAGATGACAGAGAGATGTGGTAAGGTTTCAGGCAGAGCCGCAATATGCCCCAGCTTGTAATTTCATTAAGTGAATCCTGCAGACTGGACAGGGGCTCCTAAAGAGGAGGAGGCCAGAAAGGCAGCTTTGCAACACTGTCCAAGGCAGGAAGAAGAACCTGAACTAAGGTGGAAGGCTTGCAGATGGGACGAGGTGAGGGCTTCGTGAGTCGTTAGGCAGAGCAGCTGACAGGACTTGATGGATGCTCGGTAGGAGGTGAGGAGAGGTCCGAGATAAGGGGCAGCGAAGGGCACAGCTTGAGACACACAGTGTCCCCAGCAGCGAGAAGTGGTTTCCGAGACCAGGGACCCTCAGGAAGGACATGCCAGGAAACAGCATCGTAGAAGGCAGGAATCTGAGCGGACTCCAAGAAAGAACCTGACTCACCACCTACCTTCCCCTGACTCAGCTCACAGTGTCTGGTATATACTCGAGGCTACTCCCACAACCTGTTTTATTAATGATGGCTGGGGAGAAAGAACGCCTGCTTAAAGCTAACACTGATGTCTTTGTCCAGTTACTAAGCTTGCTTCCAAAATGAAACCACACACACAAGCATTGCACTGTGTTACTCTTGAGAGAGAGATCAGGCATTTTGACACATGACACTTAAAATTACCTAGGTTTTAGGTGTCTTATTTTTATTTAAAGAAAAAAAAAAACAATAGCAATAAGAGTTACCTGGCTAGAAAGAATATATTCCTTTATTTTCTTTTTTCATCATTTCATATATATATACATATATATATATTTCTACAGATACATTATATGAAAATCCACAGAAAAAGAACTGAAAAGAAACCACTTACCAAACTGGCAATTACTTTTGTTTTGGGATTGAGGTGATAAGTGGGATTTCGGCTATCTTCTTCTTTTTTTTTTTTTTTTTTTGGATAATGTCTGCATGTTTTACAACAATACAGTTATGTGCTTATTTATTGCTATACAAGAGAAATCCAACTAGATAATTAGTATTTTTTTAAATTGTTTTCCCAAAGTCTGGATACTTAGAAGTTACATGCACCAATCTGCATTCCTGCTTTATATAATAATTCTGCTTTATCATTTATAGAGGTGAAATGTGGTTCTCTAGGCCAATGTCAAGGTTTCATTTACATATATCTCTTTCACAGAAGCCCTGAAACCTCCCTAGGTACATAGGATCATGAGGGGCCTAGCCACTGCCAGCTAAAAATGCAGTAGTCATTCCTGAGTACATAAAACTCCCTGAGCTTTCCCTGGGGTGAGATGACTTCCCAGACCCTGCGAGAGTTCTGCTACCATAACTGGAACAGGAGAGAGAAGGAGGTGGTATATCATCTGGTGTTTTAAATAGAAATCTTAAGATATTCACACAAAGAAAAGCAGGGAATGAAGGAAAGTAGGGATGGGTACTGTCTGGCCAACACCCTTCTCCTTTCTAACCATAGACACACTTAGCTACCTCTTGGGTCACATCTCACTTTTTTTTTTGCTTTGGGTCTTGCTTTCTTGTTTGTTTTTATGGATTTCACCCATATGATAAACATGTAGGCTGACAGGCACCCTCACAATGACATTTCTCTCCTCCTGTCCCCCATACAGAGCAAAGAGCTGAATCTCTTGAGCAGTGATATAACAATTGCATTGTTAAGACTTTTTTTTATTGTAGTAAAAAAACCCATCACCCAAAATTAGCATCTCAACCATTTTTATGTGTAGAGTTCAGTAGTGTTAAGTATATTCACATTTTTGTGCGACAACAGAAGTTCTCTAGAACTTTCTCATCTTGCAAAATGAAGCTCTGTACTCACTAAGCAATGATTCTTCTTTTCCTCCTTCCCCCAGCCCCTGACAACCACTATTCTACTTTGTTTCTATGAATCGGACCTCTCTTGGTACCTCATGTGAGTGGAGGTATTTGTCTTTTGTGCCTGGCTTATTTCACTTAGCATAATGTCCTCCAGGTTCATCCATGTTGCAGCACATGTCAGAATTTCCTGTCTTTTTAAAGCTGAAAAACATTCCATTGTATGTATATGTCAAATTTGCTATCTATTCATCCAACGATGGGCACAGGTTGCTTCCACCTCTTGGTTATTGTGAATAGTGATGCTATGAATATGGGATAATAATTGCATATTTTAAAATAGGAAGTGCTTACCAGGAAGAAAACAGCTAAAGATTAAGCATTAGAATATTCTCAGGGACCTTCACCAGGGCACCTCAAACGGCCATAGAAAGCTCTAGGCTCCCTGGTTCTCTCTACTAACACTAGAGAGTTCTTAAACACACAACCAGACCCTCCTTCTAGGAGGAGGAGGTTTCCGTAGTAAATGATCTGGGTTGCTACAAAATCTCTCTTTCCTTGGTTTCAACTTCCCCTGGCTCTTTTTCATACTGGAAATGGTAAGACCCCCAAGGCCAAGATCAGGAGAGGCTCTGAGGAAAAGGGGACGTAACCCACTGTCCTGCTTGCTGCTAACTTTGGCAAAAGAACTAGAGAGTCCCATGAGATCCAGTCTAGGTCACAAGGGTGGAAGACTTCCTATGTAGGACAATGATATTCAAATTTAAGATCAGTGATTTTCAATGAATGTGTAAGGAGCAAGCCTTAAGTGTGCTGCCAGATTTTGATCAGGTAAATGTATCTTTGCCACAACTGAACATACAGATTGTTACTATAGAGCCTGAATGGAATATTGGACAGAGAAAGCTGTGAGATTCAGGGTTGGGCAGGGAGGGGGTTAATCATTTGTGAAACATAGGAGGGGCCCTGTTATACCATGCTGGACTCCGAGGAAGGGCATGTGTATGTCAGAAGGTTAAAGAACTTTGACCAGTGAGCACAGTAAGCCAGGATGGTCTGGGCAGTAAGAGCTCTGCTCCAACTAGAAGGGCAAACAAGACAATGGTGCAATCCGTGTGGCTATCTTTACAGATACCATAAACTCTGTTTTGTTTAGTAGCAATTGTGTTAAAGTCAATACTGACTTGCTTAGTATAGTTTATAATTTATTTATACTCAAATGTGATATGTTTATAGTTTATAATTTATTTATACTCAAAACAGATTCCTGCCCAAGTGCCTATTTTTAAAAAATAAAGTGGCAAATAACCTGGAATGTGCAGCAACAGCGACCGAGAGACCAAAGACTCAGAGATTTGAAGCCCAGCCTCTGTCTTTCTATCAGAGACATGATTGATAATTTATTAGGAAATAGCAAAGCAGTATGCAAATGAAGGGATTTTTTTTTTACTGCCATTTGGTGTTATTACTTTAAATTTAAAATATCTGAATTAATTTTCCAATTCATGTTTTTTGTTTTGTTTTGTTTTTTTGTTTTTATCTTTCATCATCACCCCAAAGTGCTGCTATCTATTTTGGCAATGGATTGCTAACCTCTGTGAGGTTAAATAACTTCCGTATCAGTTAGTTTTTTGGAAAAGGAGGACACCACACCTGAGTCTTCTGGACATAGAATTCACCTCCGCAGCAAGCCTCGGCTTGTCTGTTTGATGAATAGAGGATCAAAAGCGATTTTCATCTATTTAAGATCACTGATAAATGTTGGACTGTGGGCCTACATTTGTTAATGAGTGGAAACAAACACTGAATCACATATGAATACATTACAAAATATACTTCACGCTTAACGTTTTTTCAAAAAACACCTCCTGCTGTTGAAGCCTATGCCCCATAAACATCTTCAGTAAAGCAGTGATAAAAGCAAGAATAACAACCCTCAAATGATAAATTGGTCAAATTTAGAGAAGTCAAAATAAGTAGCATTTTTCCTTAGCAGCCAAATGCAAAGGTTACACACACACGCGCACCAACTAACTAACTACCTTACTCCTTGCGTTAGATTATATAAAACAGTGATTTCATCCGTGTTCAGAAACAAATATGAGTGAAAGCTATCTTTCAAGTTCTAATAGTTATCTAGTAAATATTTTAATTGAATGATATTTCTAAATATGATAGGATAGCATTAAGACTGCTTGAAAAGGAAGGGCGCTTGGGTGGCTCGGTCGGTTAAGCATCTGCCTTCCGCTCAGGTCATGATCCCAGGGTCCTGGGATTGAGCCCCACATCGGGCTCCCTGCTCAGCAGGGAGTCCGCTTCTCCCTCTCCTTCTCCCTCTTTCCCGGGCTTATGCTCTCTCTCTCTCTTTCTCTCTCTCTCTCACTCTCTCTCTCTCAAATAAATAAAATCTTTAAAAAAAAAAAAAGACTGCTTGAAAAGAAAATAGTGGGTGCATGTAATCGAGAAAGTTTTTTGCTCTTTTTGAAAATGGTAGGCTCAAATAAAATTGATCAGCAGAAAAGAGTATTAGAATATATTTATGCCACAGTCTACATGCGGAAGATGAAATAGAGAAAATTTAGCACGGATGCAACAATTCAACATCACGTGGTGGGTCATTAATGTAAAGTAATAAAAATTAACTGTCATCATTATGTAATTTCTTAAAATGATCATGTGTTTAGTAAGAGCTCTTTCTATGGGACAAACATCAAAGCTATTCTTATGAGTTAAGTAACTATATTTGAAAATGGTATCAAAACCATTTGGAATCATTCCAGAATCTCATCTAAAGAAGACTGTATCCATCTTTAAAATCTTACCAGATTAGGGCGCCTGGGTGCCTCAGTCGGTTAAGCGACTGCCTTCAGCTCAGGTCATGATCCCGGAGTCCAGGGATCGAGTCCCACATCGGACTCCCTGCTCAGCGGGGAGTCTGCTTCTCCCTCTGACCCTCTTCCCTCTCGAGCTCTCTGTCTCTCATTCTCTCTTTCTCAAATAAATAAATAAAATCTTTAAAAAAATCTTACCAGATTAGAATTTATTAAGTTTCATTGGTCATTGTAAAAAGGATAATTTCCACTTACTGTAAAAAGGAGAGAGAAGATCCAAAAGTAAACTCTTATGGCAATGACCTTGTGGATGCAGTAATATGTACAATGAAATCATTTGATATGATACAGAACATTTCCTGCCACTTTCTATCTGTAACTGTAAACATGGTGAAGTAAGTCAAGAAGAGAGCAAAGCGGCAAAGCCCCTTGCTTAGCTAAAGCCATCAATACTGCATGATGATCAGAATCTGACCTAGGGCATCAATAAAACAACGAAGACACGGACTCTTTCAATGGTGCATAAGCATTATGTCATTAATCGAGCTTGGATTGTAACAGTCTATTCTTATAAGGTGACAAATTAACCATATGGCTACCTCATAGATGACAGAACTAAAATATATTAAACTCTGTGGGGTAAATATACCCACAGGCAATTCTAATATACTGACATTTTTAATACTAATTGAAGCTGATTGATTTACGTATTCTACGTTTTCAAGTCTCCAAAATGATGTATTTAATGTTTTATTTTTAAACACAATTAAAAAATAATATATAAATATATACATACTGCAAATGTAATACAGATAACAAATTCATTTAAGCCCATTTATGCACATTAGTAACACACCATGTGGCAGAAAGACTAGGACTACAAGAAGACCCCTTGGCGATTTATTTTATATTAAATCCCTAATGGCCTCTCCTTATCTTTGCAAAAATATGCACGAAAGTCCAGACTACGCAGCCATTGAAATGAATGGTTATTTATTTGCTAAACGAGAACCCTATGTTTAATGTTCCTTAGACATAAGGTAGTCTGGAAAAGTCGCATTCCTACGGCTCCATACATCATTTATTTTACATACCCTAACTTCTCACAACAGGCAGTGGAAAAATATCTCTGAACAGCATTGTAAGTTGCTGAGATTTTTGTTTCCAATTCCATTACTGGAAGATTAAATGTTAACATGTTTACTTGCTTTTTTAGCAACAAAAACAAATTCGTGTACCGTGTTGGTGCCCAGCACGGGACATGAATATAAAACGGAAGAAAGTTTGCAAATATCCACAACTAAAATCAAACAACGGATGGATATCTAAAGTTGAAACTTGTAAATAAATCTTCATTAAACACAAAAAAAGAAAGCTTCGTGTACTTTAAATTTGTCTGCAAAAAAAAATAAATCCTCATTAAACACACAAAAAAGAAAGCTTCGTGTACTTTAAATTTGTCTGCAAAAAAAAAAAAAAGTACTAATCATCGGAAAGTTCTATCAGCTTGTTCTAAGAAGAAAGCTTTTCCCTCCCCTTTATATGACATGCTTAAAATATGCCACAAATCTTGGTCCTGGACATATCAGCTTTTAATATTCATGCTGATACCAACACACTTTCCTGTCAAGTATGGTTCAGTTTTAAATCCCTTCACTTCGGGTTCATACAGCCAAAACGGTGTAAGCCCAGACATATCCTTAGGAGACGGGCCTTTAAGCAAAAACACATTGTTTGCTCCCTCCTTCACTGCCTTCTCCATTTGGCTTCCAACACATTCTCATACAGAAAAAAAGCAAGACAGTTTTTGAGAAGAGAGAATTCACAAAGGAACAAATACCTGGCAGAAGGAATGTAAGGGATGGGGAAAGGGACACCACCACCTTCCTTCACTCAGAGAAGACAGTAACTCATGTTTCCCTACGGGTATAGATACAGATCCATACAACAAGCAGGACTCACAAGGTGCAAGTGTGGGATCACATTGTGTGGCTAATGCTTGCCCCGATCCTATAAAAAACATCAGGCAAACCCTATGATTTTTCTGGACATGTTTTTGTTACTCTCAGGTGGCAAAGCTTCTCCGGCATTTCAATCCACAAGATGGAGTCTCAATTTAGTAGTCAAAGGTGGAGTCTTTTATGGAGTTAGGCTTCTACCCTCCCCTAGGGAGCCCCACTGCTGATGAGAGGCAATATGTTCTCTCCTCCATTCCTTCCCCACCGACCCCCTCTACTCCGCATTCATCTTGCTGTCGTTTTGGATCCTTTGGGGGTTGGAGACAAGGAAGTCAGATGAGGTAGGAGAAGTAGAAAAATTGTCACTTCATTGTTACTTTATGGTCTACCTACATAGTAGAGCTTCCTGCTCTTCACAGCTGGGTCACTTTCGTGGGCTCCCCGTGGACCATCAGAGCTCTTGCATCGTTATCTCCCCTACCCTCCTGGACGGTTGGAATCCATACCTGTTCCTTGCTTCCCCAGCCATGGGGAAGCTAGCTCTGCTTCTAGCTTCTCCCAGCTGAGATCTGCTCTGTCTTCACTTCAAGTCAGCCCTCTTGGGCAGGATCTATTACAAAATGTACCCTGGCTGTCTCTTGCACGTGGCTCAGATCTGACCCACATAAATATTCCTGCATTCGCTTTGCCCCACCAGTTTTCTCGGTGAGGGCAACTCCAGGAAGCCACCTGTTCTGGACCTCTCTGTCAACATAGCTTGTCCACATGTGTCCCACCTTCCGATTTTGTAGGCAAGAGTGAAACAAATGCCCAAACACAGGGTCTCCCTAACTGAAAGGGGCACATATGCGACTCTCTGAGGAGGCTCTGCAGAACCCGTTGCCCAGGGCTTGAGGTGAGGGATTGATGTCCCCTCAGCCTCAGTCATACGGGACACACACATCTCGAAATGTGTCCTCTTTTCTATTTCCAAATTTCAATCCTTTTATTTCTTCTAAGACAGTGAGAAGCCTAAAAGCACTTTAATCAGGGTTCATCCACTTCTTCGGAAAATTGTGTATCACGGCCTCACACATCACCTCGGGAAGGGTTCTGTGCTGCCTTGGCAGGTCTGCTGAGCCTTCTACCTGAATTCAGTTAGAAGGTTTGTCTACGAGCTGTCTCCTCCCTTGTGTCCCCTGCAGAGTCCCTCTCCGCTCTCCTCCACCCTGCTCTCTGCCACAGCAGTGGCTTCATAGACAGCATCGAGAGTCTCTTCCAAGCCTCCTGTTTCCTGCTGGTTTCAGCCAATGGAAAACCCCAACAGGTGCTGGGATCACCTTGAACTTGGCCACTCCTTGGCCAAAAACTCCTCTTGAGGTGGCCCTCTCTTTTCAGTCTTCTCCTTCCAACCTCTGGAAAACTTCTCCCTTCTCTTCTCTTCTGTTCCCTGTCAGGGTTAGGGTGTCAACCCCTGGGACACCACTCTCTTCCTTGCAGTGTCCCTCACTCTGCCTTCAAGCTGATAAAAGGGCTCACCTCAACAGCCTTTCCTCAAATTAATCTTAATTGAACAGGCTGCCTATTCTGCTGAGACCGATATGGTCTCATTACAAATATATTACCTCAAGATGTGCAAACGTTATAATATTTTTGAAACTATACTCTCCATACACAAATGTGAACTTGCCCAGTTTCCTCTTCCATAAGTGTATTGAATGAACATTTCTAACCTGATCACCCAGATGTCCTTTTACACTATAATTTCCTATTATTATGAATTCTTGAAAAATCAAAGTAAATCTTTTTTTAAGGTTTTATTTATTTGAGAGAGAGAGAGAGAGAGAGAGACCAGGAGTGGGGAGAGGGGGAGGGGCACAGGAAGAGGGAGAAGCAGACTCCCCGCTGAGAAGGGAGCACAATGTGGGGCTCGATACCAGGACCCTGAGATCATGACCTGAGCTGGAGGCAGACACTTAACCGACTGAGCTACCCAGGTGCCCCTCCAAGTAAATCTTTATAAATATTTTAAAACTATTTCATAAAAACCTTCTTATTATTGAAGACCTTTAAGCCTGCAAGGAGAATACAGACGCCCTGAAGCCCCAGTCCCATCCTCGGAGACAAGATGTATCATCAGTTGGATCAGTCAAAAAGCAAGAACGTCATTTCAGCACTGTCTTCTCCCAACGTTCATTAGTCATGTGACTCTTCTAATGGGCTTAAGAATACTTGATAGGATGGTCTTTATCTGAATAAAACCCAAGACAACTAAAACCATGAAAAAGTGACAAATACTTAAGAAACTAGATAACTACCAGACAGTCCTGTTTGGAGGTGCTGGTGGATTTTAAATGGCCACAAATTATTTCCAGTTCCTCCCATCTGGAGGTGGAGTCTCTTTCCTTACTCTTTGTCTGGGTTGGCCCCATGACTTGTTTTGACCAATAACCTGTGGTTTCACCTTATGGAATTTGAGAGCCCCCAAAGTTCTTGCTTTCTACATTTTGGACACTCCTGTTTTCAGGCAAAGAAGCCTGGGACGAAAGATGGCATCTAAAGAGGGACGCAGCCACCCAGCCATCCCTTCCAACCTTCCCAGTTGAGGCCCCACCCATGTGGTGAGGCCACCCTACATGACCCAGCGGTGACAGAGCCATCAGCTGACTGCAGCTGCATGAGTGAGCTCAGGCAAGACCTGAGGAATCATGAGAAACACCAAATTGTTGTCTTTGAAGCCACTAAGTTTTGGGAAAACACAGCCTTTCTTATCTTTCATATCAGAACTTCTCTCTCTTACTCGATGAGAAGTAACAATGATTATGATAACAATAAGCTTATTCTTCTGTGACCCAACATAGAACAATCAGGAAAGAATAAGTCACAATCAGAATCAGAAGTCCCTGGGTTGGAATGCCCACCCTGTGGCTTGAGGTAGTTCATTTTCCCTCCATGAGTCTCAGTTTATCCACCTGTAAAATAAATTTAATAACTGCCTATGTCATAAGGAAGGTTTCAGAATTTTTTTGTAAGGTTTCAGAATTTTGAAAGATAACTAACATAAGCACCTACCATAGTGCTGGGAACATAGTAGGTACTCAATGAACACCAGTTCCCTTCCTCAGTATCTGTGTATGCACATCCAAAGGCTGGGACCTGAATCAAATGGCTCCAAGCCAATGGTACTCCGAGTGTGGTCTCTGGGTCAGCAGCATCAGCATCCCAGGGAAATTACTAGAAATATAAATTTTTGAGTCCCATCCCAGAGCTACTGAGTCAGAAACTCTGGTATCCCGCATTGGCCCATTAAAGCCAATTAGAATTACCAATTCATAAGCTTAGGGAAGATGGAAACCACTATATTGCAGTATCAAGTCCATATTTCAGCTACATAGTAGCTGCTCAATAAATGTTTGATGACAAGTGACTATGTTAGTGAGGGCTTAAGTGGATAATGAAGTGAGTGCATGCATTCAAGCCCTCCTTTTCAACCCTGATGTACCAAGGACACATTATCCAATCTGAGGTGCGGTAGGATGAGCCAGTGATGTTAATGACTGTAGTATAAGTTGGGAGCCTCAATGTTTGGGCTCCATGGATAGGTAGGTAATGATGTGGGTGGGTAGGTAGAAAATGACTGTTTCATTTTTGGTTTGAAGTAAAAAGAAAGCACTTTTAAAGGCCAGAACAGATGTACTTGGCATGGGTATTTGAAAAGAAACTGACAATTAGATTTCATAATGGTTTCATGAAAAGAATGCTACTGTAGTATGTTGGAAGGTAAAACATAGCCACAAACACTTAATGTCATGAGCTACTTTTTCTAGAAGAGTTTATCACAATCCCTTTATAAAATGGAAATAAAAATAGACCCATCTTAAAGATTAGTCATGGAGGGTCAATGAAAATACAATGTATGGTACATAGTAAACACTCAACAAATGTTGGCTACTATTATATTTATTTTTATAACTTGAATTCTTCAAAGTATCAACTAGCTCTGTGCTAGGAATACAATGTGCATTAAATTATTCATTTGAAGGAATAAAAGAAGACAAGAATAAAGTACCAAATCCTAGTTCTAGCACCTTATCTGTTTTCCTTTTTCCACCACTAGGCGACACCACTGACCTATCATAAGTCACTCTTCTCCACTAGACTTCAACACAGCCAACCTTACGCATCGCCGTTGATTAAGGAACAACAAAAAAGAGGTCTATTCTAGAAAGTAACTACCCTCAATTATTCCTTTGTTTGAGTCTCCTTATTTCTCTGAATTGCCACTGGCTGTTTGCTATAAATTTATTCTTTCATTTCAGCGTGTACTGGAAAAGAGCCCTTGTTACTCAGGGAACCAATTCAGCATTTACCTACACGGATAGGAAAGGGGCATTCAGACAACCACTGTCTCTCTTTTGTAGAGGTTACTTCTGTCACAAGAAAAGGGAGCAATTTTCCTTTAGCTTCACAGCCTGCTTTTCTATGACAAGTTGATGTAATGCAGTAATTAACCATTAAAATATTGCATGTGATTCGCAGGAGTGTTACAGACAAATTAATTTAAACCAAGGTCAGGTCTCCAAATCAGCAAAATAACTCTGAAAGCGGGAGAGAGAGAGAAAATAAACAAGAGAAAAGGTAAGGAACAGCTGCTATTAAAAGTAACGCCAGGCAGCTAAAACTGGTCTGAATACATTCCTAAAAATGTAATTAGCCAAATCCTTCCAGAAATTAAACCATCAAAATGACATTATAGTACACTTAAAAAATGTATTTACAGAGCGAAAGAGCAGTCATCCTAGCATATCGCTATGTCCTGAGGGTTTCCCTCCTCATGAAGAGAGATGCAGAAGAGAATTTGATATTGTGCCATGAAGAAAGTTCAAATTGTCACAGATGTATTTTGTGAGATGCTGGTTCTTAATTCCCTCAGATGGGCTGAAGTGGAAAGGGAATGAATTTAATAGGGCTGTTTTTTGGTTTCTTTGTCATCTTATGGGAAGATTAAGGTGACTAGAACCGAAGTCTGCCTATTAGCTTTCCAAATACCAACATTTCTTGAAGGGCTTAACAAGAGAGGTGCCTAATTCTACCAATTTCCTGGAGCTCACTTCTCAGAACGATGGGCATTGAAACTTGGGTTCCTTCACAAGGTAAGAGTCAACCAACCTCGTCCTACGAAAGGATTTCAATAAAACGGAATTGCCCGCCTATGACTTTTGAAGGTCTAGAAATGTACAATTGGTATTTACATAAGATGCTGTGACACAAGAATTTATTCAGAATGCCTTCTGATAATTTGCTCACTTCCCAAAGGTGAATGTGAATGTAAATGAGAGGTCCCCAAATAAAGTTACAGAGGTACTAGAAATACCACATGCAAATGGAGAGCCATAGGCATTTTGATAACATATAAAAGAATTTTTTTATTGGCTTTTTAATGATAAATATGCATTAGGAAGTTACTGGAAGGAAGTGCGGTAATACTCAGGCAGTGAGGACTGGGGCAGGGGTTCTGAGGAACAGGCGGACATATGGAAAAGGGAAAGGTGTGCAAAACCTACTGACAGGCGAAAAGGCAGAGAGCCATGAAGTGATACAGACAATCCATGGTGTGATCCAGAGAGGCTGCCAGAATTCACTAATGCAGCCCGTGGTTGTTGAAGCTCAGCAGGAAAGTGGTGACAATGTGTAGCTGGAGAGCGCAGGCTCTGTGTCTCCAGCCGAAGAGAGGAGAACAGGAAGCGGGGGAGACAGGCTGCCAGGGCAAGAGCCCGAGTCCCCAGCATGTGCGCTGACTGAGGAGTGAAGGCGGGGGCAGCTGTGATGTTTTGTGTCCAAACAGGAAAGGCCTCAAAGACTAATTATTCGATGCTGTTCAGGACTATACACAATGACCTGTTATCTCCCGCTGCTGGGTGGCCCTGCCTACTCTTAATTCGAGCTACGATCATTAACGGTTGGAAATATGGAGTATTCACTGTTGGCCAAAATGCACGAAAGCAGATAAGTAAGTTCTGAATCATAAATTAAGGTTCTACTTTTCCTTGATTTATAGAAAAAAGTCTGGGACTGAATAACACAGGCTTGGATACCAAAAGCAATTCCCTCGTTGGGTAAGCGGTCTCCAAAGATAGCCACCTTCAATCTCTTCCTGCTGTCTATGCACATGCTCCTCCTCACATCAAGAATTGGGGTTTAGGGGCACCTGGGTGGCTCAATGGGCTAAGTGTCTGACTCTCGGTTTTGGCTCAGGTCATGATCTCAGAGTGGTGAGATCGAGCCTTGCTTCAGGCTCCATGCTCAGCATAGAGTCTGCTTGTCCCTCTCCCTCTGCTCTTCCGCTCTATGTCTGTCTGTCTCTCATAAATAACTAAAAATAAGGCATAAAAATTTGGAGTCTAATTCCCACTGGTGTGCTGGAACTGACTTGTACAGGTTAGTGAGAGACAGTTATAAAATTGGGGGAAAATCTGCAAACCCACCATTTGCAAATTAAACACAGCCATGACAAAAATTAAATTACATATTTTACATTAAATAAGTTGTATCAAAAACAAAAGTCAAATTCTGAAATGCATCCCTCCATAATTATTTCATTATCCGTTACTATTATCTGTGCTCTTTAGATTATTTACATCTATATATCTGCATGGCAGAAATGCTATATAATGGGAGGCTTCTGCACATCTCTTGCCCCTTTGTACTGTTTGACAAACAAAATTATAATATATTTAAAGGCTATAATTTGATGATTTGATATACGTGTACATTGAGAAAGGACTCCCATAATCAAGTTAATTCATACATCCATCATCTCATATAGTTAGATTTTTATCTTTTCCTTTCTTCCCCCTTGGTGAGAACACTTAGGACCAGATTCCAATTATACAATAAAGTATTATCAACTATTCCCAACTCTGTTTTGATGATATCACATTGGTGCTTTCAAATCAGCCATAGTAAGAGTATTTACGGAAATCGGCAAACACTACACATCAAAGCTTGTTTTATTGTTTTATTGCTCCTCTAGAGCAGGTTGGCAAACTACAGTCCACAGACCCAATGCAGCCCACTGACTGGTCTTGTAATGGCCCATGAGCTAAACATTTTCAAATAGCTGCTATTTGAATTCCTATAGAATATCCTCAATCTTGCATCTTGGACCACAAAGTTCTAAAATATCTACGATCTAGCTCACCACAAGAACAAACTGCCAGGTCTGGACTTAAGAAAGGAATAGAGAAAAAGTTAAAATGAAAGTTAAACTTCAAAGCATGTTCTATCTCTGGCCGTCCCATGGTGAACAGCACGTGCACAAAACCCCAAAAAAACCCTGAGGACATGATCTTCCAGTATTTGAAAACTATTCTTTAATTTGGCAAAGAAGTCCTTCACGTTGTTGCCAAGCAGGTGAAGTTAAGAAAAAAGCTTTTGTTGTTTCACTTTCTTGTTAAGGAAAACAAAAATCTCAACTATATTCTTGTTGAAACCATACCTGTTCATCGACTGCAATGCAAGAGTTACACAAAAATTAACTAATTCATTCATGAGATTTAATTGATGATATGGTTATTTACAAAAAAGAGGGTTTTTTTGTAAATTGTGTGCTATAATATATTATTTATAACAGTAATGTGTGTGTGTGTGTGTGTGTGTGTGTATTTTTTTTCAGACACCTACAAGCACACCACTGCTAATTTCCCTTGTCATCAGTCTGGGCTGATCTCTGAGGCTTAAATGAACAATAGAAAATGGTAGAAGTCATACTCTGAGATGTTTTAAGTTAGGTCACAAGAATTGCAGCTGTCACCTGAGTCTCTCAGAAAGCTCGCTCCTGTGGCTCTCTTGGAACCTAAGTGTCATGCTGGGAGAAACCCAAGCCAGGTGATGGTCAAAACTGAGCTCACACTTAACCGCCATCCAACTGTTAACTGCATGAGAAACCCCAAGCAAGCCCTGCCCAGCTGAACCCAATAAACCCATAGACCAGGAAAAATACTAATACCTTATTTTAAGCCTCCAGGTTCTTGGAATGGCTTGCTACACAGCAGCTCACAACACACCATTTCATTGTGAGGAGGAGGCAGGAAGAGGGGAGCCAACTGGACCAAACACATCATGATGTCAAGAATCCTGGCTCAGGGTATCGCAGCCCTGTTTTGTTCCAGGCTCTTGGAACAAAAGCAGGTGCAAGGACATGTTGTGGGGCGGGGGGGGGGGGGGTGAGAACAAAATGTAATAAAAAGGGGGGAATGGTAATGAATCATACACATCCACCTTCGCCTATAAATCTGAATCCCACAAAGCCACTCTCCTGCTAGAGACGCAGCAAGTAAAATGCCATCAGGTGGGGCACTGACACTACCTTGTTCCTTCGCTACCCATCAACCATATCTGGGCTTCCTGGAACAGCATGCAGTTCCTTCCACAGCTTGCTCATTTTCTACACTGAGCCAAAGAACCATTCTTTGAGGCTAAGCCTCACTTACATTCCCCACAGCCTCGTTGCATCTTATCTCATTATCTTATTCTCGCTGCACAGTTGCCCAGAGAAGTCAGTGGGGATTTCTGGGCCCCGGGGAGAGGTTTACCCCCCAGGGCAGGCTCCGTGTTTTCTCTACCTTCCTTCCCATACCTTCCATGTAAATGAATTTTTGTCAGTGTTAACAGGAAAGGACAGAGATCCAGGGCACCACCCTATGCCCAAATAAGCACAGTGCATAATGAGTAACTTTATAATCTTTAAACTTTGGGTCACTGTTTATCTCATTCCTGCTGCAAAATGACTGCTAGAAAAAAAGCAGTACTGAGGTATTTTGTACCATTTAGGGAAATAAATACAGAGAAGTATGGCTAGATGGGTTAAGTTTCATGAATTATTTAAGTCCACTTGAAGTTGGCCAATAGGTAAAACAGAGAAATTGGCCAATAGATAAAAAAGAGGAAAGTTGTCACCGAAACATCAACTTGGCTCCAACTTAATTCAAGCTATAGATATGAAACAGGAATTCCATTATAAGGCACTTCTAGATAGGCTGGTTTTGCAGGCTTTATTTGGTGTCTTTGAAATATTTTTGGCCATCTGCAGAAGGAGCTACCTACATACAAATTGTAAGGATTCTAAATATGATAAGATTTAGCTGCTTAGTACATTTTGTTTCAAAGACAAAGTGCTGTTGCCACTGATATGATAAGCCATTCCTTTTTTAAAAAGATTTTTATTTATTTATTTGAGAGACAGATAGAGAGCAAGCATGAGCAAAGGGAGAGGCAGAAGGGAGAGGGAGAAGCAGACTCCTCATTGAGCAGGGAGCCCGACCAGGGCTGGATCCCACGACTCTGGGATCACGACCTGGGCCAAAGGCAGACACTTAACTAACTGAGCCACCTGGGGACCCCTAAATAAGGATTTCTGATTCTCTCACTTCAGTTATGACTTATTATCAAGAACCATTCATTGTAGATCAAAAGGCATGCAAGTCTACTTTTGTGGTTCTTTCATTTTTTCATCCTGCCACTGTCCTCAAGGAGCTATGAATTATTAGCTCTCAATTCATACTTCAGATGCCTCACACATAACTGATTATTAAATTCATACCATGAAAGTTACCTGTGTTTGGCATTTGTTTTAAATTCCTTTGGACCCTTGAGCCAGGTATGAATTGAGAACTAACACCTCGACTACTCAGAACTTTTGTTATTTGGAGTTAGCATTGTGGTCAAAAGTAATACTGTTTCCTTTCAATAAAAGAGCTCTACCACTGAATTTTTTTCACTAACTGATTAGGCTGCTCTCCATTTGAATACCAATTTGGAAAAAGTTATATATCACAGCAAGGCAAACCAGAACAGTCATATCCTTGAATTCTAGAGTCAGGCTGAGAAGAAACATCACACTTCTTTCCTCCCTACATGGTATGTCCTACCCAGTCCCTTGTCCCAAAGTCGTTGTTATATACTCGATTTATTTACCAAATCTCCCCCAGGTCAGGGGCCGATAATTACTTTCACTATGAATACTTAGAAGTTATATATTTATAGATCAAAATTGAAATGATTTTTAAAAGAAGTAAAGACTTGAAGGTATAGAGAGGAAGGGGGCTTGATATGAGGAGGAGGGAAAAGGAGAATTCAACCAAGGACTGCCTGGGGAGGTTTAGGCTGTCTGACACCAAAAATGTGGGGTAATCACTGACTCTAGATGACTCACTAGTGAAGCCCTTGGTGGGCTCCAAGACTACAACTAGTCTTGCCCACGGGTACCATATCCCAAGCAGTGAAAACAGTACTGGAACAGGACAAACCTGGATTTTAGTTCTGGTTCTACATTAGACAAATGTTTTAATCTCTCCAGATTCCAATTTCCTCGCCTCCAAGATGGAGATTGTGGAAGAGACTGGCTCAGTATTCTTCAAAGTGGTTCTTCTTCTTGGGCACATAGCTAGACCCTGCAGCTAGATGGGACCATGTGACTGAGCCACTGCAAGGTGAGCCAGAGTGATGGGTGCTACATCCAGACCGGATCCATAAAACCTCTCACCTGTGGCTCTCCAAGCTCTTCCCCATCCTGCTGATAGGACGGAGGTGTCCACAGGCATCTTAGGAGATGCATTTTGAACATGGTCTCTGAATCACCCGTGGCCACTGGACGAGGAACACCAAAGTGGATCACTACACAAGCAAAAACAGAATAACTTCTGTGCTGAGTCTCTGAGAGCTGGGGTTTATCTGTTACAGCTGCTACAGCTACCTTAACCAGTACAGGGGTGACCACAGCACCCTTGCCTCACAGGCTTTCTGGGAGGATTATATGAGATGATGTTTGCAAGTCCTCATTCTACTGTCTGGTAACACAGTGAGCGCTCAACATCAAATATTAACTCTTTAGCAAGGAGGAGGTGGCTGGCCTGGACCCAAGAGGAAATGGAGGGAGTTATGACCTAAAAACCTGGAGGAGAGGTTGCACGTGTTTCCCCTGGTTGGCCAGTTGGCTTTGAAAAAGCACCTACCATATGCTTCACAATAATACGCTAATCAAAAATCATCTACACTCCCCCCAAATATTCGTACTACACGTTCTACAACACAACAAGGTAGGTAGTAAATACTCTAGAGGTACTTCCATCTTGATCTCCAAAAACTCTAAGCTGCAACAAGGAGAAATCACATATGGTGCTTAAAATTGGTAAACTGGATTTCGGACTGCTTAGCTCCATCTTAAAGCACTGGTTACAGTGCTTCAGTGATGCTTCACTGGGCCCTGAGCAAATGTTCCCTTTTGTTTGGGAAGAGTTTAGCAGTGATCTTGGGCATTCATTCTGCTCTGTGCTCTGAATGCTGAGGGAAAATGTTGGTATTTTTCCCTCTGCAGTGTTCCAAGGTGCAGCTTGGCTGGTAATCTCTACAGGGCAGAATGAGTCAGCAGTCTGAATCACTTTACCAGAACACATCCCATGTGTTCTATTCCAGGTTTCAAATAGCAGAGCGTCTGGTCATGAGGAGGCCCAGGGCTGAGAGCACAGTGGAGCCCCAGAGAGAAAACAAGCCTTTAACGCTTCCCTCAGACTCCAGCTCCAAATAAAGGAGACAACAATCTCAAGAGCAGAAAATCCCCACTGTTCCTCATTTAAAGGAAATTGATTTGAAATAAAAACATGTGGAAGCATAATGATGTACTATACGTTGGCTAACTGAATTTAAATAAAATAATAAAAAAACATGTGGAAGCAACAGATGAAATGTGCTTAGCAGGCAAAAGATTCATTCAGACAGTCCTGTATGTTTTATTCTCTTCAGTTGTCTGGAAAATTACTACTTTTACAAATAGTCTATGTTATGGGTTGAATTGTGTAACCCCCTCCCCCAACCACCGTCAAATTTATATACTGAAGTCCTAACTTCCAGTACATCAGAATGTGACCTTATTCGGACACAAGGTCAATGCAGATATAATAAAGATGAGGTCACTGGGAGGGCCCAAATCAGTATGACTGGGGTCCACACAAAAAGGGCAAATTTGAACACAGAGACAAGGAGAGACGAAAGACAACAGGAACATGAAAGCAGAGATGGAGGTGACACTTCGACCAGCCAAGCAATGCCAAAGACGCCAGCGAACCACCAGGAGCTGGATGAGAGGTATGGAAGAGACTCTCGGCCCTCAGAAGGAAGCCGGCCTGCCAACCCTTGAACTTCTCGCCTCCAGAGTTGTGAGACACTACATTTCTGTTGTTTACATCACTCCATTTGTGCTGTTTTGTTATGACAGCCTGAGCAAACTGATACAGTATACTTGCTGGAATGAATCCTAACATCATTGATCGTAACAGAAAGTAATCAAGTCAGTGCCTGCTTATGGTCCTTCCTGAGGCAAGATGCTAATGACTCACAGCTTTCCGGAGATGCTTAAAGGAGGCGTAATCATATTGGATGTTGGCAAGGGAACCGTTAATGTGGTTAACCTCAGTTGCTGAGTGGCACCTCACTGGAATGGAAAGCTCTGTCCCTTCCCTTTAATGGTATACTAGGTCCATGATGTATAATCAGCACTTCATTTCTGGTAAAAGAACACAGGCAAAGTTTGGAAGCATATGTTCTGATAGCCATAATGCTTTTCTATTTTTTCTGATTAAGGCTTTATTATTTTTCATTTTTATACTTTCTAGTTTTTAATATGGATTTGGTTTTTGGCCACCTTTATTCCTCTCTGCTGGTTCCGCCGCTAAAAGGCAGGATTGGAAGCTGCATTGTGGAGAGCATAACATAACATGTAGACTTGTCCAATCACTAGATCGTATACCTGAAGCTAATGTAACCTTGTGTGTCAATGATACTTCAAGAGAAAACAAGATGAAGGATTGGAACAGAACCAAAACCACCTGCGTTTCTCTTGATAATCAAATGGGCAAGCAATGAAAAGGGCACAAAGGATCAGGTACAATGATAATCAATGAAGTGAATTCCAGTATGTGGTGTGTATGCCCAAGATGTGTGCTATATTTGGACTCAGAACAACCTGGAGGCCACGTAAAACGGGACATCTGTGTCTTCCCCATGGTCCTAGCTTCCGAGTCCTCTCTGTAAGAAGGGCTACCCCTCTGGCCATGCATCTGAGAATGCCACTTTTTATCTACTGCTCCTCAAAGTCATATTCATTCTGACCTCATATGGTGCAAAGTATTGAAACTCTGCATTATTATAATGATTTGCTTTCTGTGGTAGATTTTTCAATAGCATCTGTAAACTTGATGAGATTACAACTCTTCTTTATGATATATACTACCATGAACATGAGAGAGAAAGAGTTTAGTAGCTTTCTTTTTACAACACAGAAGGTCAGAGTTAATGCGTCTGTCAAAGCAATGGTCTCTACCTCCCAAACTAGGGGTTCCTTCTATGTATATTACAAAGACACAGATTCTTCTGATTTTCTCAATATTTTTACCTCCCAAAATTAATTGGGTCATCAGTCAAATAAAGGCCGTGATGCATACAACTGTGCACCTGCGGCGTTCCGAAGGACCGCTGAAAATTTAAAGAATCCTTTTCCCCATTTCCCTGACATGTCACAGAACTTCCAGTGGATTCCTTCCAGTAACAACTATTTTGCAAAGCTGCCTGATCCACTTTTGGACAGCTGGATAAGCAGTACTATCTACAAATACATGGACCATATTTGATCTATATTATCTCAGCCTTCAGACATAGTTATCTGGAAAAAAACTGATTAGGAGGGAACAAAGTAGATTATCTTGGATGCACAGCTAGGTGGCTTTGCTTCCCTAGCTGTTTATTTAAATTGGAAAGGAAATAAAAACCAGATATCACAGGGACAAACTGCAAACACCAACATGTACTAAGTATTTCTATTTACTGAGCATCTACTATATGCCCAGCACTGTGCCAGGAAATTAAAGGGAGATAGAAGTCAAAGATACCAGGGCCTCTGGGTGGCTCAGTTGGTTAAACGTTCAACTCTTGATTTTGGCTCATGTCGTGATCTCAGGGTTGTGAGATCGAGCCTCATGTCAGGCTCCACACTAGGCGTGGAGTCTGCTTAAGATTCTCTCTCTCTCCCTCTCCTTCTGCCACACCCTCCACACTGTGCTCTTTTTCTTAAAAAAAAAAAAGAAGTCAAAGATACCATCATTAGGCTCAATTAACCTAAAATATTTTCTAACTGTGATTAAATAGATACACGAAACTAAGCTCAAAATAAATGGAAAACTATTTCAGTCCTAAGTTGGTCCTTCAAACTAAACTTTGCAAGAGTTCAGAGGCTGGTGATAAACAATGGAGAATTTATAAAAGTTATCACAGAATAGCTAGGTCTTGACATGCTTTGGAGGACAAACGAGACTTAGATACTCATTGGAACTAAAAATATTTCTTCGAGAATCTATCTAGATTTAAAGGGTGTTTAGACAGCTGTTTCAAAACACACAAAATAAGGTTATGGGGATTCTTTCATTATTTTAAAAAAGTGAGGTACATGGGGATGGGATAGGAAGGCTGACATGGCATCGTAGGTGAGTAGGGAGGAGAAAACACCACCTCACAGGACCCTCTGTGGAGAAAACCAAACTCTGCCCTCAACTGGGGGATTTTTCCAACGGACACACTGAATAAATAATGTGCATTTGCTCTTTCAAAGAAGTCATACGATCTTACTAAGGAGCTGCTTCCCCATTTCTCAGTCATCTTTACTACCCCCATTATGCACAAGTGAAAAGCCCTCATTCAGCTGATTAGCATTTAATCTGTGTACCCTTCTTTTACACGTACAAATGTTCTTCTTCCTCTTCCCAGAAGATCATATAGTGTTTCCAGAGATGTACTTAATTGCCTGATTAATTACTGGACCTGTAGATGTAGATGATCATTTTATCACTTATTCAGCTTGACACACATTTACAGTTTAACAATTCTGACAAAGCCATTCGTATACCCTTGTAATATAAAGGTATGTTAAAGCTATGGGAAGTCTGTAATAATAATAGCCTTAAAATAATTTACTAACTACAGACAGTTCCCTAAACAATTATAAGATGCTCTATGTTAATTTAGAAAGGAATTCCAAACAAGGCATTTAAAACCTAATAAGATGCTGTTAAGTGAAGGGAGACGGGGGGGGGGGGGGGGGGGGAAGAGGAGACAGAAAACCCTAAGGCTTGAACTAGGAGAAATGATTCTCTGAGCTACTGACCCTTGCAAGATCCATGTTTTCCTTGGATTTCTATAGAAAAAGCAGATTTCTAATTGAAGGTGATTATCTAGTTACTACATCCCAAATTGCATGTATTTCTTATGTTGAATCACATCAATATCTAATTATAGGGAGCATCTATCAATTTGAGAGTCCACAGAAACAGTTTCGTCCATCTACCAACTACATACAATGAGAACATGCTCTATAAACTACAAGGCACAGCGTAACTACCAAATATGATTCTCTCTAGTGACAACAGTCTTCCTCTTGATACTCATATGGATCTATGACCTGAATTACCATGTCAATCAACTGGGAATAAATTTTTCAAAGAAATTATAGAAAAAAAGCACCTGCTTTGCTCTTGGGTTTTCTGAGGTATGGATACCCCCTGCATGCCTGCTATTCCCTGGAAATATACACATGATATTGTCATCAGCACCATTAGGAGCAAGAAAAAGAAGAGTGATATATAATTCTAAAAACCAAAAGATGAATTGCCATACAGCAATTTTTATCTCCATAAACTTGAGAGCTCACTGCCTTGACCAAGGCAATATAACAGTACAGAGATACACAGAATTCGGCATGGCACAAATGTGTTTCTGTAAAATATCATCCCCATTAGTTAGGTTAATTAAGATTAACATACAAGTCATTGAAAACCCCCAAAGTAGAAAAAAGATAATTTTCCAAGGCAACACACAACGACAAGAGTAATATGCACCCTGAGTCATTCATTTAATAGATTGGAAGGAGAGTTTTATGAATACTTGAGCTGTCACCATTGATTACCGAAAATGACATGAATCCAAATAGCTTACAAGGGCCAAAGGACAACTTGTTTTCTTCGAAAAGTTCTATGGACGCTGTGGGGTGGTGCACAGAAAAACTGGAAGTAAATCCAATCACATATATAATCATCACTATTAAGCAGACTATACATATGCACACATACAAATGTGAATGTTCATGTTTTAGGTTTTGTTTTACTGAGAGGAATGAAATAGCACTCGCCTTGGGAATCCATGTTTGCCATTTTTCATTTGACTTGGCACAGTGGTTTCATCCAAAATAATAACCCACATTCCCAGTCAAATATACCATACAGAAGCATTCAGAGAAAAAAACTAACAGTGACTTATGCTGTAGAGAGTTGTAAACCAGTTGCTCAGAATGCAGTTCTGTACAATCTGTCATTGCCAAAAAAAAACAAAAACCCCAACCAACCAACCAAACAAACAAAGAAACAAAAATCCATTCCTACCCTTACCTCAAGGGTCATGTTCACGGTACTAATGGCCACTTTTATTTCTCCATCTGACAGTTCCTTTAGATCTTTCAGCATTGTCTGTTCAATACTTAAACCTGTAGATGAGAGGCGAAAACATTATGTTACACCTGGGGAACTGTTCTTGGTAATATCCAGGGATCATGTAAAGAAATCACCCTGTTAATTTCAATATTCTGCCCCCCTCCCAACCAAGATCTCTTTTACCCATAATAAACACACCTAAAGGCAAAAATCACACTGGTGACAATATTCGCACCAGTTAGGATCCCAGCAGGAAATAGAATTCACACTTTATGATGAAAAAAAAAAGATTTTTTTAATGGCAGGACCCTTACCGAGATGTGGGTGGGGCTGAGAAAATGAATAAAAGATGGTGAGGCATCCAGACGCTAGCAAAAGGACAAAGGAAAGAAACAGAGACCTGAAAGTAGAGGCGAGAGGCTGCCAGAAACTTAGCATCGAATCAGTAAGGAAGCGAAGAAATACTACAGCCTCTCTCTTCTCCTTCCCTTGAACCTCACGCCCCATGTGTTGCTAACTCTTCTCACTAACCAAACCCAGCCAGGAGCCACATGACTAAACGCTCAGAAGTACAAGCCTCTAGAGGTCCACAGCAGACAAGGGCAGAGAAAGGAATGGGGAAAGGTGGGCAAAGGTGGAAAACTTAACGTTATCAAGCAAACTAGCTAAGTCATACCCTACGAGGCCAAAATTTGCTTTCAGGATGGATTTAGTTGAGGCCCCATATTTTCTAGTGTAATTTTATTCAAAGTGCACATTTTAATTGTAACCCATAAAACTATCATGATAAACTGGTCAACCTTGTAATAGACTTTGGCAATCGGAGCCACTGGATTCCTTAAATGATGGGAAGAATAATCTGGAATGGCTGAATTATCCAGAACTGCATAGTTTGAGTCAGCTGACCAATGTGTTTCAATAAAATCTATCCCTGAAAAACAGGAAAAGGTCAGGCTTGACATTTAACTCTCACCCTAGGTTATTATATCTGATTCGGCCTAACCTCCTGGGGAGAAGACCCATAATAAAGCCCAGCAGAGCACACATATTCTTCCCAGATACGTGTTAAGACACCAGAGTTGCCGACTTGCCCTCCCAACTTAGAACCCTCTATCAGTCACAGCAGTGCGGGGAAACAGACGAGTATGAAATCTTTTTCTTTGACTTTAAGACTGAAAGGCCACTATCAACTATACTGCAACATAAAATGATTTATAGAATATACTGTGCATTAAAGCTTGGTCTAGTTTTGGGGTGCCTGGGTAGTGCGTTCGTTTATGCACCTGACTCCTGGTTTCAGCTCAGGTCATGATCTCAGCATATCACTGGACTGTTGCGTATTGAGGACCACTTGGTCCCAGAAGCTATGAATTCCCCAGAGGAGGCTCTCGTGGCCAGAAAAAGGCCTCAGGAAGAGACGCAGGTGCCGGTGTTGGGGCATCATGCTGAGGTGTACCATGATGGGGAGATCTGAGGAAGAGTGAGTGGGACACTGACACATCTGCTACAAACGTGCGTGTGTGGATGTATGTGTATCTCGTCATTCACTTTCTTTTCTTTTCAATAAAAAATAAATTTTATTTATTTATTTGACAGAGAGAGAGAAAACAAGCAGGGAGGAGTGGGTGAGGGAGAAGCAGGTGCCCTGCTGAGTAGGGAGCCTGATGCAGGGCTTGATCCCAGGACCCTGGGATCATGACCTGAGCCGAAGGCAGACACAACCCAGGTGCCCCTTGTCATTTACTTTCAAAACTAGACCAAGCTTTTTTTTTGTTTTTTAGATTTATTTGTTTATTTGAGAGAGAGAGTGTGCGGGGGGGAAGGGCGGAGAGTCTTAAGCAGACTCCATACTGAGCCCAGAGATCAGCAACAAACCTGATTTGTAGTGTTTGCTCGTTTCTGTGGGTGTCAGTACTTCCTCCATGGTGGCTTTCAAGCTGCCAACCCAGTATCGCCCAACTCACAAAACTCCCGAAAATTTACCAACCAGCCCCTGGAGCTTGGACGGACAAATTCCAGCACAGCACCCTTCAGGTGGGATAATGCCGAGGTGCAATTTCACACTCTTTCCTCAGGTTCCCTAGCCGGATGAAGGCACGACTTGGCACAGAGCTAACCTGATCAACCACGCCAACCCCTGTCAGTGTGCCCCGGGGATCACCTGCCAGATAAACTGCTTTGCCTTGGGCTCTGTCCCCGGGGGGATTCCAAACTAAGGGAGAAAGCTATGTTTATGTCTGGGTTTCAATCCTGGCCTGGTCACTTGCCAACTGTGTATGTGTGATGACAAGAAAGCAAAGCCGCCTCTCTCTGTGCCTCAGTGTTCACAACTGGAAAATGGGGATAATAATAGCAGCTGACTCTCAGCGTTGTCATGAAGACTCAGTAACATAATCCATGCAAAGTTATACCAGCATAACTTTGTGTGTATCAGGCACCCCATGAATTATATCTATTTGTGATTATTATAAAACCATTGGGCCAGGAAATCCACTGTCTTGGTAAAGCTTAGATTGAGAGCACAATTTTATCTGTTTCACTGTATTCTCTCTTCATTTTTTTTCTAAAATTAATTGATTTATGAAATCCCATTGTGCTTGACATTGCTCCTGCCACATTCTCAGAATAGAACCCGCTCAGCACAGGGATTTCATGTAATGAGGCATCTGGGGTGCACATTAGATGCCTGAATTAACCATGCATCCAGACACAAAGGCCTCAGAGGAGAGGTTGCAATACGGGCTGCCTGCTTCCAGGTGAGCCGACATCATGTGCCTGGAAATCTTCCACAAGCACAAACAATGGGGAAGAAAATGAAGGCACACTCCAATTCACTTTCTGGACCCTGGCCACATGCCACCCCATAAACCATCCCTACTCAGGAGCTGTGACAGAGCTGGGGGACGGTCACTCACCCTGAGCACTGAATTGGCTCTCCTGCAGGACGTTGATAATGTCCTCTCTTGGAGGCAAGCTAGGAAATTTCTCTTCCAGGACAGAGAGAATTTCTTCTTGCTTCTCTGAGATCTTCTCGGATTCCATGGTCATCCACTTGAAAAGGATGCTACCTAAAAGGCATGAATGAAAATGACCTTAAACTTCCCAGCCGCTCCAGGAAAATCAATGTTTTCTGGCCCCTTGGTCTATATGTCCCCTTCCAATTTCTTGCCTGGATCAGAGGCCTCCACGGAGTAGCATTCAAGAGGCAGTTTGTAGAAAATCCTTCAGATACTATCTGCCCTGCCTCTTTGTTCACCAGGTATTAACCTCCACAACTTAACTAACTATAGCGTACTCTGTGGTACAGAGCTTATGGATAAAGGAAGAAAGTGCATAGCTTTTCCCACACAAACATACAAAATGATTTATGTTGTTTTATGATTTCAGAATGGAATTGAATGACCAACTATTTTAAGATATTCAAATTATTTAATATTTCCCTTTACTATTCCCTTTAAGAGACCACAGAGAAAACTGTTCCCGCTCATCACATTATTGATTTCACATATGAACTTCTTCCTTTTAACAACCAAATGATTGCAAAGTCCCACTGTCCGCAGCAAAGCAATCTGACAAGGTCACCACCTGGAGCCCACTCTCCGACTTCCAGGCGTCACACACTACTTTGAAGTCACCACTATCTATTTATAAGAATTCACAAGCTGGGTCTAAATTACAGACTTTGATTACAAAGTAATTTGCCAATACGAATGACCAACCTCTGACAAACTCCTGGAATTTCTATATACAATCTCACCTTGAAAAGGAGGAGTTACCACCTGTCACATCCCCTTCCCTTACCTCCTGATCCCAGGCTAACACGGAGCCATGGGGGAAAGAAAAGTTTTGCTTAATGATGAATGATTAAACTCTGTAAAAATCTCCACACCTATGGATTAATCAAGGTGTCACCAACTCTCTGGCTTTCGGTATGGCCTTAATGGTAATCATGGGGGAGAGAAAAGAAAGAAAGAAAGAGATGAGAATGAAAAAGGCGAAATGATGTAGTGAGTGAGGGAAAACCGTGGTACGCGATCTCGACATCTATCCTAAAACCTACAGAACCTAGAGATTAGATCTGTGCTCACCATTAAACATCTTGAAAAACTCCACACAAGTCATCTGGCCTGTCTGTTACCACGGGCCCATTTTAAAACAGAAATAATACTGCTTTCCCAGCTTATAAAGTTATACTGGGAATCAATGAATGTAAACATCAAAATAAAAAGTAAATAATGCCTAACATATTTAAAACATTCATTTATTCATTCATTCATTCATTCAACAAAGAACTAGTAAGCACCTACTATGGGCCAGGCGCTGTGCTGGATGCTAGTGATTCAAGACTGAAATAGAGATAGTCATGTCCCGTGAAGCTCAGCGTAGTTTAGGGGCTACAGACAAATAAACACAGATGATTTCATTATTAGGGGTATAGGAAATAGCACTGGGGAAATACACAGCACTCTAGATCTAGGCCAGAATTTAGGAGTCAAAAAAAGTTTGTAGAGAGAGTTAACCTTAGCTGAGACTGGAAGGGTATCTTAAGGTGAAGGCAAAGTACAAAGATCCCGGGTCAGGTAGACCGTGTGCAAAGACATTGAGATGGGAGAGGCTCTGGCCACCTCAAGGAACGGAAAGCAATTAATTAGAGCCAGGTAGTATGGTTTCAGAAAAAAAATGTTGGAAAATTTAGTTGGAGAGGTGGACAGGGGCAAGGTCATGAAGGGCCTTACAAGCCATCTTAGTTTGTGTTTTACATTCTAAAGGAAACAGAGAGACATTAAAGAGTTTGAAGCCATGAGCAGCACCTGGCTGGCTCAGTCAGTGGAGTGTGTGACTCTTGATCTCGGAGTCATGAGTTTGAGCACCATGTTGGGCCCAGAATTTACTTTAAAAAAAAAAAAAGAGCTTTAAGTAGCGAGAGATAACATGCTCACATTTATGTTTTATAAGAATCCCTCCAGCTACCATGCAGAGAATGAATTAGACAGGGCATATCAGGAGAATTAGAAAACCATTTTATTTTATCTTTTTAATTTTTTAAAGACTTTATTTGAGAGAGAGAGAGAGAGAGCACGAGTGGGGGAGGGGGAGAGGCAGAGGTAGAAGCAGACTCCCTGCTGAACAGGGAGCCCGATGTGGGACTCCATCCCAGGACCCTGGGATCATGACCTGAGCCGAAGGCAGACGCTTAACTGACTGAGCCACCCAGGAGCCCTAGAAAGTGGTTTTAGATGAGAATTAAGCAAGGAGCAGTCAGCATGAGGAGAAGTGAACAGATTCGAGACAAATTATCATTTAAAGGGCAGAGAGTAGCCAACTGGATTCTGAGTATACCCTTCAGTCTGACAATTACTGACAGAATCCAAAACATAAAGATGGTTTTTCCACTCTTTGTTAAGGTAATGGTGAATCTGAATTTCAAAAAAGACCCTCATCTGCTTCTGGCTCTGGTAAACTACCTGTACCAAGAACAAGGAGAAAAGCTGGATTTAAAAAAAAATAATCTGTGATGGTGTCAGATAGTTACCCAGGTGACTATCTCAAAAGTTAAGATCCTGTCTAGGCTGTCTTGGGTGAGGAGGACCCCTGCGGAATCGTGAACCCTAAACCACAAGATGGCAAAGAGACAAAAACAGCCGATCCACCAGCTGAGACTTCGACAGTTCCCGAAGCTGAGCAGGGTGGGGCTGAGTACATGCCGGCTTACCATCTCTACCATCATCCGGTTTAGTCGTCCAACACGAAGAAATGAAGATGAAATTCCAGCGATAAGAAATGAACAAAAGATTGGAGCTGAAGACCTTAAGTGCTTGCTTTTGCCCACTGACCAGATAAAGAGAACTATCTGCATTACCTATGCAGCCTGGGGTTTTTATTATTTTTACCTAAAGACGTCTCTTTTTGGTAATGACAAACGTATTTTTTTTTTTTTTTAAAAGATAAACCTGGTTTTTCTCAATACACTTTTAAAGTTTTTTAAATTGTTTCATATCTGGTCAAGTTGAGATTTTTAAGAACCTCATTTTTAATTTGTGATAAAAAGTTTACAATTTGATTTTCTCAAAAAAATCAACAAATGCCAAGCACCCGTTACTAAAGGTCTTAAAAAAAAAAAAAAGTTAAGATCCTGGGGGAGAGAAGGTAAGTGCAAAAAGTGAAGCCTACATTTGGTGTGGTTTCTCCTCTCTAGGTATTTGCTAATTCCTACGTTGTAGCCAATGAGATAAGAAGGTTCACAGATCTAATAAACATTTCACAGGAATAGTGAGACAAAAATTGAAGCTTAGGGATCTCTACAGAAAAGGAATCTTGGTTAAAAAACCCAGGTTTTCAGAGGAGGCCCCTGGAGAGTTATACCCTGGGATAGAGGTTGGAGAACTATGGTCTGCAGGTAAATCTGGCCCACTGCCAGAAGTTATAAATAAAGTTTTATTGAAATACAACCACACTTATTAATATTGTTTATGGATATTTTTGTGTTATAATAATAGGGTGAGTAGTTGCAACAGAGACCTGTAGGCCTGCAAAGTAAATAGTAAAATAGTAAAGCAAAGTAAATAGGCCTGCAATAGTGAAATATTTACTATCTGACCATATACAGATAAAGTTTGCTGACCTCTGCCATAGCAGAAGGATGAAGCAAAAATAGATTAGTCTTCCCGATGACTGAAATCCTGATTCGAATCAGATCAAACACAAAATAGATTAAGTTTGTCTGATACCCTTCTAACTGCCTCTGAGGTGCAAAAGTAAATCCTCTCTAGAGCAAAAGAATCTCATCAACCACAGATAGTATATTATTGAGCAATCAATAAAAAATACCAGACATTAAAAAAATATGATCAAATGACTGAAAACACCAGAAGGGGGGAAAAACTCATGAGAAAAAGAATGGAAATGGAAGTAGAGGGGATTAAAAAAAAGTAGCTGGAGAATTAAGGTAGAGAGTTAGAATCTATAAATAGAATATTCAAAAGAAATTTTTAAACTGTAAATTTCATAATTGAATTTAAGATGCAAAAAAAATGTGTTTAACAACAGATTAGATGAAGAGAAGATTAGTAAATTGGAAAATATGTCAGAAGAAAATATCCATACTGAGCTATCCATACTGAAGTATGGAGAGGGAAAAAAGGAGGAAAAATATAGAGAGGAAAATAAGGGACCCCGGGAACACGGAGAAAAGGTCTAACATACATACAATGGGAGTTTCCCTTGGAGAAGAAAGAAAATGGGATTGAAATTATACTTGAAAAGACAATGGTCAATCACCTTTCAAAACTAATGAAAGCTATCACCCTACCATTCATGTTAAACTACGAACCCAAAGCAAGATAAATGCAAAGAAAAAGACCTCTAGACACATGACACTAAAACTGCTAAAAATGACAGAGAATAAAAATCTTCAAAGTGCGGATATAAAATAAACGCCAATCTAAAATTCTATACTGAGTGAACACATAACAAATGAAGGCAAAAATGAAGACGTTTCCACAGAAATATTTTGCTTTTTTTTTTTTTTTTTTTTAAGTAGGCTCTGTGCCCAGCTTGGAGCCCAGTATGGAACTTGAACTCATGACCCTTAGATCAAGACCTGAGCTGAGATCAAGAGTCAGACACATAACGGACGGAGCCACCCAGGCGTCCCAATTTCCACAGAAATAAACTGAAACTGTTTGTCAAGAGAAAACTCACACTAATAAGCAATAGTAAAACAGAAGAAAACTACTACAGATGGAAGCAAAGAAATGCAGGAAGGAAAGAAAAACACTGGAGAATGTGAATACGTGCGTAAGAATAAATCAACGTTCATTGAATAAAACAATCACAATATCTTTTTTTAAAAGATTTTTTTTTATGTATTTTAAGGGGGAGTGGCAGAGGCAGAGAGAGAGAGAGAGAATCTCGAGCAGACTCTACACTGAGAATGGAGCCAACGAGGGGCTTGATCTCACGAACTTGAGATCATGACCTGAGCTGAGACCAAGAGTCAGAGTCTTAACCAGCTGAGCCACACAAGCACCCCAACAATGGCAATATCTGATGGAGTTTTAAATATATGTGTGATTAAAATACACTCCAGGGCGCCTGGGTGGCTCAGCCGTTAAGCGTCTGCCTTCAGCTCAGGTCATGATCCCCAGGTCCTGGGATCCAGCCCCACATCGGGCTCCCTGCTCAGCGGGGAGCCTGCTTCTCCCTCTCCCACTCCCCCTGCTTGTGTTCCCTCTCTCGCTATCTCTGTCTCTGTCAAATAAATAAACAAAATCTTTAAAATAAATAAATAAAATAAAATAAAATATATTCCAATAGTAACAAATTGCAGAAGGGAAATTGTTCCCAGCTTCTTGGATTGTCAGAGAAGTGATTAAAATTGTTCCCAGCTTCTTGGATTGTCAGAGAAGTGATTAAAATATCAATTTATATGAGATTTTGATTGTATGTTATAATCTTGTGTTGTAACTAATAAAATAATTTTTAAAAATAATTCATACCTCACAAGCTAATGAGGGGAATTGTAGTAGTACAAATATGTTAGTATAATAGTAGTAAAGAAATGAGGAAATGGAGGAAATGTGAAACAAGTTGAAAACAAACAGCAAAATGACAGATTGAAACCCAAATGTAAGAGCAATTGCATCAAATGTGGAGACAATTAGTGTTTAGTGGGTACATCGTTCAGTGCTACAGGATGAAGAACTTTTAGAGATTGAATGCACAACAATACGAAAATACTTAACATTACAAAACTGTACACTTAAAAATGGTTAAGATGGTAAATTTAATGTTATGTCTCTTTGCCAGTGTAAAAAAGACAAAGTACTTAAATTAAAAGAGAAAAATTATCAAAGTGAATTGTAAAAGCCATAATAGCAATATACTGCTTGTAAGAAAAAAACCTTAGATACAAGGATTGTAAAAGGCTGAAAGTAAAAGGTAGAAAAAGGTATAACATTGGTATAACATACTAATATCAGACGAAGTAGACTATAAGGCAGAGAAGTACTTGACATTAAGCATTTTCTTTAAACTATTAAAGGGTTAACCCTCAGGAAGATACGTCAATCCCAAATTTACATGTGCTAAATAACACAGCTTCATCTGCAAAGCAGAAACTGACAAAACTGGATAAAGAAAGAAAGAAATGCACAGTCACAGTGGGAAATTTTAGGACATCCTTCTCAGCAACTCCAAGAACAAGTAGGAGGAAAATCTGTAAAGATGTAGAATATTTGGGGGGTGGCTGTATGGCGCAGTCAGTTAAGCACCCAACTAGGTTTCGGCTCAGGTCAGAACGATCCTGCCACTGCTCCAAGCTCAGCGCAGAGTCAGCTTGAGTTTCTCTCTCCCTCTGCCCTGCCCCTCCAACCCTCTCTCTAAAATAAATAAATAAATCTTAAAAAAAAAAAATCTAGAATATTTGAGCAACATGAGTCACAAACTTGACCTAACTGGCATATGTTAAACACTGTCATCAACAATGGTGGACCTATATTTTCTTGTCTAGCACAAATAAGACATTAACCCGACTGACCATCTGTTGAGGCATAAATGAAGTCTTTTTTTTTTTTTAACACCTCTCTATATTTATATATTAGATACAGGCATGGGGTGGGGCAGGGGCATCAGGCTCTCCTTGTGTCCCAGCCTCCACTTCTGTTCATGTGCACACAGAAGCAGCAGTGGATGTTAGATGTGGCAGCTTTTGGGGAGAATCAAGTCTTAACAAATTTCAAAAGCTTGCAATCACAGAGTCATATTTTACGGCCACAATGATCATAGTCTGAAAATCAGTAATAGAACAAAACTAGAAAATTCCCAAATATTTGGAAATTAAACAATACACTTCTTACTCATGGTAAAAGCAGAAATTGCAACATAATTAGAATATATTTTAATTAAATGATAATGAAAATATGACATTTAAACTTGTGGAGCACAACTGGAGCTATGCTCTGAGGAAATATATTTTTAAAAGCATCAGATGTTAAAAAAACAGCAAATTCAACTAAAAAATGTAGACGGAAAGACATAATAAAAATATAAATATATAACACAAATTTATATAATACATAATATATAGTATAAATTTTATAATTTATATAAAAATGTAAACAGTTCTTTTGAAAACTGCTTAAGAAAAAAAGGGAAGAGCGAGCGAAGGCATAACTTACCAAAATGAGGAATGAATCGGTGACATACTACAGATTCTATTGATACTAAGAGCTAAGAACAAACCGTAATAGATTATAAAATTATTTTGAAAATACTTCTGAATAATACTTCTGAAAAAAACTGAACTTGCCAAAATTGGCAGGAAAGAAATTTAAAATCTGGCTGGCTCAGTCAGGAGAGCACATAACTCTTGATCTCAGGGTCGTGAGTTTGACACCCCACATTGGGAGTTGAGTTTATTAAATAAAAATATAAATTTAAAAAATGAATCCATTAAACTTAATATCCATAGTTTCAAATTTTTAAGAGATATACAAATTTTTACACAAATTCTTTCAAAGAATAGAGAGAACACTTCCCAACTTATTTTCTGAACCTAGCATAATCTTTTTTTTAATTATTATTTTTGTTTTTTTAAGACTTTACTTATTTATTTGAGAGAGTGAGACAGAGATAGCGAGAGAGAGCACAAGCAGAGAGGAGAGGGAGAAGCAGGCTCCCCGCTGAGCAGGACCCTGGGATCATGACCCGAGCCAAAGGCAGACGCTTAACTGACTGAGCCACTGAGGCGCCCCAAAAGGCAGTTTTTATATCTTCTTTTCCTTTCCTTATACCTTCTTGCCTTGTTGCTCTGGCCGGGGTTCACAGTGCAGTGTTGAATAGAAATAGTAATAGCGGGCATCTCTGTGTCATTCCTGATTTGAGGTGGAAGGCTGTCAATACTTCACAGTTCAATACAAGGTTTGCTTTCTTTATTTGGTTTTCATAAATGCCCTTCAGCAAATTAAGGAAGTTGTGCTCTATTTCCACTTGGCTGAGATTTCAATCTTGGATTTTATGAAGTAGTTTTACTACTTGACATCTCCTGAGGTGATCATATGATTTTTTTCTTCTATTAATATGGTGAATTATATTGATTGATTTTTGAATGTTAGTTTGCCTTTGAATTTCTAAGGAATCCCTACTTGGTGACTATATAATAATGTATAATATATTGCTAATTTGCTTTGGGACTAGTTTTAAAAGGCTTTTTTTGCTATGTTTATGAAAGAGACGCCTTTAATTTTTTTTTCTTGCGATGTCCCTATTGGGTACTGGTACCAAGGTTATGCTATGTTCAAGATGCTCCCTCTCCCTCTGCCTGCCCCTCCCCGTGCCTGTGCTCTCTCTCTCTCTCTCTCTCTAACAAATAAATAAATAAAATCTTCAAAAAAAATAAATAAATAAACCTGTCTTTTCTCATAGATGATATGTTTGTGTATATAAAAACTCAAAAGAACCTATACATGAGGGGCGCCTGGGTGGCTCAGTCAGTTAAGCATCTGCCTTCAGCTCAGGTCATGATCTTAGGGTCCTGGGATCGAGCCCCGCATCGGGCTCTTGGCTCTGTGGGGAGTCTGCTTCTCCCTCCCCCTCTGTGCCCTCTCTCTCTCTCTCTCTCGTTCACTCTTTCTCAAATAAAATCTTTTTTTTTTAAAGAACCTATAAATGAGCTTAACATAGTGAGTAAATTTAGCAAGGGTGCTTGATATGTTTAATAATAATACAAAATCTGTATGTTTATAAACAATCACAATTAGAAAATTGAATTTAAAAATTAAAAAAAAAAACCCTGTAATAGCATCAGAATGTGAGATCCTTAGGAATAAGTTTCACAAAAATGTGCCTGGCTTCTAGTCAAACCAAGAATCCAGTTTCTTTGATTTGGGGATCTTAATTTTAAAATACATAAAATAGAAAAGCAGTATTCAGAAATTAATCTAACAGACATTGCACTAAACAGTCTTACAGAATAATTCAATGAAAGAGACTTCCAACACTGATTTATGATGGTGACTTGACAATTCGAAAGAAGATGATGTACTGATGTAAGTGGGAAAAAATAACTCAGAAACATGCTCACCACACTCCCAGTTGTTTTTACTGCAAAAGAATGGCTATGGCCCAAATTTTCTACTTCACATTAAAGACTCATTTAGCTATATACTTAGTTAAATATCAATATCAGGATGTAGAGCAGCCAAAGGCACCTCTTGGCAAAATCAAACCTGTTTTTGGAGTCAGAGTTGATTTAACTTCCAGCAAATTCTGCAGAACTACAAAAATATTTAAATCCATACACATGTACCCAACAGCGTCCAGGCTATCCCCGGGCCAGGGGGGATTAACAAGAAGCAACAAAGAAAGCAATTATAATAAAACTGTAACAAATATTTCATTCCATTAGAAAAAAATCAACCACAATGTTCTTTGTTCAAAAGAATGGCAAAGTGAAGGACCTCTTGCCAAAAGCAATTGTAGTACATTAATATTAAAACATGATCTAATGAAGTCAGAAGTTGTTTGGGGAAAACATTCACCACAGTAAAGGCATATTCTGCATGATAAATTCTTAGCAGAAAAGAAGGGATTTAAATCTCTTTTCTTATTTCACTTGGGAATGATTTTTTTTTTTCATACTGAAACAAAAAATAAATAAATAAAAGAAGAATGGGCGGGGTTGGGGGGGAAGGAGAAGGAAGGAGAAAAAAAGATGGAAACTACAACAGCTCACATTTTTGCCTGAAAAGGGATAAAAAAAGCATATTACTCAAGTGCTTAATAATCTTATAAATTTAAAACATCTGAATTTAAGAATAAGGCTTATCTTGGCATGGCATAAGAACTCTGAGGTTGAGAAATTGTTCTGATTTTATTATCCAGCAAAAAATTAAATAAATAAATAAGTAATCTCTTTCCTTTACCCCCAACACAGAGCTTCCCTCTTCCTCAGCAAAACAGGATGGATGAAATTCCCTTTGGACTTTGTAACCTTTTCGGGAGACATGATTCACTGGGAGAGGATGATTCCCTCTTTGGGCAGGAGAGGGAAAAAAAAAAAAAGAAAAAAATCTGGCACCACTCCTTTCCCATTTGACCTCCTTAAAAGGATCTTTTTTGAAGCTGTTAATCCAGGCTACTAAAATAGCAAGCAACTATTCTTTATTAAAGTTCAAATGGAGCTGCCAATAGAAAGGAGAGCATGTGTTTCTTAAGAACCTAGGGCAGAGTTTTTCTACGTCCTAAGCATGGACAATTGCCATTATTTGTTTCCCTATTCATATTGTGGCTCTGTGGAGGCCTTGTACAAATAAATGTGACAGGCCTTTCGGGGGGAAGTGTGGTTTTAATGGAAACCCGACTGGTAATCAGCGGCTGCAATCTCCTCGTGTCAGTTGGTTTCCAGAAACATAACGCACACACGCGCGCCCGCACACAAATACACATGCGCGCCTGCACACAAATCCCAAATGTGATGATTCAGCAATTTAAAGGACCTTAAATTTGGCGATCGTCCTCCAGTGCACACCTCTGGGGAAATTAAAGAACACAGGTTGAGGATTCTGGCGGGTTCATAATCGTTTGCTTTTGGCAAAAACTCAGGGCAAAACCAAACACCAACTTTAGGCCACTCTGACTGTCCAGGGTGAATTTTAAATAGGTGCAGGTCGCAGCTTGTCTGAAAATAACAAAAGGATCGCAGAAGCAGAGAGTAGGAAGGGGAAAAAAAGAAAAGAAGAGCAGGAAAAGATGAAAAGGAGAGGCAGAAGAGGAGAAAGAAAGTAAAGAAAAAAGAACCAGGACAGCAAAAACAGACGTGGGGGAGGGGAGAGAAATAAAAAGACCTTTCCAAAAATCAGGGTCGTTTACCATCCCGTCCCAATGAACACATTCTCTTCTTAGACAAATAACTTCGTAGACAAATAATTAGAAAGTAATCTATGGAAGTAAGTCTGTGTCTTTACAGATGAACGTGATGCTAATGATCTGGATCTTGGAATTTCCGAGTTTGAAGTATGTCTTATTAAAAGACCACAGCAAGACCTAGCTTTTGTAAGACATATTAATTGAAGGAAATGCAAATTATGTCGACTTCATTAAATCTCCTGCACAGTCTGAACACACATTGGCCATGAGTGAGTCACCTGTTGACATTTACCCAGAGGGTACAGGGACAAGGGAAATTATTAGAGAAACACAGCAGGTTATTTCTACCCTGGCAACACAATGCCTACTTCTAATTGGTATATATAAATGATCTTTTAACAACATCCATAATACCCAGGTTCTACCTCAATATTTGAATTTGATCTTCTCTCACAAGGCAAACACTGTGATAGATATCTACAGCTTTCAGTATAAGACTACAAAAGATTCTAATATGATTGAATTTAAAGATTTATTTCCTGCATTGAGAGAAAAATAGCAATGTGTAGAGAAAAGAAATTTAGAACAGAAAAATCAGGTTACTAGACCAACAGTGAAGGTGATTAAAACAACACCCCTGCACTGATGGACTGGGGATTGTGAAGTATCTGACACATTACGCTCAGTTCCTGTACAAACTTACTACATGGGTTGGAGTAGAACTATGACATTATTAGGGGTATTATCCAGAAGACTGATGCAAGGGAAAACTACTTAGATTTTTTTAAAATGAGGAACTGGTGGTCTATGTATTTGTTTTAGTAATGATATAAATATGACAGTTAATTTGCTTTCTATTTTTTTCCAGTGGCTCCAGGAGCCTCACATGCCACATTTTGGACTGAATACTATTTTTACTCCTTCAATATTTTTATTCTCTCTTGATCTTATTCCTTTCTTGACACATTTTTGTTTTTCCAGACTCTGACTTTTTTCCCCGTTTTGTTATATTTGCATGCATTTTTGTAAACCACATCAAATACTCTGCAAGAAGGAAGGACACAAATAATAAACAGATAAATGACAGATGATTGACTTATGCAAATAAATACTCATTTATTTAAAGACTGTATTTATTTATTTAGAGAGAGAGCATGTGTGCATGGAGGGGAGGGGCAGAGAGAGAGAGAGAGAGAGAATCTCAAGTAGACTCCACGTTAAGCACAGAGCCCATCACGGGGTTCAATCTCACAATCCCAAGATCATGACCCCAGCTGAAATCAAGAGTCGGATGCTCAACCAACTGAGCCACTAAGGTGCCCCAGTACTATATTTAATATAAATGCAGACTTCTAATAAAATGAGAGTATAACTATATGATTCCATTTATATAATATGCAAAACAGGCAAAACCAATCCATGGTATTAAGGGGTACATACGGGGTAGTAAAACTATAAAGGAAAGCAAGAAAGTGTGTGCCATAAAAATCAAACTGGTTACCTTTAGTTAAGGAGAAAATGAGTAGGTCTTCTCGTTCTATTTCTTTACCTGGGTAATTGTTAAAAGGATGTTCCTTTTGTGATAATTCACTGAGCTTTATATTTATGTTTTGTCTTCTTTTCTGTATGTGTATTATACTCCATGAAAGGCTTAAAATTATATATACAGGGGCACCCGTGTGGTTCACTTGGTTAAGTATCTGCCTTCGGCTCAGGTGATGATCCTGGAGTCCCAGGATCGAGCCCCGCGTTGGGCTCCCTGCTCAGCAGGGAGTCTGCTTCTCCCTCTCCCCTTCCGCCTCCCCCTCCTCGTGCTCTCTCTCACTTGAGCTCCTTCTCTCTCTCTCTCAAATAAAATCTTTTAAAAAATTACATATACAATTATATATGTGTGTGTGTGTATATATATATATATATATATATATATATATATATACACAACAAAAAGATGAAAATAAAAACAAAGACTTGCAGAATAACAGAACAAATTCTACTAGGATTTCTAAAAGCTCAAAAAATAAAAATAAGAAGAGCGTTTATTATTGCAAAGCACAATGTCCGAATTCTGGACATTAAGAATGTTGGATGGGCAGGAATGAAATGGATAATCTCATTTCACAGAACTAACTAAATCAGTACAGTCATAAAAATAGAAAGTATATACACAATCACGCATAATCCATTTTATGACTGTATTTATTGAGGGTCTCCTATGTGGCAGGCACTGTTCCAGGCGCCAGAGACACATCATTGGGACAGCGAACAAAACAGAGAAGGTCTGCTTTCTCCTGAAGCTTGCACTCTGGAGTGAAGGAGCAAAAGGGAGGAAGAAAGTCGTGACAGGCAGAAAGATAAGTAGACAGAAATACGAATTCCAGAAGGAAGGGACAGCTTATGTAGATCCTCACGAGTGGAAAGAGTTTGGCCTATTTGAAAGACTGAAGGGGCCCTGACCCTGGAACACTCGAAGGGAAAGGACAGGGTGGAACCCATGCCATGATGTCAGGGCAGGCAGGGGAGAAGTCATATTGTAGACTGAGGTCTGGGGGCGGGTGCCTGGATTTTGAGTGCAATGGATTTTAAGCAGGAGATTGACACAACGGGTTTACACTTTTAAAAGGCCAATCTGACTATTTCACAAACAATAGGTTTTATGGAGGGAAGAGGGCAACACTCAAGGCGGCCATTGCTTTAGTGGAAGAGAGACAGAATGGCAGCTTCAACAGCATCACTGCTGGTGATCACAGGAGAGAGGACAGGTTCAAGTTACGTTGTAGATGGAGAGTCAGCAGGACGGGCTGACGGATCAATGTGGGAGGAAAGGAAATTGAAAGAAACAACGATCTTAGATTGTGGCTGGAGTAAAGGGTAGTGATTGGCAGTGCCTTCTACTGACCTGGGGAAGCTGAGATAAAGCAGGTTTGGAGGTGCAGGGAACTACAGGGGTCCATTTCAGCCACGGTAAGGTGGTGGTGTTAGTTAGACATGCATGTGAAGATGTCACATGGACACTGCAGATGAACCTGGGATATGCTAAAGAGAGATCTAAAATCTCGGAATGAAATGAGGCCACTTACGGATAGGGTATAGACAAGAAACAGACTCAGAGAACAAACTGATGGTTACCAGAAGGGAGGGGCTGGGGGAAGGGGAAGTAGGGATGGGGATTAAGCAGGGCACCTGTCGTGAGGAGCACTGGGTGATGTATGGAATTGTTGAATCACTCTACTGTACACCTGAAACTAATATTACACTGTATGTTAACTACCTGGAATTTAAATAGAAAGCTTTAAAAAATAGTGTACATGAAAAAAAATGTCCCAGGATGAAGTTTGACAGCACCGCAATGCTTAGAAGTTGAACAGAGGAGAAGGAGTTAAGACTAAGGAAGAGTTGACCCAAACTCTCGCACATTAAGGAACGCTCCGAAAATTAGCATTCTTTTCCCCCAGCACAGTGGGCTAAAAGGCATACTGAGGGTCCTCCCCAGGGACTGAGGGGACCCATGGCCCACTTGAAATCCGTTCACAGCACACCAGTGTGCCTCAGCACGATGTGTTCTAGGATAGGACCTCAGGAATGAAAGGCAAAGAAAAATCAAATCGATTAAGTCCTGTGTTCACAGTAAATTCAGGTTTTTTGGTATGAAGTTCATAATAATAGATCCCGCAAAAAGGTCTAATTAGGATCCTTTCAAAGACTCTTCCAAGTCTCAATCATCAATATTTAGTCTCACGACATCTGGAAACAGACATTTTTCAAAATTCTTTGCGGCAAAGGTGTGCATAGAAATTTTACTTTCCTTCAAGACCTAGAAAAATGCATAAGTACGTTCTAGAAACGTGTGTCAAATTAATGATTATGTTGAGCACCCCCAAATACAAAATAACATAGCTGTTTATAGAGAAAACTCTTTGGACAGAGAACTATCCATGTTATGAAAATAAAGAACGCTAAAATTATTTACAGGCACATCGAAAACCTCCCATTTGGTTTGGTGTTAATACGTGATTGGAAAACTATGAGATCTAACATTGAGTTTAGTGAATATCGCAAAATTCGACTTGATTCCTTTCTGATACCCACTAAAGATTTAGGAACTTCTATTCATTTATTTTTTCAGATTTTATTTATTTATCTGAGAGAGAGCAAGGGGGGGAGGGGGCAGAGGCAGAGGAGGGAGAAGCAGACTCCCCACTGAGCAAGGAACCTGACACGGGGCTTGATCCCAGGAGACTGGGATCATGGCCTGAGCCGAAGGCAGATGCTTAACCGACTGAGCCATGCGGGTGCCCCGATGTAGGAACTTTTAAAAACTGTCCCGCCGCCCTTCTTACTCTGAACAATGAGTTTCCTCTTTAAAGTCAAACTTCTTAGGACGCCTATGTGGCTCAGTCAGTTAGGCGTCTGCCTTAGGCTCAGGTCATGATCCCAGGGTCCTGGGATCGAGTCCTGCCTCAGGCTCCTTGGTCAACGGGGAAACTCCTTCTCCCTCTGCCTGCCACCCACCCCCCCACACACCGCTTGTGCTCTCTCTCTGACAAATAAATAAATAAAACCTTAAAAATAAAGTCAAACTTCTTGGATCCCCATCCTTTAGGTCCGTCTTGGCACAACTGCTCAGTGATGTTCTGTGGCCCCTCCACAAATGGACACACACATAGGCATGCACACATGCATACTTTGGTCAAGGGTCTCCAGAGCCTTCTTTCCACTAGAGTAGGCCACCTTCCAGGATTAGTGACTCTGGACTCTCTCTCTCATGACAGTACCTATATCTGCAGTCTTTGCACATAGAGGCACTTCATCTTCTTATACCCCAATGTCCAGGCAACAATGAAGGACGTCCCTACTCTGCCAGGTTCCTACAGGAGGCCCTTCAAGCCCAACCTTAAGAAAAACCTCCAATGATAAGAAAAACCAAGGCCCTTTACCGTACCTCGGATTCTTGGTAGCTCTGCTAACGAAAACCAACATTACTTATAAAAGGGTCTGCCTCCCTTCTAACTCCCCAAATCTGAGTATCATCATTACTATCATCATTGACAGCAAAATCGTACCTTTGTACTGATGTATCACAGTTTGATCTGATTTAACGATCTACAGAAAAACAGGATGATGAGCGTTTGGTGGACTGACTACCTTTTTTTCCTGTTAAATAAAAATATTTTTTGAACAATAAACCAAGCTTCTTAGTTTGCAAGAAACTTAAACAAAATGCTCTCTAGCGTTTGCCTGCACTGCACATTTGCATTGTCAAACAACTTCCCTCTTGGCTGGGATCCCCAATTACCTTTATTTTCCTTCTGCTCTGTCACAGAGATAAATGATCGTATTTACTTGGTTTGGTTGAGGGCACAGTTTCCCACAGAGCATTTTTATAGATGTCCAGTGCCAGAAAAAAATTTAAAACAGGTTTACTGGGGCCATTAGCTCTAAAATATTCGCAGGAACTACATAACTTTTGGACATTTTCCTCTCCACATTGTGGAAGAGACAGGAAGTGAAGGAAAGCGTCCTCAAAAGAGTGGTGTCAACAATCTCTTGGTCATCTCCTTCCTTTTTAAAAAATTTTTTTCAGTCTGTTAATCACTGTTTTTCATTTTCTTGGGCTAAATACTTCTGAGAAAAATCTATGTCTATCATGTTCAAGATGGATTACTGAAAGAAAGAAAAAAAAAAAAAGCTTTATACAATACCCAAAGCTGTCCTATGAGAGACAATACTGAATTTTTGGGGTAATTTTGTGCCACCAAAGTCAACTAACAAGGTTAGGAAGCCAGGTTAGAAAGCCCTTTTGGAAGTGGTGTGGGCTCCACGGACGGAGATGAAAAATATTCAAAGGGTAATCGATGATGATGTGCTGGGAACACAGGGCTGAGTTAGGATGGGAAATGCTACAAGATAGGGGTTAACGAGGTGACAAGGTGACTGTAAAAGACCCAACATCAAATTACCAACGTGAAAGGTGTTTATTCTGCCATCCAAGCAGTACTCCACAAACCAAGCATATATAAATATTAGGTGCTATTTCAATATGAGGATGTGGATTCTGGCCCTGAGTTGCCCTGCTATGGGGCAAGAATCACCTCTGGAAGCTGCTGGCTGGCCAGAGGAGCCCACAGAGGTGGTGGGCTCCCCAACAGAGGTGCAGCAGTTCCATTTAAAACTCCTGTCTAGTGAAACAGCAAAGATCCTTCATGCCTATTTTTAAATGCACATTTTTAATATGTAGTATAATGCTACTCTTTAACAAACTCTTTACTCCCTGCTTCTCTGATGAAGCTTCCTGCGGTCTTGAAAGGGGTTGTTAACCCAAGAATGGATCACACTCATTCTGCATGAGCAAGTCGAGAAACACTCCATTAAGCCTTCCAGTATTTAATAGAAAGAGCCATCTCTCACCTCTGAGGAGATGAGCCAGCTGCTCGGTGATGAGTTCAGGAGCCTCCTGGAGAATCTCTTTCACCACAAGGGAAGAGGAAGACTCTCGAAACTCAAGGCCGCCATCGCTCTGCTCCACTGGATTAATGACTTTGACAACCGCTGATTCTAAGGTTTTGTCCTCACTGTAAAGCAAATGGAGGAGAGGAAGACAAAGAGATATGGCTTATTTTCTTACTTTCTGGAAGTATTTAATCTCCACTCCCGCACAAATGACTTCCTCTCAACAGCTAAAAATCTGAGTAAGCTCACATGATGCAGAAGAGAGGACCCTTATTCTATGTGCCTTCATACTCTATTTAGTGAATTCACTCCCCAAGGGTCTTAGCAGGTGGCCCCTCACACCTCAGCACTTCTATCTCTTGTTTAGCTATTGGAAAGTAATAATAATAATAATAATAACAATAATTAGTAATAGCTAATATTTACTAAGCTTCCATTACAGGCCAGACACTATTATCAGGCCAGACAGAATATCACCACGTCTTAGACTATAAAATGACCCTACGGAATGGGTTCTAGTAAAACTCCTATTTTAAAAATGGGGAAACAGAGGCACAAAGAGGTTAAGAAATTTGTCCAAGGTCACAAAGATTGTAAGCAGGCTGGCTTGTGTTTAAACTCTGATAATCTGGTTCCAGAACTTGCACCTGCAGTCTCAGGGCTGGAGAAAAGCTACTACGGGCTGATTTACGTCCACCATCCTCCTTTATATGTTGGCTTTATCATAGGCAGAAAGAAAGATGTGAATAAGACTGACGTTGGTCCTTCTGTCTGCCAGAAACAAATGAGTGGCAACGGAGGAAATAAAGATCTCAATTTCTTTTTGGAAAGCATTCTGTTTCACAAACAGTCCTAAAGCTGGAGTTCACAGCATCAGTCCCAACACCAGCTTAAGTTTTTCAGTTTATTTGGGAACAAAACTCTTCCAAAGATCCTGACTGACACACACGTTTTGTAGCTCATTCCTCTGGCGTCTTGCATCACTTGCATTAGTTGGTTTGAAAAAGTTAACACATAAATTTAGTCAAGCAGGTGATCATCCTGAGCACTGATAATTGAAGTCAGTCAAATAAACTCCCAGTAACTCTCAGTCAGTTGTCAACAACTGATTAATAAATATTCAAAAGAATTTATGTTTCAAACGGCATGGGGATAAAAACAGCCCCACACAAGCTGACTGTTTTCAAAACTCTTTATAATGAATGAACTGCATGATTGGAATTACCATGTATTTATACTTAAATATGCTTCCTAAAAAGCGTTAAATAAAAAATTAGATAACTGTACAAGTTTTTCTTTCATGTGTACCCACTGGTTAATGTCCTAAACCATTAGCAAACTGACTAAGTGTGCAAAAAACCTCTTGTCTCAAACTAGAGGTGTTTCACTGGTGACTCTTCATTCGGTAGCACCACGGAGCTTATCAAAAGAGCATTTGTGTTGGGTTGGATAAGTCCCTGAAGGCAGACAATTTGTCTAATTTCTCTTTATGTACATTTAGATTCTTGCACCAGTTAGCAAATCCTGAGTACTTAATGAAGGAGGCAGAAGACCCAAGTTTAATACAAACTACTCTAGTAACTGCATGAGGTACCTTGGATAAGTCATTTGCAACCGTGGGGTTCAGATTTCTTGTCCACAAAATAATGAATTCGAACTCCATGCACTTTAAAAATCCATCCTGCTCTTACAGTTTCAAATGCTATGAATGAATGAGCCAATGATCAGATGACCTCCATATCTGATCCATATGCTTTTTCATTTCACCACTGAGATATTTTTCTTAAGAACCTTTCAGTTTTATTTAGTGTTTAATTTCAGTTTTCATTACATATTTACAGAATCAGTACATAGGACTGTTGTGTTGCTATAATACACTGTTTGAAATGGTTCAAAATTATAATCTTGGTCACTGCTACAATAACTTTCCACTCAAAGATGTCATATTTGAAATGCCAAAGTCAAAAGGGAGGACTGGAATAGCCCACATTTTGCCATAAAAGAAGAAAAAATATTCTTTTCCCTCTGATGTTGTCTGCCTTTAATCCAATTCCCAAAGTCACAAAAAGCCTGAACGAGGTGATACTGTCCCCATAAGAGCCTCGGTTCAAGGATCAAACCTCCCTCCAGAGCCTTACCTGGCCAGCACGTTGCTGCCAACAAGTGTTATAGATAACTTCCCTTCATCATTGAGCTGATGCAGATTAATTTCATCTCGGAATATGTGGAATGATTCAGAGATATTTAGCTCTTCTAAAATAAACCTTGTCTCGGTGAAGTAACTGAATTCAGTTCTTGGTATGTTCAGCACTGGCAAACAGAGAACCCCAGGTGGACTGACCTGTGAAGAAGAGAGTTGACTGATTCACCATCAGCAGCAGGAGGAAAGAGCACAACTCCATTTGCTTCAAGCCTGAGGGCAATGGTAAATGCAACAAAAGTCTTTTGGCTTCACTCACCCACATGACATGCAGATTCAGCTCTTCCTGAACCCAATTAACAGAGCATTAGCTACAGGTAAATGGCCCCTAATATTTTTTAACCTCTTGTTACTCTTTTATATCTTATTTCAACCCCTCCACAATTGAAACACACACACACACATTCTCCTTTTCAGGGGAAACAAATTCATATGTCCTTATGAAATTGGCAGAAAACTAGAATGATCGCAGTAGGGCAGATGAGGACTGTGGTGACACAGAAGGGCATATATGTCCCATCTACATGGGATGCCTGCCATTCATCAGGCTAATCCTGAATACAATAATGTGCAATAATCATTAGAAGTTTATGTATGGCAAGTTATTTTTCTTAATTAATTGAGTTGTATCAAACTCCTGACTTTGAAACTTGAGTCAAGTGCATGTGGCCTGAGAACATTGTGGGGCAGGACCTATTTTGAGGTTAGGATCAGAACTATGTTCTAGCCCCAGCCTCAGCTGTGTGACTTGGAGAAAGCAATTTTGCTTTTGGAAACCCAGTTTAACCCATCTGTAGAATGCGGCTTACCTACCAGAGTGAAAACTACTTAAATGGAGTCATACATGGGAAGTTGCAAGGCTCTGCATTTATTCTAGGTGTTAATACTCTCAGAGGAAGTCACCATGTTCTTGGGAAAAAAAAAATTCAAATGGAGATGCAGACCTCTGCATCTGACCTCTGCATCTGACCGCCGCTGACCTCTGGTCAGGGGGCAGGGCCTGGTAAACTAAAAGGAATGCCCCGAAATAGGACAAATTCCAGTATGTGACCCTTCAGTAATTCCATATTTGTCCCCATGCTGAGTGAAGAGCCATTTTATCTATCACAACTACTTTCCCATTCCTTGGGTCTCACGTTATTTTCATTCAAGACATTGCAGTAGGTGGTGGTGGTGTTATTTACAATTTCCTTAAGAGTCCATGCCACTATTGATCTAAAAACCAGTCTGGTTCAGTTCTCGGGAAAAGCAACATTTTTTTTTTCTAGGAGTCAAAGAGTCCAGTTAATAGGATTAAGCGTTTAATATGCATGTCTTGACATAGGCACATTTATCTCCTTATGCCAATTAATCTCCCTCGTAAAGTTCACAAATTTGATATAGAGTCCGTATGTAGAGATCAGAATATTTTACCTGGCATTTTTGTCAGCTGTTGTCCTAAGCCATTCTTGCCACCCACAGCTCATTCTGGAAGACTGGGTTTCATGTGAATTTAAATTACTCTAGATCAGCTATGCATACTCTCAGAGGCAAGGATCCAAACAAAATTGGAATAAAACAAATCAGACTCCGGAAAATTAAAAATTCTGTGAAATTGGAAATAGCACCAAGACACTCATACTGTGCTTTTTTAGACTTGGAGGTGACGCATTATCATGGGCTGATGAATTTTATGAAATTGAAATTTTAAAACAATTTATTAAAAGGTCTTTTCCACCTCTGTAGGGATGTTATAGATTTCACAGAGTACAAAGATTCTCACTCAAGGGAGATTATCACAAACTGAGAATGACCCTTGTTAGGGTTAAGAGGCAAGAACAGAATATAAATGTGACATGTAATACCTCTGCTACTGAAAACTCCAGCCAATATGCTCTGTATTTCATGTAATGTTCATGCACATATTTTTCTATTCCCAACAGTAAAACTAACCAACAAGGATGACAAAGGAAAATAAGAAATTCTGACCCTACTTTTGTTAGTTCTCTGAATTCCCATGAAAGTAAACGACTATCATATATATTTTTTTTAAAAATTTATTTGGAAGCATTGATCTCAATGAAATAATGTTTCATGAAGAAAGTAGATAAGAAATAACTAGACAATGCCTCACATATAGTAGGTGACCAATAAATATTTGTTGTTTAATAGATTATAACACATTATTCTCTGCAACAATAAACCAGAACATGAAAACTTAAGTAAATGGGTTCCTCACTTTTCCAGAAAATTTTTGTGGGTTCCACATTTCCATCATATGCGTTCCATCATAATTCAAATACAAAAAGCATAATCTTCTTTCCCCTCACCTTGTCTAGAAAGTAAGCATATGTGAAGGCAGAAATGAGAGAATCCAAGTCACACGACTTATGTCCAATAACCACATGGACCTTTTCCAAGCGTTTGCTTCGATTCTGAAACAAATTCAAACAAAACGTCATAATTTAACACACAACAGATCAAGATAAAAAGGATATTTTTCAATCTTTTTTTCAAAAGTATTCCTTAGCTATATTCACACACAATTGCAGAAATTCATAAATTTATCATGAAGTTTTATATGAGGACACAAAATTGCAGAACATGTTTAACATTCAGAAATGCTAAAATTCTAGTGCATCATCAGGAACAGAAAATTGTGGGTTCACAACCTCGGGAGGTTCCCCAGGTGACATCTGCAAATGACCTCCACATGCAGAGGGCAGGGAGAGACCAAAGAAAGTGGCAGACCCGATGGGTAGGTGGTAGTTTAATAAATAAGGAAGCCTACTTACAAGGCTTGTTTTGGGAGCCTGCAAGATAGGCAGATCTTCACACCCACCTGCCAGAAGCTTAAAAATTTATACAGGGGCCTTCACTGGGCTCAGTCATGTGTGGTCTCAACATCACATGACTCTCTCAAGGCTGTGTCCTTGGAACAGCTCCCACTGTGGGAACAGTGGACAAAGTGCATATTCCAAGGACAGGGCAGAGGACAAGAAGCCTCCAATTGTCCGGGTCTAGCTCATGAGTCAGCCATTAGTCATGTCCTCTAGATGAACTTTTCCAACAAAAATGTGGTCTTATTAAGATTATTACAGTCTAACTTGATATGAATTGTGTCCCCGAGTCATAATTTTTTAGTAAGAGATTATTTTGGTCGAAAGGGAAGATCCATAAGTGTAGTGGTCCTCCTTTATCTGCAGGGGATACATTCCAAGACCCCCAGTGGATGCCCAAAGCCGCTGATAATACTGAGCCCTATATATACTGTTTTTTCCTATACATACATACCTATGTCAAGTTTATAAGCTAGGCATAGTAAGAGATTAACAACAATAACTAATAATAAAATGGAACAATTATAGCAATATACTGTAATGAAAGTTATGTGAATGTGGTCTCTCTCTCTCTCTCTCTCAAAAGATCTTATTATACTGTACTCACCCTTCTTGTGATGATATGAGATGATAAAATGCCTAGGCGATGAGATGAAGTGAGGGGAATGACGCAGGCGCGGTGACATAGCATTAGGCTATTACTGACCTTCTGACAATGTCAGAGGAGGATCATCTGCTTCCAGACCGCTGCTGACTGCGGGTAATGGAAACCATGGAAAACGAAACCATGGATAAGGGAGAACTACTGTATTCTATGTCATGTCCTTAGATAAGATGTTCTTTTTAAGATTTTATTAATTTATTTTGAGAGAGATAGAGCATGCCTGAGTCAGGGGAGAAGCAGAGGAAGAGGGAGAGAGAGCATCTCAAGCAGACTCCGTGCTGAGCAGGGAGCCCAACGCGGGGCTCAATCCCACGACCCTGAGATCCAGGACCTGAGCTAAAATCAAGAGTTAGACCAATCAACTGAGCCACTCAGGTGCCCCTAAGATGTTCTTAATTTGAGAGACGGAGTGACTTTTTTCATATGCTCTTGGCTTGCAACACACAATTTGGTTAATGATTTATTTTTTTCCCACCACATTCTGGGTGACAGGTTATGTTCTCTCTGCATTATATTCTATAGTTTGGCAAATGAAAGTGGTAACATTTTTTTCCTCCCCCCACCCCAGGAAAGGGATATGATTAGTATGATTGCTCTAAAAATACAAATCAGTTGCTATTAAAAAGTGTACATAGTCACCTCTCTGGAAGAGAAGAGATACTGTTTTCTTTCCTGGTTAACTCAATAGTTACTTAAAATTCCTTTATAGAAGGCTGAACTCCTTGTGAAATACTGGGTTGGAAATGCCAAAGAAAGCAGCCATGACCCTGCTTCTAGAAAGTTCCACAACAAAGCTGTCCAATGATAACTATAATCTAAATTAACTTCTTTCTGGTACATATGTGTACTTCTGAAGTTGTTATTAGTATGGAACTACTGATGTCAGGGTCAGAAACAAGTTTTTAAACCAGGCTGTGGCCCAAGAAACTATTACAATAAAGTAAATCTTGAAGGAGGTTAAAGAGTCTATCTCTTACAGAGAGTAAGAGCAGGATCAATATTGCAGATGAGTCATCTAACATGTGTTATGGCTAAATTAAAATAAACATGTATTTTTTCAAATATATTGAGATACTGATCTTTAGTCAAACAACATGACTTGAAAGTATGATATAAACTCTCTGAATGTAATTACAACTCACTCCCCTTCATCACCACCCCCTTTCTTCCTCTTCCAGCTTCCTTCACTTAACTTCATAAATTTATAGCTGGCTCACTTGCACCCCTGGGGGTTCTAGTCTTGGCCCAGTTCTCATCTGAAAGCCGGACTGCTTCCCCTGTGCAAGACTGTCAGATATTCTAGAGGTACCTAAAGAAATTTAGGTAAATGGAATTATACTCCATTACAACACAAACAAATGCATTAGGAAATCTTATTACTGTAGAAAGCTGTCCTTCCGAGAAGCTTGAAGGTCTAAGTAGACGTTACCTCATTTCTCCCCTCAGAACTTGTAAGGCAGACAGTAAGAAGATTAACAATACTTTATACAGGTCAGTGGAGTCCGTGATGGGGCCAGGATCATTCCCGGACCCCATGACCCAGTACAGAGAGCCCTCTCCTCTGCCCTGCACCAGCCACTCCACAATGCCATAATGACTTCAGCACCTACAAAATGAGTGAGCACGGGCGTTGAGGGAGAAAAGAGAATGTTAAATATGCATTCTAAATATAGCAAAGCTTCAGACATTTATAGCATCAAAATTACCCCAAAGCTGACCTATCTGCTTTCTTATCTGAGTTTGACAATTTGTAGGCACAGCTGTTGGTTCAATAATCAACTTTCATGAAAGACATGGGGGAAATAAGATTTGTGTGTCAATTCATTTCCAAGTCTAAGCCAATCATTACTTAAAAAAAAAAAAGAAAGAAGCTAACTAAGATTGTGAACCCAAAGCATGGTGGACCAATCCTCAGAACTCAGGAATCTTCCAAGACTGTGATTTATTCATTCTTGTCCAGTTAAAGAGAAAAAATGTATCATCTTACCAATCAGACTAAAGAAGATCCTGGTACAAAGTCTTGAGGTTCTCTGTGGTGCTCCATGCCTCTCTCCTCATGCTCTCCTGTGTCTCGTCTGACCTCCCTTCTTCCCACACGTCAATCTCCCTCCTACTTGTGGCCTCTTTGAGGCATTTGCTCCTGTCTGCTATCTGCAGTCAGTGCCCCAGGACCCAGGCTCCAACTCTATCTTTCCCCCACCACCCACCTCCACCAAAATGTGCCATGCTGGTGCCCACATTATGAGGGACTGATCTGCCTCTCCGTAAACAATTCCACACTTTCATTTTAAAGAGACCTCCCAGGGATTATGCCACAGTCCAAAAAGATGACCAGAAATTTCAAGTTGGCTGAAAATGTTGGACCAGACAAAAGAGACATCACAATCAGAGGTAACTTTGGTGCCTGCCAATGAGCCTTAAGAGTGAGGGCCTCAGGGGCGCCTGGGTGGCTCAGTCAGTTGGGCTCCTGGCTCCTGATTTTGGCTCAGGTCATGATCTCAGAGTCCTGGGATCAAGCCCCGCATTGGGCTCTGTGCTCAGCATGGAGTCTGCTTGGTATTCTCCCTGTTCCCTTTGCCCTTCCCCCTGCTCCTGCTCTCTGTCTCTCTCTAAAATAAATAAAATCTTAAAAAAAAAAAAAGAGTAATAGGCTCAGCCTCAAAAAGTCTCGGATATTTGTAAGTGCCTGAACCTTACCAAAAAACACTAAGATATAATTAAAGTGTAGCAAAAGTTAGATATTATCACAACCATGTTCCAAAAGACTTCTGCCTGCTTCGAGGAATAAAACAAGAAATTAATTATGTAAACTCAAACAGTGGGTGAGCTCAAGGAATGTAGAGGATTTGGCTTTTCAAATTGGGGTCAACAACCAGAGAACGCAGGCTCCACTTTCAAGCTTCCTACCACAAATGATCTTGGCAGTGTGAACAGACCAAGCACAGGGATCAAATCCTAGCAATAAAGTCTGGGGACTGATTTCAGGTGTGTCCAAGGATGGTAACGGGGGGCATTACGATGCCTGGTCTACTCTGGCAATAGTCCCATCCATAGGGGCAGCAGTGAACCAGGTTCCTGGAACTGAGCAAGGACTCTTGACCACAGTGACACTCTCTGGATCTGTGCCTCTCCTAGCAGGTCTATGGACCCCTTCCTATTTCACATCTCCACATATTCATAGACCCGAAGATGTCCAATCTTAATAACTATGCCCCTCGATACAGTTCAAATTAGGGTCTGAATTATTCACAAACAGACAAATTATGCCCAAATGAAAGTGATAGCTTTATCAATTCAATTAATTACTGTCATTCAACTAACAAAAATCTATTTGTGTTATCCAGCAGTAAACCAAACAGATCCCAGCCCTCGTGGCTCTCGCATTTGAGTGCAAGGAGATATGACGAACCAAATAATTAGATAATAAGTTGAGGGGTAGGGTTCACTGGGATGAGGATCATTTGAGAAGGTAACGTTTGAAAAAGACCTGAGGTGAAGAAGTGGGACCTAAGGATATCTCAGTCCAGGGGAATAGCCAGGGCAAAGGCCCTGAGGTGAGATTACATCCAGCTTGTTCAACAAATATTTATTGCCTAGTGTATACATTTTCTAAATGTGACACATGCACACCAAGCATTAAGCAATCTCAGGAGACAGAAGATTCATCACTAATGTCACAAGCCCAACACAGAATGGAATCCTGATAATGGGTAGAAATAGATATTATACTGCTTTGTCATCTATACTTCCAAATAGATGGGCAGAATCTTTCCTTAATCAATGTATAAAAGAATATATATCGAGCATGCCAGTATTCCAGATCACAATTTTGATATGCTTTCAAAGTGTAATCCTACACGACACAAAAATGAGACTTCTTAATGAAGTTTACTCATCTCTTTTAAAAAAGCCAGCAAAATGCCTACATATTCGGATGCAACCACCCACTAAAAGAAATTGCACTTGTCAGGCAAAAGCACTTTCAAATACACCCACAGAAAACAGAATCGATCGGAAAGAGGGCTTCCAGGGTCCTGCTAGAGGCCTAGGCCCCTCCATCAATTTTCTCATAGCCATATCCTGGGAGAAACAAAGCTGCTCCAACCTATAACTTGAACATCTAAAGTACCATAATTAAAAGTTTGGGGCACAGAGGGAGAAAATGCTGGAGGGAATAAAGGACATGGCATCTACTGAAGTTAAAAAAAAAAAAAAACAAAAACAAAAACAAAGAAGGAAATGCTTATCACTCTGCGCAGGTCCCCAGAACACAGGGATTTTTTCCTGTTATTTGAAACCCTTCTATTTTATCCTTTATTTTTGCTTATTTTTCCAGTAAGAAAAAAAAAATACATGAAATTATAAAAAGTCAGACACAACTAAAATAAACAAAACAAAGATAACTGCTGTTCACAGTTCATATTGATTATTTCACATTTTTAATTTATGCATATATATTAACACATGTACTTTACAAAAATGGGGTTCTTCTGTTCCCACTCTTTAAATACTTCCTTTTTTTCCACTTAATAGTCTGCTATGGACCATGCTCCATGATCAAAACTGTAGAACTTCTTTATTCTTTTTAGCTCAAGGGTGGCAATTGTATGAACACATATGTGCGTATAAAATTTCTGGAATCAGCATAAGTGACTTTAAAAAAAATAAATCTCCATGATATCACCAAATCGGATACTCTATCCCACTGGCCACCTAGTCTTCACTCTAATGGTCATAATTAATTTCTTCAGATAGCTGTACCTCAGGTCATGTCTAAAAGCAAAAACATTTACCAGAATCTGAAAATTCAGGACACAGACATTTTATATTAAATTTTCTCATAAATGTCCTAATTTACTTGGTGACGTACTAGATGAATATGAACCAAGGAATTAGGAAAAGGCAAAAAGCTTTCAATGATAAGACTAATGATTTTGAGGTAATTTATCTCACTTACTGATAAAACTGAAGCCGAATCAATTCAGATAAGTATACATTGCCTATAACCTCTCCCCTCACTGCCCTCCCAACTGACCCCAAGCATTTTTCCCCTCAGGCTTCTCTTTACTAAGCTGGACTGCTATCTCTCCTGTGGGGACAAATAGGAGCTGGGAGTCAGTCTGAGCAAACTCAGCTATAAATAGCTCAGATCTCATGCACCTGCACCTCCTTCTGTATTGTCAAATGCAGAGGCCACAGTGGGTAGGCAGCGGGGGACCCAAAAGCCAAATCCAAGCATTGCCTGAGACCCTTCTTTCTTGGGTGGGTCATCTGGTTCCCCGGTTCCTTTGGGATCAGACTCCTTTTAGCTGGAGCCTTGGACACCTTCTCAGCTGAATCCATTCTTCCTCAACCTGTTTGTTGCCCATCTTAGAGTGTTCTCAAAATAAGTGACCTCATATATGGTTTATATACTTCTTCTGGGTCATAATAACGATGGGGGCTGGATTTGTTATTTACTTACAGCATTTCATTTTTATATTTTCGTTCAGGATTCTCTTTCTGACAATGTCCTCGAAGGACAGTTTTGGGGGCAGCACCATTATTTTTTCCCCCACAGCTTCAGCCATAAAAGGTTAAGGATGATCCCCTCTCCAAGTCTTTACCTTTCCCAAAGAGCCCCTATAGGAACCACCCTACACAGCTTGTCTACATATTATTATTTCCCAGACATTCCACTTTGGGGGGAAATGTGTCCATACATTTATTGCCAACTGGATGGGATAGCTCTTCAATTTCCCATTTACGTGCCACTTCCTTCTATTTGAAATAGATGTCCAGTCCCAGCAGTTTGTCCTCCATGGTTTTACAGGTCTCTGAATCTCTCAACCTTTGCCTTTTCAGACTCAACTGTAGTCTTTTTCATCTACTCATATGAGCATGCATCCAGGTCCAGGAGCCTTTCCTTTACCTCCTCTGATCTTCTGTGTCTGTGCCCCATTACTGGGTTTGGACCTTGCTATGGACTGAATTGTGTGCCCCCAAAATTCATATTTCAAAGCCTTAATCCCCAATGTGATGCTTTTTGGAGATGGGGATTTAGGGCAATAATTAGGTTTAGATGAAGTCTTGAGGGTGGAGACCTCAAGATGAAATCTCTTGTTCTCCCCCATCTCCCTCTCTCTCTCTCTCTCTCTCTCTCTCTCTCTATCACAGGGAAAAGACAGCTACAAGCCAGGAAAAGGGCCCTCACCAGAACTCAACTATGCTGGCACCCTGATCTTGGACTTCCAGCCTCCAGAACTGTGAGGAAAAAATTTCTATTTTTTAAGCCATCCAGTCTGTAGTATCATTTTGTTATTTTGTTATGGCAGCCCAAGCAGACTAAGACAGACCTCCAGGTTGGAGTCATTCCAGAATTCAAAACCACCTAGCAGATAACTGAACTTTAGAGAAAGCTTTGAAGAGTTTCTTTTACTAAATGATTGCTGTCAAAGCAATACAAGAGTTTTAAAAACCTAATGAAAAACAATAGCCCTTATACACATGTATGGAAACCTACCCCCATGTCACGAGGGCTAATTTGTGCTGTCAAATTTATAGTTATACTATACTATCAGAGTAGTGTTAATTGCTGTAGAAAATATATTCATTATAAAACATTTGGAAAATATAGAAACAGAAAGAAATAAACCCTCAAGACCCAAAGGAATCACTATGAACATTTTGTGTACTCCTTTCAACCTTTTTCCATACTTTAACAAGTGTTCTCTTTTGCAATACTGTGATCATATTACACATAACATTTTGTAACGTCTGTCAACATTTTAGTATTCTTCTAAAATTCTTAAATATAAATGTGACGGTCAGTGGCAACATGTGTTTGCTTTTGTAACCCCAGCTCCCAGCCTATTGCTTTGCATACAGTAGGTGCTCAATAACTATTGAAAACCTGAATGATGAAGGAATTATGGTATTTAGTGGATATAGTATTCTTTTGTAAGTATCAATATAATAGTTAGTCAATCCTCTACTGTTGTAGATTTAAGTTATTTTAATTTTTTATAATATAAATAAGAATGCAGGGAATATTTGGAAGATAACATTTTTGTGCTCATGCCTAGTTATTTCTTCAGGATAAACTCCTGAATTTTACATTCCCGGGTCAAAGAATGTGTTTTAATGCTTACCAGAAAGGTTGTAAAAATTTACAGTTTCACCTATAGAGATACCTGATTTTTACGGCTTCAACTCTGTGTTTAAGCATTATCATGTTCACAAGTGAAATAGCATCTTAAAGTGAATTTGCATTTATTATGATTATGAGGGTTTTACATCATTTTTTTCATATGGACACTAAACATTATTGTCTTTATATGAGATTTTTCTCTGCATATCTTTGAGGATGTTTATCCTACTCTCATTGACAAGTAAACTATTAAAATATTATTAACATATTCAACTCTGGCAACACCAATAAGATATTACTTTGTCCTTCGGTTTTGGGCATCTGCGGAGCAGTAAGTTGCATTAGGGATGCAATAAGCATGCATTATTTAATATGGCATCATCATTTTGAGCACTAAAGAACAATGATACACTCTGTGTCATCTTTTCCTCAAAAAAGGAAAATGTGCTTTCTGAAAATGTTGCAATAATACAGGTCAGACTCCGTCTTGGTCTCTTAGCTCTTGATTGGAATACATTTACTCCTCTGTTTTGTCATTAGCCTCAGGTACAAATGCTAATGCAACTTCAATTTAAATCTAAAGTGTGAAATGTATCATTAGTTAGTATCTTTAAATGCAGTGAAATTTTGGTAGCAAAACAGCACCCAAAAAAAAGATAAGACTAAGAGAGTAGATCCTGAAATTCTCATCACAAGAAAAAAAAATTGTGACTGCATGATGATGGATGTTAACTAGATTTGTTGCGGTGATCATTTCATGACATATTCAAATATTGAATCATTATGTGATACACCTGAAACTACACAATATTTACATCAATTATATCTCAATAATATATATACAATGTGTAATTCAGCTAGTTCAATTTTGTATTAAAAATAATAAAGGATAAACAATAGAGGAGGAGATATTTGCATAATATTTGTAAATTCTTGCCATTAGAAAGGCAGTATTCCTAACATACAAAGAGTTCCCACACATTGATTTAGAAAAAGACAAACCAATGGAATAATCAGTAAAAGATGTAAATGGGCAATTAACAAAAGAAATGAATAAATGAAAACAAAGTCAACCTCATTAGTAGTCATGAAAATGGAAATCAGACCAACAAGAAAATGTCATTTTTTTGACTATCAGATTGGCAAAAAATTAAGAGTATTAACATCTACTGCTGTTTAGACTGTAGGCAGCAGTGAGGAATACTATAACCAAAGTGGGAATGATTTGACAGTAGCCATTAAAATGCAGAATGTTCAAATTTTTTGATCCAACCTTTTATTCCCTCTTTAGGGATCTATTCTATAGAAACAAAATCACCAATATATATGGATATTTTTTAATTCCTTATTATTATTTAAAATCCATTGCTGCATATGGATATTTAATAAAATCCCAAAGAATGCTTGTTGAAGCAGTATTTGTAATGGAGAAAAAGAAAACAAAATAAGAAATAACCTTCATGCATAACAATCAAGGAATTGTTGGATAAATTATGGAATATCCATAGAGTAGAAGCTAAGCAGCTACTACCAAACAAGTAAGTCAGATCAATATCTAATAACCTGGAAAGATGTATTCCAATATTCTTCCCATTTCATCACATGGCTGCTTCTTCCTATCTGGATCCTGCCTCTCAGAAGAAAAGCAGGATGTGGTTTCTTCGTGGGTGATACTACTCTCTTGCTGAATGCACTAGGATCTCTTACTAAACATTACCTAAATGTAAATTTCTGAGCCCCACCCTTGACATTTAGATTCATAGCTTGGCAGTAGAGTCTAAGAATATTGTAACTGGTTTGGGCTTTCAAGAAGACCCATGATTAGTTCCCAGGGACCATGTGGTTTCTGTCAACTACAGAATGTATGTGGGTTGGTTTTTTGAAAGGGATTGCTTGAGTTGCTCCAGATCAAGTAAAATTTCAGAGAAAACTACTGGTGTTACATTATTTAGATTTACTTCAGTTTCAAGTTAGGAGAGATCTTAGGATCAGTGGTTTCCAAAGTGAGGCAGTAGACCTGAGAGCAAGGAAGGAAGCCACACACATTCCTATTTATCTCATCCTTTTAAACTTTGATTTTTTTAAAAATATGTTTTGCAATGTGCCTTAAATGTTAGTGTAGTAACACAGAAGTAGAATTTAGAAATAAATACATGTTTTGAGAATATGAAATCTTCAGTTCCTAGTCACTCATGCATTTGGGGGTCAGCTACTCTATACCAGAGGTCCAGTTCCATCAGACTGATGGTTCCTGGAGAGCCCTGGAAACATCTTGAACTTCATAACCTCCAGAGTTCCTAAGGCAGTGCTCTGTACACACCAGATGCTCAAACCAACATTTGTTAGTGAAAATGACCATACTGGATATAACAGTTGGGCAGAAGAGAGTTTTCAATTTTACATCATTTGTTTGTTATATTCCTATAAAATAACAAAACTAGGAGTAACAACTTGTTACAGGTAATTCTCTCTCTCCCTAAATCTTTTCTTTTTTTTTTTTAATTTTATTTATTTATTTGACAGAGAGAGACACAGCAAGAGAAGGAACACAAACAGGGGGAGGGGGAGAGGGAGAAGCAGGCTTCTGGCTGAGAGGGAGTCTGATGCGGGACTCGATCCCAGGACCTTGGGATCATGACCTGAGCCAAAGGCAGACACTTAATGATTGAGCCACCGAGGCACCCCTCTCTCTTCCTAAATCTTAACAGACTCATTTGGTGGTGGGATAGATCTTCTCTCTCTGTCTACACACACACACACAAACACACACCAGAGCATTATACCTACTTCATGGTATAAATTTCCGAATAATGCTTTAAAATGATTTTATAAAGCGAAGGATTTTACAAGTACTATGTCATCATAGATTTTCTCCTTTCCTCCCAAGACTTAAAACACTTGACTTGTGAATCCATTCCACATTCTAATAGATCTATATTGCGAAGACAAAACTGTTGTAATAATTTTGTTTTTAAATGTCTCAAGCAGTGTGCACAAGTATACCACAGAACTCTAGGTCAAAACATGACTTGCTATTAGCACATGTGTATCTAGCAGCCCCAATTCTGGGCCCTGAACTAGCTCCATAAAGCCCTATAGAAGGGCAGAATTGTAATTGGCTGCCAGATGTTATCCATGTAAGGCGGAGAAATAGCCTCAAATTGTGATTTCAATCATGATTCACTAAATCAATCAGACCTGCTTCCCTATTTTCCACTTTCCCCACCTATGGAAAGAAGTGTCCTCTAGACACAAAGGTGGATATAGAGGGGGCGGTGTTCTTCACAAACTGTTTCTTATCAAAATATCATGGGAAAACTGAAGATGACTCTTAGTACACACATTACATACACTAAATGTTTCTGTAAAACTTTTATAGTAACTAATATCAAGAACAGAGGAAAAAAGATCTAAGATAGCAAAGAGTCTAATGCTCTTTGAACTCTTCAATTTTACTTGGTTGTTTTTTGTTTGTTTGTTTTTTCCCCTATCCTTCCAAACACATTTTCAGGGCCTTTTACTAAGAATATAGAACCTTCTGGAAAATAAGGTGTTCATCTTTGTGCAGATACAAGCTGTTGGGTTGCTCAGTAAATGTCCACACCTACTCTCAGGTGTGCTCTGGTTTATTGTGTCCATCATCACAAATAACCTCTTGAATGAGGTGCTTACAGGAATCAAGGGAAGTGACATTACCATTAATGCTTATGAGGGATTTTGGAAAACGGGGGAGTCCGCCGCCCCTTCCTCCAGTAGCTGAACCTGAGCATCAACATGAGCTAAAGGAATTCTATGAAACGGAAGAGCAGCCCTGTGGGTCCCTTACACAAGCCTGCTGGAGCAGCTCACCTTGTCTCTGGGACAAAGGACTTCTGCCCAGGGATGAGCAACACCCAACCCCCGGAGCTTCGGAACACATTATCAATCAGGAAAAGAAAAAAAAGAAGAAGATCAGGAAGCTGTGCTTATGGCACAACTTCTCAAATTTGCTCTGAAGATGAACATTTTAATATTAAATTATAGCCCTAGTTTTTGTTGCTATTTTCCTCTTCTTTAAATTTGTTAGAAGTTGTAGGAATTTACAGCAGAGGGAGTGGCAGGCTTCCCGCGGAGCAGGGAGCCGGTCGCGGGGCTCGATCCCAGGACCCTGGGATCATGACCTGAGCTTAGGGCAGACGCTTAACCGACTGAGCCACCCAGGCGCCCCTTTATTGGAATATTTCTGATTCATAAATATTTTAAATGTTTTTTAACCGGTCCTTATGGAAAAGGAAAACAAGCCTTCTGCCGCTCCACAACAAGTTCCCAGAACGTTTTTGTGTGTGAGCCCTCACTCAGAACAGGTTCTCTTAACATGCTGCCCCCTCTGAAGCCAGCCGCTGTATGGCACAGTTCGCTCCAGATACTTTAATTATTTCTTCCCTTTTCAGACTGGAAGGCTGGAGCTAATTAGTCAAGTTTTCCACCCCCATGAACAAGCCAAGATGTGCTCAGAAGACTTTTCCCAGAAGCTTTGCTTTTCTGCAGTCAGCTTTTTGTTGTCATAAGGAAGATCCATTGCTTTAATACTCACGCGTGTAGATGTCTCTTGTTTGGAACGGACGTCAGGCAGGTGACACCACACACCTGGCATGTCTGAAACCCGCTCAGACATGACAGTAATGAACAGATAAGCGGCTGGAAGCAGGCTGGAGGACAAGATGCGTTTCCAGCAAGATGCAGTTATGCAGGTTCACAGGGAAATGTACAAGGGATATGCAGAGCAATTACTGTATTTTGCAAAGATGACAGTTTTTAATGATGCCATTATTTATTACACTGTGTGTTTTTCAGTGACAGAAGACCCCTCACCCTTCCAGGTGACCTCTTATTCTCTCTCTCTCCCTCTCTCAAAACGTTTTGCAAGATAGAAAACTTTTCAAACTGAACAGTAGCTGGAACACAGTAGTTAGATATTCAATAAGGCTTATTAAAATACATGTCTTGTGGCACAGAATAGTGCAATAGGCTATAGACACAGATGAACACAAATATAGAAATATGGGTATATATAAATTCTATATTATTCTGTTGATATTTTAAAAGCCTAAGTATGTCAACATTAACTGGGTGCCACATTCTGATAAGAAGCTTTCCCAGTGAAAAGTTTCAAGTCTCTAAGCATCAGATCCTCCCAACCTTGAGATGATATGATTTTATGGTTTTAAGTAGTAAATAACCTATTTTTCCATTGCCCAGACACTGTGTTTTTGTCTGCTCTCTTTTATTAAGAGAACTGCCAGCAGTCTCCACATATAGCTCCTCAATATGGAAATTTTTCGATATATCAATTTGAATTTTGTTTTTTGTCATTTTATGGGGCATCTTCAACTGAACAGATTATGGAAAAGGCCTTTAATATGAAATATTTGAACACATCTTTCTGCCTTGATGTTTTAAATAAATCAGTCACATAAAAAAGAAAGCTGTCATATTAGAGAAAGATTTTGTTATTTTAATTTTTAAGTAGGTGTCATATTAGACTTTCAATAAAAAAATACACATCTAAGGATTGGCAAAGAAGAAAGCCTTCAAAATATTATGGAAAACTTAACAATACATAATAAAAATACATCAGACTACCAAAGTCTTTCACCATAATAAAGAACTGTAAAATGGTTGACATCAGCTTTTTTTTTTTTTAAGATTTTATTTATTTGACAGAGAGAGACACAGCGAGAGAGGGATCACAAGCAGGGGGAGCAGGAGAGGGAGAAGCAGGCTTCCCGCCGAGCAGGGAGCCTGATGCGGGGCTCGATCCCAGGACCCTGGGATCATGACCTGAGCCGAAGGCAGACGCTTAACAACTGAGCCACCCAGGTGCCCCGGTTGACATCAGCTTTTAAAATTTTTTACTCATCTTGTAAAATAAATCTTTTTCATTTATGGCTATGTTCAATGATGAATTATGTAGAACTCTTGAAGACTCAAAGTTTGTTACCATTTTATCTTCTGAGTAATTTCCTTAGCAGAAGTCTAAAATTCCAAAAACCAGAATATTGCATTTTAATTTCTTAATACTGTGGTGTCTGTTCTGAAAATCTAAAATATTTGAAACTACTTAGTGACCTAACACTTCTACTCTTATGACTAACGCAAACCCACTGCTGAAAGTATAGATGTAAAGACTTTGGAGGTACCAATGTAGGAACAGTCTTATTACACATAGTTCTCAATAACTCATCAACCAACATTGGAAACGTGAATCTACTGTTTGAAGACCCAAAGGAGTAATAACATCTTAGTAGCGATCTTGAATTGATTAAGAAAGTATCATTTGTCTTCACAAATCCATCAAAGTCCTGCTCTGTGCTCTCCTGCCAAGTTTTTTGTTGTTCTTGGTTTGTTTGCCTCTGTTTCAGAGCCCTGTAGCAATTAACAATCCTCAGGTCCTATTAAATATTAATTCTCATCAAAAGAAAAATAGAGGAAGACACCAACATTGTGTGTGTGTGTGTGTGTGTGTGTGTGTATGATGAAAAATGACTTTTTAATTCACTTATATCTTGAGATTTTCAGAGTCTCAGAGTGGAAAGGAGGGAGAAAATGCTAAAAAAAAAAAAAAAAAAAAAAAGCCTTGAGGGTTATGCTTCTGGATGTGGTGGTGGGAGTGCACTGGTAGTAAATAAAATGTGGATGAGAGCAAGACAAAGAGACAATGCAGAAGCATCGGAAGGGGGAGGTCATCCTCTCTTCCCACTTGCTTGGTTGTCAAATTCCAGCCAACTGGAGAGAGAAACCCAAGAGGCAACAGCCAGTTAATAATAACAGTGACAGCAGAGAATAATACCTCGCTGCCTCACAACTCCAGGGGCATCATTCATACTCCACAGGTCGTGCTCCAGGGAGAATCATTCACGTGCACATCAAGTGAACAACCATGGAGCCCCTCCCACAGATGATGCAGTTTCTCTGATCCTGGCATCACTTCACTAAACTCTCAAGAGTCCCAGGCAGGAGATCTTTTATCATCCCCCTGTGACAGATACGAAGACTGGTCCACAGAGCCTGCCTGAGGTAACTGTCCCAGGGCTGGGATCCCCAACGCCTGTACATTTGACCACGTCCCTGCCCTGCAGACTGACAGCAATGTGGAGTTTCTCCGGTAATCCTGTATCTCCACAGCCATGCTCAGTCCTACCTTACTCTACCTCTTAGGCCATTTTGTACAAGTTTAAAAATGACCATGGTCAACTCCATTATCTGGGGGGAAATGGGGCAAAGGTGGATTATTATAGTAATTTGGAAAAAAAAGATTGTTATAGGTAATACCATTGTAAAAATGAAAATAATAAACATTTATACAGATGAGCAGAGACAACTACATATTTAGAAGGTGGCCATTGTTTATCCCCTCTGCCCCCCCACCCCCCGCCCCAGCCAGCAACAATGGACACCAGGTCATACCTACCAGAGGCCTTGCCAGCTGGAAGGTCATCCTGTGGAGGACTGTCTCCTCACTGTCAGCAACCCCGCTGACAATAAAGCATCAACCAGCTCACCACCAAGGCCTCCTCAGGTGTATATAGGATTCCCCCTGCCCACCCAGCAGTCTGCCCTCCCTGAGCTTCTCAGCTCCTTGCCCTTCCGTGGGCTTTTAGAAAAGTATCTCCTTCCAGACAATGGAAGGCGACAGGAAAATGAGGTACAAGAACCAATCTGTTCTCATTTCTATTTCACCCTGCTACAAAAACAGTGTGATAACTTGTATGTTACAGGTCATTGGAAAACAGTGTGTGATCACAGAGGACAAGAGCCATTAACTGCCCTAAAGGGTCAGGATGTTTCTCGGAGTAGGTGACTTTTGGCTTTTCTCCAGGGAAGACAGGTGAGAAGTAGCAAGCTCTTTTCATGCTTCTACATTAAGTTAAAAAACACTGAATGCCATATTTATGAAACACACACACACCCACACCCACAGATGTACCCACATTCACCCACAAAATCCTGATCGGTCAGAGATGTATACTGAAGAATTTATAGGTTAAATGGCATGATGCTTGTGATTTGCTTTAAAATACCCCAGGAAACAAAAACATTCGTGTATGGTGTGGAAACAGACGAAACAGACTGGCAAAACATTGATGATTATTGAAGGCAAGTGTTATGCATTGAGCCGTGTCCCCTCAAAATTCATGTGCTGGGGTTCTAACCCCTAGTGCCTCAGAACATGATCTTATTTGGAAATGGGGTGGTTGAAGATGTAATTAGTTCAGCTGGGATGAGGTCATTAGGTGGGCACTCATCCAACATGACTGTGTCCTTATGAATAGGGGAAATTTGGACAGAGAGCCACGCATGAGGGAAGACAATGTGAAGACCCAGAACATCTACAAGCCAAAGAACATCTGAGATGGCCAGCAGTTAGGAGAGAGGCTTGGAGCAGATCCTTCGCTAGTGCCTTTGCTAATGATTGTGCAGACGACACAACTGTGGAACGATCAATTTCTGCCACAGTTTTCAGGACTCTGGGCAGAACAGGAAAACAACTACACTAAGTCCTAGGTCCACTGAGGGTTCGCTATGCACTTCTTTCCATTTGTGTATAGGTTTGACATTTTCCATAATAAAAGGGTTAAAAAAAAGAAGCCGCCGCCTTGTTCAGAGTCTCAGAAATATTAATAATTCAGCTGCACTCTCCTCTAGCACTCCCTGAGGAAACCACCCAAGCACCGGAGTGGCTCTAATATCCAAAAATACAGCTGGTCTCCTCTTCAGTCCGGGAGTCTAATTTCACATCTGTAATCCCTTTTCAAGGAATCGCTGGTACATCTCCCAAATAAGGCGCCAGAGAGCTCAATTGTGCCCCTTGGCTCTTTGGGGCTCCAAACGGCACATCCTCCTCTGAAACATAATTGCAGGCAGCCTCGCAGAGCCTTTGAAAACCGCCCGCGAAGCGAGGAGGGAGAAAGCATCTCACCGCACAAACCCGCGGTGAACGCTTTTGTGAATCAGTTTTCCGCCCGGATGTGAGCAAGCTACCAGATACCCTCTAATGATGGCATTTAACACTCGGAAGGCAGGTTAAGTAAAAGTACACCGTAAAGTGCATTAAAGAACCTCATAATCACACTTAAACGTAATGCGAACCAGGGCCACCACAAGTACTAAAACACACGATAACAAAAGCAGTCAGCATTTTCCATACCATATGCTTGTAAATGTTATTCTGCAGGGAACCAATTAAAACTACGGAATACTTAGAACACAGACATATGGAACAAAACAAGGCAACTTATCTTGTCACTATGGTGCTTGCTCAGGACATCTATTAGGGAGATGCGATTCTGAAGTATTAGTACACATAAATGCTATCTTAATTATGAATACCAGAGGCAACAACCATCGCTTTGAGCCTCTGCTTTGGTCATTGGCATTTCTTACCATTTTAAATGGAAGGAGAGGCTGCTGCCTCAGTCACATACAGTGACTATCACTCGCATTAACCATCAAAAATATAATCACCACAGCAAACCGTTAATCAGGCTAGGTCTCGACTGTCTCACCTGTTACACTGGGTAAGTAACAATAATAACATTCCCCAAAATTCACAGGATTCCTAGTAAAACAATTGAAAAAGCGCATGCAAAAGGGGGAAGTATAAGGCTTTGAACCAGTGCTGAGTGTTGTTGTTGTTGTTGCTGATGGAGAAAAGACATGCAGATAATACAAAGCAAGCAATTATCAAGACTGGCTCCGATGGCCATTATGTTAAAAATTTAGACAGAGCTTTATTAAGTTTTCCTGACATTAAAAAGAAATGAAAATTATTTTAAAAATGAAGTTACATTCATAGGTCCATCTCATCTGTAAAAGACAGTTGGCATTCCCCATCTCATCCCTGGAGCTTCATCTGGCATTACTATTTAATTTAGAACTAACAGTTAAGAAAGTAGAACATATAAATTCTAATATGATGGTTCAAATGCAGGAATCATGCTAGAACTGCAGGCTCAAGCAGTCCCTCAGATACAGAGCACAGGAGACATAGAAAAGAGATGAGGAAAAGAGGAGAAAGAGCTTACAGCTAAAGGACTGCATTAATTATCCCAAGATGAGATCAGAAAGAGGGGCCCGGGAGGGGAGTACGGCAGTGCCCCGGGACCACGTTAATTAATAATAAATTACCACCAAAATGTCAGCAACCGATTTCAAAACACTAATTCCACACGCACACGACGTACTTTCATATCAATAACCCTGTTGTAATTATTTCTTTTTTTAAAAAATCTATACTTCCTAGGTCTGTGTACCCATTTTTCCCAGGATTTTCTCCTACACACCCCTGGGGGTGTTTCAGCCCTAGAGAGCTACCTGAGGGGCTGTAAGCTCACACAGTTTAATCCCCCAGCCTCGGCCGTGGCTGGTCTCTCTCCCTAAGAATTCCCTTTCCCCTTGTCGGTCCCAGAGAACTGGGACTCTTCTTTCAAGACCTGCTCAAATGTTCCTTTTTCTGTGAAGCCTCTCACCCACCCCCCCAGCCCCCCCACCCACCCCACCCCCGCAGTACTGGAGATTTCTGAATTCTTTAAATGGACATCAACAAAGCTATTTGTGAGCAACCTGAGGGCAGGGCGGTGTTTGAGTTATCTGAGTAAGCCCAAAACCTGACATCATTCTGTGCTCACAGTAAAGAGCTGCTCAATGAACGTTTATAAAGGAATGAATGAGGAACTTGGACCCAGGGGCTCTCCCAGTGCTTAAGCCACATCCCCACTAACCATCCTTCTTTCCTATCTCCATCCCTCTGACATGGACCTCAAACAGGAAAACATCAAAATCACAGGGCGGGCACAAGAGGCATGAACAACTTTTAAAACACACAGCCCTGATCCCATCCTATATTCTGATCAGGTAGATCTGAAGTGGGGCCCAGGTGTCCGTGTTTTTAGCAAGTTCCCCAGGTGAATGAGATGTACATCAATATTTAAGAATCATAGCTCTCTGAAATATTAATAATAGAAATTCCTATTTCCCTGAGGAAGAGAAAATCACTTTTACAAGTCTGCTTGCAAAACCCATGTAAGGAGAAAGGATTCACCTAGACCCAGAGGGGCAGTCTTGGGTTTTCGAAGAAAACTATTTTAATCGTTAAATGGAAATAAAAATATACAACTAATACTCAGAATTCAAAATCCCTTTGGATTTAGCTTAAGTGAATCACAGAGAATTGTGATAGATATTTCCATACATGCAAGGAGTAGCTTGTTCTGCTTAGCAATACCAGAACACTCCATGCCCATTACCCACACTACCAGAGAGACTGGGGACACATTGCTGCCCCTCTCTGGGGCCAGGTTCCCTGAACTTTTCAGGGCTTTCCCACAGCAGGCAATGGGTAATGCTGACTCCATAGACATACCCCATAAACAAATCGCCTTTTTAAGTTTCCCTCTCCTTCCTTCGATTTATTCCTTTTCTGTGCTCCCCAGGGCTCCTCCCCTCACGCACACCGACACACCGATTACACTTGGTGTTGGTGGGTGCGGGTGAGGCCTGGCACCATGCCACCATTTTTAGTGAAATTGACACGCAGGCCTTCAGTTCCTGCCAATCATTCTACTTCTTCTGTTTCTAATATCGCTCCTTCCCAAACATGCCACTTTATGCACTAGTTTTAAAATAACCATTGGATCTTGGAAGTGACTTAAACCCAAGGGGAGGTTTTATATAAAATTACCCCAATGCCTGCCATCTCTAGGATTGCAGCGACTCTAGAGAAACACTAATCAAACTGCATTACATGAAATATTTTTAGGCACGGAATTTAATACAGGTTGACATATTTTAAAGAAAGTTGTCTCCTCAGGATGCCATAGGATACATAAAGCTTTCGGGGGAAAAAGGCAGGAGACACAGAGTACTAATCCTAACTCTACTACTAACTAGCTGTGAGACCTTACCGCAGACACTCCTGTTTTCTCAGCCTAGGATTCTTCATTTCTAAAATAAGGAGACTGGAGCAGATGATCATCACTAAGATTCTGTTGAGCTTTAATGCTCTAGAACGAGTCTACGAAAGAATATGGGTGCAGCAGAAGGATTCCAGGGGAACTTGCATTTTAAAAGAGGACCTATACATTTTTCATTAAAAAAATACATGTATCGTTTTGTACTGGTGGAATTCCAGGCATCACTGCACTCAACAGTCTCAGATGACCTTTTACGAACCCCTCCAATCATACCACCCCCAAAAGAGCTCTCTTGGCTGTTAACTTTCTCCCACATTTATTTGATTAATGCTTGGAAAATATCAAGATATTAGAGTGCAGTAACCAAGTATGGTCAAATGAATAACCAGCTATTTGAAAAAGGAAATTTTTTTACAAATAATGCACAATTAAAGGCTTTGGGGGAGATAAGCAACTGCCATCTTTTGTAAAATCACTTCCATCCACTGAGACCTGCAAAAAGTATCTGTCTAGTGGGTACACTTGGCTCAAGACAGAAAATAAAATCTACTTAGATATAGTGTAAAGATATACTCTGATCCTTAGTGGGATCCGGACCTAGCAGGAAGTGGGTGTTTCGCAGTGGTGTTGGTATTGACAGGTTCTGGGGCTGATCAAACTCTTTAGTCAGGCAGAGTTAGGGATCAATAGCCACGTAAGCAAGATGCTGCAGGTCTGCTGATTTCTCAGAAATTGTACTCTGCAAAAGAAAGGTCAGCACTGTGGTCAATCAGATGGTCCTTGAGGCCACTGGAGATGCAAAGCAGTGAAGATTCTGAGCACAAGAATGCAGACTGACCCCGAGGACAGGGCAGCTGGTTAGAGAACCAAATTTTCTCTTTGAATTCTGCCCAAGAGAAGGAGAAGGAAAAGGGAAGGACAGTGGAGCAGTCTCTACTCTTAGAGTGCATGGATATGTATGAGACTCGAAGGTGGGAGTTCTCTGGAAGCGGGGAGACTGTCCTGAGCAAGAAGGTGAACCACATGTTCTTATGAAGAAGCAACTGCCCCGTTTGGCTTGGATTTTCTCATCCACAGTGGAGCTGAGTTTCTAGCTACACAATGGAAAGCTACTTAATGACCCAGTATCCAGTGAGTTCCTGAATCCCTAGAGCAATGCTCTGCCAGCAATTTTCTAAGAGATGTATGGTAGACCACCCACTTTAAAGGATTTCTTATGAGGAATAAGCTTATTAAGTCATCTGTAGGGATTTTCTCCTTTTATGATCTATAAAAGCTGAAGAAGATGAAATATTAATTCCTCTGGGTTTGATTTCGTGACAGGTGCCATTGGGATTAGATCATTTGTAAACTCTCTTCTAAAAGCATAAAAAGTCCAACCATTTGTCCTGATTAACCCTCACTTGCCCACCCTAAAGCAATCCAAACAATTTGCATCACCAAAATGTCTTACCAGCATACAAAATTAAGAATTATGAAATGAAACATTTTGATTTTCTATTGGATGAACTAATGACAAAATCTTATGTTGGACTAGTGCCCCAGGGTATAGTGAGCAAATTCATTGCTTTTATCTCAATTGACCTTCACACCCATGCTGAAAGGTGAGCCAGCAAGGCTGTGTAAAGGAAATTATTACCCAAAGCATGTTCCAGAGAACACTAATAAAAAGTTTGGAAAACACTGACTTTAAAGAAGCAACTGCCCCCTCGGCTTGCGTTTTCTCATCCACAGTCGAGCTAAGCTCGACATGTGTTTAAACACATGTGTTTATCACAGGGTCTTACAACACTTTGTGTTAGTTCACTGCAAATCTGTGTGTGTGTGATAGGCCCGTGTGTTGGGGATGGGCAATATTTAGATAAGGTGGACAAAGAAGACTCCCCCAGGTGATGGCTAAGCCCTCAGAGTAGGTGAGGGAGGGAATTATTCCACAACTGGAATAAAAGCGCTCTGAGCAAAGGGGCCAGGAAAGGCCCTGAGGTGGGAGAGTATCTGAGAGACCGGGTCAACGTTTGATTAAAACAAGGTCCTATTTCTCATTTCCACTGTAAAGATCACTTACCCTTTTAAGAAAGAGGTCTCACATTTTAAAAAGTCATGCATGTTTTACATACTCATAATTTGTGAGTCTTGTACTTCATTGTGAGGAATCGGAGTCCCTCAGAACCCTGGGGACCCCCGGGACACTTTCAGGAGGCTCTGTGAAGTCAGATCCACTCTCGTGGAAATTAGAAGACATTACCTGCCTTTTTCACTGTGCTAGATATTTGCACTGATGGCACAAAAACAGTGGTGGGTGAAGCTGCCTGCACCTTAGCAAGAGTCAAGATGGTGGCCGTAAGTTAGCCCAGTGCTTTCTACCACTGTATTCCTCACAGCCATGTCTGTGCACGACAAACATTGCCACCTTCACTTAAGAATGTCCTTTATGAGGGGTGCCTGGGTGGCTCAGTCAATTAAGCATCTCCTTTGGTTCAGGTCATGATCCCCGGATCCAGGGATCGAGCCGCACGATGGGCTCCCTGCTCAGCGGGGCGTCTGCTCCTCCCTCTGCCTCTGCCCCTCCCCACTGCTCTCTCTCTCTCTCTCTCTTTCTCAAATAAATAAAATCTTAAAAAAAAGAACGTCCTTTATGAAAGAGTAAAGAAATTAAGTTAATTAAATCCCAAGCATTGAATATACACACTTTTTAATACTCTGTGATGAAACTGAAGCATACGTAAAGCATCTCTGGTGCATTCTGGAAGGAAATGGTTGTCTAGAAGAAAAAGGAGCTGTTTGAGTTGTGAGCTGGTTAGCTGCTTCTTAACACGAAATACTTTTGTTTTGGAAAATACAATAATTTTTCATTAAATATTATTTTCTTAACATGTAATGGGTTTATGTTATTTTTAATGAGTTAATGAATATTTTTAAATGTTTCCATTTTAATTTCCAATGTGGTGAAGATTGATAGAAATAACACACATAAACGGAAGCTTTTGTCATCCTCAATGACTTTTAAGAGCATAAGAGGGTCCTGAAAGACCAAGAAGTTTGAGAAACCTCTATACTAATAAAAGAGCCTTGCTTACACCTTACATTACACATTCACGGACATGGGTATAAGTGTACACCAACGTTTATGTATATATTTGGGGTTTTTTATTGAGGTGAAACTCACAGAACATAAACTTAACCATTTTAAAGTAAGCAATTCGGTGACAGGCAGTACATTCATAATGTTGGGCTACCACCACTCTATCTAGCTCCAAAATATTTCATCATCCCACAAGAAAACCGAGTTACTACCCTTTGTCCACCCCTCTCCCCCAGCCCCTGGCAATCCCCAATCTGCAATCTGTCTCTATGGACTTACCTACTCTGGACAGTTCATATGATAAGTGACATTTCACAATTGGCTTCTTTCACTTAGCATATGATTTTCAAGGTACGTCCATGTTGTAGCATGGATTCCGTGTACTTCACTCTATATATATTTGTTTTTAATTAGTTATTCATCCTCACACATTCTTTTATTTATTTTTTAAAGATTTCATTTATTTATTCGACAGAGAGAGACACAGCGAGAGAGGGAACACAAGCAGAGGGAGAGGGAGAAGCAGGCTTCCCGAGGAGCAGGGAGCCCGATGTGGGGCTCGATCCCAGGACCCTGGGACCATGACCTGAGCTGAAGGCAGACGCTTAACCGACTGAGCCACCCAGGCGCCCCCTCACAGAACAAACACACACACAACAAGTATGTGTTTATAAGGTAATATCTGTCCCAGTATTTGTGTATCACAGACTTCAACTGTGCACAAACGTATTTCTGTTTATAGCATGAAGCTACAAAAAAAAATTATGAAGTAATTCCCCCGCCAATACTGAGGTGAATGTTAGTCAACGTATGATGATTATCATCACTATTCTCATCGCCAAGTTTATAAAAAATGCTTAATTGTAAATGGTGGAAAATATTATTCACTTTGTAACATTTCCTATTAAAATGTATTTGCACACATAAGTAATTTTTGCTTATTTAAGGCTGTTGATTTAGAAAGAATGGGAATTTAATAGAGTAGGGGAGAAATGAATTTTGAGACAGGAGACCTGGGTCAGAGGGCATATACTGTTCTTTATCAGATATGATAATTTCACAAACTGACTTCCTCTTTCCGGCCTCACCTGCCTTACTACGAACAAGGGATTGCCTCTCCATGCTTTTGTACACATGGCTCCATTTGCCAGGAATAATTTTACATACCACCTTTAAAACTTTTTTGCCTATCCATAGAGCAGCTCTATTGTTGCCTTACATTTCAATTGACTCCATTTTTTATATAAGCAAATTTCAAAAGAAAAATGTATTGTTATGACTAAATACGGACAGTCAATGTCACTTGCAAATAGAAAAATAATCAATGAATCACCTCAAGTCATCCAAGGATGTACATTTTATCATCTTGCCTCCTATAACACAAATCATCTCACCTTTTGAATAATACTGTTCAGCCCTGACCAATCCTTTTCTTGAATCCACACCCTGTGGTCTTGCTTACTTTTAGAAGTTAAGATTCATGACTCACTCTCTTCTCCTTGGAAAGGCCAGTAGAAATATTTGTAGCTTTGGGTACCACACTAACCACATAGCACTTGGCAGAGATTTGCGATTACAGATAAGTGACATTCTTAGCTGGGGGCTTGTTTTAAATACAAGAACCCAAGAAATTCAGAAAACAGAAAATTCCCCACATAGTTGCAGTATGACTCCTGAGTATATCAAATAATTGGACGACATTTTAGTTAATTTGCCTCCTGGACTCTATCTGTAATGAAAGGAACTCGAGATGCTAGGAGGCACTTGGAAACTGATTTCCCTTTTCTTGAGCACAGAAGATACCCCAGGGAAACAGGTGCTCTTCTGTACTATTTATACTACAGAGACTGTTGCAAACTGATTGCAAGCATGGTCCCTCCCTTTATCCATGCACCTACAATGCCGCATTGCAGTTCCTCCCATCAAGAGAAGGGGTGACTGTATTTCTCCACCCCGTGAATCTGGACTGGCCATGTAACTTACTTTGGCCAATAGATAAAAGAATTTGTAATGTGGCTGAGAAAGTTAAAAGAGATAGTGTCTGTGAAATATTTAGCACAGGGCCTGGCACATAGTAAGTCTTGATTAAATGGTAGCGATGATCACTGAGAGTGTGTATGCCATAAACAGCATGTACCAGGCAGGCCACTCTGCTCCAGGAACTTTGGCCTCCATATACTTCCTTTGCTCTTCTCTCCTCTCCCTCCTCGCCTACTTCTGACTGTGCCCAGATGTTCCAGTTGATGGCATATCCAGCTGAAGGTCTTACACAAAGCACACTTGGGTTACAGTCCCCCAGAAAGCAGAAATTAACTTGTCCATCCTTGAGTTCACCACAACCCCAAAGAACACAAGTCTACCCAAGAGTTAAGGATATTTATGATATAATCTAGTGGCGGCTAGTTTGATCTAAAATATCCCTCTTGGATAATTCTGAATCCACACTGAAGAACTAAGACAACAATCACAATTGGGGCGCCTGGGTGGCTCAGTCGTTAAGCAACTGCCTTCGGCTTGGGTCATGGTCCCAGGTTCCTGGGATCGAGCCCCGCATCGGGCTCCCTGCTCAGTGGGAAGTCTGCTTCTCCCTCTCCCACTCCCCCCTGCTTGTATTCCCTCTCTCGCTGTGTCTCTCTCTGTGAAATAAATAAAAATCTTAAAAAAAAAAAAGAGAGAAAACAATCACAATTTACTGACTGCCATTGGCTAAGTGCTTTGTAATTACTGTCTCATTGAAGCTTCACAGAAACTTTCTGAATTCCCTGAGATAAATTCTAAATTGTACCCACTTCACAGATGAAGAATCTGAGCTTGGAGATATGAATGATTTGCCCAATTATGTGGATTGCACTGTAAGGAAAATAAATAAGTAAATAATAAATAAGAATAAATAAGAACCAATTCCTATTCCCCGACCTCCTGCCACCAAAGATCTCTCATTTTCTCTTTCCTCTGTGGACTCCACCTCTTGAAAATTTTTATTTACCATTTAATGGCATTATTAGTTTTGAAATACTGAAATGGATCTCTGCCTTGGGAGATCTTGAAGTGCTAGGAGTCCCCCGGTTTGAACAGCTGAACTAACTCCTCATTTTGCAAGTGAAGAAACAGAAGCTCAGAACGGGTCAGGGATGTGCCGAGGTCACACTGCTCCCATGTGGAAGGGAAAAAGCACTTTAACCCAGGTCTTGGTATTCCCTGTAGCCATTCCTTTTTCCACTACTAAATTCTACCTCTGGAACATGCCCTAGTCACAGGGAAAATTGGAACCAAATGACCAGTAGGAGGAGACAGAATTAAGGACATAATCCTTGCAGTACTTTACCGCGTATTTGAAGTTGGTTTTTTTTTTATTTTTTATTGTTATGTTAATCACCATACAGTACATCATTAGTTCTTGATGTAGTGTTCCATGATTCAGTGTTTGTGCATAACACCCAGTGCTCCACGCAGAACGTGCCCTCCTTAACACCCGTCACCGGGCTAACCCATCCTCCACCCACTTTACTGCATATTTAAAATCTTCACCGCTGCTGCTCTCCACAGCTTTTGGCTTAGTGGTTATTTACCTCAAGGGAAGGAGAGGGGAAGTTGCCCTTTTGACGCTGAGTAAAAGGCAAAATAAATAAATGACTTTTTAAAGGTAGATGATGCCTAAAGCCAATTAAAAATGCATATAAAACACATCATCCATGTGCGAACGGAGTGAAAGGTTTCTATGTGGGGTTATGACGGTGCGCTGGGAAGCACACTGAACAGTGCCATCCTTCTTCTCCATTTGGAGCTTGCCTTACACGATGACGTCCTATGCTCCAGCTTGGTGTGGTAAAGGCCAGAGCCGCAGAAGGAAGCTTCACCCAGTAAACAGGACAGAAGCAGGACTTTGAAACACAAGGTACATTTGACAGTTATGAGAAACGCTTCCCAGCGAAAATTCAGGCTGATGATCTCCCGTCCCATTCCTGGGCCCCCACTAATCCTACTTTCTGGGGTGTTACCAGGACAGCTGAAAAGGAAGAGGAGAGGAGAAATAGCCATGCATGCTCATTGACCACCTACTTATTGCATCAGGCAGTGGAGTAGGATTTGGAAGAGGTAAACAGATTGACTTTCCAGCAGCAACCCCAGGCAAAGTTCTTACTGCACCAAGAGGCCACAGAAGCATGGTGGATATGAATATAGCCTTGGGAGCTAGACTGCTTGGGCTTGAAACTCCCCTTGCTACCTGTGTGAATGCGGGCCAGCTACTTACCTTTCCCTGCTTCAGTTTCCCCATGTGCAAAATGGGTATAGGGTTATTGCGGACATCCAATTATTTTGTGAATATTTAAAGAATATATGCTCTTACACATGGCTAGATAAATATTAAATAATACTACATTTATGAGTAAACCAAGGCTCAAAGAGGTTAAGAAGCATACCCAAGTTCACACAGCTGAGAAGTTGCTGAATTTGACATTCAGACTCCAGGACCCTTGTTCCTTTCCTTTCATGTTGAGGTTGCTCAGGCTGAGCTGATGGAACAGGAGACAAAAGCAGCCATCCAGGCCAGAAGCCTCATTATCTTCCCTAGCAAACGCCCCATGCACACTAACCTGCATACATCTACGCATTTCCCCCAAGACCAGTCCTGGAGGGCCAAGCCACTGACTTCCAGACACAAGTCCTATGGCTCTCCTCTCTGCCCTTGTCTGGAATTTCCCAGCAGGCTGTCCCTCTCACACAAGCCCCAGGTGCACTGTGGTCACCAAATAAACTGAGGACGTCATATAACAATTAAAGGACTTTCACGCCACACAAGAACTACAAGGCGAGAACACTCGACCTAGAGATTAATTTCTCCAAGAGAAATTACTGCTAGTCTTACCAGGAGGCTAGGAATTTAAGCCCCTACTTTTGTGTTGATTTTTATTTTATTTATTTATAAGTAAATCTTAAACTCAGAAACATAAGTCTGATTGTCTGTCAGCTCTAAAATTGGTAGTTTTGGAATCCCCCCATATGTTTTACAGGGGTTCAGATACCAAAGTGGTAGAAGTAATCATCATCATCATCATCATTACCATCAAAGCAAACACTCAAATATTTATAAGTATCACAAAGTTCTAAGAATTTTACATCTGTTACCTAATGTAATCCTCAAGACCCCCTTCAAGGGGAAATCTATCGTTATTCCCCATTTATATATGAAAGAAACTGAGACACAGAAAATTTAAAGGATAATGCAAGGCAGTCTTGTTCCATAAATGCTTCCCCGGTGATCTAAAGGAGTTAAGCCAGCTTCCCCAAATCCTAAACTTGGGACACAGATGCAGCATAAAGTTATCCCAAATGTGGCCATGGAGATGTCCCCTGCCCAAGCCTCATCTGAAGGCATAAGAGATGACTAAATACCTAGTAGAGATTTTCATTGGTTAATAATATTAAAAACTGCCAAAGAATTTCAGGATTCCTAAAGTTTTTATTGGGTGAATATCTACCCTTTGATATGATCATTAATAGAATGTAAATGTTCTGTCCAGTGTTCACCTGACAGGATGAATTCTAACTTTAGAGCATGTAGTAAACTGCAATGTTATTCCTAATCATTAACTTTCCTTCCTATAGAAGCATAAGGATGTGTCCCCACCCAATGCCATGGAACTTGCATTACCTGCCTACGGGTGGAGGGTACTTCCTGCTCCATGATCAATGGGTTTGGCCATGTGACTTGCTTTGGCTGATGACAGGCAAGTGGCTTATTCCAGCTCCAAACAGAAGCTCTAAGAACCACTGTTGGATCCTACCAGCTTTCTTACTCCTTTCTTCTGCCTCAAGAGCAGCCTATCCCAGGTAGTTGTTGCTCCTTTAGCCTGCATCCCAGAACGAGGAAGGCTCTTGGAGCCACAGCTCACCCTCAGCAACTTGTAACACAAGTGAGAACTACACCTTTGTCATTGAAAGCCACTGACACTGGGGATTTTTGCTACAGGAGCATAACCTAGTGAAAGGTGACTGAGACAAAACAGGGACTAAAAATGACACCTAAACACTCGAAGATGCCGCCGATTATCCCCAAACTACGTGAGGTTCCGCAAGCCACTCTGGGCTCCCCACTGTATTGAGGGAAACAGAATTCTTTATTAAGGATAAAGGAATTGGACAAGGGAAAAGGGGCTGTAGGAAATAGTGTGAACAAAGAACACATTAGAGAAGCAGAGTGACTAAGCAAAAGCCACCAACAAAAGAAGAAAGGCATAAATAATAAAGGAACACCGTCAGTAACAAAGCATCCCTTACAAATGTGCACGACAACCATGGGGAGGGGGACAGCAATGAAACAGAAAGCAAATCAGCATCCAGATGCCAAAGGACTGCCTGAAGGATATCAAATAAAGACGAGAAACATTAAAAAATAATTTAGACAAAGAGAGAGAGACCAGGCAGTGATGAGGGGAACTGTGAATTGTTTTGTCCTAATAGAGAAAAAAGTTTGATTCAAATATTGTTTCCCCTGTCCTTGGGGAAAGAGCCACAAACATGCTTTCTTCCTGAAATAATTCAAAGGACCTGGTGAGCACCCTGCAATTCCTAAGACACTGCCATTTCCTTCAGGTCTCTCCTCCTCCTCCTCCCTCCCTAAAGCCCAGTAACGTATTTATTCATGGTCCCCTCCATCTCTGTTAGGCACTGTGAAGCCACGCCATGAGGCTCCAGTGTTTCGTATGGGCAAAGCATAAGGAATATTAGATCATTTTAACAGCAACACATATTAGAAACGGGCATTATGTGCACAGCCTGTCTTAAGAGTTATTAGAACTGATGGCTGTCTTTGCGGTGTGACTGCAGAGGGATTCTTTTTTCTCCTAGACCAATTCTTCTGCCATCTGTAATAGGAACACTAAAGACTGCTTTCTTCGCCTTAGATTCTTTTTTCTTTCTTTTTTTCTTTAAATTCAATTAGCCAACATATAGTACATTATTAGTTTTTGGTGTACTGTTCAATGATTCATTAGTTGCATATAATACCCAGTGCTCATCACATCATGTGCCCTCCTTAATGCCCATCAACCAGTTATCCCATCCCCCCCACCCACCTCCCTTTCCACAATCCTCGGTTTGTTTCCTGGAGTCAAGAGTCTCTCGTGGTTTGTCTCCCTCTCTGATTTCTTCCCATTCAGTTTTCCCTCCCTTCCCCTATGATCCTCTGTGCTATTTCTTACATTCCACATATGAGTGAAACCATATGATCATTATCTTTCTCTGACTGACTTATTTCACTCAGCATTATACCCTCCAGTTCCATCCACCTCGATGTAAATGGTGGGTATTCATCCTTTCTGATGGCTGAGTAACATTCCATTGTATATATGGACCACATCTTCTTTATCCATTCAACTGTTGAAGGACATCTCGGCTCCTTCCACAGTTTGGCTATTGTGGACATTGCTGCTATGAACATTGGGGTGCAGGTACCCCTTATTTTCACTACCTCTGGATCTTTGGGCTAAATACCCCATAGTGCAATTGCTGGGTCGTAGGGTAGCTCTATTTTTAACTTCCTAAGGAGCCTCCATACTGTTTTCCAGAGTGGCTGTACCAGCTTGCATTCCCACCAGCAGTGTAAGAGGTTCCCCTTTCTCCACATCCTCGCCAACATTTGTTGTTCCCTGTCTTGTTAATTTTAGCCATTCTAACAGGTGTAAGGTGGTATCTCATTGTGGTTTTGATTTGTATTTCCCTGATGCCAAGTGATGTGGAGCATTTTTTCATGTGTCTGTTGCCCATTCGTATGTCTTCTTTGGAGAAGTGTCTGTTCATGTCTTCTGTCCATTTCTTTTCTGGATTATTTGTTTTTTGGGGGTTGACTTTGATAATTTCTTTATTGATCTTGGATACCAGCCCTTTATCTGTTACGTCATTTGCAAATATCTTCTCCCATTCTGTGGTTGCCTTTTAGTTTTGTTAACTGTTTCCTTTGCCGTGCAGAAGCTTTTTATCTTGATGAAGCCCCAATAGTTCATTTTTGCTTTTGTCTCCCTTGCCGTTAGAGACATGTCTTGCAAGAAGTCACTGCGGCTGAGGTTGAAGAGGTTACAGCCTGTGTTCTCCTCTAGGATTTTGATGGACTCCTGTCTCACTTTTAGGTCTTTCAACCATTTGGAGTCTATTTTTGTGTGTGGTGTAAGGAAATGGTCCAGTTTCATTCTTCTGCATGTGGCTGTCCAATTTTCCCAACACCATTTGTTGAAGAGACTATCTTTTTTCCACTGGACATTCTTTCCTGCTTTGTTGAAGATTAGTTGACCACAGAGTTGAGGGTCCATTTCCGGGCTCTCTCTTCTGTTCCACTGATCTGTTTTTGTGCCAGTCTTTGCCTTAGATTTTTTTTTTAAAGATTTTATTTATTTATTCACAAGAGACAGAGAGATAGAGGCAGAGGGAGAAGCAGGCTCCCAAGGAGCAGGGAGCCTGATGCGGGTCTCGATCCCAGGACCCTGGGATCATGACCCGAGCCGAAGGCAGATGCTTAACCATCTGAGCCATCCGGGCGCCCCTTTGCCTTAGATTTTTAACATCTTAGGAGTCAGCGCACTGGCTCAACACGCATCTCTGTCACATTTTCATGGGACTGCACTGCTGCCTGAAGGAAAGTTCAGGGAGGCAGCGCTTCCTCTATGGGAAACACCCCATTACAGTTGGGGGCAGTTCCATTACAGTTCCATTGCCCCCAGAGAGGGGCCCCAAACAGGGCCCTCTTCCGCCCCAGGCTTGCACTCTGGGCCCTCACTACTCAAACTGTGGTCTGGGGGCCAGCAGCATCAGCATCACCTAAGAACATGTTAGAAGGACAGGCTTCCAGGTCTCCCTACCCCACAGGGCACTGAATCAGAATCTGCATCTTAAAAGGATCCCCAGGTCCTGTGCACATGAAAGTTTAAGAACTGCTGCTATCATGCCCACTCCTCCTTAAAGTCGGTGTATTGTGCCCCCTGAGGTGTGTTGCAATGAAAATACAAGTTGAGGCTCTGAGGTAGAGAATACCAGAAATTTAGCTCTAACATACATTACTTATGTGACCTACAGCAAATCACTTGATTTTTTTGAGCCTCAGTTTCCCCCTCTGTGCATTAGGCATAGTAATGCCTGTCTCAGAGAATTGCTGTGAAAGTCAAATGAAGTAAAATATGTAAACTATAGCCTTGCTTCCTGGCCAAGGGCAGGTTTTGCTAACAGTTAAGTGCCCAGGGGGTAAGAAGCAGGATAAAGATGTATTGAGAAAACTGAGGCAGAGAGAAGGCCCAGTCAGGGATATTGGTCATGGCAAGACATCAGCTTAACCTGAATGTTCCTATTTGGTCCTCCATGTTCTCTGTTCTTCGTCTTTTAAAAAAGCAGACGTGTACTCAGAAAGGAGTTGGATAGCTAGGAGTTGTGGCACAAGAGGATTTACTTCCAGAACCTCCTGCCCCACAGCATGCTAATTATTTAGCAGATGTGCATGATTTAACAACTACACAGCTAAGTCTCTCAGAGTCACTGATTTTCATTCCCATCCCAGCACTTACAAGAAAATATCATCCCAAGTATATTTCCCTCAGCATATATTAAAGCTTCCCAACACGACATCTATAAAGGAATTACTGTACTGTATACAAATCATCTGTAGACAATAGATTTCTCACAAAAAAAAAATCATGTTAGGTTTTCAGAACAGCTGGTGTCCTATACACCTGACATTTTTATTAATACAGAATTTCAAGCCCAGACCAACCTTGAGCTCCATGCCCTTAAATTTCCTTCCAGTAATGTATGGCTGTTTCCCTTTTTCCCCAGTGTGAATTAAATTCTTCTTCTTTCAGAAAGATCAGAAAACACAGGCCGCCCAGGACCTCTACCCATAGCCAAATGTGTCTCATGCATCTTCACCTCTGTGAACACCGAACTTAGCAATCATGTGGCCTTTGCCATGCCATGGCTATACAAAATGCTGGTCCAGAAATATATGTGTTTCTTAGTGAGAGTCTTTTTGAAAGAGAAGAATTCAGCTTATACAGCATTAAATTGCACTATGCTAAAATTACTCCCTATCACATCAATGCGGGAGGCATTTAAGTCTTTGGCCAGTTAATAAATATGATCCAAATAGGGAAATAGTAGGAATAGGGTGGGGAGATGAAGAATGAAAGAGAGAGAGAATTTGACAGAATTACACCTCTTTTGTTGCAGGGAAAGATCTCGTGTTAAAGGCAATTAAACTGTCTTCCCCTCATTACCTAGAACTCTGAGCTGGAGTCAACACAAGCAGCATCCGGTGACCTGTTGCCCCATTACAGTACATGGGATGATGCCCACAGGCCCTCCAAAGACCCACCTCTCGGGTACCTCCTTTCCATCACAGATGACACTTGGTATCACAGCACCTGTGGAGCTCAGCATATTTCTACCAATCACACATCCATTCATCTCACACTTGCAAACTGTTCATCAGAACCCATCACACAAAAACTCCAAAGCTCAACAGATTTGCTCTCCTGTGTGTTTTCTGAAACACAGCTTCAGCACAAATGTGTTTCACCTTTGGATATTCCCCACTTGGAAAAGTACCTGTATTTTTACTGGGCCATTTTCTTTTATGGAGATGAATCCAAACCATCAAACTCTCAATGAGAACTTTAAACTTTAAACTATCTAAAAAGTGCGAACCAATTTTTAGTTCATACAGATACCACTGGAAGCAAGGGCTGAGGAATCAGAAGACACAGATCTTACACACCCAGTGTTGCCACTTGCTGTCTGCATGTGCGTGGATGAGGCTGGATTTCACCTGTCTGGCCTTGTTCTTCTCATCTGTGATGTAGGTATAATAACATACGTCCTATCCAAGGTTGACCGAGTGAGACCACACAGGTGAAAGAAGTTATGAAGTGCAATACCATGTCTTGAATGACCACACTAGGCAACTAGTGAACAGTACTGCTGACTGCATCATAAAGCTCAATCCTTTTGAAATGGAGTAAGTGGGAAAAAAAAAAAAAAAAGGAAGTGGCTCTCTGGTCAAATTCTACTTCATGATTTCAAATAAGAGCTGTAACTGGTCTGGTATAATTTGTGTTATGATCATCTTAATTTAGCAGCAGGGCAGTTTCAGATGATTTGCTCAGATCCATATTTTTTTTTGAGAGAGATTGCACACGCACAAGTTGGGGGAGGGGTCCAGGGGGAAGGACAAGCAGACTCCCCACTGAGCGCACAGCCCATCTGGGACTACATCGTATTTATTTTATTTTTTTTTAAATATTTTATTGATTTGAGAGTGGGCACACACCAGCAGGGGGGAGGGGCAGAGGGAGAGGGACAAGCAGACTCCCCACCGAGCAGGGAGCCCGATGCGAGGCTCAATCCCAGGACCCTGGGATCATGACCTGAGCTGAAGGCAGATGCTTAACTGACTGAGCCACTCAGATGCCCCTACATCCATATTTTTTAAATTAGCCTGGTACTCTTCCTGCTATACTAAACAGCCTCTCAAAGCACAGACCTACGTGTCAAGAGACCTGAAATCTATGCTTGACTCTGTTACAATGTTCTATGGAACAAGTTAACCTTTCTGAACCTCCCTGGGTCTTGAAATGTGGTGGATTTCATCCAGAAATCAATATGGAAAGATTTATCAAGAAACTTAAGACTATCTATATCTTTAAAAAAAAGAATATTTGAAAATGCCACCCACTTTTTTCAAAGAAATGGAACAAAAAATCCTAAAATTTGTATGGAACCAGAAGAGACCCCGAATAGCCAGAGGAATGTTGAAAAAGAAAAGCAAAGCTGGCAGCATCACAATTCCGGACTTCAAGCTCTATTACAAAGCTGTCATCATCAAGACAGTATGGTACTGGCGCAAAAACAGACACATAGATCAATGGAACAGAATAGAGAGCCCAGAAATGGACCCTCAACTCTATGGTCAACTCATCTTTGACAAAGCAGGAAAGAATGTCCAATGGCAAAAAGACAGTCTCTTCAACAAATGGTGTTGGGTAAACTGGACAGCCACAATGCAGAAGAATGAAACTGGACCATTTCCTTACATCACACACAAAAATAGACTCCAAATGGTTGAAAGATCTAAACGTGAGACAGGAGTCCATCAAAATCCTAAAGGAGAAGACAGGCAGCAACCTCTTTGACCTCAGCCGCAGCAACTTCTTCCTAGAAACATCGCCAAAGGCAAGGGAAGCCAGGGCAAAAATGAACTATTGGGATTTCATCAAGATAAAAAGCTTCTGCACGGCAAAAGAAACAGTCCACAAAACCAAAAGACAACAGACAGAATGGGAGAAAATATTTGCAAATGACATATCAGATAAAGGGCTAGTATCCAAAATCTATAAAGAACTTATCAAACTCAACACCCAAAGAACAAATAATCCAATCAAGAAATGGGCAGAAGACATGAACAGACATTTTTCCAAAGAAGACATCCAAATGGCCAACAGACACATGAAAAAGTGCTCCACATTGCTCGGCATCAGGAAAATCCAAATCAAAACCTCAATGAGATACCACCTCACACCAGTCAGAATGGCTAAAATTAACAAGTCAGGAAACGACAGATGTTGGCGGGGATGCGGAGAAAGGGGCACCCTGCTACACTGTTGGTGGGAATGCAAGCTGGTGCAACCCCTCTGGAAAACAGTATGGAGTTTCCTCAAACAGTTGAAAATAGAGATACCCTATGATCCAGCAATTGCACTACTGGGTATTTACCACAAAGATACAAATGTAGGGACCCGAAGGGGTACATGCACCCCAATGTTTATAGCAGCAATGTCCACAATAGCCAAACTGTGGAAAGAGCCAGGATGTCCATCGACAGATGAATGGATAAAGAAGATGTGGTATATATACACAATGGAATATTATGCAGCCTTCAAAAAGAATGAGATCTTGCCATTTGCAACGACATGGATGGAACTGGAGGGTGTTATGCTGAGTGAAATAAGTCAATCAGAGAAAGACATGTATCATATGACCTCACTGATATGAGGAATTCTTAATCTCAGGAAACAAACTGAGGGTTGCCGGAGTGGTGGGGGGGTGGGAGGGATGGGGTGGCTGGGTGATAGACATTGGGGAGGGTGTGTGCTATGGCGAGTGCTTGAATTGTGCAAGACTGTTGAATCACAGATCTGTACCTCTGAAGCAAATAATGCAATATATGTTAAGAAAAAAGAAAGAAGATAGCAGGAGGGTAAAAATGACGGGGGGGAAATCGGAGGGGTAGACCAACCATGAGAGATGATGGACTCTGAAAAACAAACTGAGGGTTCTAGAGGGGAGGCGGGTGGGGGGATGGGTTAACCTGGTGATGGGTATTAAAGAGGGCACGTTCTGCATGGAGCACTGGGTGTTATGCACAAACAATGAATCATGGAACACTACATCCAAAATTAATGATGTAATGTATGGTTATTAACATAACAATAAAAAATTTAAAAAAAGAATATTTGTATATTTTGCTCCAATAATTACATTTTTGAAAAGCTATTTTAAGGACCTTATCCTACACAAGATAAAAAAATTTTAGGGGCGCCTGGGTGGCTCAGTTGGTTGAGCGACTGCCTTCAGCTCAGGTCATGATCCTGGAGTCCCGGGATCGAGTCCCACATTGGGCTCCCTGCTCGGCAGGGAGTCTGCTTCTCCCTCTGACCCTCCCCCGTCTCATGTGCTCTCTCTCTCTCTCTCTCTCTCTCATTCTCTCTTTCAAATAAATAAATAAATAAATCTAAAAAAAAATTTTAGCAACAGAGATGTTTGTTACAGTGTAATTAACAATAGCAAAAAAATAGGAGGGGTGATCAAAATGTTTAACCATCATATATCTTCCTTATTACATTGTATGCTATGATTTAAAATGCTGATTTGGAATATAATTCAATAACATAGGGAAAGAGTTAATGAATAATGTCAAGTAAAATAAAAATCAGGGTACTGAAATGTATGAATATCCTGATCCTATGCACAAAAAAGAAAGACTAAGAAAACTACTTGCCAAAATTTGCCAACAGTCACGCTAGAATGAAAGTGGGTAATTTTCAGGATGCCTGGGTGACTCAGTCAGTTGAGAGCCTGACTCTTGATTTCAGCTCAGGTCATGATCTCAGGGTTGTAAGATCGAGCCCTGTGTCAGGAGGGCTCTGTACTGGGCGTGGAGCTTGCTTGAGATTCTCTCTCTGCCCCTCTCCCCCGACCCTTAAAAAAAAGTGGGTAATTTTCATTTTTAGTTTTTATTTCCTTTCATGTTTATGGTTCATTTTTTAGCTTTCCTCTATTTCTCAAATTTGCTTTAACATTTAAAAGTGTTGAAACCTGACAGTACCAGGAGGCTGAAATAGACAAAGTCTAAAGTCATCTGTTTCAGTGTTAAAGATCTGTGCTTCCACAGTAGTTTCACATGCAAAGGTCTGTGATCAAAATAACTGACAGTTTCCAAGCAAGAAATCACTAACAAAAGACTGTGCCTAAACACATGGAATCCTGATGCCTGTTTCCACACCACTCCCTGAAGTGACGGGTCAGGGTATGTCCAGTGTGACATAGTGATCAGAGTGGCTGAATATAAATCGTGCTGAAAGCAAAAGTCCAAGGAAGGGGCCAGTAGTAATAAGCATGGCTCAGTGTTTATGAGATTCATCAAAGCTATGTAAATGATGGCATCTGAAACCCTACCACTGTGAACTGGTTTTTACAGCAATGTCATGCTTGGTCGGAAGGCTATTTTGGCATGAAATAATTCCACAGAAGTGAGAAATATGCTTGTCCCCTCCATAAGGCTCAGAGTGACCTAATACATTCGAAGGCTAATGAATTTTTCAAAGTGTTTTAAAAGCCAGTTCTGGGATAGCATTTTCATCTGTATCCACCACAGTGAGTTTATGTCTGGAATTTTTTAGAGTGGAGCCAAGAAAGCTGGAGGGAGCTTCAGGCCACAGTCCAGGGATATCAGCAAGCACACGATCAGTTACAGACCAATGAAGTTGCTTTGCTCTGTGCATGGCTTTATTATGTTAGGGTCTTACAAAGCAAATTCACAATTAAATAATAGAAGAAATATTCAGCTAGAGAATGAAATTCTCCCTCCCATTTATCTTGTCCTATGACCTGAATGCATTTCCTAAGACCATGTTTTCATTTGCTTACAATTTTAAAGGAAAAAAAACCAGGGTGTCTGGGTGGCTCAGTCAGTTAAGCGTTTGCCTTCAGCTCAGGTCATGATCCTGGGGTCCTGGGATCGAGTCCCACATCAGGCTCCCTACTCAGCAGGGAGTCTGCTTCTCCCTCTCCTTCTGCTGCTCCCCCTGCTTGTACACGCACGCTCTCTCTCTCTGTCAAAAAAATAAATAAAAATCTTTTGAATAGAAAAGAAAAGAAAGAAAACCAAAGAAGTTCCCCCAATGGGCTTGGTAAATACTCAAAAGATAAAACAAAATCTGAATCAAAGTTTAAGCTTGTATTAATCTACAAAAATCAGTTGAACTGCTGTTCACCTTTCCCTGAAAGAATCCAGCTCTCCACAAGGCAGTGGCTCTGCGAATCCATTTTTATGGTAGCTGCCAGAGGGTGAGAAAATCCTACCTGGTATTTCAGTCAGGAGATGCCCCACACAAACCAAGTGAGGCTGCTAAGGGCCGGGGGGGATGAAAGTATTAAAGCAGCAGAGATGTAATCATGTACAACATGATGCTACGCTAACGTTGCCACACCATATGTAGGAAAGTCATTAACAGAGTAAATCCTAAGAGTTCTCATCACAAGGAGAAATGTTCCCCCTTTATTCTTTTATTCTTTCTTTTCTTTTCATTGTATCTGTAAAAGAAAACGAATGTTAACTGAACCTATAGTGATAATCCTCTTACAATATAGTAAATCAAACCATCCTGCTGTATGCCTTAAATGTATATAGTGATGTATGTCAATTATTTCTCAATAGAAATGGGGGGGAAGAAGCAGGGAGTTTGGGGGCAATGAACAACTTGCCCCCTTGTCTCCCTGGAGAAGGGCCCAGGGACACTGCCTTCCCGGGGAGCAGACAGGCATGTGTCCTCTCAGACATACCCGTGGCAGGGGAGCGGCTGACCTGTGCACCTGCCGTGACACTTCTGTCTTCCCAGAGCCAGGCGCTGGTCTGGCCAGTACCACCGGCCACTTGCTGGTGGAAATGAGTATGAAGAGTACAAAGACGACCAAAGACGCTTCTACATTCAGAATGAACTTCAGCCTTCACTCTTCTTTTCCATTTTGGGGAGCAAGACACAAGCATGCACATTTCACTTTTGCACCCTTTGATTAGTTGATAGATAATTTTCACAACAGAATAATTGGATCTTATTGAATTGATGGGCATCTTCTTCTTCTTTTTCTTTTTTTTCAAGCCACTTATTCTAAAGTCCTGGGGTTTATTTTTGTTTTGGTTTTTGTTCTTGTTGTTATTGTGTGAGGAAGGTAAAGAAATGGTTTCTGCAAATGGGAACTCTCCCACAAAAACATTTCAAATAATTGAAAACCCATCAGCAGGTGTCCTTCCCTCTCGGGCCGTTCTTAGGGAACTTTTTTACAGGCTCATGGGCCCTGCTGCAACTTTTTTGTGGAGTCCAGAACCAGATTATTTCTTGACTCAGGATGGGAGCAGGGAGCGGGCCTTCCTGCATCTTCTACATGCCACAGACCTATTTCTGCCTCCTCACATCAGGCTCACATTTTTAGCACCATTGCCCTCCCTCCTGACTCATGATCACTTGTTATAAAAACCATGATATTTCACATATCTGGCTTCCCGTAAGAACGAGGTCTCCTGTGCAAGCAACTTTTCCAGACAACCAAAGCTTGCCCTCCATGTGACAATTCCTTTCTACTTTTTTTCTCTTTTAATTATCTGAATTAGAAATTTTTCTGAAACTGCTTACATGCTCCACCTTTCTCCTTAAGCAGGACTCTGAGCTTAACTGATCTTTCCTCCTTGATGATATACAGGGTTGTTACTGTGAACATCAGCAGCGTACCTGACATCACTGATGTTGTGGCCACAGACACTGTGCGGACACTTAGAACTATTTACCCTACCCCAGAGGGAATGGCACTTATGGAGAGCCTGGGCCGGCTTCTTATAGGTTCTGTTTGATTTGGGTTTTGTTTGTGCAATTCCTCCACTGTAAGTTAGCGGCAATTACAATCTTGGGCAACCTCTTCTTCCATCACTGTGCTCTGAGAAAATCAAGCTTGTGGATATTCTGTCAAAGCACAAACTAAGTGATGATGATGAAGATGATGATGATAGCTAACGTTAGTGAGTCTTTCCTGTATCCCAGCATTGCTCCTGAGTGTTTTACAGATGTTAATACACAAATAGGCTCAGAGATAGAGTTTGGGGGATTTTCCTGTGAGGAAAGGACTAACTTTAAAGATATGTGTTTTTTTTAATTTCTTTATTTGAGTATAGTTGACACGCAATGTTACATTAGTTGCAGGTGTACAACAGAGTGATTTGACAACTCTATACCTTATGCCGTGCTCATCACACGCTACCGTCTGTCTCCATACACTATTACAATATCACCAACCATATACCCTATGTTGTGTCTTTTATTCCTGTGACTGATTGATCCCATAGCTGGAAGCCTGTGCCTCCCACTCCCCTCCACTCATTTTGTTCATGCCTCCAACCCCCTTCCCTCTGGCAGCCATCAGTTTGTTCTCTGTATTTATAGGTCTGATTCTGCTTTTGGTTTGTTTAGTCACTTGTTTTGTTTTTTGGTTCCCACGCATGAGTGAAATCATACAATATTTGTCTTTCTCAGCCTGACCTATTTCACTTAGCATAACACCCTCCAGATCCATCTGTGTTGTTGCAAATGGCACAATCTCATCTTTTTTATGGCTGGGTAACACTCCTCTGTATGTGTGTGTGCACGTGTGTGCACACACACATCTTCTTTATGTATTCATACAGATGTTTTTAATCATCAATTTTGGCTGCTTTAAGGAAAGCTGCTCTTGCATAATTCCACCTTCCAGGAGACTTAGGGTTGGCTGATGTCACCAGATGAGTGAACTCCAGAAACAGGAAGTGCTGGGCCTGCAACTCACTGCAACTGCGTCTTGGAAGGATGTTCTATGCCTCACCACTTCTCCCTGTGCCCCCCCGCCAAAAACCCTTTTCTCCTCTTTTCTCCTAGTTCCTTCCAATTCCACATCCACTTTCCTTCCTTTCTTTCTTCCCCTTACCTTCACTCCTACATGTGTCTTGAGTATAACCAGCAGTTTTCAGGGGCGCTGCTAAGCTGGCAGACTCAAGAGCCAGAAGCAGGCTTGGCACAACTGGGAGCTGTGGCTCGACTCCAGCTCTTCTCCTCACTAACTGTGTCATTGGGATGAGTCAACCTACTGTACGATCGATTCATCAGTCAATCAATCAAAGTAATCCTTAAGACCTCCAGCAACACATTAACAGCTCTGAAGACATCTGCAAAACCAAGAGTTGTGCCAACAATCTTGATGGTAAGTAAGGGACAACTTCAAACTTTTTTTGAAATGCGTTCTCTTTATGAAAAACTCACTAAATTCCCACAATATTTCTGACCACTGTAAAAGCTAGTCACATGTCAATTTTCCAACTAGTTTATCAATCTTTTATATTCCTTTCACATGGGTATACAGTAAGAAATGTCCTCCAACTCGTCCAACCAAATCAGAGACAGCCAAGCCACAGATTTTTCTCATAGCTAGTTCTCAATAATATTCACTGATGACTCAGTTGTCCGAGGGTTTTTAATATAAAACGGTCACCACAAAGAAATAAACCTCTTTCTCGGGTCAAAGTGAACTTACCATCCAACCCTCCTATAAACCTGTCAAGTTGTTCACTTCTATTTTTTTTAAAGATTTTATTTATTTATTTGAGAGAGAGAGAATGAGAGATAGAGAGCACGAGAGGGGGGAGGGTCAGAGGGAGACGCAGACTCCCTGCTGAGCAGGGAGCCCGATGTGGGACTCGATCCCGGGACTCCAGGATCATGACCTGAGCTGAAGGCAGTCGCTTAACCAACTGAACCAGTGTTCTGGGAGATCAGGTGGGCAGAGGCACTGAGGCTATAAGAAAAGAGTCCTGGAATTGGAGTCAGCTGATCTGGGAGAGAACTCTAGTTCTGCTTTTCATTGGCAGTGGGAACGTGGGCCAACTTCCTGACTCCCTAACGCTCAGTTTCCTCAACTGCAAAAGGAGAATACTACTTACTCCACAAGACCACTGTGGACATTCAGTGGAAAAAAAACAGATCTCTTAGAGGGAAGACAGACATTCACCAAATTTTAGGCAAACTAAAAAGAGCTAAGAATTAAGAATTGTCCGAGAATCAAACTGAGGGTTTTGGAGGGGATGGGGGTGGGGGATGGGTTAACCCGGTGATGGGTATTGAGGAGGGCATGTATTGCATGGAGCACTGGGTGTTATACACAAACAACGAATCAGGGAACACTACATCAAAAACTAATGATGTAATGTATGATGACTAACATAACATAAAAAAATAAAATGAAAAAAAAAAAAGGAACTCCCAAGGTGATTCTAATGTGCAGCCAGGTCAAGATGGTGATTCTGTAAATTGCCTACCTTCTCTCTTTAGAGCACTGTAGAAATCTAGGAGGAAGAAGCTTCTTGAAGTAGTGGCTCCAATATTGGATCTCTTCAGAGACAACAAAGCTATTTATAACTATAATAACTCTTCCCATTTATTTAGCACGCAGTACATTTCAGAGTGTTTTCCAGGGCTTTAGATTATATTAAATTGGCATGGACATATTTTGAAAATAATTAAAATATACAAAACCAATACCTCTCAATATTGCCTATCATTATTATCATTTATTTTAACCCTTACTTAGTTTCCCTAATAAACTAGAAATTCCTTAAGGTTAACTTCTGTATCTTATTTATCTTTGTATTCTATACAAGTGCTTGGTGAATGTTTTTACTTGGTAAGTGTTCCATAAATTTCTCTTGAATAAATAAAAAAACTAATGATGTAGTGTATGGTGACTAACATAACATAATAAAAAAATTATATAAAAAAAGAATTGTCTATAAAATGTCAGTAGGGCTTCCTGGCTCTCTTGTCCACCAGTGATCTCTTTCATGTTTTTGTTATTTTATTACTCAGCTCTGTGTCTCATCTTAGGACATTCACACCTGCAACAGCCCTAAGAGGGGAGTGCTAATATTGTTCTCATTTTATAGATGAGAAAACCGAGACTCAGCAAGGCTAAGTGACTGAGGTTCCCTGATGAGTAAAATCAAGATGGCAAAGTCAAGCTTGGAAATCAGGCATCTGGTTTGAAAGCCCACACCACCAGCCACCATGCCAAACTGCACTTAGGGGAAAGAAGTGATGAGGAAGACAAAAGGATCTCCAAGCTTTCTTCAAATCCAAAATGCTCTATGAAATTCTTCCCAAACCTTCCTATGTAGGCCCGGCCGCTTCTACTATGGGCTGCATCCTGGGCTCCAGGTTATGGGCTCAGGTACAGGAATGTGTGATCACTGCTGCTCCCAAGGAATCCACCAGTCCTTAAGGATGAGAACAAAGATACAGCTTTGATTGTGTTGATTGATGTCTAATTTCAGCTACATGTTTTGAAGCCCCCACACGATATTTGCCATCACAAAAAAAAAGCTAATTCCCAAATGTAAGTGGATAAACCCTGAATTACACCAGACCAGTTGTCAAAACATATTCACGATCATATGCATTATAGTAAAATGTATTTATTTATTCTTGCCAGGGTCCAAAAGGATAAGCTGCTTGTAATAAAAAAAAAAAAACACACATACAAATTAAGCAAAAAAAAAAAACCAAACACACATTAAAATAAGTATAACAAGGTAGAAACGAAGCAGTAAAAATAAGAAAAACTTACTACAGAAATACTAGGCTAAGGAGTAAGCATCAGCGTAGCTTTGAGCTTTCTGGCAGCCAAAGCAAGAAATAGAAAATGCATGGAGCCAAAGATATGCAATTTTTCTGGACCCCCCATCATTTCAAAAAGACTCTGGCATCACAGGCTAGTAAGAGCACCTGGGAAAGTCTGGTCACATCCCTGAGAGTTCGATGAAGTGGATGACCATGATCATGCTCTACCACAAACAGTGCACTGGTCGGACAAGGGGTCTGCTTCAGGACAATGCACGGGTTGATCCCATGCACGAGGTCTGCTGTGTCAGGGTTGGACAGAAATACTAATGAGACTAGCCTGGAATGCCTACACCTTTCCTCTCAAGGACTCTGAAAGGCTTACCTGCCAGTCTCTCCCATGCTACTAGTACTGCTCCAGAGGAAGCAGAATAGGCTGGGTGGACTTGGTGTGGTAGTTGGGATTGGGGAAGTGTAATTTTTAGTCTTTGAACCACACAGTGGAGGATCTACGGCACTAATAAGCTCCATTTGCTGATCTACGCAATGTGGTTTTGCAGAGGCAAATTTTAGTGGCCCATTCCCTTCCTTGCCTCTCTCCAATCCATTCATGCTTGAATTTAACCAATATTTGCAGATTCCCAACAGTCGTGCATAAAAACTAGCCTCATTGGTTTGCAGTAACATTTTGTATGAAGTACACACTCTGTGCAAAGTGCTGGATGGCACTCCTTGACCTTAATGTTTCTCACCTGCTTCTAGTAAACCAACCTGGGTTTGTGCATACTGTTGTTGGCCCTTCTTCAGATTCAGATCGCTAGGAGTCTGCACCTGTCCATCCACTTATTCATTTTTATTGAGCCACTACAATGGGTTATGATTTGTGCAAGACTCTTGCCTTATGTCCTCATTCATTCTAAAAACACTTTGCTCTTTTTGTGTCTAGCACAGGCATGGCTCATGGTCCCAAGAAGCATCTGAAGCATTGGATGCAAGAAAAACTGACCGGTGTGTTTGGTCCTCGTCCACCTCCTGGTCTCCACAAGCTGAGAGAATGTCCTCCCTCATCTCTTTCTAAGGAACAGACTTAAGTACTCCCTGACAAGAAATGAAGAAAGAAATCTGCATGCAGCAGTTCATTACGATTAATTTCAAGGGCCAAACTCTTAGCCTACTCTGTTTTAGGGAGGTCATCAGCGCTGACAAGAAGGAAGAGAATTTCTGTCTGATCTGTGGCACCAAGTGTTGCTTTGCTCTTCTTCATTTTGCACCCGAGGAGGCCAAGTACAAGTTGTACAAAGTGAGAAAGATCTTTGTGCACATAAAAGGAATCCCTTATCCGGTGACCCATGATGCTTGTTCCATCTGCTGCCCTGATCGCCTCATCAAAGTGAACGATGCTGTTCAGATTAATGTGGACACTGGCACACCAAACAGAACAGCCAAACAGAGCAACGGGTGAGAGAATCTCTAGGTGACATAACTGGAGGGCTCTTTGTACTTAATTAACGATAATATGGCATGATTAACAACCGCCAAAACAAACAAACAACTTCCTAAACATCAGGCATTGCACCAGGCCCTGATCTACAATGGTGAACAAAATCATACAGAGAGAGACCTGTTTTTCAGTCTGATTAATCAAACAAACATGCCCAATAGAGATATAATGACAAGCTGCAGTAAGTGATCTAAAATCATTACCCAAAAACCCAACTTATACTCATGAAGTGAAGGAGGTGGAGTGGGAAGAGGTCCTTTGGGGAGACTTCCCTTCGTCACCTCATCTGAAGAAAGGGTAGGAGTTTTCTATGCCAGGGAGGAGGAGAAGCCCAAGGAAGCTGAGCAGCACCCTGGGTCAGATCCCAACGTCATGTTAATGACGTCATGTTATCTGCTTTCCTAAGAGCAATAGAAGGGTCCTGAGGTTTACAGAGGTGCAAAAGGTGCTTTCGCAATGCTCTCCATGGCAGCAGTGGGAGAGTGGTTTCCTGGAGACTGGCGAGCCCACCCTTGCAATCATCATGCCTGGGATAAGTTGCGTGGAGAAGGAAGTTTCCAGGTGGAGAAACTGGATGGATAATAATGTCATTCAGTGAGATAAGGAACTGCAGAGAATGACCAGCTGGGGCAAATGGAGGGAAGCAGCCACTGTTCCAGGTTCTGTGCTGAGAACTGTAGACATAGTATTTTGGCTTTACAACAAACCTGCAAAGTGGGTATCATTATCCCAGTTGTCAGACTAAAAACCCAAGACCAGGGACACCTGGATGGCTCAGCTGGTTAAGTGTTGGCCTTGTTTTTCTTTTCCATAAGGACTGGTTAAAAAACATTTAAAAGATTTATGAATCAGAAATATTTCAATAACAGGATGCCTGGGTGGCTCAGTCGGGTAAGCGTCTGCCTTCGGCTCAGGTCATGATCTCAGGGTGCTGGGATCGAGTCCCACATGGGGCTCCTTGCTCAGTGGGGAGACTGCTTCTCCCTCTGCCTGCCGCTCCCCCTGCTTGTGCTCTCTCTCTCTCTCTCTCCCTCTGACAAATAAATTTTAAAAAATTCTAAGACAAACAAACAACAACAACAAAAAACACCCAAGACCGTGTTATCAGCTTATTTTCTCCAACACAGACTTTGTGGTTGGATTTTTCAGAGCAATCTAGTACCCAGTTTGCCTCCCAAGATCTCTTAAGAAAAAAGATTACCTTTCCCTGGAAACCAAAGCCCAAAGCCACAGGGCTCAGATAGAAAAGGATTTGGCACATCGCCAGAGATTCTGAGTAGGCTACTCTGGGACCTGGGGCAGGGAAGCCATGTATGATTGTGCAGGGTGTGTACTGCACAAACCCAGAGGGTGTCAGTCATATCAAACTCCATGTGAATGCTGCCTCCTGAATATGTCAGTCCTGCCCCTCCCCAGTTTCTCTTCAAAGATGACTCCAAACTCTATGACTCTCCCATAAACCCCAGAGTCCAAACAGAATCAGTGGCAAAGGCAACACCATGCACTTCACCTCTCTGGTCCCCAGATGTTCTTTCCACTTTTGCAGGCTTCACCCAGACCCAAGTAGTTCTTCCTCACCCTTGTCTCTGCTCAGCTAGCACTCCAGGAAGGAGTGGATGTACAGGAAGAGCGATACCTCCATCACCAAGCCACCATTGCTTACAAGAGCTCTCTAGACTGGCACACCAAACCCCAAACAATGTTACTATCTGGCCAAATAAATGCTACAATTAGAAATAAACAGGTTATACCAAAGCTGTCGCCTTTCTACCCAGTTAACATCAAATATTCCCAAGTCACTAATTAAACAGTGTCCTTGCTCACCTAATCATGTCCTCCAAGACCCAAGGTGCTGTCTGAGTGGCAGTGACCGATTCTTTACCTTTGAGGCAGACCAATCCCCTGTGAGATTTACACTGAAAAACTCTGACTCTTCTCCAAAGCATTCCCCGCCCCACCCCCTCCGCCAAGGGGGGCTGGATAATCCACAGCTCTTGGTCTGAAAGCTCCAGCAGGGAGAAATGGAGCTGACTCCGTGGCTAAAGCAATCAAAGGCTCTTTTCTCCTAAGGGGGAGGCGGGGTGGAAGCACCACGTTCATAGAAGTGCTTTGGATTCCTGAGTCTCCTTCCTGCTCACCAATGCTCTGGCAAAATCTCCAGTGCACCAACCCTCACTGATGATGGGGAGGGAGCTGATCCTGTGGTCTGTGATCAGAATGAGCTCAGCTCCCCAAACGAAACTACTAGTCCTCACCACAGTGGCCCTTTCCAAATATTGGCAACAGTCACTTTAAAGACGCTTTTTATTGACAAATCCAACTTTTCTTCCTGTAAAGGAATCAAGAATATATTCCTCCAACTTCAAATGAAGATGATGACTCTGCAGACAGGCTGCTGTGTTTTTCTTTCTTTTTAAAAACCCCATCTCCTCTACAATTCTAATGTGCTTTCTGGGTCCCTATGCCACGTACCACAGAGTCTAAGTTGACATTGAGGTCATGCAGAAGTTTTCTTCTACACAAGTCCATGCGATGACTAATACCCACTGCAGAACAGAGCTCTGCATCTGCAGCTGTCCCTGCAGAAGGGACAGATGCATTCCTCAGACTGTAGTGGCAACCTGATCCCCACCCTCTCTTTGAAAACAGCATTCCTGAGACAGTGATGCGCTCTGGATCCTTCCAGCAGCAGCTGACACTCCTCCAACACACCCAACACCCAAGGCTGGCTAGTGATCTACCTCTTAGGGCATGTGGACGGCAGTGACCCCCCACCCATTAGCAGCTGCTTGAATTGTATCAGCTGCTGGGGTCCGGGCAGTGGGAGAGGCTCAGAAGACAAGTGTGGAGACCTCGGTTTCCCACCAGCCAGAGCCCTGGGGCTCTGACACTTCATTTATTTCATTTCTTCCCCCCAAAGTTCATGGAAACTTGGACCATTTACTGCCACCATGAGGTGGTCTTGGCCTGAATACTTTTCTGAGCTGACCACTATGAAAGGGGAGGACATTTCCCAAATCACAGCATAGGATGGGCGGGGAACCCTCATTCCCTCCCTCCCTCAATTTTTCTTACCATAGAAATGGTACAACTAAGAATAACTAAGACACCACCATAGAAATGGCAAAACTAAAAATGGAAAGCATAGCTAAAACCTCAGGACAAGCCTGGAACTATAGGATTTGATCTCTGTCCCTATTCCAGCTCTGAACAGGCAGGTGGAAGAAAAGCCAGGTGGGCACTGGCAGGAGAAAAAGAAAATGTGTTTTTATTCTCATTTCCAGTTCTAGCAGTGGGTGTCCAAACCAGAAACACAGCTGAGTGCTCACATCAGGGGAATGCACCCAGGTAAAAAGCATCACCCACCCTTTGATTAGCATCTCTACACTCTCAGGGGTCTTGTTCTCATTCGGCTTACTCTACTGTCTTGATTATTTAATAATCATTGTGTTAATTTCCTATTTGTCATTCCATATTTGTCAAGAAGGTGCCATTTCGGGAGGCCAAGCTCAGAGTAAGGGACTACCTCCCTTGCTGCCCTCCACCATCAGCTAAGGCTTTTCATCAAGATGATCTAGGCACCCAAGCATGTCCTGACCAGGTAGAAGGCAGGCCCCCTAGAGAAGCATTTGAGTGCCAGGAGGGATCCCAGTGAGGCCACACGTGGGGTCTGCTTTTGCCATTTCTGATAAATACAGCATATTCTCAGGAAGGAAGGGTATGTATCAGAAGGAGAGATCTAGGGGAAAGGGGGTGGGGATTATGCCAGTGAATCTGCCTCAGCTTGAGATCAGCAGGAGCAGACTGGGAGGAAAAAGAATTGACAGTGTGCTCCCCTAATTTCAACAGAAATAAGCTCCAAACTACCTGATAAAATCCAGAAATATCCCTTCCCCTTCAAAGATTTCTGATCCACACCAGGGCCTGGCCTAGAATGGGAGAGCTGCTTCTCTCCTCACAATGACAGATGAATAATAAATGCTCCTAGTCAGGAGGAAAAATGATGCAGACTTTCTCCAAAGTCTTGATCACTGGAAATTTTATCCATGACTAAGAGTTACTCCATTTTGCAATTTAAAATTTCTTTTGTCTACTGGAATTAGCTAGTTCCAATGATGGTGAGGTTATGTTAGGACTTTGGAAAGGACATTGACTACTCCAAACTATTAAAAGATACACATCATGACTACAGAGTATCAAAGCAAGAAGTCAAGTAGGTAGGTAAAAACCTTGCCAGCTAGACTTTTCAAAGGTATCATGCGGATAAGCCTATATTAACTTCTGACAGAAAACGGCTTAAACATAACACCTAACTTCTATCTAATTCTGGTCTAATCAGGCTTAAATGAAAGCCAGCATAATTTTCTTCTCCTTAAAAGGTTTCCCAAAGTATTAGCCTGATTTTTTTAAACAGTACTAATTTATTATGAATATACTTCTCACAAATGAATGTCATAATAATTCAGTTATTTTTTTCTCCAAAACAAAGATTATCTATCCTCTAAAGCAAAAGGTCATCTACTACTATAGTTAATGTTCCAAATTAAGTAAAAAATTTATTTACCTAGAAAATATCATTTGTCAGGAGAAATATGACACCAAAATTGACCAAAACACCTTTTCTGTGGTTATGAAAGACTAACTGTGATCTCTAACAAGAAACCTATTCCAAGAAAAAACAAAATTACCAGTAATTGTCCTTCTGGCTAACACAGGAAACTAGGAATAGTATTTCAAACAACCACTTCTTTTTCCTGTCTATTTTTTTTTAATGATGTAGAGCAAATTGCTCGCCTAATGAAGGGACTCAGTAAATAAACTTACCCATTACTTTCAACTGATTGCTCTGAAATAGGAAATTTTTCCATTCCAGCAATTGTTCTTCAGAAATTAGGCAAATCTCTTGCTCACATCAGACCCCACAATCTGTATGTTTATTGTTAAAATACGTGTTTCTAGAGTGGAACACAGGTGCAGTCTAAATCTACATGTATCAATGATGGCCATTCATTTTCACCCACCCACAAAATAAATAAATAAGTAAATAAGTTGGCACGATCGACTTTCCTTTTGGACCATTTCTCACTCATCATTAGGTAAAAAAACAGAGAGCTTACTTACGCGATCAGAAATGCACGCAATTTCTGAAATCACTATTTCCCTTCCTGTGCTCAAGTAAAACTATATAGGGGTCATCAATAAACACAGAAATGACCACCAACTTTCTCAATTTTGAAACCCCCACAAATGTTTGACTCTCTGGGCGGTTTAAGGTAGAAAACAAAATACTTACATTAGCATTAATCAACTCTAATGGTCTTTTAAAAGATAGAGTTAAATCATTGTAAGAATCACACTTGGGTCTACACTCCCTTTGTTGTGCAAGCGTAAATACATTACAGTAATAACCGTGCAAATATCCTGCCTTGTGATGAAGATGTCACCTTAATGCAGACTTTGTATTTTGTCTTCTATGAAGGTTTAAAGGTTAAAGGCATCATAAATTATGCATTTCCTCCTATGCCAAGCCCAGGAAAGGCACTTTCACTGTTCATTAAAGATATCGCTTCTAAATGAGCAGAGGCTTTTCCCTAAGTGTTGAAACAGAAACATTTCCATTATGTTTATTACTGCTATGCTGGAGAACCGAAACAGTTTGGAATTAGGAAGCTGCTAGAATCTGTTGTTCCAGAATATGTAGCAACTGTCAACCCACACAATAAAATCACAGTTCACTCTTTGGACAGTGGTACAGTTGTACCGGGCCAACATGCTGGTCTCCTCCCAGGAGAACAATAGTCTGGCAAACCCCACATCATCAGCAACAGTTGGGGCTTTCCCCTTCTGCCTCTGCCCAAATTAAAGATCTGAACAGGGACCGGGAGTCGCATGATTCACACTAGAACATCCCTTACTCCTGCACTGGAGCAAGCTCTTTGTGAGGGATGCTTGGGTAAACTGCGCATTTGCCCCACACATCCTTCCTAGCCAGCACCCTAACTTCCTTTCTTGTGCTTTGCTACCACCTCCAGCTAAAGTACAGTTCTAAGAGATTCTTTTTCCTCCCCTTTACACTTACAGGTACTGCATCAGCAGAAGGCTGGGCTCATTTTCGAAAGGAGCACCACACCCATTAACCCTCCAGCCATCAGAAGCAAGTTGCAGTTTGGCTGGATCTACCTCTCTCTAACCTCAGGCCAAAGGAACCAAAGCTGGACACACAGGACCCAACTTCTGCCAGGCCAACCACCCCCACCTCAGCACTTTGTCTGCCTGCGGGGGAGGATTCTGGAGACAGACTGCCTGCTATAAGGACCAGAGTTCCAGAGATTCTTTCCAGGGGATAGCCCGCACACCCTGACAACTAAGCGGCAAAGTTGTTTCTTCCTTCTCTGCTGCAATGCCCTTTCCTCTTCATCAGCTAGCGCGCGCACGCACGCACACACACACACACACAGGCGCGCGCATACACACACACACACACACACACACACACACGCACGCACGCACACAGCCCTGCTCCCCCAACTTACCAGTTTAGATTTGGCGCGTTGCAAAAATTCTTCCATGTCTTCGCGAGAGGTTTGGACTAGGGGTACCGGCGGGGCGCAGAGGAAGATCTCTGCCCGCGGAGAGAAGCGGGGTCTTAGGAAACTGGCCGGCGGGAGCGCAGCGACCGCTGCTCCCTCCTGCCGCTCCGAGGCGGCTGAGGCTGTGGCTGCGCCCTCGGCTGTCGCCTCCCAGGGCTCCCCGCCCCACCCTCGCGCCCCCGCCGCCCGCTCTGCGCGTCTGACTCTGCCCTAATAAGGAAAGTGGGTGTGCCGCCCGGGAGCCCCAGGGCGCGCCCCGCGCGCGCACTGGCACGCGCCTGCGGGGCCGAGGCTCGGGGCCGGGGCTCGGGGCCCGGGCGCGAGGGCGGGGGTGTTGGGGGATGGCGAGGGGCTCCTCCGCCAATCGCAGGGCCCCGCGGCGGCCTCCTGACGTGGCGCGCCGAAAGATGCTGCAACCATGGACAGCGCCCAGAAGTGCGAGCCAAGTGCAAGGGGCTGCTGCATAGGGAGGCTCTGCCGCAGGCACCGCCGCTATCCGCCAGGGGAGGTGGGAAGAGGGAGAGAGGGAAAAGAGGTCCCCGGAGAGCCCCCCTCCACAGCCAGCGCCTCCCTGGCGGGCTGGCACGTTACAGAGAGCTCCAGCGGTCACTTAATGAGCTAGGTCTGCGGGCCTGGCCAAGGGGTGCACTCAGTAGATTGGGGGTTGGAGGGTTATTGCTGAGCTAAAAGCAGTACGACCTTGATGGAAAATAATCATCAAAGCAGGCTGGGAGGTTGTGCTAGGATGCATCTTTCCTCCTTACCCTCAAAACACACCCACCCAGCGGCGGGCATCTGAAACTCACCCCGGCTAGTTGCCCTTATGTTGGCCCTCGGCTGAAGCACAGCTCTATCGTTCTGCAGTCCCCATCTGCTCTCTGACGTGCCTGCTCAGGGAGAGCTGGGGCCGTAGACCCTTCCTACTGCATAAGGGTCTGTATTTCTACAAGATCCTCAGATAATTTTTATGCACATTAAAGTTTAAGAAGTACTGCAATAAACACTTAAATTTATAACTATGAACCTTATTTTAAGCCATGGAGTTTTGTTGTGCGTATTCTCCAGCCTTATCAAATCCCAGGAACCTTGGGCTTTCTCTCACATCTGGGCTATAATACCCTTCCTGCCCTCTCACCAGCCCTCACTGACTGGCTAACTCATGCTTCAGCTGTCAGCTTAGAGAAGTGGTTTCAACCTTGAATGCCTGTTAAAATAACATTATAACACCCAGGGTTTTAAAAATACTGATTCCCAGGCTCTATCCCAGACCAACTGAATCAGTGTCTCTGGGAGAGGGGCCACAGCAACAGCGACAGCATGAGAGTCCTCCGGGTGATTCTAATGTGCAGCCCAGGTATGATCCTCGGGTTCTCAAACTTTAGCGTATATCTGAACCACTCAGAGATCTACTAAAACACAGATTTTGGTGTCTCATTCCCCAGGATTTCAGGTTTAGTAGGTCTGGCTTAACAGGCCTGAGAATTTCCATTTTTAACAGTCTCCCCGGGTTTGCTGATGCTACATGCTACTTAGAAATTATCTTCCTCAGGAAGCCCCCCCAACCCTGACCTTCTCCTCCTTTCCCACTCCCACACCCAGTCAGTTGCCCTATCCCTGATCTCCCATGCAAACCTATATTTTCTACTCCACTGGACCCTACCCGATTACTTGTCTGTTTTCCACCAGGCTGTGAGCTCCATTAGAACAAAGACTTTGCCTGCCACATTCATTGATGAATATAAATATAAATCCTCAATAAATGTACTTTAATAACTAAATGTACATATGGAAGGTTTTTGGTACTGTGGGGGGGGAGTGTGAGATTATCCAATTGTCCAATTATTTTTTTTATTCAGGAGGACCCAATGAAAAACCATCAGCAGTGTCTATAGATCTGATTAAAGGAGAGTGATAGGAATATTCAGTTCCAGTTTACATTCAGGTGATGAGCTGTGTGGAAGCTGCAGATTCTATCTGTTTCTTTGTTGACTTAAGTAATTTAAAACCATCCAGGTAAAACAAGTGTTTTGTCAGCCTTTAAATCAGGGAAGTTGATCACAATTCAAGTAACACTGCTGAGAAAAATTCCCCAGAATTTCTTGTCTCTGACTCCATCGAAGAATTTGACAATCACGTAATAGTTTTATTCTTTTGACTTTTTATTTTAAACATTCTGGGTAGGTATTATACAGCCTGGAGATTTTTTTTAAAAAATCCTAATGGATTTAAATTCTAACATCTAAGAGTTTTTCCTCCACTAAAAATGTCCCTACATAACAGTTCATCAAAATTTATCTCCTCCAAGAGGACTTCCTGAACTGACCACTTGTATTAGAGACCACAAACTCAGTGGCTTAGAGTAACTTGAGTTTATTTTACAGTTGTATAGGTCAGAAGTCTGACACAGGTCTCACCAGGCAAAAACAAAGGTTTTAGGTCAACCAAGCTGCATTCTGCTGCATTCCTTTCTAGAGGCTCTAGGGCAGAATCTTGCTTTTGCTTTTTTTTTTTTTTTTTTTTTTTTTGACCTTCCCCAGTTTCTAAAAGCAGCCCCATTCCTTGATTGGATGTACCTTCCTCTATCTTCAAAGCAAATAATGTTGCATCTTTCTGACTATTCTTCCATAGCCACCTTTCCCTCTGACTCTCTTCCTCTACTTCCCTTTAGGGACCCTTGTGATTACGTTGGACCTATTTGGATAAAAAAGGATAATCTGCCTGTTTTAAGGTCAGTTGATAAGCAACTTTAATTCTTCTTTGCCATGTAACTTAAGATATTCACAGATTTTAAGGGTTAGATTGTAGACATCTTTGGGAAGTCATAATCTACATACCATACAACCCACACCCCAAGTTATTTGGTGGCTATCAGATTTATCTTTCCACAGCAGCCAGAAATCTATGCCTTTAACTCTAATTAGAAACTGTCAACCCTGGCTGTGCCTTGCCTGGGGTCTTTGAAAAATACTGATCCTCCAGTCCCATCTCCAAAAAACCTGAATTGAGTTGTCTTGGGAGGAGTCCAGGCATCAGTATTTTTTAAAAGCTCATCAGATAATTCTCTGTATAGTCACACTTGGGAACCGCTGCTGATGCTAGGTAAATTTGCATTCCCCATCACCCGGGTACAAAATATGGAGCCCACTTTGATCTATAACTTTCTCCTACCCCTTGTGGCCAAATAGTTCCCAAGTCCAATGTCCTCATCGTTTGGAAAGGCCTCCATCAAATTCCCTACTTCTGATCCAAGTGCTATCAGCATAATTCAAGTATTTGCATCTAAACCTGAAGTCCGTCCCTTTTCTTAATCACATCCTTTGCTCTTGTTAATAAAACAATCCCTTCCTTTATTCCTCTTTTCATTCTCAGGCTTCTTGACTCCTGGACTCCTCTCATTGAGACCCCTATCTGAGATCTCTTTATTTTTATAATTAATTATCTCGGGTAGATTCAGAGAATGGTTATGGACTAAATCGTTCTGCCAAAATTCATATGTCAAAGCCCTAAACCCCAGTGTTATGGTATTAGGACACAGAGCCTCTGGACAGCAATTAGGTTTAGATGAGGTCATAAGGGCAGAGTGCCCATGATGGGATTGGTGTCCTTATAAGAAGAGGAAGAAGGACTAGAGCTCTCCTGCTTTCTCTCTCCCAGTGTGAGGATATGGCAAGAGGTGGCTGTCTGCAAGCCAGGAGGAGGGTTCTTACCAGGAACCAAATCAGACAACACCTTGGTCTTGGGACTTCCTGGCCTCCAGAACTGGGAAAAACAACTGTCTGTTGTTTTACCTGTTGATTTGCGGCATTTTGTTATAGCAGCCCAAGCACACTAATAAATGGTAGTGCTGGGAAAAGGAAGACTATAGGGATCATCTCATCTCATCCCCTTATTTTACTGTGCAAGTAACAAGGCCCAGAGCAGTTCAGTATCCTGCTTGGGCTAACAGAGCTCCTTCGAAGCAGAGCCAGGGCTAGAACTCAGCTGTTCGTCATTCCTTCCTTCAGCTTTACAGATCATCAGCCACACTTAGGTGGGCATTATGCCTCAGCCGTGATGTGAAAGGCGAGATCCTTGCTCTCAAGGAGCACATGGTCTCATCACTCTCATACAAAGATAAACCCAGTGATCGAGAAATGCACCTGGTATTGTACCAAAGGAGATGTAATACGGTGTCATGACTATAATCTGGATTCTCATCCTTGCTGTGGTAGATTAAACAAGGCTGCAAATTCTTTGACACGCCTCCCAGTGGCAGGTCAGGTCTATGTTCCTGTCTTTTAATCTAGGAGAACTCTATGACTTCATGAGCAATGACATATAGCAGAAATGACACCATGACAGTTTCTGGAACCAAGCCTTAAAAGAGATTGGCAGCTTCCATTTTCTGGTCTCCTGGAATACACTCTTGGAACGTAACCAACATGCTATGAGGAAGCTCAAGCAGCTACATGGAGAGGCCCGCATGGAGAACAACTAAGTGCCTAAGTGCACTGGCTAATAGCCCAGTTGCCTGCCATGTGGGTGAGCCATTTTGAAATAGATTTTTTAGCCCCAGACAAGCCATCCTCGCTGATGTCATGTGGAACGGAGTTCGGCCCTCTCTGCTGAGTCCTGCCTAAATTACTGATCCACAAAACTGTGGAAGATAATATAACAACCGTTATTATAAACCATGAAATTGCTAGGTAATTTCAGTCTTAGTACCTTTAGGTAAGTTATCCTCTCTAGGCTTCAGTGTCTTCCTCTATGAAATAGGAATAATCCTCTCTCTAGGATTGCTGTGAAAGTTAAATGCAATAATACATGCAAAGGGCCCCATTACTGGTCCATAGATGCCATTATAGTCATCACAAAGCATCTGTCACGGAGAGGAGAAACTTAATGAAGTAGCTAGAGGTGGAGACAAGGGTGTCCATGAGGAGAACCCAACAAGAGGGAACTCTCTGGGTGAACTGCAGATGGATGAGCAGTCACTAAAAATGTGAAACTGTTTTATTATATTATAGATACATAGTATATATTATATATAATACATATAATACAACAGGTTATATTATAATTTGTGTCTATCCGACAGCAGCAGCACCTCCTAAAAGTGACGCTCCTTTGGCAATCAGGGCTTCACACAACAACATGCCTATTTCAGAGAAAATCACTGCAGATGCTCCAGCTAGTGATGTTTCTCTGCAATAACACACCTGCCTGCACTACTCACTACTCCTGAAATGTAAGCTCCTTATGGCAAGGTTTGTGTATCCTATATTCCCAGACTACCAGTCCCCATCCCCATGCGGCTCTCACAAAAACACTGCAGCTCTGCATTCACCACAAGGGGCTCCTATTACAATCAGTGCCATGGGGGGGGGGGGCGGGGGGCAGCTGAAGTTCTCCTTATCAGAGCTAGCTCCCCTGGAGCTCACACCAGCATGATATCAGAAAACGTGGGTGTGAGACCTGGCTATGTGCTTTTGGGCAAGTTCATTGACCCCTGTGATCATCACTCTCTTCATCTGTGAAATGGAGAAAATAATACTTGCCCTGGTTACTTTACAGGATTATAAAAATTCAAGAGGGCCTGGGTGGCACAGTTGGTTGAGTGTCCGACCCTTGGTTTTGGCTCAGGTCATGATCTAGGTGTCCCGGGATAGAGCCCTGAGTCGGGCTCCAGCCTCAGCATGGGGTCTGCTTAAGATTCTCTCTCTCCGGGAGACAAACCATGAGAGACTCTGGACTCCGGGAAACAACCTGAGGGTTAGAGAAGGGAGGGGGTAGGGGATGGGGTAATCAGATGATGGGTATTAAGGACGTGTTGTGATGAGCACTGGGTGTTATACGCAACTAATAAATCGTTGAACACTACACCAAAAACTAATGATGTACTACATGCTGGCTAACTGAACATAGTTAAAAAAAAAAGATTCTCTCCCTTTGCTTCTCTCCCTGCTCATATGCTATAAATAAATAAATAAATAAATAAATAAAATCTTAAAAAAATAAAAATTCATATGCTAACATCCCTACATATATTGGAAAATGTTAACAAGGGAAGGGAGAATAAGGAGATCTTTTTCTTTGGTTTACAAAAATACCTGACAAACACCACCCTTTAAAAAAATTGGAGGGTGGTTGGAATGGCAGGAGCCGCTGACTCACCATTTGGGCATATTCCCGTGCAAGGTTTGTTACTGACCAGCCACACTTCTGACAGGTGCGCTTTCCTTGGTGAGGATGTGTTATATTTGCTGCTTGTAAATTATTTCATGTGACAAAAGATGTTCAAGAAACTGTGCCTCTCAGGCTAGATTTAAAAAGTATTTCAAGTTTGTTTCTAGGACAAGAGACTGAAGGGATTAACGTGCATTAACTACTTAACTAACATGGTTAACAAGTGCTGTTCATTTAACTTTTAAACAACTACTAAATGCCTGCTTTTTGCCCTGTGGATGGTCAAATGCTCCCATTTTAGCCAAGAGTATCAAGAGAAATTCATTTTTTTTCTTATATGTTTTGGCAAGAATATCCACATTTTTTACAGTAGGCTTTGCAAGACTTTTTGTTAAAGGAGTCCGTGTAGCCATAAGCCTTTTTGAGCTTCTGTTAAGAAAGAAAAAGGGGGATTACGGGAATTGTCAGAGGCTGTTCTAGTGAGTGGCAGGGTACAGATCACTTGGGACACCGCCCTGAGCATCAGATGTCGGCTTTGAATAGAGCATATACCACTTGCGTCATTTCTGGGAACCACAGACATCTTGTAGAAAAATGAATTTAATTTGAAAGGACAGCAGAGGAGAGCGGAAGTACTCTGGTTCTGTGAGTCATCAGGATAATGAGGCAGTGGCCCTGCTTTCAGATCTGTGTGGCCTGCTGAAAGACGAGGAGTGATGGTCTTAATATCTCTGCTTCCCTTCATTATCCAGGGCAGGTGGTGCAAGTCTGATACACTCTCCTCCTACAGAAAGGTATCTCAATCCCTTCAAAAAACGACTGCATGTTTCAGAGTTAGAGTATAAATCTTAACTTACGGTCCCATCATTCATTTCCACTGGGAAAGTGTTTGGCAGGGAGAGTGGAACATCAATAATTTTCAAGTCTTCAGAGTCTACCTACGTGATTTCTTATCCTTAGAACAACTTGAGTTCGGGAACGACAGAAACTATGCAACAGTCTCTATTTCAGAGGTAGCAAAACTGAGGTCCAAAATTGTTCATTGACATGCCCAAAGACTGAAATCCAGACACTGGATTAAGAACTCCAAACCCTTTTGGAGCACCTAGGTGGCTCAGTCAGTTAAGCATCTGCCTTCGGCTCAGGTCACGATCTCAGGGTCCTGGAATCGAGCCCCATGTCTGGCTCCCTGATCATTGGGGGCATCTGCTTCTCCTTCTCCCTCTGCCCCTCACCCCACTCATGCTCTTTCTCTCTCTCTCTCAACTAAATAAATTAAATATTTTAAAAAAATTTCAAACCCTTTTGATTAAAAAAGGCCATTTTTTGAGCAAGAAATATTTTAATCTTAGAGCGTTTAATCCTTGTAACAAATGTATAAAGTAGGCTCTATTATTATCCTCACTTTATAAATGTGCAAACTGAGGTACAAAGGTGCAAGGTGCCTTAAATTATTCAAGTAAAATTATCCAAGTAGCCAAACCAGGATTTGAACTCAGTGATGGGGTCCAGAACCCAGGGGTTGAACTACTACATGTCACTGCCTCTTCACTGCTGCACACCTGAAAGTATAGAGGTGGAGTCTCGAGAAAAAATAAGTACTGACTGCATTACTCTTTTAGTTGCTCTTCTACCACACTCAAGAATGAGCTCACCCACCCAATACTACTTGACCACATAGCTGTCCCATCTACTGTTTGTAGAGGCCCCGGGAAATTCACCAGACAGAAAGAGGTGAATGTCCCCAAAATGTGGGGATCATAAGTCATTAATAATTCCTGCCACAGGGGCGCCTGGGTGGCTCAGTCGGTTAAGCCTCTGCCTTCAGCTCCGGTCGTGATCCCAGGATCCTGGGATCGAATCCCGCATCGGGCTCCCTACTCGGCAGGGAGCCTGCTTCTCCCTCTGCCTCTGCCTCTCTCTCTCTCTCTCTGTCTCTCATGAATAAACAAATAAAATCTTAAAAAAAAAAATTCCTGCCACAGTTCACAGTTCAGCTGAACAGCTGCTTCTTTCCACCAAGTACTCCTTTACCCAGCCCCTATCCTCACCGTTCCCACCCTGAGTAAGTGGATAACATCAGAGAATGATGGTCAAAGACTTGAGTTTTAGTCCTTTAGATAATGATTTTAGTATCTCCAGGTCTTTAGTTCCTAGGAAAAATTAGAGATTTGTGTGGATGATTCCAATCTTAAAATTCTAGTTACAAAACTAAATCATGCAATCATTATATATCCATCAAGAACATGAAAAAAATTGAGGAAAAGTTAAGTTTTACTGTCAATAAAAGTCTTTGAAAATTTTTGTAGTTTTATATGTTTGTGTAGAACTCAGAGGGATTATATTAAGGTGGCATAAAAATGTTTATCTCCAAAGAAGAATGAAGTGTTATAAGGAACATCAACTTATAGCTCCCTAAGTAAGAGATGTAAAGCAACAAGCTTGGGTGTTATACACAAACAACGAATCATGGAACACGACATCAAAATCTAATGATGTACTGTATGGTGACTAACGTAACATAATAAAAAAAATACAAAAAAACAAGCTTGGAAAGAGAAAACTAGCAGGATTTGTTAAAGGTATCTGGTTTCTTATGTTTCAAATGCTGATGTCCTCAGAGGAATTATCTATTCATGAGAGAAGGCCTTAAGAAATGACTCGAAATTCAGGTTAAAAGATGCTGCTAAGTGGTTTAACAAAAACTCTTGGTCTCTCTTCTTATACAGTGGTGACATTTTACTCAAAAAATAAAAATAAAAAAGGAATCACTAGGGGCACCTGGGTGGCTCAGTCGTTAAGCGTCTGTCTTTGGCTCAGGTCATGATCCCAGGGTCCTGGGATAGAGCCTTCCCTGCTCCGCGGGAAGCCTGCTTCTCCCTCTCCCACTCCCCCTGCTTGTGTTCCCTCTCTCGCTGTGTCTCTCTCTGTCAAATAAATAAATAAAATTTAAAAAAAAAAAAGGGAATCACTATTCAATGTGTTCCCAGAAATACTGTATAGAAAGTAGTAAAATAGAGATGGATATTTTTTTACAAATCCAGCAAACCACTGATTTAAATGAGAGCAAACCAATTTGCTCTGAATTTCCATACTCTAAATCTTTGCATCATAAGACCACTGGAGTTGCAGAAGGAAAGGAAGAAAATCTAATTACATTAACGTAGAGCCATAGTGCCCAGCATCTCTTTGCTTCTATTTTCTTCAACCTCAGCATCACAGCAAAGGACTTGCTTCCCAACCAACATCTCTATCAAGCTCTCCTTGATCCACTCTCTAGATTACACCATTTGGAATTAAGCACAGCTGGGAAATGCTGCCATCCAAGTACTCTGTGTCACTAGCTGAAACCTTAAGTTAGGAACAGATACTACCTTTTCTGGATTCTGGATTCCTTCTTCTGTGCTCCAACCCCCAACACCTTACTTTCCATGAACAAAGGGAAAAAAACATCCTAAAAACAATTTTAGAATGTGGAGTTGGTAGATTGGGGAACACCTGCTTTATTATCACTCCAAAACTGCAATAAAAACCTAATTTGGGGGCGTCTGAGTGGCACAGTCAGTTGAGTGTCTGACTTGATTTCAGCTGGAGTCATGACCTCAGGGTCATGGGATCAAGCCCTGCGTTGGGATCAAGCCCTGCGTTGGGATCAAGCCCTGCGTTGGGCTCAGCACTTGGTGTGGAGTTGGCTTGAGATTCTCTCTCCCTCTGCCCTCCCCCCACTCTCTCTCTCTCTGTCTCTTTCTCAAATAAATAAATAAATCTTTAAAAAACTAATTTGGTCATTTGCTCATTTAATGATAAATTGATATAGATCCATTTGCCCCCATAGTGTAGTTAGTTGAAAAACTTGCTTTATGTACAAACCACAAGAGGAAAGTCATTGTTTTATGGAAAATTGTCATGGAAACCACCAAAACCATTCAGTAACAACTGGCAGCTTTGGGGGATGGCAAATGTTTTATGCCATCTTAAGGTTATTAGTCCTGACATCTCTCTCCTGTGGAACTATGGGGCTCCAGACAACAGGGCTTTGGTCTTATTCCTCTCTGTATCGCCCCACTGTATCCAGGGGGAAAGTGCCCTTTCTACAACAGGAAATAATTATAATAATAATTGTCAACCAATTCCTTTCTAGCTGAAGGCTGAAAGAAGAGAGGCTCAGTAGCCAGGTAGAAATAGGAAGAAATGCAGTGAGCTTGGAAATCTTTTATTATGTTCTATAAAGGGATCAAAATGGTGATTTTCAACTGTATTCAAAGATGGTGTTTTCCAAAACCCTGGCTCAGGTTAGCAGGAAGGAAGGAAGGAAGGAAGAAAGGAAGGAAGGAAGGAAGGGAGGGAGGGAGGGAGGGAGGGAGGGAGGGAGGAGAGGAAGAAAGGAAGGGAGGAAGGGGAGGAAGGGGAGGAAGGGAGGAAGGGGAGGAAGGAAGGAAGGAAGCGGGGGGAAGGGAGGGAATCACAGAGTTAAGGGTGACTTGCCCAAGATCACTTAGCTAGTAAGTAGCAAAATCAGACTGCTCAGTTTGAATCCCAGTTAATCTCCAATTTTTCTGTGTAGGTTTGCTTCATGCTTTGTGGATCTGATTTGGGGAGGGGGTAATAGTCAAGAGAACTGAAAAAAAAAAAAACCAGCTAAAACCATCAGAAAAGCTAGAGGTAGAGGAAAGAGAGAAGAGCGAGGGTGCAGATAATTTTGGGAGAATTAACAGAATTTTAAAAGATGAGAAGTGGGAATTTTAGTCAACTGCCATCTGTGATGTGCAAAATATGGGAAAAGGGATGAGAGAGAGGGAATTTTAAGAAAGTATACTGTGTACCATGTACAAACTTCCTCTTTGGTGCATCTTGAGATTTCAGTAGAGATTCAAACTGTTTTCAATGTGTTGGGGGACACTGGACTATTGTTTCCTTCATGAGGGCACCATTCAAATGAACCATGAGGCAACCCAGCCTTTTGTAGGTTGTACAAGTCTCTTCCAGAATTTTCTGTATCACACAGAAAGGGGTGGTTGAATCTGAACTCAAACCCAGATCTGTCTGATCCCCATGTCTCCAACCACACAACAGTGACTTCTAAATAAACAAGCAAAATATCCCTACAGTTTCCTCTGGCTCACACAGTTTTAGAAGTTTCCAATTGCTACATTTCTACCTGCTGCTCATGTGGTTTTGGTTAGAGTCACATGAAATACATTTATAGGGGTGCCTGGGTGGCTCAGTCAGTTAAGCAGCTGCATTCAACTCAAGTCATGATCCCAGGGTCCTGGGATCGAGCCCCACATCAGGCTCTGTGCTCAGCAGGGAGCCTGCTTCTCCCTCTGCCTGCCTGTCTGCCTACTTGTGATCTCTCTCTCTCTGTGTCAAATAAACAAATAAAATCTTTTAAAAAAAAAGAAATAACTTTAAAATTTTCACAAATTTAATTCTATAAACTTGGCAAAGGGAAAAATAAAACAATTGAAATACTGTTAGAAGAAAGCTAATCACCTAGGATGTGTTCCATTCATCTTCATCCTATGATTGCTAGTCATGTCTGAATCACTTATTCAGACATAGAGAAAACCATGTGAGTGTACTTTAAGGTGTTTTCTAGGGCAATTTTGACTCTACTTGACCGTAATCTTAGTGACTGACTTGATAGCATGCAGCTCCACTGAACATCCAATCCAATGCTGGGTGCAAACAGGAACAGACAATGCCTACAATGTGCTTGAGGAGATAGCCCACCATATTCCAGGAACATAGTCAGTGCTCAATAAAGGTTTGCTAAATGGATGATAAACAGACAAGCAGACAAATGGGAAGCCAGAAAAACCAACACCCACATGATGGTTCAGTTCTAGTCACATTCCTAGGTTTTCTGTTGGTACCAGCAGAGAACCAGTGATTTGTCAGGCCAATGAATGTGGTTGGCAAGGAGAGCTCAAAAGCAAAGTTTTCTCTATGCATTACCAACTCCCCTTTCAGAATGTCCATCCAGTAAAATGGAAATTATGTCTCCTTCTCCCACCCTCCAGCCTTTCCCCCAATTCCAACTGGGTATCTTGATGCTACCTTTTTAAATCTCTCTCTCTCTCTCTCTCTCTCTCTCTGTCTCTCTTTTTTTTAACCATCCCTTCCAGTCAAAATGTATTATCCTAGGTATCAGGATTTTTATCAGGGTTTCTCTTGGTATAGTGCCTCCCCCTCCAAAAATATATGTCCTAACCCCTAGAACCTATGAATGTGACCTTATTTGGGAAAGGGTCTTTGCAGATATAATTAAGTTAGGGTTCTCAAGATGAGATCATCCTGGATTTAAGGTGACCTCTAAATCTAATGCCAGGTGACCTTATAAGAGAATGGCAGAGGAAGATCTGAGACACAAAGAGCAGAGAAAGTAATGTGAAGTAGGAAGTAGAGGTTGGCGTGATGTATGTACAAGTCAAGGAACACCAAGGATTTCTGGCAGCCACTAGAAGCTAGAAGAGAAGCATGGACTGAATTATCCCTTAGTGACTCCAGAAAGAACCAACACTGCTGACACCTTGGTTTTAGACTTCTGGCCTTCAGAAGTACGACCAAATAAATTTCTGTTACTTTAAGCTACCAAGTTTATGGTAATTTTTTACCCCAGCCCTAGAAAACTGATACACTTGGCGATTGCACTGTCCATTTCTGGGCAGTGTTTGTGATAATTTATATTGCAATATTCTTCACAAGGGAATGCTGGAGATAAAAACCTAGGAAAAGGATTTATCCATCTCAAGTGGCAAACATTTCAAAAGCATGGATGGAAAAGATATTTTGGGGGGGTATGGTGGTGATTTCAGTTGTACCCTCCAACTTACATTGGGTGGGCAGTTGTCACTGATACTTATGAGAAAAGAGAGCAGTGCAGAGGACATACAATTTGAAATGCTCCATAGGTGATCAGCATGAAGGGCAGCTCCGATCCAGAATTTGATCTTACTTCATATTCCTATTACTTAATACATCTATATTTTATAGATGATTTTAAGATAATTAGAATTTTCCCAATGACTTTGCAATAACATTTGATGTCTGTGTGTAAGTGAATTATAGCCACTGTCACAGGGCACAAACATTTCCCCTTGGCATAATCTCATAAACAGCCTCTTACCTCACCACTGCTCTCCTCCAGTGAGAACCGAATTAGAGTATACATAAAATATGACATCTTAGCATCATGTTCTCATGCAGCACTCTGTGCAAGCTAGATCAAATGCTTCTTACAAGGGAGTTTAGTTTCTACTGGTCAGGCTATTTTGATTCTGGTACATTTGCTGGGCAGGTGAATTGGTTCCATAGAATCTTTGAATTTCAGGGCTCACAAATTGAATCTTATCCTCACACACCCCCATGCTACTGGTGAGAAATGAGGCTTGTCTCAGAGCATATAGTTAGCTATAGGTAAAGTGGCTACTCTTATGCTCTTATCAGGTAGAAAACTATTACTCTTCTACAAGGGAATTTCTTGAGTACCTCCTTGTAGGTCCCTGTAGGAAAAACCTAGGAGGAGTAAGGGGATGCAGAGCACCAATTTAGTTGACCAGATCAGTGAATCAAGACTGTGGAGTAGAAATGTGATAGAGGAAACTACAAGATTCCTTACACAGCCCAGTGACAAAATAGGACCTAGAATTCTGGAGACCTTGACTCCCAAGTTAGTACTATTTTCATTGTGCCAGGTTGCCTCCCTTTCATTTATAATTTATCATAGAATTATAGCTTCCTAGACCTAGATTACTCAGTGACCCAAACATTTATTCCACTGCAACAGAAATGATGCAATCTGATCAATAGAATGATTTACTAGCTACTGGGACAAGGTACAAGGGTCAAAGTCTGGAAGAACCCCACCTGTGGGCTTCAATGGAAAGTATGAGATGATCATGGAAAGTTAGATAAAGACCTGGAGATTCTGATCCCGCTCCGCCCTTTCTTCTCTGAGTCACCAAGTTTGATGTTCCTTACAAACCAACAATGTGTGCCAAAGCAATTATTTAAAATGTTTTTATAAATAACAATTTTCCAAAGTACAGTACCCTTTGGAATTATCACACAATCATGCCAAATCTCTGCAACATTTGGTTGTCCTTAATGGACCATACTGATCTGGTAGGGTACAAAATATATCCAAATATAGGCAAAATTGTTTTCCATCTCTACACAAGCTATAAAAAAATATCCAGAGATAACAACAGGTATTATGAGTTATCAGTATTGGAATACACAAGTTACAATTGGAGAGGGGGGCGGAGCAAGATGGCGGAGGAGTAGGAGACCTGGATTTCGTTTGGTCTCAGGAATTCAGCTGAATAGGGATCAAACCATTCTGAACACCTAGAACTCAACAGGAGATCGAAGATAAAAATAGTAACAACACTCTGAACAGAAAAGCGACCACTTTCTGGAAGGTAGGACGTGCAGAGAAGTGAATCCGAGGCGATATTCGGGAGGATAGATGGCGGGGGAGGGGGCCTCCGTCGGCCGCTTCTGGCAAGTGCTAGAGCCACGGAGCACAAAATCGGAACTTTTAGAAGCCGGCTCCGCTGAGGGACGTCACTCCAGTGGCTAAGTGGGGGGTGGAACCCTTGCGGGACAGTGTGGTCTCAGGACCCTCGGGGTCACAGAAAGACCGGGGGTGCCTGAGTGCGGCAGAGCTCCCAGGGATCAGAGTGGGGAAGCCGGCTGCAGACACAGAGCCGAGGCGCCGGCTCTCTTATCACGGGCCATAAACCGTGATCCGCGGCCCAGTCAGGCCACTGTTCCTCCAGCAGGGACCCAACAAGCGGCAGAGCCGGGGAGACTCCCCTTCCTCCCCCGGGAGGAGCGGCGCGGGAACGCACCGCAGGGATCTGCTGGGTTTGGAGACTCCACACGGGGTCGGGTGCCAGAGACAGAAACGCTCAGTCACAGGCCGGGTCAGCACGGAGTGCAGCCGGAGACCAGGGAGAGGGGAGTGACTGCTTTTCTCTGGGGGCGCACTGAGGAGCGGGGCCCCGAGTTCTCAGCTCCTCCGGGTGGAGATTGGGAAGCCACCATTTTCACCCTGGTCCTCCAGGGCTTGCAGGGAACAAAAGCTCCTGAGAGCAAACCGGAGCAGCTTGCTTAGCCCGGACTCACAAGGGCGGGGCAATTATGCCTCCAGCAAAGACATTTGGGAACCACGGCAACAGGCCCCTCCCCCAGAAGATCAGCACAGACAGCCAGCAAGCCAAGACCAAGTTTACCGATCAAGGAGAACGGGAGAACTCCAGCGCTAGGGGAATACTGCACATAGAATTTATGGCTTTTTTTACCATAATTCATTAGTTTTTCAAAGTTAATTTTTTTAACTATTTTTTTTGAATTTTTCTTTTTCCCTTTTTCAACCATCTTATCAATCCCTTTTTAAAAAAAAACATTTTTTATTTTTCATTTTTAGAGTCATATTTTTATCCCTTCATAGTAGTTACCCTTATTTTTGGCATGTATATATATAAGTTGTTCTCTCTTTAAAATTTTGAGATACAATTTCTTCTAACAGATCAAAATATACCCTAAATCACTAGTGTTGGCTTTGTTCTAGTCTCCTGCCTGATCACATTCTCTCCCTTTTTTTTTCTTTTTCTTTTTCTTTTTAAATCTTCTTTCTTTTTAAAAACAACTTCTTATCTTATCAATTCCTTTTATAAAATATTTTATAATTTTCATCGTTACAGTCATCTTCCATCCCTTCATTGTATCAACTCTTATTTTGTACACATATAAGTCTTTCTTCCTTTAAAATTTTAGCAGGCACTTTCTTCTAACAGAACAAAATATGCCCACAAGCTAGTGTGTGGCACTGATCTATGCACTACCCTGATCATCTTTGATCATATTCTGTTTTTTTTTTGTTTTGTTCTGTTTTTCTTTGTTTTTATCTTTTTCTTTTTCCTTTTTTTTCCTCTTCTTTCTTTCCCTTTCTTGTCCCCTGGTTTCAGGTCTTTTCTGATTTGTATAGAGTATATTTGCTGGAGACGTTGTTAACCTGTTAGCATTCTGTTCTCTCATTCATCTGTTCTCCTCTGGACAAAATGACAAGACGAAAAAAATCACCTCAGCAAAAAGAACAAGAGGTAGTACCGTCTGCCAGGGACCTACTCACTACTGACATTAGTACGATGTCGGACCTAGAGTTCAGAATCGTGACTTTAAAGATACTAGCTGGGCTTGAAAAAAGTGTGGAAGTTATTAGAGAAACCCTTTCTGGAGAAATAAAAGAACGAAAATCTAACCAAGTCGAAATCAAAAAGGCTATTGATGAGGTGCAATCAAAAATGGGGGCACTAACTGCTAGGATAAATGAGGCAGAAGAAAGAATCAGCGATATAGAAGACCAAATGATGGAAAATAAAGAGGCTGAGAAAAAGAGAGAGAAACAACTACAGGATCACGAGGGCAGAATTCGAGAGATAAGCGGTACGATAAGATGAAACAACATTAGAATAATTGGGATCCCAGAAGAAGAAGAAAGAGAGAGAGGGGCAGAAGGTATATTGGAGCAAATAATAGCAGAGAAGTTCCTAATGTGGGGAAGGAAACAGGCATCAAAATCCAGGAGGCACAGAGAACCCCTCTCAAAATCAATAAAAATAGGGCGCCTGGGTGGCTCAGTTGGTTAAGCGACTGCCTTCGGCTCAGGTCATGATCCTGGAGTCCCGGGATCGAGTCCCGTATCGGACTCCCTGCTCAGTGGGGAGTCTGCTTCTCCCTCTGACCCTCTTCCCTCTCGTGCTCTCTATCTCTCCTTCTCTCTCTCTCTCTAATAAATAAATAAATTCTTAAAAAAAAAATTATAAAAAAAAATCAATAAAAATAGGTCAACACCGAGACATCTAATAGTAAAACTTACAACTCTCAGAGACAAAGAGAAAATCCTGAAAGCAGCTCGGGAGAAGAGATATGTAACCTACAATGGTAGAAACATTAGATTGGCAACAGACCTATCCACAGAGACCTGGCAGGCCAGAAAGGCCTGGCATGATATCTTCAGAGCACTAAACGAGAAAAATATGCAGCCAAGAATACTATATCCAGCTAGGATCTCATTGAAAATAGAAGGAGAGATAAAAAGCTTCCAGGACAAACAAAAACTAAAGGAATTTGCAAACACAAAACCAGCCCTACAAGAAATATTGAAAGAGGTCCTCTAAGCATAAAGAGAGCCTAAAAGCAGCATAGATCAGAAAGGAATGCAGACAATATACAGTAAGAGTCACCTTACAGGCAATACAATGGCACTAAATTCATACATTTCCATAGTTACCCTGAATGTAAATGGGCTAAATGCCCCAATCAAAAGACACAGCCTATCAGATTGGATTAAAAAACAACACCCATCAATATGCTCTCTGCAAGAGACTCATTTTAGACCCAAAGACACCCCCAGATTGAAAGTGAGGGGGTGGAAAACCATTTACCATGCTAATGGACACCAAAAGAAAGCTGGGGTGGCAATCCTCATATCAAACAAATTAGATTTTAAAACAAAGACTGTAATAAGAGATGAGGAAGGACACTATATCCTACTTAAAGGGTCTATCCAACAAGAAGATCTAACAATTGTAAATATCTATGCCCCTAACGTGGGAGCAGCCAATTATATAAGGCAATTAATAACAAAAGCAAAGAAACACATTGACAACAATACAATAATAGTGGGGGACTTGAACACCCCCCTCACTGAAATGGACAGATCATCTAAGCAAAAGGTCAACAAGGAAATAAAGACTTTAAATGAAACACTGGACCAAATGGACTTTACAGACATATTCAGAACATTCCATCCCAAAGCAACGGAATACACATTCTTCTCTAGTGCCCATGGAACATTCTCCAGAATTGATCACATCCTAGGTCACAAATCAGGTCTCAACAGGTACCAAAAGATTGGGATTCTTCCCTGCATATTTTCAGACCACAATGCTTTGAAACTAGAACTCAATCACAAGAGGAAAGTCGGAAAGAACTCAAATACATGGAGGCTAAAGAGCATCCTACTAAAGAATGAATGGGTCAACCAGGAAATTAAAGAAGTATTAAAAAATTTCATGGAAACCAATGAAAATGAAAACACAACTGTTCAAAATCTTTGGGATACAACAAAGGCAGTCCTGAGAGGAAAGTATATAACAATACAAGCCTTTCTCAAGAAACAAGAAAGGTCTCAAATACACAACCTAACCTTACACCTAAAGGAGCTGGAGAAAGAACAGCAAATAAAGCCTAAACCCAGCAGGAGAAGAGAAATAATAAAGATCAGAGCAGAAATCAATGGCTAGAAACCAAAAGAACAGTAGAACAGATCAACAAAACTAGGAGCTGGTTCTTTGAAAGAATTCACAAGATTGATAAACCCCTGGCCAGACTTATCAAAAAGAAAAGAGAAATGACCCAAATCAACAAAATCATGAATGAAAGAGGAGAGATCACAACCAACACCAAAGAAATACAAACAATTTTAAGAACATATTATGAGCAACTCTATGCCAGCAAATTAGGTAACCTGGAAGAAATGGGTGCATTCCTAGAGATGTATCAACTACCAAAATTGAACAAGAAATAGAAAACCTGAACAGACCTATAACCACTAAGGAAATTGAAGCAGTCATCAAAAATCTCCCAACAAACAAAAGCCCAGGGCCAGATGGCTTCCCAGGGGAATTCTATCAGACATTTCAAGAAGAATTAATACCTATTCTCCTGAAACTGTTCCAAAAAATAGAAGTGAAAGGAAAACTTCCAAACTCATCTTATGAGGTCAGCATTACCTTGATCCCAAAACCGGACAAAGACCCCATCAAAAAGGAGAATTACAGACCAATATCCTTGATGAACATGGATGCAAAAATTCTCACCAAAATAGTAGCCAATAGGATCCAACAGTACATTAAAAGGATTATTCACCACGACCAATTGGGATTTATCCCTGGGCTGCAAGGCGGGTTCAACATCCGCAAATCAATCAACGTGATACAATACATTAACAAAAGAAAGAACAAGAATCATATGATCCTCTCAATAGATGCAGAAAAAGCATTTGACGAAGTACAGCATCCATTCTTGATCAAAACTCTTCAGAGTATAGGGATAGAGGGTACATACCTCAATATCATAAAAGCCATCTATGAAAAACCTACAGCGAATATCATTCTCAATGGGGAAAAGCTGAGAGCTTTTCCTCTAAGGTCAGGAACGTGGCAGGGATGTCCACTCTCACCACTGCTATTCAACATAGTATTAGAAGTCCTAGCCACAGCAATCAGACAACAAAAAGAAATCCAAGGCATCCAAATCGGCAAAGAGGAAGTCAAACTCTCACTCTTTGCAGATGATATGATACTGTATGTGGAAAACCCAAAAGACTCCACCCCAAAACTGCTAGAACTCATACAGGAATTCAGTAAAGTGGCAGGATATAAAATCACTGCCCAGAAATCAGTGGCATTCCTATACACCAACAACAAGACAGAAGAGAGACAAATCAAGGAATCGATCCCATTTACAATTGCACCCAAAACTATAAGATATCTAGGAATAAATTTAACCAAAGAGGCAAAGGATCTGTATTCAGAAAACTATAAAATAGTCATGAAAGAAATTGAAGAAGACACAAAGAAATGGAAAAACGTTCCATGCTCATGGATTGGAAGAACAAACATTGTGAAGATGTCAGTGCTACCTAGAGCAATCTACACATTCATTGCAATCCCCATCAAAATACCATCCACCTTTTTCAAAGAAATGGAACAAATAATCCTAAAATTTGTATGGAACCAGAAGAGACCCCGAATAGCCAGAGGAATATTGAAAAAGAAAAGCAAAGCTGGCGGCATCACAATTCCGGACTTCAAGCTCTATTACAAAGCTGTCATCATCAAGACAGTATGGTACTGGCACAAAAACAGACACATAGATCAATGGAACAGAATAGAGAGCCCAGAAATGGACCGTCAACTCTATGGTCAACTCATCTTCGACAAAGCAGGAAAGAATGTCCAATGGAGAAAAGACAGTCTCTTCAAAAATGGTGCTGGGAAAATTGGACAGCCACATGCAGAAGAATGAAACTGGACCATTTCCTTACACCACACACAAAAATAGACTCCAAATGGTTGAAAGACCTAAACGTGAGACAGGAGTCCATCAAAATCCTAAAGGAGAACACAGGCAGTAAGCTCTTCGACCTCAGCCACAGCAACTTCTTCCTAGAAACATCGCCAAAGGCAAGGGAAGCCAGGGCAAAAATGAATTATTGGGATTTCATCAAGATAAAAAGCTATTGCACAGCAAAAGAAACAGTCCACAAAACCAAAAGACAACCGACAGAATGGGAGAAAATATTTGCAAATGACATATCAGATAAAGGGCTAGTATCCAAAATCTATAAAGAACTTACCAAACTCAACACCCAAAGAACAAATAATCCAATCAAGAAATGGGCAGAAGACATGAACAGACATTTTTCCAAAGAAGACATCCAAATGGCCAACAGACACATGAAAAAGTGCTCAACATCACTCGGCATCAGGGAAATCCAAATCAAAACCTCAATGAGATACCAACTCACACCCGTCAGAATGGCTAAAATTAACAAGTCAGGAAACGATAGATGTTGGCAGGGATGTGGAGAAAGGGGAACCCTCCTACACTGTTGGTGGGAATGCAAGCTGGTGCAACCACTCTGGAAAACAGTATGGAGGTTCCTCAAACAGTTGAAAATAGAGCTACCATAGGATCCAGCAATTGCACTACTGGGTATTCACCACAAAGATACAAATGTAGGGATCTGGAGGGGTACGTGCACCTCAATGTTTATAGTAGCAATGTCCACAATAGCACAACTGTGGAAAGAGCCAAGATGTCCATCGACAGATGACAGATAAAGAAGATGTGGTATATATACACAATGGAGTATTATGCAGCCATCAAAAGGAATGAGATCTTGCCATTTGCAACGACGTGGATGGAACTGGAGGGTGTTATGCTGAGTGAAATAAGTCAGTCAGAGAAAGACATTTATCATATGACCTCACTGATATGAGGAATTCTTAATCTCAGGAAACAAACTGAGGGTTGCCAGAGTAGTGGGGGTTGGGAGGGATGGGGTGGCTGGGTGATAGACATTGGGGGAGGGTATGTGCTATGGTGAGCACTCTGAATTGTACAAGACTGATGAATCACGGATCTGTACTTCTTAAACAAATAATGCAATATATGTTAAGAAAAATAAAAGAAGAAGAAGATAGCAGGAGGGGAAGAATGAAGGGGAGTAAGTCGGAGGGGGGAGATGAACCATAAGAGACGATGGACTCTGAAAAACAAACTGAGGGTTCTAGAGGGGAGGGGGTGGGGGGATGGGTTAGCCTGGTGATGGGTATTAAAGAGGGCACATTCTGCGTGGAGCACTGGGTGTTATGCACAAACAATGAATCATGGAACACTACATCAAAAACTAATGATGTATGGTGATTAACATAACAATAAAAAAAATTTAAAAAAACAAGTTACAATTGGAATTATTACTATTTTAAGCACTGATATGGATTTTAAGGTGAAGATAATGGGACCTCACAAACTGTTAGGATTGAAGATTTATAAATACGTTATAGCAGTGTGCTAGCAAATGTTTCACAATCAGCTCTCCAGGATAAGAAGGGAAAAGGGTTCTTATTTGTAGCATTTGTTGATTTCAATGGTGTAAATACTCCCACTATGGCTGATTTAAAGATACCAGTATAATATCAATGACTAGGAAGGTGGGAAGAAATGCATACTACTGTCCCTTATAAGCTGCTACTGGTTCTAGCCACTGACCTTTTCTAAAAATATATATATATTAAAAGGGTTTACCATATGCCTGTCTGACTCAAGAAGGTCTACTGTACTAGAGTAAGTCTCCTTAAAGAATGTATTCTCAAAAACACAAAGAAGTGTGAAAAGATTTATATTCAGGAATATTTGCCACACGTTTTTTTATAATATCAAAAATTTGAAAAAAACTCATTACTCACAGAGAATTGATTAATTACTTCTACCAATGAAGTAATATAATGTCATCAAAACAATGATTTTATAGATATATATATACATATATATATGACCTAGGATGACAGTGTTACATTGTTACATAAAAAATATCATGTTAAGAAAATAGTAAAATTAATATGATTTTTTAAAATGTGTGTTTGGCAAAAATTATTGTCTACCAGTATCCATTTTCACTTTCCTTCTTAGTACAATGTCTGATGGTTAGTTAGGCAAAGGACCACTTAGAAAAAAAAAATCAGTTCCCCAACTAAGTTCTGGCCAATGGGGTATAAAGAAGTGCCTTTAAAGGGAGTAGGTGTGCTCTTCTTCATCCCTTCCTCATTCCTGCAGGATGAAATAGATATGATGGCTGGAGCTTGGGTAGCCATCATGGACTTAGAGCTAGAAATGTGCATACAGAAGAAGGGAACAGCAAAACCAGGGACATCCTCGGTCCCTGGACAGCTGATTTAACTCTTTAGTGTTGTCCCACATCAGGCTCTCTGCTCAGCGGGGAGTCTGCTTCTCCCTCTGACCCTCTTCCCTCTCATGCTCTCTATCTCTCATTCTCTCTCTCTCAAATAAATAAATAAAATCTTTAAAAAAAATAACTCTTTAGTGTTAGTTTATGTGACAAACCCAGTAATATGTGATACATATGCCTATTTTTGCATTGGAAACATTTAGAAGGACATACACATATGTCAACAGTAGTTATTTCTAAGTGATAAAAGTTCTGTGATTTTATTGTCTTTTTATTCATCTATATTTTCTAATCTATATCCTTCTATCAAAAATATATAAATAACTACCACTTGCATGAAGTTACAAGATGGGGGAGGGAAGAGTATCAGTAGTTACAAATTTTGATAATAGAATCTCATTTAAGACATAAATAAGACATTTATACAAAGGGCAGAAAAATTAGAGTTTCAAGGGCTTTAGTGTATAACACCATTCCCTCCTCTCAAAGGACATAAAAATTAGATAGTAAATTGGTAGTTTTCAGTTTAAACAGTTGGCCAAATTATTGTTTTTTATCAATGCACGTTTTTCCCCAATATCAGATTAAAGTTAAACCCATGCCTTTTTTATTGTTATTGTTAAGAGATCGCCAGGCAAGTAGGATTGGTCCATGTGAAAAGCACTTTATTTACTTTTGGAAGAAGCAGATTTTTCATGGTGTACAGTCCATGAAAAACTTGAAACTAATTACTTAAAGATGATAGAATTAACAGTTCCCTATCAGTAAACCCATTAAATCCAATTCAACATTATCAACTGGGAGCACTTCAAGAGAACCCCTAACGACGAAGAATGAAGCAGACATGCGACTCCTGGGATGAGAGCATCACTGTCAGCTTTTAGACTGGTTTATGAAAATCTGAGAGCACCAGAGCCTCTGGAACTCACAGTATCACTTAAATCTCATGCATTCTTAGAGCCAAACATTTCTAGATTACCCACTGACTCTGCCCCGTGCCAGCAGGGCTAGTTTTTACAGTTGTTAATTGTTTTAATTGTTAGATTTCATTTCTAAGAGCAATTTAGGTTTACAGAAAAATTAAACAGAAAGTGCAAAGTTCTGTATACTCCCACCCCCAACCCAGAGTGTCCCCTATTATTAACATCTTGCATTAGTTGTAGTATATTTGATACAATTGATGAACCAATAGTAATAAATTATTATCAACGAATTCATAATTTACAAGGGGTTCACTCTTTGTGTTGCACTATTCTATGAGTTTTCCCAAGTGCATAATATTATGTATCCAGCATTATGGTATATAGCATAGTTTCACTGCCCTAAAAACCCCCTGTGCTCTGCCTATTCATCTCTCCCTCCATCCTCCTCTCCATCCCAACTCCCATAGACCACTGATCTTTTAACTGTCTATAATTTTGCCTTTTCCAGAATATCATATAGTTGGAATCATACAGTACATAGCCATTTCAGACTGGCTTCTTTCACTTATCAATATGCATTTAAGGTTCTCATTTCTTTTTATCACTGAACAGTGGGCAGTTTTTTAAGTTCTTTGAATCTCATTTTCTCATCTGTAAGAGGAATAAGTGTCCAATTTGAAAGGTTGGTGAGAATGTTCAATAGATGACATATATGAAATTCCTGGTGCATAGCAGATATTCAAGAAACATCAGTTCCCTCCCTCACCCATTTGGATAAAGGCAATGTGGCAGGCTGAATAATGGCCTCCCAAAGAGGTCAACATCCTAATCCCTGTGGTTAAGTTACCTTATTGGAAAAAGGGATTTTGCAGATGTGATGAAGGATCTTGAGAGATTGTCCTGAATTACCTGTGGGCCCAATGTAATCACAAGAGTCCTTGGAAGAAGGAGATATGAAGGTTAGAGTCAGAGAAGGTGCTGTGACGATGCAAACAGAAGCTGGAGTGATGAGGTCATGAGCCAAGGAATGTGGACAGCTTCTAGAAGCTGGGAAGTCTGGACATAGATGGATTGTCCCCTGGAGCCTCCAGAAGGAACAGAGCCCTACTGCACCTGGATTTTAGCTCCGTGAAATGTGTGTCAGGCTCTGGCCTCCAGAACTGTAATATAATAAACGTGTGTTGTTTCAAGCCACAGAGTTTGTTGTAATTTGTTATAGCAGCATTAGGAAATTAGGAAATCATACAGGTGATTAGCCTCAACCAACATTCTCTTCCCCCACCTCTAAGTGTACCTTCCTACATACAGAGGCTAGAAGTCTAAAAACTACATCCCCACAATCTCTTGCAGCTAGGATTCTAATAGGGTTCCCTAATTAGAAGCACTTTTGCAAGTTTTAGAACATGGAAGTGAGACAGGAGTTGTTTTCCTGCTGCTTTTGGCTGAATTCCACTGGAAAATAAGCTTTTAGAGATGCATTTCTGCAGCCAGCTGGGTGCTCTCAACTCCCAGCTTCATGGGAATCAATGGCAGAGGTGGCAGCAACAGATTCCTGATCCAGAAGTAGTCTACTGATTCCCCTTCTTCATAAAAGAGATGGTTGTTCCCCAGGCTGGCAAGTTCTGCAGTATCCCAGGAGCCATTCCCAAAGACCCATCCCAGACCCTGCTCCACCAGCATTTCCCCCAATTTCATAAGCAGCTGAATTAAGTCTGAATTAAGTCTCTTTCTATTTAAAATAACTAGTTGTTTATCTTTGTGGCAACTGAACACTGGTCGATACAACCTCTATTCCTACCGTCCCCAGGGAGACAGAAGTTCTCAGCTGGGAATGCTGGATCCAGGTCTGAGATACTAAACATCAACTGGCAGGCAGCTCTGAAAACTCTATCATGGTCTCACGATCAACCAACTTTTCCCTCCCGTCGCTGTATTACATCCTTTACTCACCTTTCTTTAACCAGAACTTCTCAATTATAAATTTTCCCGTTAAATTAGATAAATACGTGATTATGATTTTTCTGAGTACAGACAGGAGGGATTGCTTTTAGAAAATTTAAAGACATCATATAACGTAATGTCTCTGAGCCTTATGAAAAGAATTTTAAAATTACCCACACTAAAGCAGAAATGTGTGATTGACATAACTGCTCTCATAAAGAGAGATGAATTTTAAAAGGTTAGCAAATGTTTCAGTAATTTACTTATATTGATTTGGATCCCGATTCTGAAAGATACTCCTCTTTGGTATTCCTATTCAACCATGTAAATACTTCTGAGAATGCCTATCAACCACAACTGTCAACATAGTCTTCTAGATTTCCCATAAGTCATTTTGAATCAAAAAAAAAATATATATATATATATACATTTAGGGGCACCTGGGTGGCTCAGTCGTTAAGCGTCTGCCTTCGGCTCAGGTCATGATCCCAGGATCCTGGGATCGAGCCCCGCATCCAGACCCCTGCTCAGCGGGAAGCCTGCTTCTCCCTCTCCCACTCCCCCTGCTTGGGTTCCTGCTCTCGCTATCTCTCTCTCTGTCAAATAAATAAATAAAATCTTTAAAATATATATATATTATATATACATTTAATCCACATATTTCATACTAAAAATATGGCATGTTATATAACTTCTTAGTATACTACAAGAGAATAAATGCTAGGGAAATCATGGTCCCTAGAATTAATAATTCTTTTTTTTATTAGTTTATTTTCCTGTAGTTTTTTTCTTAAATTTTTTTATTGTTATGTTAATCACAATACATTACATCATTAGTTTTTGATGTAGTGTTCCATGATTCATTGTTTGTGCATAACACCCAGTGCTCTACGCAGAATGTGCCCTCTTTAATACCCATCACCAGGCTAACCCATCCCCCCACCCCCTCCCCTCTAGAACCCTGTTTGTTTTTCAGGGTCCCTCGTCTCTCATGGTTCATCTCCCCCTCCGATTTACTCCCCTTCATTCTTCCCCTCCTGCTATCTTCTTCTTTTCTTTTTCTTAACATATATTGCATTATTTGTTTCAGAGGTACAGATCTATGATTCAACAGCCTTGCACAATTCACAGCACTTACCATAGCACATAACCTCCCCAATGTCTATCACCCAGCCACCCCATCCCTCCCACCCCCCCCACCACTCCAGCAACCCTCAGTTTATTTCCTGAGATTAAGAATTCCTCATATCAGTGAGGTCATATGATACATGTCTTTCTCTGATTGACTTATTTCATTCAGCATAACATCCTCCAGTTCCATCCACGTCGTTGCAAATGGCAAGATCTCATTCCTTTTGATGGCTGCATAATATTCCATTGTGTATATATACCACATCTTTATCCATTCATCTGTCGATGGACATTTTGGCTCTTTCCACAGTTTGGCTATTGTGGACATTGCTGCTATACACATTGGGGTGCACATACCCCTTCAGATCCCCACATTTGTATCTTTGTGGTAAATACCCAGTAGTGCAATTGCTCGATCGTAGGGTAGCTCTATTTTCAACTGTTTGAGGAACCTCCATACTGTTTTCCAGAGTGGTTGCACCAGCTTGCATTCCCACCAACAGTGTAGGAGGGTTCCCCTTTCTCCGCATCCCTGCCAACATCTGTCATTTCCTGACTTGTTAATTTTAGCCATTCTGACGGGTGTGAGTTGGTATCTCATTGAGGTTTTGATTTGGATTTCCCTGATGCCGAGAGGCAAAGAATCTGTACTCAGAAAACTATAAAATACTCATGAAAGAAATTGAGGAAGACACAAAGAAATGGAAAAATGTTCCATGCTCACGGATTGGAAGAACAAACATTGTGAAGATGTCAATGCTACCTAGAGCAATCTACACAGTCAATGCAATCCCCATCAAAATACCATCCACTTTTTTCAAAGAAATGGAACAAATAATCCTAAAATTTGTATGGAACCAGAAAAGACCCCGAATAGCCAGAGGAATGTTGAAAAAGAAAAGCAAAGCTGGTGGCATCACAATTCCGGACTTCAAGCTGTATTACAAAGCTGTCATCATCAAGACAGTATGGTACTGGTGCAAAAACAGACACGTAGATCAATGGAACAGAAGAGAGAGCCCAGAAATAGACCCCCAACTCTATGGTCAACTAATCTTTGACAAAGCAGGAAAGAATGTCCAATGGAAAAAAGACAGTCTCTTCACTGATGAATCACGGATCTGTACTTCTGAAACAAATAATGTAATATATGTCCAGAAAAAAAAAAGAAGAAGATAGGGGAAGAATGAAGGGGAGTAAGTCAGAGGGAGAGACGAACCATGAGAGACAATGGACTCTGAAAAACAAACTGAGGGTTCTAGAGGGGAGGGGGTTGGGGGGATGGGTTAGCCTGGTGATGGGTATTAAAGAGGGCACATTCTGCGTGGAGCACTAGGTGTTATGCACAATGAATCATGGAACACTACATCAAAAACTAATGATGTAATGTATGGTGATTAACATAACAATAAAAAATTATTTAAAAAAAAAGACAGTCTCTTCAACAAATGGTGTTGGGAAAATTGGACAGCCACATGCAGAAGAATGAAATTGGACCATGTCCTTACACCACACACAAAAATAGACTCAAAATGGTTGAAAGACCTCAATGTGAGACAGGAGTCCATCAACATCCTAAAGAAGAACACAGGCAGCAAGCTCTTCAACCTCAGCTGCAGCAACTTCTTCCTAGAAACATCGCCAAAGGCAAGGGAAGCAAGGACAAAAATGAACTATTGGGATTTCGTCAAGATAAAAAGCTATTGCACAGCAAAAGAAACAGTCAACAAAACCAAAAGACAACAGACAGAATGGGAGAAAATATTTGCAAATGACATATCAGATAAAGGGCTAGTATCCAAAATCTATAAAGAACTTATCAAACTCAACACCCAAAGAACAAATAATCCAATCAAGAAATGGGCAGAAGACATGAACAGACATTTTTCCAAAGAAGACATCCAAATGGCCAACAGACACATGAAATAGAATTAATAAATTTAGTTAAATTTATTATAACCAATGCATTTAATTAAAGCATCTTGTGGGCTAAGTTCCGTAACACTTCAGCCGTCTTTCTAGGGCTCAGTCCTGCTCTGGGCTTCCTCTTTGGTGTTCTACTCCTTTGTTTTTCAACAGCTTAGGATAGGGCTCAGCAAAATGTTCAAAACAAAACCAGCTAGTAAAAGTTTTAGGCTTTGGGGGCCATATGTTTTCTGTCACAACTACTCAATTCTACCCTTGAAGCAAAAAAGTAGTCAGTGCATAACAAATGAGCATGACTATACTCCAGTAAAACTTTCTCTGTGTACATTGACATTTTAGTTTTATGTAAGTTTCACATATCTGGCTTTTTATCAACCATTTAATAATGCAACACCACTCTTAACAGCTCTTAGGCTGTGCAGAGCAGGGAGCAGGCAGGTTTAGCCCACAGGCCATAGTTCGGCAACCCCTCCTACAAATCTGGCCATGCCCACTCCAAATCACCCTAAAATTATCATCATGCTAAAGACACAGTGACACAGTCATGATGGACATATTGCCTCTCAAAGTTCAATGTTTCCTGGGAGAGGAGTGATTTCTCTTTTGTCTTTTCTACCCAGTGCTCAGCCCTTCATAGTTTAGCAGCCACCTACCCTTTTAACTCCATCTTCTCTTTTTTGACCCCCAAACTGGCTTCCCTACACCATATAATCTACCTTTAGTATATCTCACCACTTGCCTGTCCCCAAATAAGTCAGCTATAAATCCCCATAGATTTATTCATGCTGTTGCTTCCAACTAAAATAACCTCCCCCACATCTCTACCTCATAGATTTTTGCTTGTTCCTCAAGACCCAGTTCAATGTCACTTTTCCTTTCTCCAGAAAATGAGGTGAGGACAATTACTGGCACTTGGTCAAGATGCACAGAACTGAGTGAATTAATGCACAGACCCAGGTGGGGCATCCTGGCTGTAGAAAAGAGGTTTTAGAGGGGTGCCTGGGTGGCCCAGTAGGTTAGGCATCTGTCTTCAGCTCAGGTCATGATCTCAGGGTCATGACCCCAAGTCTCAGGGTCTTGGGATCCAGCACTGCGTCAGGTTCCCTGCTCCATGCCACCCCCCCACCCTGTGCACTCACACTCTCTCTCTCAAATAAATAAATAAATAAATCTTTAAAAAGGAAGGAAGGAAGAGAGAGAGAGAGAAGAGAGAGAAAGAAAGAAGAAAGAAAAGAAAGAAAGAAAGAAAGAAAGAAAGAAAGAAAGAAAGAAAGAAAGAAAGAAAAAAGAAAGAAAGGAAGGAAGTGAAGGAAGGAAGGAAGGAAGGAAGGAAGGAAGGAAGGAAGGAAGGAAGGAAGGAAGGAAGGAAGGAAGGAAGGAAGGAAGGAAGGAAGAAAAGGGGTTTTAAAGAGTCATGGCAGACTCATCCACAAAGTAATGATGACAGACATGGAGGGCAAGAAGGTACTGAAGACAGAGCTTACTCCTCAGTATTGCCAAAGCCTACTCTAGCCAGAGGAATATCTCAATAAGAAGAATGGTTCTGTAATCCTAAGTCTCTAGGGCATGTGCTACTGCAACTTAGCACCTAGACTTATCCTCTCTTTGACACCTGCTGAACAGTGTTACCTCTGGAATTTCATGAGATTTCTTACAGAGCTGGCCTTTAGCATTTTTAACAAAAATCCCAACCCTTTTTTCTTTTGTTTTCTTTTTAAGAAAGCTAATGTAAACTTTGAGTCTATAAAGAATTTGTTCATAATCAATCAATCCTGAGAATATGAAAGAACTGGGAAAGATTAATTTTTAGAAGGAGAGTAGAAGGGCAAATTACAAATAAATTAAAGTGTTGTAAAAATAAAATGGCAACATGATGTAATCACAAAAAGAGTAGTGAGTCACAGTTCTGTTAGGTCAACATGAGCCATCGTTATCTGACCACTTTGATAGTTAAAAAGCAAAATTCTATAATCCTAAAGTTTAGAGGTTTTCAGATTCTAACACCATACAATGTCAACTTTTTATTTTAACCAATTTTTCTACATTTCCTAAAAACAAAGACTGAACAGAGCTTAGGTTTTCTAACAATTTTCCAATCCTGCTCTCTTTATCACAATTTTACCTATATTTTCTGCACATAATACCTGCTGAGCTATATCAGCTTCTAGGTTCTTGCATTTTCTGTTATGAAGTCTTGAGGATTATCCTAAGATAATGTGGCAACTGCAGAAAGTTTTGCATATATTTTCTGCATTCATAGCATTATAGTTTACAGTCACTCACAAAAGTTTTCAACCAAGAATTTCTGATGTAAATCTAAGTTTGGCCATTAATAAATATTAGCGCCACATCTAAGAAACAATTCTGGTTGGTTTTATTTATTAAAAGCAATCAAAATGGCCATTATGGTCTTAATTACAATATGTATTCAGATGGCCTTATTTATCCACAAGAAAAAAATAATTCCAGGCATCTGCTAGAACGTCTACACCAGGCATGTGAGAAACATGAAATGCTAGTAGAGTAGGATAATATCCTTGAAGAGAAATACATTTTTAGAACACTTTGTTGATAATAGTAATAAAACCTTATCAATGCATTGATTGCATTTTCACATATATATGCAGCAGGTTGAATGAGATGAGACAAAAAGGAGCTAGAAGAATCTTCTGCCCCTGATAAGATGGTGGAATGGCATGGTTGCTGGCCACACGCCCACCCCCCTCCAGGTTCATTCTGGAGCAACCCACTGTGTTGACTCTCCACTCTAGTTTCAGCTCTATTTTTTTGTTTTTGTCTTTTTTTTAACTTAGAACTTACCTTATTCTCTTTGAGTTTAGCAATGAATTTAAAAGCACATTCGCTTTAATTTATCCATCATCTGATATTTTGGGGTGGAGGGCATTTTGAAAGTATCAAGTCTTGTTAAACTCATAGAAATGATTACCTCATAAATTTTGTTTTCAAAACTGTATTTTGTATCAGAATTACCTGCAGATTTTACAGGAAACCTGTGATGAATCCTCTTTTTTTTTTTTCTTGGCAAGAGTTTCACATTAATTTTTTTTTTTAAATCAGAGTAATGCATATACTTTGTCTCAAAAGTCAAACAATGAGAGGTGTCTGGGTGGATCAGTCAGTTGAGCGTCCGACTCTTGGTTTCAGCTCAGGTCATGATCTCAGGTCGTGAGACTGAGCCCCACCTCAAGCCCCACGTTGGGCTCCACGTTCAGCACAGATTCTGCTTGAGATTCTCTCTCTCCCCTTCTTCTCTACCCCTACCCCTACTTGCGCTCTCTCAAATAAATAAATAAATAAATATTTTTTTTTTAAAGTCAAACAGTGAATTTTCTAGACAGATCAGAGAGAGAGAGAGAGACAGAGATCCCAGGAAAATCTTTAAATTCTAGAATCAACAACTATAGCCAAGTCTCCCTCCTTCCTTGCGCCCAGGAAGCCTGTATCCCCATACAGGACCCACCAGAATGCACCAAAGATTCCAGGGACCTCAGGGCACTGTCTCCATCTCTGGGGACTTATCTTAATCATCAAAAAGAAAGTCCTCCTCCAATCCCTCCAGAGGAAAAAAAAAATTTGCTCAAAGAATTATTTCCATCCAATTTTAGCAACTTCATTAATTCTCTCAGGAACACAACTTCTAAAAAGGATGAGCTCTTCTTTTTTAATGAATGATGGTTAACCTTCATATATTCATTTTTTTGTTCTAATAGCAGAATGATGTGCCCTGTCTGTGCCATGGTTTATGTTGAGGTTTGGGTTATCCTAGGAGTTTGGGCTTTAAAAAGGAAGAAGATAGCTTAACCAAGTGCCTGCTTTGGCCATGCACACAGATGGAAATTGAGATGGTCTTTGCATACCCACCACCATCCAGGGTTCCTTTATTTCAATCTCCTAGGAAGACCTTTTTTTGAAATATGTAATTATTTTCTAAAATGGTCATTAGGGTTAAAAGTAAGAGATACTGGCATGCAAACATTCAGGGACTTTTCAGAGTGAGAAAAAACAAGTAAAACCCCAACCATGGGAACTGGCAAAGGTGATGTGGGAATCTCCATGAATGCCTAATGAGAGAAGCAACTGAAGATGCCCAATGTACTAATGCTGTCCTTTACATCTAGATGGGTAGAGAAGTTAGGGACAGTGTGGTTCAAACTGACTCCACCCTGGACTCTTGATCATGGTCCTAGAAATGCAAACTTTAGCTCCTTTAGAATAAGGCAGGTTTAGAGGGCAAGCCGAGAGCCTTGGAAGATTAATTTCTGCTTTTAATTATCTATTTAATAATTAATAATTACTATTAATAATATTAATAGATATTAAACACCTATTTAATACATATTAATATTTAATCATAATCCACCATTGCATTTGCTTTTACCAACCTGAAGTTCAGAGATATTCGGTCACCCATTAGGTAGGAAAGGTCTAAAGATTAGAGAGTCAGGGAATGCAACTCCCATGTTGGTGATCTTTTTCATGTACCTGAAGCTCAAGAATCTCTTACCAAAGGAGTTTGTGGCTTGAAAAAGCTCAGAGAGTCAGTCTTGAATTTCATATCTTTGCATATCTCCATAGACACATAGGGGGTGAAGAAATCAAACTGGATTTTCATATCATGGGAGCTAGTACAAGATCTGTCCCAAGTGGAGAGGGGAATCTCCAGGAGAGATGCCCCAGTCCTGCTCTGCTTCTGGCACTGTTTCCCCTCTCCTTCCTGAAATCTTGCCCAAATACACAAAGCAATCTTGAGACAGAAGAACAAAGCTGGAGGCCTCATGCTCCCTAATTTCCAACTATATTACAAAGCTATAGTAATCAAAACAGTATGGTATTGGCATAAAAACAGACACACAGATCAACAGAATAGAATAGAGAATCCAGAAATAAACCCATGCATATATGGTCAATTAACTTATAGTAAAAGAGCCAAGAATACATAATGAGGAAAGAATAGTCTCTTCAATAAATGACATTGAGAAAACTGGACAATCACATGGAAAGAAATGAAACTGCACTACTATCTTACACCATACACAAAAACTAAATCAAAATGGATAAAAGACTTAACTGTAAGACATGAGACCATAAAAATCCTAGAAGAAAACATAGACAGTAAGCTCCTTGACATCAGCCTTGGTGATGATTTTTTGGCTCTGACATCAAAAGCAAAGCCAGCAAAAGCAAACAAAACAAAACAAAACAAAAGCCAATGGGAAATACATCAAACTAAAAAGCTTCTTCACAGCAAAGAAAACCATCAACAAAATGAAAACACAACCTACCAAATAGGAGAAAATACTTGCAAATAATAGATCTGATTAGGAATTAATATCCAAAATATGTAAAGAACTCACACAACTCAGCTTCAAAAAAACTATCTGATTTTAAAATGGACAGAGAATCTGAGTAGACATTTTTCCAAAGAGGACATAACAGATGGTCAACAGGTCCACAAAAAGGTACTCAGCATCACTAATTATCAGGAAAATGCAGCTCAAAACCAAATAAGATATCACTTCACAGCTGTTAAAATGGCTATTATCAAAAAGACAAGAAATAACAAGTGTTGGTGAGGATGTGGACTAAAGGGAACCCTTATGTTCTCTTGGTGGGAACGTAAATAACTTCGAGTGTGATGGAAAACAGTATGGAGATTTTCAAAACATTAAAAACAGAACAACCATATGATCCAGCTATTCCATTTCTAGGTATTAATTGAAGAAAACAAAAACATTAACTTGAAAAAATATATGTGCCCCATGTTTGATGTAGCATTATTTACAATAGACACGATATGGAAACAACCCAGGTGTCCACTGATGGATAGATGGATAATTAAAACATGGTTTATAATAGAATAATACTCAGCCATAAAAAGGAAAGAAATATTACCATTTGCAACAACATGGATAGACCTGGAAGGCATTTTACTACAGAAAATAAGTCAGACAAAAACAAATAGCATATGTTCTCACTTATATGTGGAACCTTAAAAAAAAAAAAAAAGGAGCTCATAGATAGAACAGATTGGTGGTTACCAAAGGTGAGGAGTAGGGGGTCAACAAAATGGGTAAAGAGAATCAAAAGGTATAAACTTCCAGTTATAAAGTAAGTCCTAGGGGGATGTAATGTAAAGTATAGTGATTATAGTTAATACTATATCGTATATTTTAAAGTTGCTGAGAGTAAATGTTAAAAGTTCTCATCACGAGAAATTTATAAGACTTTATAACTATGTATGATGATAGATGTTAAATAGACTTATTGTGGTGATCATTTTGCAATATATACATATATCAAATAATTATGTGGTACACTAAAAATTAATATAACGTTATATGTCAATTATATATCAATATATTTTCATTTTTAAAAAGACCATGAAATGTAGAGACAACCTGGAAGGGATTCACTATTCAGGGGAATAATTAATCGTCCCCCCCTTTCTATCTTTTTCATCATTTCAAAGTCTTCCTCAATACTTCATAACATTCCAATATGTCTCAAAAAACTTCCCATTTAGTAAAAGTAGATGTGCTCCTTATTTGTGCTATATTCTATTATGTTGGACACCAAAGCTGTGATTTCTCTCAGCCTCCAAATCTCACACTATTTTTAGGAAATAGTTCTCTCAGTTTTTGCTTGAATCTTCCTCTTCCTAGAATTGACTTCTAAGTCCATTGTGTTTAAACCAATCTGGTGTTTTAAGTCCCCTGTATTATAGCCAAAACCATCCATCCCCACTATATCAACATCAAATCACATACATCTTTCTTTCATTATATTTCCTTGACAATTTAGCTCTCCTCAACAGTTCCTTGTTCCGTAGAATTTGCTTATAAAATTCCTTGTAGTTGTGGGGCGCCTGGGTGGCTCAGTGGGTTAAGCGTTTGCCTTTGGCTCAGGTCATGATCCCGGGGTCCTGGAAGTGAGCCCCGCATTGGGTTCCCTGCTCAGCGTGGACCCTGCTTCTCCCTCTTCCTCTGCCTTTCCCCCCTCGTGCTCTATCTCTCTCACACCCACATACATAAATTAAAAAATAAAATAAAATAAAATAAAATTCCTTGTAGTTGTGGTTCCAATTGTATTAGAACAGAGTTTCTACAGTGACCACATTGAACCTATTTCAATCTTTTGTTCATTGAACATTCATTAATGAGAAAACATGTTCAACAATAGCATCCAGACCAGTATACTAACCACGAATTGGCAACAAGTGCACAACTCTGAGAATTGCTCTTCAAATTCGATTTGTCTTTTTTTATTATTTTTATGTTATGTTAATCACCATACAGTACACATAATGCCACCTTTCAAACACAACTTGCTTTTTCATTTTTTAAAGTTAAGTTGAACCACATGGCCAACAAGTTTTTAGAATGTTGCCCACTGAGAGAAAAAAGCATTTTCATCAATTCTTAATCCCTTCCTCAATACTATACATGATTCCACCTGGTCCCTAAAAGCTGGAAGGGTATTTAATAACATCAAGGTAAAAGAATCAAATTCTTCAAAAGACATTTATGGCAAGAGCTGTAATGATTATCCACCTCAAGTTAAGAATTTCTTTTCCTATTTATAAATAATGTTGTCCCTTTTAAGAACAGCCTTGACACTTCAAGGAGTAAAAATATTGTCACTTCTTTAACACACTCAGCACTTCTTTTAAGCGAGGGAGTACTTCAATAACATTATTCTTCAATTTGCAAAATTCTATTGCTAAAGAGATTTTAAAAAGTTTGAACACAAAATAAGTAGGTTTCCTTTAGTAAATTATTTTAACAGTCAATCTAATTTCTGAGGTCTTTTCTTCAGAATGAAAGTATGATTTGAGTGTTTCAAATAAACAGGATTCTCTCAACTGCATTTGTTAGAGAGCCATGGTTTTGAAAGTGAGAGAAATGAAAAATACTTACTACCAACTGTTTCACAGATGTGTTACCAAAATTTAAAGGAACAGCTTCTTATGCTAGTTTATTCCATAAAACTAGCTACCCAGCTCAATTCATTAGGCTATCATAACATTAATTCTAAACTAAAAATAATGCAAGAAAAGATTCACTTGTAAACATAAATACAACTATGCAAATAAATTATTAGCTAAGAAAATCCAACCATATGTTTTAAAAATCATGTTCAATTATTAGGGTACATCTCAGGAATTCAAGAAGGGTTCAACATGACCAAATTTGTCGATACACTTTACCACAATAAGGGATTACAGGAGAAAATCATATAAATGCTTCAGTAGACACAGAAAAACATATTTTTGAAAGCATAAGTGTAAATTTATTATTTCAAAATGTTTTATCAAATGGGGAACGTCCTTAAGTGGGTAGCAATTAGATATCAAATGTGATAAATACTAAATAGGGAAAATTTAATGATTAACTTTTAAGATTGGCTATGAGATAAGAATACACATTTTAGAAAAAAAAATTTCTTTTTAAGATATCCACCTGAACATTTGGTTGAAAGTTTATTATATGTATATATTAATTTAGGGTAATATGGCATATTTATATATTAAGTCATCTCAACCAAAAACATGAAAAATCTCTCCATTTATTCAGACTTGTTCTGTATCTCTTAGTAAAGTTTACTGTTACTTCACAGAGGTATGGTGAATTTTTGATTCCTAGATATTTTAAAAATTTTGTTAATACTATGAATTTTTTTAATTATATTTCTGTTTGATTATTGTTGTAAAGTTTTTATAAGTTAATCTTATATCCAGGAACTCTAATAGTTTACTATTTATTTCATTAGCTTTACTTGGAGATTATATATATATATTTATATATCATATAACATATGATAACATATATATATCATATAACAATTTTATTCCTTCTTTTCAAGTTCATAGATCCATTTTTTTCTTACCTATTAGGGCCGACGAAGACTTTTAGTACCACTTTTTGATTTGGAGAGGCAATTTGGCAATATTTTTTTTCCCAAATGACAGCTTTAATGAGACATGATTCACATGCCATAGAGTTCACTCATTTAAAGTGTCTAATTCAATGATTTATAGTATTGTCACAGAGTTGTACAACATCACCACAGTTGAAAAAATTAATTTGACTAATTCAAAGTTAAGGACTTCAGTTCCACAAAGGACACTATGGACAAGGTTAAAAAGCAACTAATGAATTGAGAGGAGATATTTTCAACATGTAGAACTAAAAAGAGACTAACACATAGAAGAAGAGGCATTCCTGTAAGTCAACAAAAAACAGGAAACTCAGTAGCAAAAAAAAAAAGGACAAAAATATAACAGGCAAATCACACAAAATGAAACAAAAAAAGGCTGAGAAACATCTGAAAAGATGGTCAAACTCTTTTGTGATTAGACAAATTCAAAATTTTTTAAAAATGAGACACAATCCTATCCCCACCAGATTGCTGAAAATTAAAAAGTTAAATAATATGAATGTTAACAGGATGTGGGATATAGGAGTTCTTTTGAACTGCTGCTGGGGATGTAGATTGGTGCAATCATTCTGGAGCTATATCTCACAATCTGTTTTGAAAATAAGTGTACATACTTCTAGGTCTAAGCACATATTCTCAGATAAATTTTCACACAAGTTCTTGAGGGGACATGTACAAAGATGTTCATCACAAGGTCATGTATGAAAGAGAAGAGCTGGAAGCAATCTAAATATCCATCACTAGGAAGAATGGATAAATGCACTGTTGTAAAATATTATGCAACAATTAGAAGCAATAAGCTACATAAATATACAGCAATATGGTGTCTAATCCTCTACCAGCTATTAATTCACCCCACTAATATGTGTCTAGGCAATTAGTAACCCCAGTAATTGCCTAGACTTGTATCTCATTTGATACAATAATCTTGTGAGTTAGACAAGATAGATCTCATTTACCCATTTTTACCAATTAGGAAGCTGAAGCCGTGAGGTGACTTGACATGTGACATATGATTTAACATGTGACTTAGCAGTCACAAAGGTAGCAATTGGTAAATCTTGAACTTCTGTCCAAGGAGCACTCCTACCACTCCACCAACTCACTCCTATTAAGTTCTAATTCTCTCATCACATGCTTATCTCCTTCAAGAGCTCTTCTAGAATAAATGTAATCTTAGTTCAACACTTTTTAAAAAGGTATAGTTGGTAGCAAGGATAAGTAAGACATAAAAAATATACTTTATTTTGTTTTGTTTTCTGGAATCAGAATCTCTATAATGCAGAGACAGAAGACAGGAGGACTTTTTATATTGTTTATGGACAAATCTGTTCAAGGTTAGGGACATCAGGATCCCTTCTTTTTTATTTTATTTTTTTAAATTTAACTTTATTATATTGTTATGTTAGTTAATAGTGTAAGGCCGTGAAATGTTAAGCAATGCAAATAGAGTAAAGAAACATAGAGAAAGGCAAGGCAATGTCAGTAATCCCATAGGAAGAAGTTTACCTCTGCTCCTCCCTTTGTTTCTTTTTTTTTTTTTTCTTCCCAAGGGCAGCACTTCAGATTTTTTTCAGAATAAAAGAAAAATCTGGGATCATGAAAGAGCTGTTGGAAATTAAAATTATAATAACTAAGATTTAAATTTCTGAGATTGTTAAAAAATAAACTCAAGGAAATCTCTCCAAAAATATAATAAAGCAATGAAAAGTTGAAGAATCAGAGATGATAAGAATAATTTTAGTAGATTGATCCAGGAAGATAAATACCTACATAATAAAAATACCAAAGAGAGAGCATGGAAATGAAAATATGTGTGTGTGTGTGTGTGTGTGTGTGCACGTGCACTTTTTTTAATAGTAAAAGAAAGTTATGCAGAACTGAAATAAACATGCCTCTAGAATAAAAAGGCAGAGCCTATTCTACAAATTTCCAACAGGAAAAAATAAATCATATGACCATCAGCCTTCTCAACAGCAACACTAGAACTTAATGAAGATTTGTCTTCAAAATTGTGATTCAGAAATAGTTTCAACCTAACATTCTATACCCAGCCATCATATCCTACTTTCATTATCATAACACTCGGGTTTTTTTTTTTTCTTTTCACATATAAAAATCCTTATATTTGGAATGCATCTTGTAATTATTGTCAGTCAGGTGGCATCAAGACCTGGATGCATTCCTTTGATATTTTCTGGTAAAATTAAGACAGAGCCAACATCAAAGAATCAAGAGTGAGAGTAACAAAGACATTTTCAGATCTGCCAAGATTCAACTTAACTTCCAATATACTCTTTCTAGAGCTTCCATAACAAATCACCACAAACTAGTAACTTCAAAATAACAAAAATGTATTCTCTCATGGTTCTGGAGTCTACAAGTCCAAAAATTAAGTTGTCAGTGGCTTAGTTACTTCTTGGGGGCTGGGGGAAGAATGTATTCAATGCTTCACTCCTAGTTTATGGTGTTTGCTAACAATCCTTAGTGTTCTAGGCTTATGGCAGTACCACTTCAATCTTTGCCTCCATTGTCATGCAGCGTTCTTTTTCTGTGTCTGTTTGTATCTCTTCTCTTCTTATAGGGACACCAGTCAAACTGGATTAGGGTCCATGCTAATGACCTTGTCTTAATTTGGTTATATCTGCCAAGACCCTATTTTCAAGTCAGGTCACATTTAAAGGTATCAGAGGCTAGAACTTCAACATATCTTTTTGGGCAACATAAGTCAACCCACAACACTTTCTAAAGACATTATGAAAGATATGCCTCAGCAAAAGAAATGAGTGAATCAAAAACAAGGAAGACAAAAAAATCCAGGGAACTAGGGACCCTTGGGGACATAGAGTCCCAGGATAACAACTAAAGGATGTGCCCAGGATGGTAGCTAGGTAGGAGAACTACACAGCAACCAATCTAATTTACAGGATGGAGAGCAAAAGGATGGAGAGCTCTGGGAGGAAGAAAGGAAAACTGATAGAAACTTACTATATTTAAGCATGTGGGAGGGAAATCTTTTGAGAGATATAAAACATATTAAGGATAATTAAGATTGCATACAAAAATATGCAAATTTTTAAAAGCAGAAATTAATTCTAGAAAAAATAAAATGTTACACAAAAAAGTAGGGAAACAGTCATTTGGAAACTCTTGGCTCTGCAGTGAACAATATTTACATGATTATAATAATGTAAGCACCGAATATTGATTTAATCAAGAAATTCTTTGGAAGGAAGGAGAGTGGAAAGTGAGTGACATTTAAGAGGGTGAAATTCCCATCTATCCTAACAGGAAATCAATAGATAATGTCAAAATGATAATAAATCAAGAAATATCATTACAAGCATAATCTTAAGAAGTACATGGACCAATACAAAACAAAATAGCTGAAATAGCTAAAATGTTTACCTCTAGGGAATGAGATTGGGGTGGCAGGTGGCATCGGTGCAGGAAATTATTATTTGGGGTTATAAAACTTTTGATACTATTTCATTTTTTTCAACTTTGATTTAAAATGTTTTTAAAGCATTTTTGGGGCACCTGGGTGGCTCAGTCGTTAAGCATCTGCCTTCGGCTCAGGTCATGATCTCAGGGTCCTGGGATCAAGCTTCACATAGGGCTCCCTGCTCGGCAGGGAAGCCTGCTTCTCCCTCTCCCACTCCCCCTGCTTGTGTTCCCTCTCTCACTGTGTCTCTCTCTCTGTCAAATAAATAAATAAAATTTTTAAAAATAATAATAATAAAATAAAATGTTTTTAAAGCATTTTTAAAAGAAAGAACTAATAAGGGGAAAAATGTGTGCTGTGTGTGAAACCTAGCCCAGCTCCTTTAGAGAATTCTTTCTTTCTCCATTGAGCCCCAATTAGACTTTGTACATTGCACCATTATAGCCCTTCTCATATTTTATCACCAATTACAGCCATTTTATTAGCCCTGTGCCCTTCTCTGCTAGCTCCTTCCTACCTTCCTCCTCTTGCCCACTACCATTTTTGAGTTATTCCAGTCACAACAGAAACAATCCATTTGCAGTTCCGCCTCCACCACTCTTAACCATGATATCCTGGAGTTTCCTGTCCATTTGTGTCTCTCTCAGTGCTTAGTTCAAAACATGGAGCATAGTAGGTGCTCAGTGAATGCTTATTAAAGAAATATATTAGGCAAAATATTGAATGAGTAAACGAATTCTGTTTCTGAGAACCTCAATAGAGCCTACAAATGCATTTTTCCATTCATTAAATATTAATATAGAAGAGACAGCAAAGTTTCCCGTAAGAAATGTTATCTGTTCTTTAGAAAATGTTTTAGTTATCCTACCACAATGTAAAAGGATAAGACTGTTTAACATAAGTTGCTTGGGAATCCCACATACCCACTAGTGTCAAGAGGGTGAGATATCTCACAGGTGCAAGTTCCCAAATGCGTTATGGCTGAAAATACAGCACTGCTGTATGTGACTATAATTGTTACAAGACCCCCTTCAGGCAGTGAGACCACCTCACCAGAGAGGCATCTCCTGAGTATCCTCTTTAAAACTGTTACCTGAACCCCTTCATCACACTGCCAGAATTCCCTGTCACCTTCCTCCTCTACTTTTCTCCATAGTGCTTACCTGCAACAGGGAAGTTCACCTAAGTATTGGTGTCCACAGTCTTTATTGGAACACCATGGTCAACACAAGAACCTTCTGGAGTGCTGGACATTATCTATATCTTGATGTGGATAATGGTGACTCAGATGTATATACACTTGTCAAAAACCTTGAACTGTACACTTAAAATGTGTGCATTCTACAAATACAAATTACACTTTATTAGTTCTCTTGGCATTAAAAAATTAAAGAGCTATAAAAATAAAATTTGTGCAATTTTCTGTATTATATACTGCAATAAAACATGTTTTTAAAAGATGCACCTCTCAAATCTCTGGCTGTAGGTAGTTACTATGGACTAAATGTTTATGTCCCCACAAAATTCATATGTTGAAATCCTAAACCCAGTATGGCTGTATTTGGAGATGGGGCCTCCAGGGAAGTAATTAAGGTTAAATGAGCTCATAAGGGTGGGGCTCTCATCTGATAGGACTGGTGTCCTTCTAAGAGAAACCAAAGAGCTCTCTCTCCACACAAAGAAGAGGTCATGTGAACAGAGCAGCCTGCAAGCCAAGAGAAGAAGTCTCAGGATGTAACTTACCCAGCCAGCACCTTGATCTTGGACTTCCTAGCCTCTGGAACTGTGAAAAATAAATTTCTGCTGTTAAAGCCCCTTAGTCTGTGGTAGATTGGTAAAGGAGTTCAAGTAGAGTAATAGAGAAGTGTAATTACAAACATCCCCCACAACTGCATCCTGAAATCCATCAGTCTAGTGGAGCTGAGGCCACTCTTCCCACAAGCTACTCCCTACCAATCACTGAACATGGCAGGGATACTAAGACAGGTCCATTTCTGGAAGAGGAAAGACTCCTCTGATGGGTCACTTTGGGTCTAGACTCCCCCTGAGCCTTACCAAAACTTTCTTAGAACTGCTCCACAGTCTAAGATTTTTCCTTCCTTCTCTCACCGTAACCTCCTCCAGCTCCTTCCCCATTTTCCCTTACAGACATTTTCCCTAGTAAATCTCCACACGTGTATATATATATATATATAATACCGTCATGGCATCTGCCTCTCAGGGGACCCAAACCAACATAACTCCTTAGAAGGAAAAGAGATCAAGTCAACAAGTTATGTGGCAGGAAAAAAAATCAGCTGTCAGTTAATGAGAAACATTAGAATATTCAAGAAAATGTAAACATCAACCACACATACAACAAACTTGCCTGTCTATTCACTTAAAGTGGTGTGAAGTGTGAGATCCAAGGGAATTGAGCCTCTTTTGAAACCACTGTTTTTTTGAAACTTTAGTTTATTGAAAACTGCTACCCTGTCTCAAAACACTTCAAGATTTAGCTTCTCACCACAATGTTACCCCAATCTGAAACAAGCCCAAAATGATGGTCTTAGTCATTATCCATTATCAAGGACATGCTAATAAAGTTGTTGAAAAAAATCGGGCCCCAGAGATCAGGAAGCAGGACATTCAGCTACCAAAGACCTTGAGGGACTGGCTGTATCTGGATACCTCTGGAAACATCTCACCTTATTTAATTACTTAAAGTAATTCAGTCCATCAGGCTACTTCAGGCAGGAACAGAGTGTGTAACAACGGCACTTAATCTCATCTTGCCTTGCCAATGACTCCTTTCTGTAGCTTTAGTTCAGATCATAGGCTCTTCTGGCATTACCCATTTGCAGAAGAGTCTTTTCGATTACTGCAGTGTGGTTTGGGATTGGTCAACACATCATAAACTTTCTTCTTGGAACTCTGGACATTCTGTCTGAAGAGTCATGTTTTGAAGGACAATATGTGCTTCTTAAGCACTGGGACAGAAAATGTGAGGTGCGTGGGATCCTCTAACCAAATGGTCATGTCTTCCAACTTAGAACTATAGTTTAATTCCTGGTTGCTGTTTTCATAAAAACAAAAGAAAGGGACTCAAGGAATCCATAGGTTTTGCTTCTCTAGAGACAAAGGACAACCTATTTTACTCTCTAAAACAGATGTTTATTCTCTGACTCTATCACAAGAACATCCTATTATATTTCCCAAGTTCATTCCCTCACTCAAATTCACTCATTTTCCTTTAGCCTCAAACCTCCAACACCCCCTCTCTATATTCTCACATTGACAGCTGAAGACCTTGCATCCTGCTCCCTTGAGAAAACTGAAGCCATCAGCAGAGAACTTCCACATCCTCCTATCCTCGCAGATTCATACATCTACCAGCATCTCACACATATATTCCACCTTCCTGTTATTACATGGAGTGTTTGTGCTTATAGCAAAAGCCGAGCCCCCCCGCCCTCACCTTCTCAAGGCTGTAGCAGTTCTATTCTCTGCTACATCATCAGCTTTCTCACCACTGCTGGATCATTCCCTTCAGCACACGGACATGCTACTGTCTTGTCAACTTTAAAAACAACAACTAAAATAGCAATATCCATGAAAACCATATGAAAGTTTTTACTCCCCCACCCCCAGAGACTACCCCATTTTTCTGCTTCCCTTCACAGCAACATGACGTCTGTCTCAGAAATAGTATCTCTATTCATTGCCTCTAATTTCTCTCCTTCCATTCTCTTCCCAGTAAGACTTCCTCCCAGCCACCACCAAACTGCTCTTGTCAAGGTCAACAATGGCCACATCATTGCTGAACCTAAGATTAATTCTCAATCACATCTTATTTGGCCTATAAGCAGTATTGGACACTGCTGAACACTCCCTCCTCCTTGCCATATGTATTTCACTTGAGTTCCTGGTTTCTGTCCTACCTCTCTGGTTGCTTCTCAGTCTCCTTTGTGGGTCCTCTTCTTCCCACTTTTGGAGCACCATAGGACTCAGCTTGGACCTATTCTCTTTTCCATCAACAACCACCCAGTCTCACAGCTTTCAGTAACATCTATGTCCTGATGGTTTCTCAAATTTACATCTGTACCCTGGACCTCTACCTTGAACTCCATACTCACACCCACTTATCTGCTCCACGTATCTATCCACTTGAATGTCAAAAAGAAATCTGAAACTGAACATCTCAAAAAACCAACTTCACTCAACCTCATTCCAGCCACACTGATCCTCTTACTTTTCCTCAAATTGGCACACCGTGCTTCTACTCCAGGGTCTCTGATTGCTTTCTCTGACTGAATTGCTCTTTCCTCAGATGGTCTTCCAACCCCCCGCCCCACAATATTTCCCTCTCTGTGCTTCAGTTTCCTCCTTGATACACTGATAGACTTGAGATAACAGTATGACCCAACTCATGTACACAGGTAAGAACGTTTGGGCATCAGAGAAATCACACTATGTATATTATTCTAAAATTCCCTTTTCAGTGTTAAAATTAGTCCTTGAAATGCTAATTCACACTTCACTTCATGTAATCTTTCTCATTTTTAACCTCATTTATTTTAACTGCTGCATTGTTTTCAACAGTAAAGATACATAATACTTAATAAGGATACTCGGATTATGATCTATTTTGCCCCCACTGCAAACAATTCTTCAAGGCCTCTTTGTGCACAGTTGCAAGCATTTTGGGGGGATGAATATCAAAGTGGAATTGCTGAGTTAAGGCATGTGCATATTTCTAAAAAGATCGTAAGAAAATATTCTCCATAAAAGTCATGCCTGATTACATATCTATACGTTTCTCTGTATCTTCTCCATTAGTTGGATATTAGTAATCTTTAATCTTTGCCAATCAAAAGAGCGAATCTTATCACTTCCCAATGATTTGAATTTTCATCTATTCCATACACCATATTACTGTATATGCTCAAGTACCATATCTTACCCTTTGATATTTTTGTGTGTTTTAACACCTTTTAAGACAAATATTTCCCATTACTCTTCTCTGGAATTTTTGCTAGCTATTCTTGCTTGTTCATTTTTTTCATATATTCTTTAGGATCCAAATGCCTAGTTTCAATAAAAATCCTACTGGTAATTTTTTGGAGGGATCATGTCACTTTTACAGATTAATTTAGAGACACTGACATGTTCATAATGTTGAATCTATTGTCCAAAAACATAGTGTGCCTTTCCATTTATTCAAGTTTTCTTTTTGTATCCTTGAAAAGCATTTTCAAATTTTACCTTGATCCTTCATGTGTCTTGCTATTATGTGTTCCATTTATTCCACTATGTCATCTAGCAAACCATCTACTTGAAAATATATCTGTTTAATTAATTTTGTGCCTGTATTCTACTCTCATTTGTGAAAACATTTTAGTCATTTCTCATGGATTTTCTAGGAAAATAATTGCACCAGCAGCATATAGTTGTAGTTTAATCTCCTCCTATTTAATTTTTATATCTATTTTTATTTTTTCTCATTGTGCTTGCCAGTACCTCCAGAATAACTGAAGAATCATTATTAGTGGGAATAGGGGTGTTTCTGGTGGACAAATGTCATTGTTTTCAGTACCCAGCATCTAAACCCTTTTCTAGGTTTGAGGAATTGCTCACCTTATAAGTCTTGATAGACAAAGATCTTCTCCTCTAATGGAGGTGAGAATGCTGGATATGTAATTTGTCAGGCTATCTTACAGCTGGAGCATAAGCATGTGACCTGGGCTTTGTCACTCAGATGCACTCATGCCAGGAGTTGGCAATGCAAGAGGGAAGGCAAGGGATTCCCTCCCTTTTGTGCCAGTAGGAGCAATAATAACCACAAATTTGAGCTCTTGGTGCAGGAGGGGCAGTGGTACAAACATATGCTTTGGGGAGGATTGACTCTTTGACAACCCTTTCTATTTCCGCTAATGCAGTTGGTCTGTAGATTTTTAAAAATCTATTCATCTATCTCATTCACTTATGGAGTCTTCTTAAATATCTCTTGATAGTGTTTTATACATTTTTGGGAAGAGGTCTCAGACAACTCGCATTAGACATATTGCTAGATATTTGAGGTTTTTAATGATATTGTAAATAATACATTTTAATTACTTTTTTAAATTTGTTGCAATACATAAAAATTTAATATTGTTTTTCTCTTGTTATATCTAACAGTTTATCTGTAGATCTTCTAAAAATGTCTATGTACATGATCATATCATCTGTAAATAATAAAAGTTCTATTTTCCCTTCCATTTTTCACACTTTTAATATTATTGTCCTTGTTTCCTTGTAAAGGCCTCCAGTAAAATGTTGAACAAAAACAATCTTAGCAGAAAAATCTTTCTCTCATTACTAATCTCAGAGGGAAGTCTCATAAAAATTCACTTGAGATGTGTTTGTTTTATGGGGTTTTTTGTTTCATTTTTTAAATTTATCAAATTAAGAATGTATTTATCTATTCAAGACTGTTTCTAATTATCAATAGATACTGGATTTATATCAAATGCTCTTTCTGCGTCTATGGAGATGGGCATATGAATTTTCTCCTTTATTCTGTTAATCTAACAAATTACATTGAATTTTGAATGTTAACCCAGTGTCATCTTCTTTAAATAAACCACATTCTGGGGCACCTGCGTGGCTCAGTCAGTTAAGTGTCTGACTCTTGATTTCAGCTCAGGTCATGATCTCAAAGTTTTGAGATCGAGCCCCTCACTGGGCTCTGCTCTGGGCATGGGGCCTACTTAAGATTCTCTCTTCCTCTCCTTCTACCCCTCCCCACTCTCTCTCTCTCTAAAAAAAAAAAAACAAAAACACATTTGGTCATGATATATTATCCTTCTAAGTATCACTAGATTCAGTTTGCTAGTAACTCATTTAGGATTTTTTTGTACCTATGTTCATAAAAGACATTAATCTTTCTTTTTTATAATATTCTTTGCGAACTTTGAGATCAAGATTGCATAAGTATCAAAAATTTTGGAAAGTATTTCTTTTTTTCTCTTCTCCAGAAGAATTTGTGTTAAATTTTGCATTATTTCTTCTTTTTTGAGGGGTAGAATTCACCAGTGAGTATGTTCCATCTTGTTCTTTAAGAGTTCCTCCTTAAAAAAAAAAAAAAAAGAATTCCTCCTTACGGAGAGGGGCTTTATTTATGAAGAGGTTTTTAATTACATATTCAATTTCTTCATCACATACAGAGCCGTGTAAACTTTACATTTCTTATAGCAGTTTGGGGTAAGTTCTGTTTTCCTAATAATTTTTCCATCTCATCTAAATTTTCACATTTACTGGCATGAATTTGCTCATAATATTCTTTATATACATATATTTATAGACTTTATTTTTTTAGAGCAGTTTTAGGTTCTCAGCAAAACTGTGAGGAAAGTACAAAGATTTCCCATATCCCTGCCCCTCCCCAACCTACACAGTCTATCCCTCTATCAAATTCCTCCACTAGTGGTATATTTGTTACAAACCACAAACCTACACTGATACATCACAATCACCCAAAGTTCATAGTTTGCATTAGGGTTCCCTCTTAGTGTTGTACATTCTATAGGTTTGAATAAGTGTATGATTAAATATATCCACCATTATAATATTATACAGAGTATTTTCACCACCCTAAAAATTCTGTTTCATTTTACCTTTTTAAGCCCACATATTATATTCCCCTTTTATTCCTAATATTGGCTATTTTACCTGCTCTCTTTATTTTAGACAGTAGAGATCAGAATCTTTTGGACTGTTCACAAGGTAGACTCTCCTCTATATTGCCTACCTGACAGAAAGCCTACCTAAAAATATGGCTTGTCTCTGTGATTCTTTGGTCTCACCCCATCTGCTCTTCTTCATGGAAAGCTTGGGAACTCATGTACCCATCCTGGCATTGTTGGGTTTGCCTCTCAGATGGAGCATTTACTTTGGAGAACTGTGCTTTGACAATTTTATTTTAATTCTCCAGTCATCAGGATCCTCTTGGCATCTTCCTGTTTACATTCTATTATATTTGTTAGTGGTTTCTTCTATACTATGATTCAGAGTTACAGATGTGCCCAGTTTCTCTGAAGACAGTGTTTATGTCTCTGTTTCTCTGCTTCGGGAATTTTGTTGCTGTTGTTGTTGCGTTTAGAGAATTTCCAAGAACAAAGGTAGGAAAATACCAACTTTAATCTACCTTCTAAGATAAGACCAAATGATTACTACCCTCAACTTTGTAGGATTTGACTGGGATACATTAAATGTATAAATGTATTTGGGGGATTACCATTTTTGAAACAGTGAATTTTCCAATGCCAGAATATAGTATTTCTCGTCATTTATTTAGGTCTTCTTTTACATCTTCTAATCACACTTTATAGTGTTGCTGTTATTGTTACTTTCAAATAGATTGTACAGATACTTGCAGGTTTCTTCTTAACCATTTCATATATTTTTTAAATTTCTATTGGGAACTGGATGGTCTAATTGGATATGGTCATATATAGAAAATCTATTACTTTTTGTACATTAATCTTTTATCCAATTAGTCTAGCCATGTAAAATTCTATCAGTGTGTTGTTATTTTACTATCTTGGATCTTCTAGGAAGATAACCATGTTATCTGCAAATGCAATAATATGGTATTTTTTTTCCTCTTCCTTTCAAATATTTACCTACCTGATTTATTTTTGTGTGTTATTGCACTGGCCAAAACCTCTAGGACAAGTGGTGGCGATTTTCATCCTATGTTGTTTCCACAGGTAAAGAGACTGCTTTCAGTACTTCATCATTATATATGATTTTTGCCACAGGTTTCTAAGAGATAGCCTTTATAAGGTTTGGAAAGTTTCCTTCCATTTCTAGTATTTAACATGAATTTGTATTGAATTTTGTCAAGTATTTTTTCAACATCTATTGAGATCATATACGATTTTTCTTCTTTGAACTATTTGCTAGTAAATCAAATTAGTAGTTTACCTAATAGTGAAAGTTATTTGTGTTTCTACTATAAGCCCTACTTTGTCATAATACACTATTTTCAAGTGCATGAGTAATTTAATTTGTTAGCTTTTATATAAGAATTCTGCGTGTCAAATTTATTAGTGAGTTCTGCCTGTGGTTTTGTTTCTGTATGCACAATCCTTGTTAAATTTTAATATAAGGGTCATATTAGCCTCACAGAATGAGTTAAGATTGTTTTCCAGCTTTTAGATTCCCTGAAGCAGTTTACATAATGTGGGAACTGTCTATTTCACAAAAATTTCATAGATATCACCCTTCAAAATTTCTGGATCTGGTGAAATTTTTAAGGGAGAGATCTTTCAGGGGCAGAGCAAGATGGTGGAGGAGTAGGAGACCTGGATTTCGTCTGGTTCCAGGAATTCAGCTGGATAGGGATCAAACCATTCTGAACACCTACGAACTCAACAGGAGATCGAAGAAAAGAATAGCAACAACTCTGAACAGAAAAGCGACCACTTTCTGAAAGGTAGGACATGCGGAGAAGTGAATCTGAGGCGATATTCAGGAGAATAGACGGCGGGGGGGGGGGGGGCGGCGCGTGCCTTCCGGCGGCCGCTCCTGGCGAGTGATAGAGCCGCGGAGCACAAAATCGGAACTTTTAAAAGTCGGCTCCACTGAGGGACGTCACTCCAGTGGCTAAGCGGGGGGTGGAACCCTCGCAGGACAGTGTAGTCTCAGGACCCTCGGGGTCACAGAAAGACCAGGGGTGCCTGAGTGCGGCAGAGCTCCCAGGTATTGAGCGGGGGAAGCCGGCTGCAGAGACGGAGCCGAGGTGCGGGCTCTCAGCTCAGCGTTGCCATAAACCGTGATCCGTGGCACAGTTGGGCCACTGCTCCTCCAGCAGGGACCCAACAAGTGGCAGATCCGGGGAGACTACCCTTCCTCCCAGGGGAGGAGCGGCGCGGGAGCGCACTGCAGGGATCTGCTGGGTTTGGAGACTCCACACGGGGTCGGGTGCCAGAGATAGAAACGCTCGGTCACAGGCTGGGTGAGCACGGAGTGTGGCTGGAGACCGGGCAGACGGGAGTGACTGCTTTTCTTTGGGGGTGCACTGAGGAGCGGGGCCCCGAGTTCTCAGCTCCTCTGGGCGAAGATTGGGAGGCCACCATTTTCACCCTGGTCCTCCAGGGCTTGCAGGGAACAAACGCTCCTGAGAGCAAACCGGAGCAGCTTGCTTAGCGTGGACTCACGAGGGCGGGGCAATTCCGCCTCCAGCAAAGACATTTGGGAACCACGGCAACAGACCCCTCCCCCAGAAGATCAGCACGAACAGCCAGCCAAGAACAAGTTTACTGATCAATGAGAACTGCAGAACTCCAGCACTAGGGGAATACTGAACGTAGAATCCATGCCTTTTTTACCATGATTCTTTAGTCTTTCAAAGTTAATTTTTTAACTGTTTTTTTTAATTTTTCTTTTTCCCTTTTTCAACCAACATCTTATCAATTCCTTTTTTAAAAAACATTTTTATTTTTCATTTTTAGAGTCATATTCTTATCCCTTCATAGTACTTACCCTTATTTTTGGCACATATATATATATATATACATATATATATATGTTGTTCTCCCTTAAAAATTTTGAGATACAGTTTCTTCTAACAGATCAAAATATACCCTAAATCTCTAGTGTATGGCTTTGTTCTAGTCTCCTGCCTGATCACATTCTCTCCCTTTTTTTTACTTTTTTTTTTAAATCCTCTTCTTTCTTTTTTCAAACAACTTCTTATCAATTCCTTTTATAAAATCTTTTATAACTTCATCTTTACAGTCATATTCCATCCCTTCATTGTATTAACCCTTATTTTTGTACATATATAAGTTTTCTTTCTTTAAAATTTTGGGAGGCACTTTCTTCTAACAGACCAAAATACACCCAAAATCTAGTGTGTGGCACTGATCTATGCACCAGCCTGATCACACTTGATCATATTCTGGTTTTTTTGTTTGTTTTGTTCTGTTTTTGTTTGTTTTTATCTTTTTCTTTTTCTTTTTTTTTCCCGTTTTCTTTTTTCTTTCTTTTGCTTTCTTTTCCCCTGGTTTCAGGTCTTTTCTGATTTGTTTAGAGTATATTTTCTGGGCACATTGTTACCCTGTTAGCATTTTGTTCTCTCATTCATCTATTCTACTCTGGACAAAATGACAAAGCGGAAAAAATCACCTCAACAAAAAGAACAAGAGGCAGTACCTACTGCCAGGGACCAACTCAATACGGACATTAGTACAATGTGGAACTAGAGTTCAGAATGATGATTTTAAAGATACTAGCTAGGCTTGAAAAAAGCATGGACGTTACTAGAGAAACCATTTCTAGAGAAATAACAGAACTAAAATCTAACCAAGTTGAAATCAAAAAGGCTATTAATGAGGTGCAATCAAAAATGGGGGCTCTAACTGCTGGATAAATAAGGCAAAAGAGAGAATCGGCGATATAGAAGACCAAATGATGGAAAATAAAGAAGCTGAGAAAAAGAGAGATAAACAACTACTGAATCATGAGGGCAGAATTCGAGAGATAAGCAGTACCATAAGACAAAACAACATTAGAATAATTGGGATCCCAGAAGAAAAAGAAAGAGAGAGAGGGGCAGAAGGTATATTGGAGCAAATTATAGCAGAGAACTTCCCTACTGTGGGGAAGGAAACAGGCATTAAAATCCAGGAGGCACAGAGAACCCACCTCCAAATCAATAAAAATAGGTCAACACCCAGACATCTAATAGTAAAACTTATGAGTCTCAGAGACAAAGAGAAAATCCTGAAACCACCTCGGGAGAAGAGATCTGTAACATACAATGGTAGAAATATTAGATTGGCAACAGACCTATCCACAGAGACCTGGCAGGCCAGAAAGGACTGGCATGATCTATTCAGAGCACTAAATGAGAAAAATATGCAGCCAAGAATCCAGCTAGGCTGTCATTGAAAATAGAAGGAGAGATAAACAGCTTCCAGGACAAACAAAAACTAAAGGAATTTGCAAACACAAAACCAGCCCTACAAGAAATATTGAAAGGGGTCCTCTAAGCAAAGAGAGAGCAACACAGACCAGGAAGGAACACAGACAATATACAGTAACAGTCACCTTACAGGCAATACAATGGCATTAAATTCATATGTTTCAATAGTTACCCTGAATGCAAATGGGCTAAATGCCCCAATCAAAAGACACAGGCTATCAGATCAGATTAAAAAACAAGACCCATTGATATGCTGTCTGCAAGAGACTCATTTTAGACCCAAGAAACCCCCAGATTGAAAGTGAAGGGGTGGAAAACCATTTACCATGCTAATGGACACCAAAAGAAAGCTGGGGTGGCAATCCTTATATCAGACAAATTAGATTTTAAACCAAAGACTATAATAAGAGATGAGGAAGAACACTATATCCTACTTAAAGGGTCTATCCAACAAAAAGATCTAACAATTGTAAATACCTAGGCCCCTAACATGGGAGCAGCCAATTATATAAGGCATTCAATAACAAAAGCAAAGAAACACATTGACAACAATACAATAATAGTGGGGGACCTTAACACCCCCCTCTGAAATGGACAGATGATCTAAGCAAAAGATCAACAAGGAAATAAAGACTTTAAATGACACACTGGACCAACTGGTCTTCACAGACATATTCAGAACATTCCATCCCAAAACAAGGGAATACACATTCTTCTCTAGTGCCCATGGAACTTTCTCCAGAATTGATCACATCCTAGGTCACAAATCAGGTCTCAACCAGTACCAAAAGACTGGGATCATTCCCTGCATATTTTCAGACCACAATGCTTTGAAACTAGAACTCAATCACAACAGGAAAGTCAGAAAGAACTCAAATACATGGAGGCTAAAGAGCATCCTACTAAAGAATGAATGGGTCAACCAGAAAATTAAAGAAGAATTTTAAAAATTCCTGGGAACCAATGAAAATGAAAACACAACTGTTCAAAATCTTTGGGATGCAGCAAAGGCAGTCCTAAGAGGAAAGTATATAGCAATACAAGCCTTCTCAAGAAACAAGAAAGGTCTCAAATACACAACCTAACCCTACACCTAAAGGAGCTGGAGAGAGAACAGCAAATAAAGCCTAAACCCAGCAGGAGAAGAGAAATAATAAAGCTCAGAGCAGAAATCAATGAACTAGAAACCAAAAGAACGGTAGAACAGATCAACGAAACTAGGAGCTGATTCTTTGAAAGAATTAACAAGATTGATAAACCCCTGGCCAGACTTATCAAAAAGAAAAGAGAAATGACCGAAATCAACAAAATCATGAATGAAAGAGGAGTGATCACAACCAACACCAAAGAAATACAAACAATTATAAGAACACATTATGAGCAATTCTATGCCAGCAATTTAGATAACCTGGAAGAAATGGATGCATTCTTAGAGATGTATCAACTACCAAAACTGAACCAGGAAGAAATAGAAAACCTGAATAGACCTAAACCACTAAGGAAATTGAAGCAGTCATCAAAAATCTTCCAACAAACAAAAGCCCAGGGCCAGATGGCTTCCCAGGGGAATTCTACCAAACATTTAAAGAAGAATTAATACCTATTCTTCCTAGACTGTTCCAAAAAAATAGAAATGGAAGGAAAACTTCCAAACTCGTCTTATGAGGCCACCATTATCTTGATCCCCAAACCAGACAAAGACCCCATCAAAAAGGAGAATTACAGACCAATATCCCTGATGAATGCCAATGCAAAAATTCTCACCAAAATACTAGCCAATAGGATCCAACAGTACATTAAAAAGATAATTCACCACGACCAAGTGGGATTTATCCCTGGGCTAAAAGTGTGGTTCAACATCCGTAAATCAATCATGTGATACAATACATTAACAAAAGAAAGAACAAGAATCATATGATCCTCTCAATAGATGCAGAAAAAGCATTTGACAAAGTACAGCATCCTTTCTTGATCAAAACTCTTCAGAGTATAGGCATAGAGGGTACATACTCAATATCATAAAAGCCATCTATGAAAAACCTACAGCGAATATCATTCTCAATGGGGAAAAACTGAGAGCTTTCCCCCCCCAAGGTCAGGAACACGGCAGGGATGTCCACTCTCACCACTGCTATTCCACATAGTATTAGAAGTCCTAGCCACAGCAATCAGACAACAATAAGAAATAAAAGGCATCCAAATTGGCAAAGAAGAACTCAAGCTCTCACTGTTTGCAGATGATATGATACTTTATGTGGAAAACCCGAAAGACTCCACCCCAAAACTGCTAGAACTCATACAGGAATTCAGTAAAGTGGCAGGATATAAAATCAATGCACAGAAACCAGTGGCATTCCTATACACCAACAACAAGACAGAAGAGAGAGAAATTAAGGAGTCGATCCCATTTACAATTGCACCCAAAACCATAAGATACCTAGGAATAAATTTAACCAAAGAGGCAAAGGATCTGTACTCAGAAAACTATAAAATACTCATGAAAGAAATTGAAGAAGACACAAAAAAATGGAAAAATGTCCCATGCTCACGGATTGGAAGAACCAACACTGTGAAGATATCAATGCTACCTAGAGCAATCTACACAGTCAATGCAATCCCCATCAAAATACCATCCACTTTTTTCAAAGAAATGGAACAAATAATCCTAAAATTTGTATGGAACCAGAAAAGACCCCGAATAGCCAGAGGAATGTTGAAAAAGAAAAGCAAAGCTGGCGGCATCACAATTCCAGACCTCAAGCTCTATTACAAAGCTGTCATCATCAAGACAGTATGGTACTGGTGCAAAAACAGACACATAGGTCAATGGAACAGAAGAGAGAGCCCAGAAATGGACCCCCAACTCTATGGTCAACTAATCTTCAACAAAGCAGGAAAGAATGTCCAATGGAAAAAAGACAGTCTCTTCAACAAATTGTTGTTGGAAAAATTGGACAGCCACATGCAGAAGAATGAAACTGGACCATTTCCTTACACCACACACAAAAATAGACTCCAAATGGTTGAAAGACCTAAATGTGAGACAGGAGCCCATCAACATCCTAAAGGAGAACACAGGCAGCAACCTCTTCAACCTCAGCCGCAGCAACTTCTTCCTAGAAACATCGCCAAAGGCAAGGGAAGCCAGGGCAAAAATGAACTATTGAGACCTCATCAAGATAAAAAGTTTTTGCACAGCAGAAGAAACAGTCCACAAAACCAAAAGACAACCGACAGAATGGGAGAAGATATTTGCAAATGACATATCAGATAAAGGGCTAGTATCCAAAATCTATAAAGAACTTCTTAAATTCAACACCCAAAGAACAAATGATCCAATCAAGAAATGGGCAGAAGACATGAACAGACATTTTTCTAAAGAAGACATCCAAATGGCCAACAAACACATGAAAAAGTGCTCCACATCAGCATCAGGGAAATCCATATCAAAACCTCAATGAGATATCATCTCACACCAGTCAGAATGGCTAAAATTAACAAGTCAGGAAACGACAGATGTTGGCGGGGATGCGGAGAAAGGGGAAGCCTCCTACACTGTTGGTGGGAATGCAAGCTGGTGCAGCCACTCTGGAAAACAGTATGGAGGTTCCTTAAAAAGTTGAAAATAGAGCTACCATACGATCCAGCAATTCCACTACTGGGTATTTACCACAAAGATACAAATGTAGGGATCCGAAGGGGTATGTGCACCCTGATGTTTATAGCAGCAATGTCCACAGTAGCCAAACTGTGGAAAGAGCCACGATGTCCATCGACAGATGAATGGATAAAGAAGATGTGGTTCATATATACAATGGAATATTACTCAGCCATCAGAAAGGATGAATACCCACCATTTACATCGAAGTGGATGGAACTGGAGGGTATTATGCCGAGCGAAATAAGTCAATCAGAGAAAGACGTGTATCATATGACCTCACTGATGAGGAATTCCTAATATCAGGAAACAAACTGAGGATTGCTGGAGTGGTGGGGGTTGGGAGGGATGGGGTGGCTGGGTGATAGACACTGGGGAGGGTATGTGCTATGGTGAGCGCTGTGAATTGTGCAAGACCGTTGAATCACAGATCTGTACATCTGAGGCAAATAGTACATTATATGTTAAAAGAAAAAAGAAGAGAGCAGGAGGGGAAGAAGGAAGGGGGGTGGAAATCAGAGGGGGAGACGAACCATGAGAGACTATGGGACTCTGAGAAACAAACTGAGGGTTCTAGAGGGGAGGGGAGTGGGGGGATGGGTTAGCCTGGTGATGGGTATTAAAGAAGGCATGTTCTGCATGGAGCAATGGGTGTTATACGCAAAGAATGAATCATGGAACACTACATGAAAAACTAATGATGTAATGTATGGTGATTAACATAACATAAAAAAATATGTAAGTGCTAAAGTATCTTACAGAGTCTGATAAATTAAATGTTCACAGTTTATGTTAATAAAAACAAGATAGATCTTTATATTTTCAGCTTCTTCAATTCTATTTATCTATTCAGATTTTCTGTTAAGTCAATTTTGTCTAATTTTTTTAGAAAATTAACAATTTGTCTAAATGTTCAAATTTATTGTAGAAGATAATATATTAATGTAGGTGATCCATAGATATTAATTGAAATAAGAAATTAATCACATATTTTTAACATTCTCCACATCTGTGATATTTTCCTTCTTATTCCCAATGCTATTTATATAAGAACTTTTTTCTTGATTAGAAATACCAAAAATTTACCCATTTTTATCATTTTTCTGAAAGAAACAACATTTGTTATTTCCAAAAAGAAAGAGGACTATTAATATTATTTCCAAGGAAGTAAATTTTTCTTGCAGATTTTTTATATTCATTTATAATATTTTTACATTATAGCTGGTACAAAGACTAAATGATTTTATTTCTTGGAATATATATTGAGATATATTTCATTTTGTTTTGGTTTAATGGATGGTAAATATTTGTGAATGCCCCATTTTGTTTTTTAAAAATGTCTTTTTCAATTTCATGGGTGCAAAATTTTATAAATATGGTTATATACACATATAAATACATATAAAAGGCCTTTATATATAATATACATATACTATAGATACATACACACACACACACACATATATATATACATAGATAGTTTGTTAGCTATGTTACTAAAAGCCCTTCAATCTTAATTATTTGTTTATTCAATCTGTTAATTTCTGAAGTCTCCCACATGGTTGGAATTTATTCATCCTTGTATTTTTAAAACTTAACAAGTTTTGCTCTCTACAATATAAATCATTGCTTTTGGTGACAAAGTTTTCAGGAGGGTCAAGTGTTAGTTATACATATTATCAATATTAAATATTTCTTTCTAATTAATTTGTTGGGTTTTTTTGGCCTTGGATTCTTTTAATTGCTATTAATTAATATCACATTTTTATTTTTTACTTGAACATGTCTAGTTTATTTTTTCCTTTCTTTTCTTTTTTTTTTTTGTCCATTTTCAACCTGTACATGTTATTTTGTTTTAGGCATGAACTTTATTAACAGCATATAATGTATTTTATTTTATTTTACTTTTTATCTTATCCAAGAGTCAGTTTTTGTGATTATTGATATATTTGGATTTATTCCCAATTCTCTCTAAGCATCTTAATTATGAACCTTTCAAAGTTTGCTTCTGATTTTTACTTCCTCAGGTATAAGTTTTGTTTATTGGATCATCAAGTCTCTTTCATGTCATTTGTTTTCTCTAACAGTTTGATGATCCTGTACTTTGGCTCAGCTTTGAATTTGAGATTCTATCCCAAATGTGGATATTTTCTGATGTCCTCAGTCTACTTCTGGTGACTGTGAGAGAGAAGCAGGGCATACTACAAGTTACGACCTAAAAACAGTCTGTTGTCTGGAATAAGGTTGCCCATTCCTGCCAGGTATTACCAATCTTCCAGAGCACAGCCTTGATTCTTCCGCCCACACACCCACAGTCATGGCTACAGCCCATGGACAAGTCCTCTACTGCTGAGCACTTAGCACAAGCGTTCTTGGTAGATGTCAACCCACTTTCCACACCAGAATATTGTTCTTCAACTCTTCACCCTCACAATTACACCAGGGATAGTTTCTCTTCCATCTTCAAGATCTTAGCATCCCCATTGTTACTCTCATCTCTTGCAGCCCTCTTCTCCTGGGCCTATCTCCCACCTACCTTCTCTCTCCTAGAGTATGAGTGGTAAAGAGAATGGTTACTCTTCTTTGGATCCTCATTCCAATAAGCCAACTTACAAAACACACCATTTAGAAATTGTGGGAATTTAAACTGGAATTGGATCAGTGGTTCATTAACCAGAGATGACTTTGCCTCTCCAGTCTGGAGACATCTGTGGTTGCCACAATGGGGGGAGTGCTACTAACATCTAGTGATAGAGACCAGAGATGGCCCTAAATATCCTACAGAACAGAACCCCAAAGCTGAGAATTATGTCACCCAAAATTCAATAGTACCAAGGTTGAGAGACCCTGTATTAGATTATATTAAGGAATTATCAATTTTGTAAGATATGATAGCAGCATACTGATTAGGCTTGTTTTTAAAGTCTTTGGTTAGAGATACATATTTAAGCATACAAGACTAAAAAAAACATGATGTCTGAAATTTGGTCTAAAATTCTTAAAAAAATGGGAAGGGTATACAAAGATGGAAAATATTAATTCTGGGGGGGTGATGGTAACATTGGTGTTTATTATATTAATCTTTGCTTTTATATTTGGAAATATAAAGCTAAAATATTTTCATTAAATTTAAAAAGGCAAGACATTTTATGATATTTTTACAATGTTTATTCCTAATAATATGAAATAAAATAGATATTTTTTAAGTTTCAACAATTTTATTAAAATGATGGGTTTGGAGGTCTGAAAGACCTTGGATGGAGTTCCTCTCTGCCACTTAGAAGTTGAACAGGGGGTGGAGAGTGTTTTGAGGAAGGGAAGTCATCAATGAAGGTAAATCACAAGACAGTGAGAAGACCTGCCTACCCAGAGGAGCTGATGTGCTACATAGTTGGAAATAGGGCTCAATAAGCAGAGCCACATTATAGAAATGCTTACATGTCAGGCAGAGAAGTAAAGATTTGCTAAGGTAGAAAATAAGGCATTGTAGTTTAAGGGGCAGATTAATTTTCTGAAATAAGTCAAGTTGCCTTGAAAAAAATCCATGCAAAAAAATCCTATTACATCTAAATTAACTGTATTGAAAGGAATGTTTATGGTACTTTTGTTTTGTTCTGTTTTGTTTCATTTTTATCCTGCAAACACAATTCCTTCCAGGATAGAGAAGACAATGGGAGACATTGCAGGTGATGTGGATGAGGTCCAGAGTCAAATGGAGAGATTGGCCTCTGCAGGGAGGGCACAAGATTTACCAGTTTTGATGAGCCAAGAAGATAAGGGACTTTGAGTCTGAGAATGCTAATGGAAACATGAGATGTTCAAAGAGAAAAAAGAAACTAATGTGAGGAAGAAGAAAACAAAATAAGATTAATGCCCATTTAAGGCTTAAGATCATGAATTTCCAGTGAACCCAATCTAAACACTTGTGTGATTTTGTCCAGCAACATTCAATTGCTCAAATGGAGGCCCAGAGAAGAGAGAGGGTAAGGTTCTTCCAAGGTTGGGGATTTGTTAAATGAGCATGACAGAAAGTGGGGAAGAAAGTTGATGGTATTTGCAAAAACAAACACTGACTCTCTTAAATCATAGAATCTACCTGGAGAAGAAGAAAATTTGATGAGAAAAAAGTGACAGGGACCAATGGGTTTTCAAAATAATGTCAAAGTATTATGCCCATGAGTTACCTCAGTAAGCAAACTAGAACAACAGGAGGTGGTGGTCAGAAAGCAAGATATCCAAAATTAAGATTCTAGATGGAGTAGTTCCTGGCAATGACAAGGTTCAAGGTGTGACCATGGGACAAAGTGGCTGGATTGGAGTGAAGTTACTAATCATTAAGGTGGATGATCACAAGACACCCAGGGTTAGCCCTACCAGCCTGTTTTTCCCTCTTCTGATTACTTGTCTTTGATGAAAGAAAAAGCAGCTACGACTCATGCTGGGCAAGAACCGTGAAACCAGGTTTCCTTGGTTCTCAGACCCTGTGATGCTCTGCAATTCCTTTACTAAAAGCAAAAGGGTGCTTTTTATAGGATAAGGGAGGATACGTCTATCTTATATGAATGTGTGACGATCTCATTTATCCAGGGTTAGGTGGGGTACTGAGGTCTGAGAGTGGGAATTTGGGGAACAAGAAGGTGGCATGGGGTCCTTCTGGGGCAAGAGTAAGAGAGTTTAAAGGAGAAATGGGGCAATGAGGGAAATACTCCCTAAATGGTGCATTAAGGCCAGCATTGGCCAATTTTACATATTGCACACTGAATTTGGTATCCATCAAAAAAATTTATAGGGGCGCCTGGGTGGTGCAGTCAGTTAAGCGTCTGACTCTTGGTTTTGGCTCAGGTCGTGATCTCAGGGTCGTGAGATCGAGCTCCAGGTGGGTCTCTGTGCTCAGTGCAGAGTCTGCTTAAGACTCTCTCTCTCTCCTTCTGCCCCTCCCCCTCAAATAAATAAATCTTTGAAAAATGCTTATGAACTAAAATTAGTCTGATAAATTTGATTTTATCATAATTGGTCATTTTAATAACACCACAAAGAGCCTCACCTATTTCAGAGAGGATGACTCAAGAGGTTAACATCTCTTTTTGCTCCAAGAGTAGCTCAAAAACAGGATCTGACTTCAGGCTAGATGCGAACAGATTCTTTTTGGTACTCAGTAGCTGTCCAGTAGCAGAAAGGTCAGTATGTACTTGATAAATTATGAACAACTAAAGTAGCCTTCTGCTTTCCTGTGGCTGCTCAGGGCAAAGACAACTGTACCTGAACCAGAACTGCCTACTCAGCCATATGAGTATATTAAACCATCAATAATTTCTGCTCTTTTCCATACGTTTTTACTGTTCGGCTCAGTGCCTGCCTCTGGGGATAAGCGAACAGAAAAAAGACTACCTTAAAGTGCACCGTGTTGCAAGGACGTTTGCTTCATTCGTTCATCCAAAAAATATTTATTGAGCATGCCCTATGAGCTGGGCATTCTGCAGGTGCTATAGATAGAAACTAGAAAAAATTCCTGTGCTCCAGAGATTCTAGTCTAGGGAAGAGGGAGAAACAGATACCTTTAATACTGAGGGAATTAAGTAGTAAGATTTATTCATTTCTTCCATAATGTTTGTAAACTATGTACAAGTACTTTGTTAAGCCCTAAGAATAAATGCAGATATATAGATGTAGTCCCTGCCTTGGTTGAGTCATCCTATGAACAAACAGGACGTAATCCTGTCTCTGGTGCTCAGGGAAGTTACCTTGGAGGAGTTGCTCTCCTGTGGAACATGGAGTGCAAAGGGGAAGCCTCAAGCAAAGAGGCATGAGAGAACATCCCAAGCAAAGCACTGGAGTCAAGATATCACACTGCATTTTAGAAACTGCAAGTACCGTAGAATGGTTGGAGCTGATGTCTGGTGTTGGGGAGCAGTAAGAGATGAGTCTGAGGAAGATGCACAAAAGAACATGTACAGCATGTGCAGGAATTTAAACTTCACTCTGGAGATGAGGGTTAGCAAGAGAATAATATAACTAGCTTGCACTTTAGCTAGATCATTCTGCAACCACGTGGAAACTGGCTTTGTGTCAGGCAGGACTGGAAGCCAGGAGTACAATTAGGAGCTCAATACAATGATCCTGACAAGAAATAACAAGGACGTGAACCAAGATAATGGCATGGGGGAATAACACAACAAAATAGGACGGGCTTGAGAAATATTTAGTAAGAAGAAACAAGATTTTGGTGTGTGGTTAGAGGAAGAAGCTGAAGGGTTGGAGGAGTCAAGGATGACTTCCAGGTGTCTGTTTTGGGCGCCAGCTAGATTACAGCACTGTTCGCTGATATGGCAGTAGGAAAAGAAACTCAAGGTAGATGTAGTTGTCAAGGTAGAAGCACCAAGATGCAGTTTTTGCACTGAGGGAAAAAAATATTGGTAGAGTGAGTTAGGTTAAACATGTAAGTTGAATCTATAGGAGAGAGACCATATCAAAGTTAAATTATTTTTTTGCTCCACCAAAGACTCTGAAGAGTATGAAAAGACAGGCTACACTGGAAGAAAATATTTCCAAACCACATATCCAACAGAGGCTTTGTAGGATATATAAAGAACTCTCAAAATGCAGCAGTCACCAAACAAGCCAATTAGAAAATGGGCAAGATATTTCATCAAAGACATGAAAAGACATTTTATCAAAGAGGATGTATGGCAAATAAGCATACAAAAAGATATTCAACATCAAGGACCATGTTAACAAAAATTAAAGAGGAATGAAATTTTAGACCATCTTAAGATATCCCCACACACTTATTAGAATGGCTAAAATAACAGTGAGGAATACCAAATGCTAGCAAGGACACGAAGGAAACTGGATCACTCACTCATTGTCATGAGTGTGAAATGGTACAGATGCTCTGGGGAACAGTGTGCAGTTTCTTAAGAAATCCAACCTGGACTTGCCATTCAACTCAACAATTAAACTCTTGGGCGTTTATCCTAGAGAAACGAGAACTTATGTTTACTTAAAAACATGAATGCTTATAGCAGCTTTATTTATAATACCCTAGAAAACTGGGGGGGGGGGGGCAGGGATGGAAGGCAGACATCCTTCAATGGGTGCATGGTTCAACAAACTGTGGTATTTCCCTACCATTGGAATACTGTTCAGCAAACACCAGCAACAAACTACTGATACAAGAAACTGGGATGAATTTCATGGGAATGACACAGAGTGAAAAGAGCCAGGTTTAAAAGGTTACATACTATATTATCAACATTCTTGGATGTCATATAAATTATATATACACTCACTCACTGAGCGCATACAAAAGTGGTGAAATCTGAATAAAGTCTGTAGATTGTACCAATGTCTATTACCTGCTTTTGATACTGCATTACAATTATGCAAGATGTTATCATTGAAGAAAACTGGGTGAAGGGTACACAGGATCCCCTTTACCTTTTTTCCAACTTATGAATCTATAAGTATTAAATATATGTGTGTATATATTTGTATACATAACACATATATAAGTATATAAATATATTTATAAATATAATAATATAAATTAAATAAATATATATATAAAGGTAGGTAGGTAGGGTAGATAGTTAATTGATAAAGTCTGGTCCTTGAAGACACAGAAGAGTTGATTCTAAGGCACAGATGGAGGGATTCACAGTAAACAGGAAGGATGTTGCTTCTCCCCTAAGAAAGGATGGTAAATAGGTGCAGGTGCAAGGAATAGAGGGCCAAGAGATAAAAAGGTCAATACCTAATGTTGTCTGCTTTCCATGTAAAGTAAGAATCACAACTACCTGCCGCAAGTGATGAGGAACTAGGGTACAAAGCTTGAGTGAGCTGAAGGTTTGGAATACCCACTGAGGGAAATGGGAGAGGGCATATGGTAGGAATGTATCACCCCAGTCTCTTAGCCTCACATTATTGCCTATAGTGCTGTCCAGCAGAACTTTCTGCCATTTCTATCATGAAATGTGGCTAATGTGGCCAAGAAAGTAATTTTTAATTATATTTAATTTTAATTTAAATAGCCACAAGTTGTTAGTGGCTACCTTATCAAACGGTGAAGCTAACAGATGCACAGAATAAAGAAGCAGTAAATTTTCAAACACAATCGGTCCTTCTGGGCAGTTAACAAAGATCTAGGCCTAATATCCAAAGTATATAATTTTCGTTCCTTTCTGCATTATTCATAATTCTGTTTGTACTGAAGCTGCAAATCAGTATGAAATCCTTGGTTCTTGAAGCTCCAACAACCAGCTTTTCAAGCAATCCCATCTTCTATTATTTCTGAATTTCAAATCCCTTTGTCACACTTACATCCCAAATTACATGGCAGCAAAGTCTTAAAGCACAGCCTGAGAAGATCTAAAGCTGTACCCCACATGTGTTTTTCAGAACAGTCTAAGGCTCAGGTGGTACATAAGCCTGTCTACTCTCACAGTGACAGCAATGTCTGTCCTAACAGGTGTCCAAGCCAATGACAGAACCTCCAAACTCGACCATGCAGTGACTGCCCAATTTTAATTCATACCATTCCCCTCACATCTCACTGTGTCTCAAACACAGTGGCTGCCCGACAGCTTATGGGTGCTCCATAAATTACTTCCACAAGTAAACAAACAGATGAATGGTCAAATACATGATGTAAACCAAATTCATGAGTGGTGCTCCTCCTCACCATTACCCCCCAAGTTCCAAGTCAGGCATCATGGTCCCAGCCTTTCTCTGACGCTGTTCTTTATAAATCCATGTCCCATATTAGGTAAAGGAATGGGTTGTGCTCACCCATGACAACATTTAACATAGAAATCCAGTTTAGTCAAGACACAACTCCTCATTCAAATGTGGCAGAAACTCATCAGGTGACGTGTGGGGGAGAAACAAGAGAGTGACTCACTGCGGAGACATTCTCACTAGGGCCCCTAATTCCACCAATGAAAATTGCTGTGCTGGACTGTTCTAGACGATTCTCCTCTGGTCAGCAATTCTTTGCAAGAGGTAAGCCCTAAGTTCCATTGACTGAAGAAGTGCCCAGGCTTGCAACTTCCTGAGGATTTGACTGGGTAAAGCAGTTTTGGAAATAGAGGCTTTAAGTGATTCAGAGCCAGCCTGCCCTCTGCTCACAAATTGGCTTTTCAGAGACGCTCTGAGGAGGGTTTGCAGTGGAGTAGGCCTTTTCCTTGTAACCCGAGAGCTTGCCTAATGTCCCTCAAGTATTTCTCTGATAGGGCAGAGCAACCTAATAGAGCCTTTCAAGGACAGTTTGCACATTAAAAATTGATGTAGCACTTTAAAGCTTAATATTTAAACAAAATGCTTAGTGTTTACGGGCACCACACATTTTCATAGGTACTGATGAGGGAACAGTCTGTTGGGCTGGTGAAGCACCTACTGAAAAAACTGGTCAATATCCATGGTACAGATTCCTAAAAAGTCAATTCTGGGTTTTTTAGCCTCTGAGTATTCTGGGATAATGGTTTTCTTCAGGCTATGGACAATATTTAGGTGGGAGGGACTGACTGCTATGTCTTCCAATGGACACGAGTAGTGGAAAACCCCAAAATTCTTGGCTTCTACACCAGCCATCCTCAACCTCTATTTCTGCAGGACATGGAAGCATTTTCATTAGCTGTAAATGATGATACAAAAATCCAATTATTGAAAAAATCCACACAGAGTAAACAGAGTTCTTTCTGAGACAGGGAATAAAAGGTACATGGCAAAAACAAACACTGGCCAAAATCTCAAAGAATGGGAATTGGATATCTGTTTGTAACAAGCCAGGAATAGGAAAAACAAACCAAAAACAGGATGATTAAACAGTCCCGTGTTTAAATAGTCCAGCTATATTCAGATGGTATTTGAAGGGTAAAACATTAAGTGTGGTCTATAAAATAATGAGGCTGGTTCCATAAGCCACACAGAGGACCAGGCTCAATCTGTTCTCGTAGCCCCTTTGGAGTGCAACAGTGAATGACCTACCACTCACTGCTTTAATGCCTTCACTTATGAGTCAAAATCCCGGGAGAAAGGGCCTGATCTGTCAAGCTTAAGTCACCCATTGCCAATCACCCAGGCTAACTGCCTGCCCCTTGACTGTACTAGAGACGGGCTCATTCACTCAGTGGCTTTCATTTTCTGAGTGTGGACTACAGACTAGGCACTAGGGATACACCAGAACCGAGTAGACGAAATCTTTGCTCTCCTGGTGCTTACATTATAGACCATCTGGGGACAAAGTGCTCCAGGCAAGAAGAACATTGATGGCAAAATCTCAGAAGCTGGAATGAGTTTGTCATGTTGGAGGAATTGGAGCAATGGCAGCCATGGGAAGAAGAGTGGTGTTAGAGTCATGCTCACCTCTCCTGATGTTTCTTGTCGCATAGCAGGGGCTCCACTAGCACCCCTGGCCATTGGATTTAGTCACCCACTCACAATGCAGGAGAAATTTCCCAGTAGGAAATGGAGACGCTCTTAGGGAATGGGGCAGCCTTCTCATAAATCAATGTGTACTAGAATTCTCATCCCCATCTAGCTTGGTCCTGAAGTGAGTCCTGAAGTGAACCTACAGTTCAATGGACAAAATGCTTTTCTGCACCACTCTTACTTAAGCAAATTTATTCTTTTAATTGTACTAGTAGATAAAGCAGAAGAAAAGTTAATAAGTCTGTATGATTTTATCATATGCATACACTGGGCTCACTCCCATCAAAATACAAAGGCAGTTGAAATCGTTTGTCAAGTTTATTAAAATGAGCTATGTATAAGAGGAAAACGTAAATGAATACTTGCCCACCATATAATTTCAGGGTTCCTAGCAAGGCCTATTGCTGGACTAGAAAAATCAGAGAGAAGACAAAATTCTTACACGAAAATCTAATGGACTCAGTGTTCCACATGCCTTCTGGAGAACTTAGACCTACAGACTTCCATTATTTCCTACCGAAAGATACAGGAATGGGGGCAATAAACAATCTCACAATAATCATTTGGGGGCAATTAGATATAGGAAAGGTAGTAAATACTTTTGGTACCCCAGTAGACTCTTTGCTAAGGATGCCTGACTTGGAATTAGGGGACTAAATGATTTAAATATATATATATGTAATCTCAGTACAGGTGAACTCAACAAACTTAATACCAGGCTGGTTCTCTGTATAGAGAACTCTGCTCAGTAGAGCACCCTGCTCAGCACTGGTTTCTGAGCCTCTCCTCCATAATGACTGTCCTGAGGGGTGAAAAAGACAAGTGTTCAATCCATCCAAGGGCAGAGGGCCTCTCTGCTTCTTTGTGCTTTTTTGCCCCTTTGTCCAGTGATGGAGGAGCAAGCCTCTGAGTGTCAAAGAAGTGTAGGGCAGCGTTGGCAGGAGTAGCTACAAAACAAGGTGCATAGCTCTGCAAAGCCACCCAGACACCCATCACCATTTTAAAAACTTCACTTGTCCATCATTTGGATATGTGACCTTAGCTTATGATTTGGGTCCATATTAGAATTCAAATATCCCCAGAATGGTAGATTTCAGATCCTTCTTAGATTCCTAGAAGAGTTGGAATAACTCACAGGAATTCTGGCTCCCTGAGGGACAGTGGTGCTAACTAGAAACAGAAGGCAGCAGGTTGAGTCAGACCATCAAACTGCAGCATTGCCTAGGACTGGCCTTATCCCTTTCCTATTACTTACCTGGGATCTTATCTTCCCCCCATGCTAAGCCTCCTACAAGTGCCCTAAAGGTTCTTGTCACCCAATTCCATGTGTGTCTATGTGGGGAGGGGGGATGTTCCCCATGCCACCACATAGTTCTCCCACCCCAGCTGGGTATCCTATAATTCAACTCACTTCTGACACCCTCTACCAGGAGATAGTGTCATATCCCACAGTATGGGGTAAGGTCTCAGGCCTATAAGACTGCCCCCCACTTCAGACATCAATGGCAAGTCAAGATTACCTGTGTTTCTTACCCACTGGCTATAAATGAGAGGTTCTCACAAGCCCCTCCTTGGATTCAATTCATTTGCTAGAGCGCCTCACAGAACTCAGGAAACCCATTTGTTCACTAGATTACTGGTGTATTATAAAGCATATTAAAGGATATGAATCAACAGTCAGATGAAGAGATACAGAGGGCAAGGTCCTGAACAAAAAAGTTACTGCCCTAGTGGCGTTTGGGGACCCACATGGTGTCACATGGAAGCATTCTGGTTGCCTAACCTACAAGCTCTCCAAACCCTACTCTTTTGGGTTTTTATGGAGGCTTCATTATTTAGGTATGATTGATTAAGTCATGAGCCATTGGTGACTGATTTCAATTTCCGGCTCTTCTCCTCTCTCCAGAGGTCCGGAAGTGGAACTCAAAGTTCCAACCTTCTAATCATTGAGTCAGTTCTCCTAGCAACCACCCCTTCCCCATCCTTAGGTGCTTTCCCAAAGTCTCCTCATTAATAGAAAATCAGGTGTGGTTGAAAGGAGCTTTCTATGAATATTAAGACACCTTTATTGCCTTTATCACTTAGGAAATTCCAAGGGTTTTAGGACTCTGCCAGAAACAGGGATAAAAACCAAATATATATTTCTTATTGTAAAACACAGTATCACGTGCCCCATGCCTATACTCCCTGCTCCCCATCCTCTGGCCCAGGCTGGCTATTGCAATCCCTTAGGCTCTTCCCAGATGCTGAATAAACCATAGGTGTGACTAGGGCCAAAGGCCTAATGTGTTGACATACATCATGTCATTTAATAACGTGGCTTTGCTCCATTATTCCTTCTAACCAAAACATCTGCCTCCATCCCTCCCTGAAGCCAAATTTTGTTTTTCAAGTTCAAACTTCACCTCTTCTCTAATGTCTTCCTAAGATTCTACCACCTATAGCAGTCTCCCCCTCTTCTGAATCGAAAGCACTTATTTCCTAAGATAATCATTTGGCAATTACCCATACCAACCTCACAATTACTTTCAATATTCAATTCCTTCTTGTGCAATTAGGCCATGAATCAGCAGTAGGGGCACAACCTATGCCTTTGTGGTATTAAACAGGGTTACTTTCTTCTAATAACACTTAGGATTTCATTGTTATTACCATTTCTCCACCTCTTACAGATCACCCAACTTTGCAAGCTTGTTATGGATAAAGAACATTATGCCCTGACCCATAAATATCTGTCCCTTCAGATGTTCAAGAACTCTGTAAAGATTTTAAAATTTCTACTTGGAGACAAAATCAAGACACAGAATGTTAAGTAACTTGTCCCAATCACATTGCTATGAAGTGACAGTGTTTGAATTATTGTGCTAGTTTATGCTGCTCTAGAACATATTCCCAGAATCTGACAGTGTTTAGATCCCCACAGCACTCTACATAGGAGGCAAAAGGCATCTTTTTTTTTTTCAAGAGAGATTGGGGTTAAGGAGTTGGAGGAAATAACAGATCAATATTGGTAGAGAAATCACAATGAATATATAATTTAGAACTAAGGTTCTTATCCTGTAATTGAACTTTTTGGGAATCAGTGAGTAAGCTTCAGGATGCTTGTGAACCATCTGAAATAGAAATGAAATGTACCAAAATATGTATATGTGTACATTTTTTTGGAGGGAGGGTCCATAGTGTTTTTTTAGATTTATTTATTTATTTGAGAGAGAGAGAGAGAGAGCAGGGGGAGGGCCAAAGGGAGGGGGAGAGAGAATCTCAAGCAGACCCTGCTGAGCACAGAGCCAGACACAGGGCTCAATCCCACAACCCTGAGATCATGACCTGAGCTGAAACCAAGAGTCAGACCCTCAACTGACTGAGCCATCCAAGCGCCCCGGGGTTCAAAGTTTTAATGAGATTATTAAAGTGAGTCTGTGCTAGTCATTAGGGCTGATCACATATCTTCTGGTTTTCTCTCTGCCAGGTCCATTGCGAACATCTCTCCACCTCTAGAAGTAGGTATAATCATGTGACTTTGGGCCATGAAATGTGAGAAGGAACTTATGGCGCTTCCAGACAGAAGCTTTAAGACACAGGGCTTACCACCTTCCTTTTCCCTCTGGTAGAGTAGTTGGTGATGGTTGAAATGGCAACAGCTACATTCGTTTGACTCCTGAGAGTCTACAATCTGCTGGTACCCCCTGCTAATTCAAAATGGATATGTAGTATGGGGGGGAGGGGAAGCATTAATGCCTTATTCCACAAAAATCTTAAACTTATTTGTTACTTTGGTATATTGCAATCTATCATCACTGAGACACACCTATAACCCCCCAAAGGTAAGGAGTCACTTGAATCTTAATGAATGAAGTCCTAACAAAAGATGATTTCCAGGAGTAATTTCTTCTTACACTGATGAAAGCAAGAGGTATAATATTGAATTCTATTTTGATATTTTAATTATCTCTGAGTAAAATCTTCCCCCTCAATGCTAGCATAATACGAATTACTGTTTCTTCTTTATAAGTCACAGAAGCTCATGAAAAAAAAAAAAAAGCATACATAAGTGCCAGAAACTTCTAGAGAAGGAAGCGTGAGTATGAACAGGTCATAGAGGTGAAGAATTCTTCAAAGAAGTTGGACCATTTTCTCTGCTTGTCCTGATGGGAGCTCTTATCACCTTGTGCATGAATCATTCCAATAATCACTTTGTTGATTTCCTTGGCTCAAGACTAACTCTCCAATCATAACCCATTATGTGGCAATATTAATCTTCCTAAATTGCCACTTGCAGCCTGTCATTTTCTCGGTCATTATCAGGCCAAGTTTTCCAACTATCAAGAAGTACAAAGGTGTTGCCTTAACATCCAAGCCCATTCTAATATGGTGCCAACTAATATCTTAGCCATTGATTCAACACCCTGACTTCCCTCCATCTGTACACTCCATACCAACCAGACCAGTTGTGTTACGGTCCCCTGAACAAATTAGTCTATTTCCACCTCAATGCCTTTGATTACAGTGTTCCTCCTGCCTTTTCAGCAAAAAAGCTGAAAGAAATGCTTCTCAGGTACTCTGGCCTTCTTGAGAATACTGAAGCAGCCTTCCCAAGACTCTGAGCAGGATAGGGGCAGATATCTCCAGGCACAGAACATTGGGAACAGAACTAGAAAGCCAAGAAGACTCAAAAAGCTGACTGCAAGGCTACAAAGCTGAGGGAGATCGCCCATAGTTCAAAACTCAACTAGTTCATCTGTACAGTAAAGAGATTCCTGGAATCTCACCAGTGTTCAGACTCCAGTCCCTACTGAAGAGAAAGTCCTAAATATTTGAAGCCAGTAGAGAATTGAATCAAGCTAAAGCTGCCACAAAGCCCAGACCCAAGTAAATTATAAATTAGTACTCTCTTCATAGCAGCCTGAAAGAAAAAAAGAGTGTGTCTTTTTTTTAAAGATTTTATTTATTTATTTGAGAGAGAGAGAGCACATGAGAGGGTGGGAGGGTCAGAGGGAGAAGCAGACTCCCTGCTGAGCAGGGAGCCCGATGCGGGACTCCATCCCGGGACTCCAGGATCATGACCTGAGCCGAAGGCAGTCACTTAACCAACTGAGCCACCCAGGCGCCTAAAAGAGTGTGTCTTTTTATTGGAGTAAATGTTCTTTATCTCAATCTCAATCTTTATCTCAAACTGCTTAATAAAATAGCTGGTATACAATAAGAAATTACAGATTACATTAAGGAGAAAGAAACACTCAGATGATGGAATCATCAGACAGGGACTTTAAAACAAATACGATACATATGTTAAGACATCTATTGGTCAATCTGGACAATACACATGAGCTTATGAAGGATTTCAGCAGGTTAATGGAAATTATAAAAAATAAACAAAAGGAAATGCTGGACGTAAAGATTATACCAGAAATGAAGAATTCACTTAACAAGCTTAACAGCAGATTGAACACTGCAGAGGAAAGGAATTATAACTTGAAAACAGAAAACTATACAAAGAAACTATACAAAAGGAAACATGAAGGTAAACAATAATGGGAAAAACTGGAAGAGAGCATCTGAGATTTGAGGAGCAATACGAAACAGTCTAATATACATGCTATTGGAATCCCAGAAAGAGAAGAAGAGAGAAAATGGCAATAAAAGAAATATTTAAAGAGATAAAGATCAAGGATTTTCTAAAATTGATCAAACACATCAACATCAAGCAGAATAAATACAAGATCAGCAAACCTCAAGCAAGATTTTAAAAAATAAAAATAACTAGGCATATCATAGTCAAAGATGAAAACAAACTTCAAAGCAGTCAGAGAAAAATGACATGTTAGACACAGGTGGGCAATGTTACAAATGATCCCTGACTTTTCTCATCAGAAAAAAGGGGTGGCAAGACAATGAAATGATATCTCTAAAGTACTGAAGGAAAAAACTATCCACCTAGAATTCTATAACCCACAAGAATATCCCTCAAAAACTGCAGTAAAATAAAGACAGGTTCACGTAAATAGCTAAAAGAAGTCATTGCAAATACTGCACTAGAAGAAATTCCAAAGGCTGGAGACAAATGACACTGGATAGAAACCTGGAATCTGCAAGAAGAAACTAAGAGCATAAGAAAAAGTAGATACCTGGGTAAATATAAAAGAGTTTCATCTTTAATATTTTTAAATTTCTTTAAATACTACTGATTATTTGAAGCAAAAATCATAATATCTTATTAGTTTAAAAACCAACCAGCCCTGGGCACCTGGGTGGCTCAGTCGTTAAGCGTCTGTCTTCGGCTCAGGTCATGATCCCAGAGTCCTGGGATCGAGTCCCATCATCAACAATTGCTAACAGAGCAAAAGAGAAATAACCAAGCACTCTATGAATTTATATATATACACACACACATATACATACATACACTCACTACTATCTATGGAAGTATTGTTGCCAAAAATAATTCAACCCAAATCTGATCCATCCTCCAGAATTTTTTTTAAAGATTTTATTTATTTATTTGACAGAGAGATACACAGCGAGAGAGGGAACACAAGCAGGGGGAGTGGGAGAGGGAGAAGCAGGCTTCCCGCCGAGCAGGGAGCCCGATGCGGGGCTCGATCCCAGGACCCTGGGATCATGACCTGAGCCGAAGGCAGACGCTTGACGACTGATCCACCCAGGTGCCCCAAAATCCTCTAGAATTGACAGACTCTAGATTTAACTACCAAATTACAGAAAATACAGAAGACTGAATATTCTCCAAGAGGCATCATATGTGAATATATGTGGCCACTTACTAAAAAATTCTTTATCAGAAAGAGATGTACATTTTCCATTTTTATATCCTACCTGAAAATACTGAATGCATTGAATGCTTATCATGTGCAACTAAATGCTTTGAAAGCCTATCATGTGAATTTCCTGAAAAATGGAACAAATATCTTCTCAGTGCCTAATTATAGCGTGATGAATCTACTAAAAAAAAAAACACCTCCAATTAAAAAAAGGTCATGCCAGCCTTCACATGGCACTCACCTGAACCTACCAGAAAGATGTTACTTAAGCATGCACGAGCTCAAAAAAATAAAATAGCCATTCTTGATCCCACCAGCCAGCCCTACTCAGCCTCAAATGCCATCTCACTTCCCAATTGGAATGCTAATGAACAGAACACATTATAGAGTCTTCTTCTATCTAATAATGAAGTGCTATAATTGAGAACTTATGCCTCAAGATCCATCACATGTCCTTTGTAGTATTGTGAGCACCCTTGCATAAATATCAAGACCCTGAAAATAGTGTTGACTACATTGTGACTTGGCTGAGAATGTATCATTCCAGGTGATTTGTTGCATATCTCAGTCTTATGTCTCAACTCTCTACTATAACTGGGGGGGGGGGTGGGAATGGAGATCATTTTCTCAAAGAAAAATAAAAATGAAGTGCAAGCCACTAATACGTGAGCTATAGAGACATGTAAACATATTTCAAAGAGAAGCTCACAACAGCTGCAGCTTCCTTAACCACACTGGCTGATCGACTCCAATTCATCCACCATAACTGATTTAATATGAGAGTATAATTAGTACTGTTGATCACTATCTGGTGCCAGATATCCCAAATGCCCCACCTTTGTGCTAATTAATCTTGAAAACTTTCCAAGCTTTCCTCTGCTCTGCCTGCCTCTGTTCCCTGCATCAGCACTCACAGAGCATTCTACTCAAACTGGGCAACAAGAACGGCATCACTTGGTCTTGCACACAGTTGGTACTCAGTAAACGTTTGTTTATTGAAATCACTGTTCCTTCATCACAGTAATTTTCATTAGAATGGAAAACCCAGAATCAAGATTTAGGCTTGGGTTGGTTTAACTAGCATTGATTTGAAGGCCTTGGAACTGATGTGTTCAAGTTGTTACTAAAAAGCCAGCTTTAGAAAAACCCAAGGAGTCATCACTGGGGTAATTTGGTGGGAATACTCTGCATTGAGACCTTGAAAGCTGACGGGTTATACCATTAGGGTGTGTTTATATGTCACTGACCTAAATAAAATCTAACAGAAGTAGCCAGTGATGCTATTAAAAATCAGGCCAAATGACTGGAGACACTGCATAATCTCTAATTTTTTATGTGAACATAATTTTCATTAAAACATCTGCAAAATAACTAAGTACATTTGATAAATGATAGGACATACATCATCTTCAACGAAGATATGGTTAACAATCTTGACATCCTGTGGTCCCTTCCTCATTCTGCCCTGTGTGCCTGAAAAGTCCTACAACCTCATAAATTCAGCATTATTTTTCCATTCCAAGCCATCCCCTACACATATAGTGAGCTTTTTCCAGGAGCCACCACCGCAGTCATTTAATGTTCTCTTAGGGAACGAGGTGTTGTATGGAAGTGTTGAATCACTATATTGTACATCTGAAACTGATATTATATTGTATGCTAACCAACTGGAATTTGAATAAAAACTTAAGAAAAAAGAACAATAAAGTTCTTTTAGAGTGGTAAAGGTGGAAGGTAGAGGATAATACCAAGAATGGTCCCAAGAACTGGAAGAAGGAAAGTCAAAATATCCAGTTTGGACAATTATAGTTCAGCACCAATTGTGGTGAGCTCTGTGGCTCTTGCTCACACTTCCTAATGGAAAGTGCACACCGCTGCTTGGGGGAACTACACTTTCAATTTGAGAAACAACAGCCTTATAATTCAGGTTCCTTAATAACACTTCTTGAAAAGGGAGAGAAAAGGAACAGCCAAAGATTGGGGTTTTATGGCATTTTAAGTTTGCAGCACTAACTTCTCTTGAAAAGACAGTGATTGTGAGTGCTAAAATGAGGCTAGTGAATTACACAAAATCCTGGTGCAAAGTGATGTACCTCCGTCACGCACAAAAAAATGAAGCACTTTTTCTCTCCATCTCAACATGCTTGTCTTCAGCTGTGCCTAGCAGCATCTGCAGGAATGGTCTTGGAGTTCAGCACAGTGGCAAGGAAGATGAATGCCCCAGCAGGATCATCATCTTACATTTTCATTAAGCTTTACTCTCTTCAGAGGACTTCTGAAGAGCTACTCTCTTCAGAGCTCTCTCAGGCACCTCTCTGCTTAGTTCTTCTTTGAATCCACTTTCTCCTTCCCTCCCTTGCTGTGGGCATACCCCAAACCTCAGTCTCATCCACCCCAAATCTTCTCTCTCCATATTTTTCCCAGAGTGCACTGCTGCAGCCTCAGAACTCTTAACTAGTACCTTAACTAGTTACCTCCCCGTTCTATATTGCACTGTTAAAAATTTGCTACAAGGCTAGATCTTATGTCAAGTAAATAAATAATAATAATAATAAGAGGGCAGGAGAAAACTTTTGGATTTGATGACTATGTTGATGGCATAGATTGTGGTGATGGTTTCATGGGTGTATAATTATCTCCAAACTCACTAAGTTGTATACATTGATTACATACAGCTTTTTTTATATTAAAAAAAAATTTTGGAGAACTTATCACTAAAAAAATAATCATCATACTCTCAAAATTATTTGTTTATACTTTATTTCTAAACTAGTCTTTAAATAAAATTTTTTTTTTAAGTTGGCGGGGGATGCCTAACTGGCTCAGTCTGAAGAGCATGTGGCTCTTGATCTTGGGCCATGAGTTCAAGCCCCACGTTTGGTGGAGAGATTACTTAAAATAAATAAATAAGGAAAGAGCCAAGATGTCCATCGACAGATGACAGATAAAGAAGATGTGGTATATATACACAATGGAATATTATGCAGCCATCAAAAGGAATGAGATCTTGCCATTTGCAACGACGTGGATGGAACTGGAGGGTGTTATGCTGAGTGAAATAAGTCAATCAGAGAAAGACATGTATCATATGACCTCACTGATATGAGGAATTCTTAATCTCAGGAAACAAACTGAGGGTTGCCGGAGTGGTGGGGGGTGGGAGGGATGGGGTGGCTGGGTGATAGACATTGGGGAGGGTATGTGCTATGGTGAGCGCTGTGAATTGTGCAAGACTGTTGAATGACAGATCTGTACCTCTGAAACAAATAATGCAATATATGTTAAGAAAAAAAAAAGAAGAAGAAGATAGCAGGAGGGGAAGAATGAAGGGGAGTAAATTGGAGGGGGAGACGAACCATGAGAGACGATGGACTCTGAAAAACAAACTGAGGGTTCTAGAGGGGAGGGGGGTGGGGGGATGGGTTAGCCTGGTGATGGGTATTAAAGAGGGCACGTTCTATGTGGAGCACTGGGTGTTATGCACAAACAATGAATCATGGAACACTACATCCAAAACAATGATGTAATGTATGGTGATTAACATAACAAAAAATTTTTAAAAAAGAAATAAAATTTTAAAAATAAACCAGCCTTGAAAACTAAGATTTAATTCTTCATTTGTAATATAAAAAGAATGCCCCTATATTTAAGGAAATATAGAAACTATAATACCTAAACATAGAGAAAAATATAGTGCCCAAAGACAATAACTATAAATCATTGGTTGTATTTTCTTTCTAGAATTTCCTATATGTATTTTAATGCAGTTGCATATATATAATGCAATTCATATATATATGAATGTACCATTTGGATTCTACTTTAAAATTTTTATAAAATAAACATATTTTCATGTTAGTACAAAAAAAGAACTTTAGCTCTAACCCCTATGATAATAATTCTCTCATCTTTAACTCCCAAATCAGAATATTTACTAAATATTTACAAGAGAATATATTTTTGAGTTTAAAAGTGATGGGAGGGCACACCTGGGTGGCTCAGTCAATCTGCCTTTGGCTCAGGTCATGAGCCCAGAGTTCTGGGATTGAGCCCCGTGTCCAGCTCCCTGCTCAGCAGGGAATCTGCTTCCCCCCCTCCCTTTGCCCCTCCCCCCCACTCATGCTCACTCTCTCAAATAAATAAAATCTTAAATATATAAATAAATAAAAGTGATGGAAGAAATCATTTAAAAATTCAGGTATGTTTGTGCAAAAATTTGTAATGTCTACACTCACAAAAGTAAACAAAAATTAAAAAGCAAACACTTAACCAAAAATATACTGCCTTAAGTACAACAAATTAACATATACAAATATAATATATAATATAAATATTATGATATATAATAGATAAATCACAAAAGAAGAAATGCAGATTTCATACATATATGGGAGAAAAAAACACTTGAAGAAATGCAAATTTAAGCAGAAAAATAGCCATAATGTGGATAATTCGTGCACCAAAATGCTCACATTGTGTTATCATCATAATATCAAATTGGAAGCCAACCTAGATGTCCAACACTAGGGTAATGGCTAGCTAATTATGGTACAATATATAGTAGGATCCATGGTGGGCTTTAGGTGATCTTCACATATTTCATAAAAATAATACTTTTTCCCAAATAGTGAAGAGTTAAGCCTCCTTGAAGAGGCTTCTGGGTAAATATGAAGGACTGGATACATGCATTATATCTGCTTGTTTCTAAAACTCCACAGGAAAGGTGACAAGGGACAAAGAGAACCAGAGAAGGGACAATAGTGGACATGATAATTCAATAAAATTTCAGGGGGTAAAAAACAGATGGAGAAGTCAAAAATGACTTGGCAGAGCTGAAGGAACCTGAAACCCAAGTGCCTGTGAAGGAGAAACCAATGAGAAAATGCTGATTCACCCCCCCACAGAACCCCTGAAAGAAATCAGAAATCAGCAATTTCAGCTACAGTGTGGGAGAAGCAAGTGAAAAAAAACTGGTGGAAAAATCTTGTGGGGAATAGTTAGTCCCAGGTCCCTCCTTCTAGTTGAGCGGTCAGACAACTTTTACCTCCCCCGCAAAGAGATAGGAGATTTATTCTCTGCAGCATAGAAACAGAGATTTTGTACTTAAAGACACAGGCATGGCAGAGAGTTGTGATGATGATGTCTCAGACTAAAAATGGGCATTAAGGGAAAGCCTGCACCCTGAGACCAAGCTCCCTTCCCCAGTCCAAGAGTGCCAGCAACCAGCCTTACCTCTTCCAAACCCTGGACTCCAGGACCTTTCTCTGGAAGCCTGAATGGTCACAAAGAGTAGCTCCATAGACTCATGCATTTGGGACCCCTCAACAGATCCAGCTTAGTCCTGATCATCCCATAATCAAGCACACCAGTTAACAGGCCTCCCCTACCTGCACACAGATTCCAGTCAGCATTTTAGTGCGTTACTCTTTAACAACATGCACAGCTACAGACTAGAAATGTCAGGCAAGTCTTCCCTCCAAAACAGGCAGATCAAAACAATCAAATAGGAAAAAGTAGCTTGGAGGAAACAGAGACAATGCAGGAAACAAGAAAACTATAAAACTAACACTTAGAGGAATGGGAAGACATAGCACCCATCAAGTAAGAACAAAAGAAATTATCCGAAAAACAAGAAAGAGCTATAAGTAATTAAAATATGATGGTCAAAACTGACTAATGAAACTATCAGAACCTTGTCTGAACCATACATGGTTCTTATACGAAACTTCTATGTAGATTCCATTTGAACAGAAAGAGGCTTACTGATAAAAGTAAATGTTTAATATTCTGCTCTATACAACACATTATTTTCAGGCATTTTTAAATCATAGTCAATAGGGTTCTTCATAACACAGAAAAATGCTTATGATATACCACTGAATATGAAAAGCAGAAAAATTTATATTAAATATTACAGGGGTATGCTCAGATATTAGAGGTATATACAGGTCTATACAGCTATATATTACAATATATTTTCACCTGTATATATGTGCCCATTGGTGTGTGCATGTGCTGACCTCTTCCTAGACTACTAGCATTTCTACTTCTCACTCTCTCCATCCTCCACCAAAACGAATTTATCTCCAGGGCAGGAAAGATTTTGTTACTTCAATATGGAAGTATACACGATCCAATTTCCAGAAAAATTTATACAGAAAAAAATGTACCTTCTGCTGATAATCTGAATGTACCTTAGAAGTATGAGGGTAGTTTTGGTAGAAAATTAATATAAATCAAACAAAACAGCAAAATAAGGCATAAAAGGAAAACATTCAGAACCTAAGTTTCTAGGTAGGTCTGGATGGATAGTTTACCTCATAGGAGAGCTCCCTGGGGCCTTGCTCATGTCTATCACTCCTGTTTTATAGGCAATTGTTACAGGTTTGGTGATCTAATTTTCAAGTGCAAGCAAATTAGCAGCAACTAACAGATGAAAACCTGAGGCATCGAGAAAAAAACAGAACTCTGTGTATAAAGTTAGAAAAGTATGAAATACATTTTTTAATTTCTATCCAAAATTATCAAAATTTTAAAAAACATTTCCAAATAACCCATATATCTGCCAATGGGTTGAATGATGAATGGAAGGAAATGGATGAATCAACCATGACACATCCACACAATGGAGTACTATGCAACCATGAGGGTGGTGTGAGAAAGACCTCTATATACTAACATGGGGTGACATTTAGGATATTTTATTAAGTGAAAAGAACAAATTGTGAAACAGGATATATAGTATGCTATGCTCTGTGAGAAAAAAACAGGAGGACAAAAATTAATAGGAACAATAAACCAGAAACTAATTTTTAAAAATGGTCATCCATAGGGACAGAGGAGAAATCAGGTAGAGGGGATAAAGATGGAAGTAAGACTTCTCTGACTTTACATCTTTATATAATTTTGATTTTTTTTGCTCCTGTAAATGTTTTCTATAATACAAAAAATAAAATTAATCAAAAAGGGAAAGAAACTAAATATTCAATTTAAAACAACACAAAACAAACTTAAATATTTATCAAATTTTTAACATAACCATGCGAGGACAAAATTATTTCGAGTGTTTTTTAAGCTTAGCACATGGCTATCCAATCATTAGATATGTTATAAAGATAAAAGAACCACAAAGAAATCTTTTATCTTCACTTAGTTTTTTGAACTAGTAATATTGGTGCTATTGTTTTAAACAATTGTAGGGTAAAGCAAATAAGTAAACTGTTAGTGTTATTAAGAACTAAGATTGTTAATTAAGAAAGAAGAGGTATCTATGTAAAATCAAAGGTAAGAAATAATGTATAATGTTGAATTTGAGTTAGAAATACCATTATTATTTACAGTTCATAAGCCTTCCTCTCAGGCCTTGATATCTGAGGAACACAGGTTAAGAACAAGCCTATAAGTAAACAATCAGACAAATCCAGAATGTGGGACATTCTAAATAACAGGCCTGGTCTGTTTAAAAAAAAGGGGGGGGGCATCTGAGTGGCTCAGTCATTAAGCATCTGCCTTCAGCTCAGGTCGTGATCCCAGGGTCCTGGGATAGAGTCCCACATAGGGCTCCCTGCTCGGCGGGAGGCCTGCTTCTCCCTCTCCCACTCCTCCTGCTTGTGTTCCCTCTCTTGCTCTCTCTCTCTAATAAATAAATAAAAATCTTTAAAATAAAAAAAAAAATCACTGTCTTAAGTAGAGGTGAGTGAACAAACAAAACAACCAAAAACATCTGAACCTTGATTGGATCCAGTTAAACAAAATCAACTACAAAAGATATATGGGGATGAGGCGCCTAACTAGCTCAGTCCTTGGAGCAGGTGAGTCTTGATCTCCGGGTGGTGAGCTCTAGTCCCATGTTGGGGGTGGTGATTACTTAAAATAATTAAATAATAAATAAAATGATATACGGGTGATAACTAGGAAATTTTGACTAGGGACTCGATATTAGATAATACTGAAATTATTGCTCATATTCTTAGGTGTGATTATGGTTTAGTAGTTAGAAGAATGTTTTCATTCTAAAGAGTTGTATGCTGAATATTAGGGCTCATGTGTCATAATGTCTGTAACCAACTTCCATATATATATTATCTACACACACATATTTGTACATTAAGGAAAATGATAATGTTACTAACTATTGAATCTATCTCATGTTAATAATGGTTGAATCTAGGTGATAGGTACGGCATATGATGCTTATGTGTTGGTCTTTCAAGTATTCTGTATATTTGAAACTTTTCATTGACAATTTTGAAGAAAAGTGTTTACAGTTAAGAAGGTAAATAGTCGGGCTGGCCTCTGGCTCCTTCTTCCTCTGCATGTGGCTGGTGGCCACAGATCAGTTCAGTTCGTGCAGTCCTCATTGCCTGCATCTCCTTCAGGCTCTCCTCATGTCACTGGAGCCACCAGGCTGAGACCAATCCTGTGGCATCTTCCATATCCAACCGGGATTGTGGCCAACCTGGGGTGTGGCCCCCGGGGGAACTCGGTGACCATACTGGACATTGTGGAATAATTCATCCAAATGTTACCATATTCATTGGAAATAGTGTGATAGCTCATCTTCCCAGATTATTTGAGGAAGCAGAGAAAAAAGGAAAAGGTCTGGAAGGCTGGGAAGAAAGGCTTATCCTATCTGACAGTGCTCATATCGTATTCAATTTTCATCAAGCACCTGATGGTCTCCAGGAGCAACATAGACAAGAACAGGCAGGAAAAAATTGGGGTACCACAAAATGTATTGGCCCAGTTTTTTCTTCCAAAGCTACTGGGAGTGGACTGCAGATGTGTGATCTTGTTTCTGACTTTGATGGCTTCTCTGAAAGGTTCAAAGTTCTGACTAACTAATACAAATCATATGTCCCACTTTGGAAATTGACATTGAAAGTGAATTACAAAAACTCAAGGGCTATATGGAAAGGATTAAACCAATGGTGAGAGACGGGGTTTACTTCCTCTCTGAGGCCCTAGATGGAGCACCACAGAAAATCTTGGTAGAAAGTGCCAATGCAGCACTACTAGATATTAATTTTGGAACTTACCCTTTTATAACATCTTCAAACTGTCCAGTTGGAGGTGTCTGTACCTGGTTGGGTATACCCCCTCAAAATGTTGGAGAAGTGATGGGATCGTAAAAGCTTACACAAATCAAGTTGGCTTTGGTGCCTTCCCTACAGAGTAAGACAATGAAATTGGAGAATTATTACAAACAAGAGGTGGAGAGTTTGGGGTAACCACTGGCAGGAAAAGAAGGTGTGGCTGGCTGGACCACATTTTGCTCAAATATGCTCATATGATTAATGGATTTCCTGCGTTGGCACTTGCCAAATTGGATATTTTGGACATGTTTATGGAAATCAAAGTTGGAGTTGCTCGCAAGTTAGATGGTGAAATTTCCCAGCAAACCAAGAAGCCTTAAATAAAGTTGAAGTTCAAAATAAGACTCTCCCAGGTTGGAACACAGATATAACAAATGCAAGGACATTTAAAGAACTACCTGTTAATGCAAAAAATTACATTTGATTTATTGAAGAAGAGCTTCAAATTCCAGCTAAATGGATCAGTGTAGGTAAATCCAGAGAGTCTATGATTCAATTCTTTGAAGGATTTCCTGTGACACAAGAAACATTCCTTGAGGTAGGGGGAGAGGACTTTTGTAAATATTTCATTTATGATCTGCAAATTTCAAGAACAAGACACTGAAGTGAGTTTTAAGCCCTACAAGAGTTTCCAGTCATTTAAGACAGCTGGCTAGTGTGGAGAGAAACTTCAGCATGTTCCAATGTCAGCCACCTTTGCTGGCAGAATCCCCAAGTCATGTGTTGCTCCCGCTGCTCATGGTGCCATGTTTTCTCTCAGTGTTTAGAGATAGTATGACCCATGTTGTTTGAAATCTAAAATAGAGTTCCTTTCAGTGTAGTTTTTCTTCAACATTGTCATTGTGTGTTCTTAGGTTTTACCTCTATTAAATGGTAAGGACAATTAACACAAAAGTTTTGCACAAATATTTTTTACATTCTGGTCATTCAATTTGTCATTTTGATCTTTGCTGTTAGAAAAAAATGATGAAAAGAAAGGTTCTGGAAACTTTTGTAATGCTATAAATTCTGTTTAACCTATAAACTGTTTATTTTCTGCTGAGACCATAGCAAATTTGAGCTTTGGCAGGGAAGGGGGCTTATATTCATGTATCCTTTAATTTGTACAGATCACAAAACTTATTTCTCTGTGTAAGTTATTTAAAAAATTTAACATTTAATTAAATGTTCAGAGAAAGGTAATTCCCTAAAACAGCAATCTTAATGTTAAAAAAAATTAGTTATTAAAAGATCATTGTGATGAGTGGTGGATATTTTTCTTTAATTTCAGACATTAACCCTGAAATGTATAGCTGCCCTTTTTAATTTACCATTATTTCTAAATCCAGTCATTGATTTTTCAACATTTTGCCTGCTGGTATGCCTACAAAATCATCTTTAATGTCGAAATGAACCCAAATTGTTGGTCATAATTTTGATCATACCTTTGTTTTTTTCTTTCTTGGAAAAAAAGAGGTGTTGTTTTGACAATTAGGCTTAACATACTGCATTGTAGGTTATCTTTCAATGAATTATTTTAAATGCTTAAATTAGGTGCCACTTTATTTTATTATACAATCAATAGCTGATTAAAAAGGACCACATATTTCTAGTAAAATTAATAATAATAATAAGGTAAATACTCAGCTACATATTACTAAAAGTAGCTATTAAATTAAATTTATTAATTATGTATTATATTAAAGTAGCTATTCAGAACTATTCATTCCTCAAAAGTTATAATTTTACTATAGAATTCAGTAAACCAACCACTATATATAACAGTGAAAGACTGTAAGAGAGTCTTTCAGAAGGAAAAATGAGTACAAACGAAGCCAGTTCGTATGTTGGAGCAAGATGGGTGAGTGAGCAGGAGGAGGAGAGAGCATATAATTCTAAAATATACATCTGGAAGAAGGTGCTCAGATTTTTTTTTCTAATTATCCCTGTGTTTAAAAAATAAAAGTTTCATTTACACTTAAGCCTGAAGATTTCAGCTTGTTTAACTGCAGTTAAGATGAGTAAATTTCATAGAAGAGAAACTGGTTATATAAAAACATCTATGGAAATACGCTGTGAGCTCGCACATTGATGGCCGAATGGCAGTTCAAACTAATTCTGGTTCCATTTCCTAGAAAAATGGCACCATCTGCTGGCTGGGCAAAGGCAGACCTGTTTCTTTCCTAGGTCAGTGAAAATCAGTTCCATACTGCAAAACTTTCAGGATTCATCTTGGGGAAGAGATCAGAGTACATTCATGGTTGTTTATCACTTGGGCAGAAGAGACAGATAAACTCTCTCATTTTAATGCCTTAAAATTTTATATGAGCTGCTCGGAAGGCTTCTTCTTGTTTTTTAACAGAGAATGACAATGTTAACCAAGCTTTCAAGGGTAACATGACCAGAGTATATCACTCTTTTACCAGCTCACCCCCGCACCCCCCATCATTTGCTGAACAATATTCTAACATCTCTGATCTCAGATTTGCTTTGCTTTTATACAAACATCCAATAATTTGGTGATAAGTTCAACAGAATGATATATTGTTTATGTCCCCAAGGAGGAGACAACCAACATTTCAAATCTTCAAGTGGCCTCAATACAGCCACAGATTTAAGAGGGTGAGGTGCCCAGAACAGACACAGACACTCTGGACAAATGAAAACGTGTGCATTCCTCTCTGGTTTCTTAACCTGGTGGGCTATACAAAACCCAAGAAGTTAAAACTGGCTTCTTTTTTTTGGCATCCTGCCCTGGGTTCTCTCCTGACTTTCCCTGAGTGGCAGCACAGTCCCCAATGAAAGAAATCACTTCAACCCTGTTATGGGCTGAACTGTGTCCTCCAAAATCCATATGTTGTAGTCTCCTCCCAAGAATCTCCAACTGACTGTATTTGGAGATACGGTCTTTAAAGAGGTAATTAAGGTGAAATGAGTTCATTTGGCATAGGCCCAAATCTAATGAGACTAGTGTCCTTAAAAGAAGAGCAGGTTAGGACACACTCACACAGAAGGAAAACCACGTGAAGATGGTGGGGGGAAGACGGTCATCTGCAAGCCAAGGCGAGAGGCCTCAGGAGAAACAAACCCTGCTGACACCTTGATCTCAGACACCTGTAGCCTCCAGAATTGTGAAAAAAGAAATTTCTGTTGTTTTGGCCACCCCGTCTGTGGTGCTTTTTTATGGGAGCCCCAGCAAAAATACCAATCCCATGTTTATACAGCAGCTGAGAGAAAGGAAAGCAAGAGAAGTAACAGGAAGTGAAGCTAAAGCAGCTGCTTGTCGCAGAAAGGAGCTTTGGATGTCTTCCCCACTCCCACCCAAACTCCAACCACTATGGCTCGTGGTGAGTTTCTAAGGACCCCAGTATGTCTTTGCCCCACGTCAGAGCTCCTCTTCTGTGGAACGGAAATAAGATTGGGAAGCTTTGAGCTTCACCTGGAGATTAGAGAAGGGAGCCAGCAATTAAATTGTTATTGCCCTGTACATAAAAAGTAGCGAAAAATGTGTTGCTGAACAACAGGTAGGCTGTGAACAGGGACAGGGAACCTCTTTCCTTCTAAGTTAATTGCGGCCCATTCCTCTTCTCTAATTGCAAAAGTAAAACATTTTTATTGTAGAAAATAGAAAAGATATAAGATACAAAGAAGAGAAGTCATCTGTAATCCTCACTCGGAGACAACTATTTACTGTTTTAATGTTTCATTCCGGCCATTTTTCTATGCATATGTGTAACCAAATTAGATGCACATACAGAGTTTTATATTTTGCTTTTTCCCCTCATCATATTGATAAAAATGTTCTCATTTCATTAAATCTTATTCTCTTCCCTATTTTCTTGGGACTTGTGTGAGCCTTAGTAGTGAGGCCAGTGACTCACTTCCAAGCAGGGGCTCCCAGCTCCACGTGACCACCACCAGCCCACCAGTGAAAATGGTCTACTCAGAGTCACTGAGGCAAGGGACGTTTGCTGACCAGCCCCCTCTTGCTTGTAGGTGACGCACAGTCCACTGGAGTCAACATGAGTGGCCACAGCAATGACAATGATCACACAAACACAGAGAAACCCCCTCTTTTTTTTTTTAAGGATTTTATTTATTTGAGAGAGAGAGCACGAACACAAGCCGGGGGGAGGAAGAGGGCGAGGGAGAAGCAGGCTTCCCACTGAGCAGGGAGCCCGATGTGGTGCTCGATCCCAGGACCCTGGGATCATGACCTGAGCCAAAGGCAGCCACTCAACCAAATGAGCCACCCAGGCGCCCCATAAGAAACCCCCTCTTTATTCAAGTAGCTGGTTAGAGATTTAAGTCATTAAACAGAGGCTCTGAGGCTCTCTATTTAACTCTCTTTTCTGATGACCTACTTTGCCTGAGTAAATTTTCACACTCCTTTAATGCAAATTCGTCCTACCTTTGACACCAGGCCAACATGGAACCAAGTTCACGTCTCTCTTTCAGCTCCCTTGGTCTCTGGAGAATCCACCTGTGCTTCTGTCTCAGCATTTATACCCATATCTCTGCCACAGGTGGAAACTCTCTTCTCTTGTCTTTTTTTCCATGTACCTTATCTATACAACTCATTTATATAACATAGAGACCAACACCAACCACACCTACACACACATACAAACGCACACACAACCATACACAGCTCACTTCCCTTCCCTTCTGAACTCACAGGAGCCTCAGGAGTTTCTCTCCCCCACTCCCCACTTCTAGGTACTCCACTGCAGTAAACTCAGTGAACTCTCACAGTAACGCTTATCTAAATTTTAAAAAATAAGAGAACACAGAGGCACAGAAGCAAAATGACTTACCCAAGGCTGCATAATTAATAAGGGGATGAACAAGAATTTGAACTCAGGCTTTCTTGCTCCAGAGTTTGTGTGCTTAATGGCTATATTTTGTTACTAACAATGATTAACATTTCTTGAGGATGCACTCTACGACAGATGTTGTGCTAAGCCAAATCTTGGAACAACCCTAGGAGGTAAGTATTAGTATGAGCTCCATTTTATAGCTGAGAAAACTGGATGTATTACAGTCACTACACCTTACCTAGTCAATCATTGGCTTTATCGGCTATGTGATAAAGGGGGAATTTTTGTTTTGTTTTCATTTTTTGAAACTTATTTCTAAATATTTGTTTTTATCTACAATAACATTCACTTTTTTGGATGTAATGTCCTGTTGATGATTGCACAGAGGCAGGTTCAAGATACAGAATAGTTCTGTCACCCCTAAATTTCCCTTGTGTTACTCCTTTGTAATCAAACATTCCCCAGTCCCATCCTCTGGCAACCCATGATCTGCTTTCTGGTCCTGTCGTTTTGTCCTAAAACAGCCCAGCCAGCTCTACATCACACCCTTCTCTGCATTTTAATGTGATTATGTTTATAGACTTCATAATATTGAACTACCATGAACATTTAGAATAAATGTCTTTGGTTATGGTGTATTTTCTCCTAGTGCACTGCTGGAATCCATTTGCTGGTATTTTATTAGGATTTTGCATCAAAAATTATAAGTGAGGTTAGTCTGTGGTTTCCTTTCTTGTGCTATCTTGGTCAGGTTTTATTTTGTTTTTTTTTTTAAAGATTTTATTTATTTATTTGAGAGAGGTAATGAGATAAAGAGAGCATAAGAGGGGGGAGGGTCAGAGGGAGAAGCTGACTCCCCGCTGAGCAGGGAGCCTGATGCGGGACTCAATCCCGGAACTCCAGGATCATGACCTGAGCCAAAGGCAGTCGCCCAACCAACTGAGCCACCCAGGCACCCATTGGTCAGGTTTTAGATCAGTGTCATACAAGCCTAATAAAATAACGGGGATGCTTCCTTCTTTCTCTGTGGTACAGAATAATCAAAATAACATCAGATTCAGGGCACCTGAGTAGCCCATTAGTTGAGTGTCAGGCTCTTGATTTCAGCTCAGGTCATGATCTCAGGGTTGTGAGATCAAGCCCCATGTCAGGCTCTGCACTCAGCAGAGTCTGCTTGAGATCCTCTCCCTCTCGCCCTCCCCTGCTCAAGTTCTCTTGTGCGCTCTCTCTCTCTCTCTCAAATAAAAAAAAATCTTTAAAAAAAATAACATCAGATTCATCTTTTCCAGAGAGTTTTGGCAGGTACCTTTTTGACAAGTAAAACAGGTTTTCTGACACAAGATGCAGACACAGATCATCTCTGCCTCCACACACAGGCCTTCCTTCATTTCCATCCCTCACTTTATTTTCCTCGTTCGCCTCAGCCTTTCCTGCTGCTCCTCCCCAGAGTCTCTGCAAGAGCCTGCTTTCAAACCTGCCTTTTCATTACTCCCCTCGTTTCACCAGAAAAATGCCAGTTATAACATATTTAAATTTCTCATTTGCATATGTCACATTGCCAAGTTCATTTGAAATTACAAAATTTTTCACCAAATTAGTTTAGTTTTTTTTGTTTGTTTGTTTGTTGTTGTTGTTGTTGTTTTTTTGAGACAGAGAGAAGGAGGAGGGGCACAGGGAGAAGGAGAGAGACAATCTCAAGTAGACTCCACGATCATCATGGAACCCACCATGGGGCTCGATCTCATGACCCTGAGATCATGACCTGAGCTGAAACCAAGAACTGGACACTTAACCAACTGAGCCACCCAGGTGCCCCGAAGTAGTTATTTCAGAACAATATTTTGTAGTGGGAGAAAGGTGGCCAAGGGGTATAAAAGCCTACAGGGTGTTTCCCGGCATGTCACGGCCAACCTAATTCCACTGTCTGGTTTTTGTTTGTTTCATATTGTGAAGAGAGGAACTGGAGAGCAAATATAAGACTATAAAGATTTCATGCAACAGCAGTTATGTTCATAGAAGCAAAAGTGAATGGAGAACAGAAATAATTTTGTGACTGAAAGTGCAGGGGTGGTAGATGCAGGAAATTTTATGGCATGAAATGTCCATTTAACTGTGTTTATACAGATCTGGCCTCAGAGTAAAATCAGTCAGCTGCTTTTAAAACCTCAAGACTATTTTCAGATAATGGTATGTTATAAAATATTTCATTTTTGATAATTCTATAAACTGTATTTTGAATGGCTCAATTTAAATTTGTTTTTGCCTTGAAAAGTAAACTCTAAAGGGGCTCCTATAATACTTTGGGTTTTTTTTTGTTTTTTTTTACAATTCTTCTCTAAGGTAATAAGCACTAAAAGGTTGATTTAAATAAATTTGAATGTGAATCTATTTTATTTGTTAATAAGACTGCACAGAGATTTGTTTATACCCCTTTTATATTAAAAAAAAAAAGAACACACTTGTCACCTAATCAGAGAAATAAGTTTGAAAAATGAGGGGCGCCTGGGTGGCTCAGTTGTTAAGTGTCTGCCTTCGGCTCAGGTCATGATCCCAGGGTCCTGGGATCGAGCCCCGCATCGGGCTCCCTGCTCGGCGGGGAGCCTGCTTCTCCCTCTCCCACTCCCCCTGCTTGTGTTCCTGCTCTCGCTATCTCTCTCTCTCTCTGTCAAATAAATAAATAAAATCTTTAAAAAAAAATAGTTTGAAAAATGGTATCAGGAGTCACCAGTCACTTTAAAAATTGGCCCACCACAGGATTTGCTGTGCTCTGGAACAGCGCGGCCACTGTACAGAGGACAGCATGCATCACAGAGCCTTCTAGATGGGGGCTGAGCTCTGCAATTCCTTTGTTGACTCCTACTCCCTCTGCTGGCTCCACAGCTCAGTGACCATCCCGAGACAACACGTGTGTCAGGCCCCCAATGGGCCTCAGGAACCGGCAAAGACTGGTAACTAGTACTAGTCAGTCAGAGAAAGACAAATACCGTATGATCTCACTCCTATGTGGAATTTAAGAAACAAAACTGAGGAACATAGGGGAAGGGAGGGAAAAATAAAATAAGATGAAATCAGAGAGGGAGAGAAACCACAAGAGACTCTTAACTCTAGGGAACAAACTGAGAGTTGCTGGAGGGGAGGTCGGTGGGGGAGATGGGGTAACTGGGTGATGGGCATTAAGGAGGTCACGTGATAGAATGAGCCCTGGGCATTATATGCAACTGATGAATCACTAAACTCTATCTCTGAAACTAATAATATATTCTATGTTAATTAATTGTTTAAAAAAAGAAAAAAGACTAGTACAAATGGGCAAGCTGAGCCCTAATGGGTGACAGATCTTGGTCAAATTCACAAAGTCAGTGACGGGGCCAGTGCTGTGACCACAGGCTATCCACTATACCACAGCACAGGGTCAGTCTGTGACCACAGGCTATCCACTATACCTCACAACTGCAAAATATTCATAGCTGTTCAAAAATTCTAACACTTAGTGATATTCCTAACCTATGAGTTGACCTATGTTAAAAAAAATAAAAATATATTTCAAGGTGCATGTATTATTAATTTATAATATATGCATAATGGTTGACATTTTAGCAGAGTTAAAAGAAAGTTTAAAAAAAAATAAAAAGGTTCTGCTACTGATAGGAGTGATACATAAAACAAAAATAATGACTCTCCAAAACATTATGCTGAGGAAAACAAGCCAGACAGAAAATAGTTCATTCATAAGATTCCACTTACATGAAATCTCTATTTCCGGAAGAGGTGCATCTATGATGACAGAAATCAAATCAGTTTGGTTACCTGGAGCAGGAGAAACTTCAAAGGGACATAAGCAAACCATTTGGTGTGAAATGTTCTATACCTTGATTGTGGCATTGGTTACACAGTCACACATGTTTGTCAAAACTCATTAAATTATACATTTTAAGTGAATGCACTTTCAATTGTAAATTGTACATCAATAAAGTTGATTTACAAAAAAATTCTGGGGTTGCCTGGGTGGCTCAGTTGGTTAAGCGTTAGACTCTTGATTTTGGTTCAGGTCGTGATCCCCAGGTTGTGGGATCAAGCCCCGAGTCAGGTTCCACACTGAGTGTGGAACCTGCTTGAGGATTCTCTCTCCCTCTCCCTCTGCCCCTCCCCCTGCCCCCGCTCATGCTCTCTCTAAAAAAAAAAAAATGCTGTACTAGTTAAATCATAAAATGTAATCTGTTCTTTCAACTGAATATACTCAGACTCATTTTTTTTAAAAGAGGAAAAAGAACAGATACCATCTTCATTGTTTAGCCACAAACTTGTATTTCCTTTAAAGAACAAAAATCTAGATCCAAAAGGCAGGGTTAGAGAGAGGAATCAATGTCTCTGCATGCTCTGCCAAAGATATTACGCTGACAGGACAAGGCTAATTATGACACGAGTATAGCACTGGATGAGAAAGTCTTCCTCGTCCCAACCCCTCCTGTCTCGGTGGCACTTGTTCATGTGTGAGCCAAAGACCTGCATGCCTGTGGCAGAGGCAAAGGCAGGACAGAGTGAATGCGCTGGAGTGCCCAGGCCCTCGTAGAGGCGTGTGCTCTAGGGTGGGCACTCAGCTGGTGGATGGTACTGATTCAAAGCTTCTCCTCCACTGCAGGTGACCTGGAGGAGCCACTTCCTCTCTGTGCAATAGCACCTACATTGCAGAGTGACCCCGCTTTCATCTGCCACTCTTCAGAAACACCCTCCCATGATTGTTACCTTATGATACCAGCTCTTATGCACGTGAATTAGGAGTCAGATGGAAAAAGCCGTTCCGAATTCTGTGATCAAATTAGCTTGTAAAAAAGTGAACTAAACAAGTGTTTCCTGTTATATCTAACTCCCCCCACCAAGAGAGGGATATTTTATGTTTTACAATTTTATTTGACCCCTATGTCATTGGTGGGAGACATTACTTTGGGCATGACACAATCCAGAGAATGCTAGGTCATCTGAGACAGCTAAGAATGTGGCGGTAGCAACAGAGAGTGTACTCACAGGGCAATAAATAAACTAAGAATAACACATATTATGCTTTAGGCACTGTTATAAACTCTTTATCTCATTTAATCTTCATATCAACCCTATTGTGGAAGTACTGTTATTTCCCCCATTTTACAGGTGAAGAAACTGAGGCAGAGAGAAGTTCAGCAGCTTGACAAGGTTATAGAATTAGTAAAGGTCAAGGCAGTAAAGCAAACCCAGGCTGTCTGGCCCCAGAGCTCATGCTTTTAATAATCATGTTATAGGGCCTCTCAGCAGAAGAAGGAAATAAAGGGGTGGGCACTTTAGACCTTCGCTACTCAAAGTGTGGTCCATGGGTGAGCAGCATCACCATCAACAGGGAGCTTGTCAAGACTACACAGCCACAGGCCCCACTTGGGACCTATTAAATTAGAATTAGCATTTTAACAAGATCTTCAGGTGATCCATTAAAATTTGATAAGCATGGCTCTAAACAAGAAAGCCTTAGGTATTTCTTGTCTTGGTTTACTTTTGTTTTAGTCCCAGACTCCTTTGAGAATTTGATGAAAATCATGGAGCCTGAGCATAAGGTGCATAGGATTTCAAAGAGCTCATGGACTCGTGCTTACAAAACCTTACTATATGGACAGTTTGAAGATGCTGGAACCAGTCTTTTACGTCTTCCATGCATCATCACATTTAGTCCTTATAAACCTATTATTGATAACAGAAACTTGAAGAGGTTAACTTGCCTTAGTCATAGCTAAGAAGTGGAGATGTCAGGGTCAAATCTGGACATTCTGTTGCCAGGGTCAAGCTACCACACCAAGCTGCTAGGAGTAACTCAGCCACAGTGATTCTGAGGTACATCCCAACAGAATTTGCCCTCTCTTTGACTAGCGTGCAGTTCTGAAAGAAGCACTGATGGAATGAAGAGGAAGGGGACACTGCCTAGAAGAAGGAGGTTGGCCAGATGGATCCTAGCAATCTATGGACGGTGGATGTCCACCCAGATCCCCCTGGCATATCTTCCTGATCATTTCCAACCTGCAGAGCCTCAGGTGACATGCCAATCCATGAGCTATGCCTACTGCACTATTCTACTCTAAGCCAGGGTTGACAGACAGATTTAATGTTATCGGCCAACTGATTAACTGGTAGTAGCTTCTTGGTGTTCAACATCAAAAAGGAACCAGTTGGAGATTGGCTTGACTGGTGATTGATTACAGAAGACTGTGATTGATTAGTAATGTCTGCCTCCAAGAGCACAGGATAACATAGAAATAGGAATGCCACCATCACTTATTTGCCACCTGGTACATTTAATCACTGCTTAATCCCCCCTGGATTTTCATCCATTTATTTAACATGCCTGCACTATGTGAATTCTGTACACACAGCAGAAGTACTCCTATCCATCTTAACAGAATAAGGTACTTAACATGTCTGACAGAATGGAGAATTATTAAAAAAAAAAAATATATATATATACACCTTAAACACCTTCTTTTCAATTAAAACACTTAAATATATATGTATTAACCAATTTTGGATGTAAAGCTGTCTTTTTTGCTCCTGGGTCTGCTCTTTAGGAGCTCTCCATGGATTTTTTTTTTTCATATTGCACTCTCGCTTGAAGATTGTCCCAAAGCAATCAGAAGATTTTTGACTGACTTTTTCCCCCAGTTACAATTGGCTTCCCCACACCTAATCCCAAATTTACAATATTATGCAAAATTCATCTCTATAGTCTTTCCAAGCATTTGACTTAGTTTTCAGAGTAACAACTCTTTTCTTTTCCCCTTATAGTTACAAAATCACATATTTCATTAAATTATACAATTATTATAACAAGTGCAATTGGTACAGAGAGATTTGGGAAGAAGCACAAGTGATTACTGGACAGGATGCTACTCAACCAGCTATAGGGAGCATGCATGGATATGTTTTACAGAGAACTGGAAGGTATTAGTTACTGTAATGAGTCGAGCCAGTGATAGCCAGTTAGAAGTCTCCGTTATGCTACCCTGAGACCTCCCCAGTGGCATTCAATTAAACAGGACTCTCTACTAACCAGAATTTCCAACATATGATGTCCATAATTATGGTCATAAGTCATTAAAGATCCTGAAATAACTTTGAGTTGAGCGACCAACTCTTGGTTTCAGCTCAGGTCATGATCTCATGGGTGGTGGGATTGAACCCCGTGTTGGGCTCCATGTTCAGTGGAGAGTCTGCTTGGAGATTCTCTCCCTCTCCCCCCCCACTCCTACTCTGTCTCTGTCTCTGTCTCTCTCTCTCTCTCTCTCTCTCTCTCTCAAATAAATAAATAAATCTTTTTTTTAAGATTCTGATGTAATTTTGAATTGTAAAATGAAGGGAACAAAAGATTAAAGTATGTTCAGGAACTTCTTGTTGATATCTTCACTTTTTTTTTTTTTTTTTTGTCTTTTGACATTAGTTTGTGCTATCCCGTAATTTAGGAACCCTTGTAATCCAGCTTTAATCATTTCTGGAACAAGGAAAGGTTAAAAATATACATAAAATAAGTTCATTATCTCTACACTGTTTAAATAATTTCATTGCATTCAATACCCTGAAGAAAGAACTTCTCTTGGCCTCTATTACCAGAAACCAAAAATAATAGCAGACAGTCTAGGGCTGGAATGGCCACTCCATGGTCATCTGGAGCACAGGCTCTTTCTTTCTGCTTCAGTAACTTAATTGTGATTTCCATCCTCAGGTTTGCCTCATGGTCCCAAGATGGCTGCTGCAACTCCACCTAGCATTCTAGGCAGGATGAAGGAAAATGAAGGAGTTGGCACAAAGGCTGTGCTTTCTAGCCAACTCTGCACCTTCAGAAAAAGGTCCTTGGAAAGTCCCCCTCTAGTGACCTCTGGATGCTTATTATTTGTGCCCTTAGCTATCTATGAATAAAATATCATCTTACAGCTAGGCATGTGGCAAGATCCAACAATTCTGAGTTCTTTTACTGAGGAAGAAAGAAAGAATAGATATTGAATAGACAATCAACAGTGCTTCCCATAAAATAGAGTCCTCACAGGACATTCTAAAAACCTCATTATTTGTCCTGACTGTCCAGAGAACAGGGAATTTACTGTATATTGTTTTGTATTTATTGATCTCCTGCTCTAGAAAAGTCGCTCCACATACATGTTAAGCACCATGTAGAATATTTGTTTTATTCACTCTCTATACCCATTTCTACCCACACACTATGCAGGACATTAGTCTTGGGTGCCATCTCCAGTTCACGTGGATGCTGCCACCATGAGCAGAATTCCATTTCTACGAAGTACATACTGTGCACACTTAATTCTGTGGTTGTGAGCTTTTAGAAGCTTTTAGAAGTAAAGCCCAATCTCACCAGTTTTTGCCAATCAGTTGCATCTGAGAGCACTAGATGTTCTAGCCAGGCAGCAAAAAGTAGCCAACTGGACTATCCAGAGTGGTCTGCCTCCAGTTTCTCTTTTCTGATCTTTAAGGAAGCCAATACTTATTATAAGGGTACACTAAGGTCTCTATTCTTCAGTATCCAATCCAATATTTGCTACAGTGTATCTTAGACTCATTTGGAAATACAATTCACCGAACATTTTATAAGCCCTGACTTTGTTAGGGGTGGGGGGGCTGCCCTAAAGGAGGTCATGCCTAGCAAAGGAGATGAGATGCACAACACTGATCAAGGTGTGAAAGAAAGGCCTGGAGAAATTTTAGAGGAATGTCTATGGCTTCCTTAATTCTGTTAAGTTAATGCTTGAACAAGCCCCAACCCACAGGCACATTCCTTCCCTGTAGCTGGCCCAGACACTCCACTTAGTTTTACCTTCATGAGAAAGACACTGGATTGTCTTGTGCTCTCTTTTGGGGCATCAAAGTGCAATTCATCAAGCGTCTCCAACCATAATCCTCTAGGAGAGTTTTAATCAATTCTTTCTTCTACTTTCCTCATCTCTAATGCTTGCTTCTCTCAGATGCCCAATTGCCTGGCATTGTCACTAATGACAAACCCTCAGTAGGACCAGTTGAGATCATTTTAGCTTCTGTTGGGCCAAAACCATGGTCACCACCACTAATGCCAACCACTTAGCAACCACTGACACCCTTCTGTGCCATGGCTCATGCTCCCAGATTTACAGCCTGATGGATACAGAAACACTCATGAGCCCCAATCTAGCACCACTCTTTCAGGTACTACATCCATATTAGGTAAGGTGCCTATACCTCCCCGTCCCAAAGTCCAAACTTCCAATGGTGGGGAAATGCCCCTTTTCTTATATTTCTGGTTATAGGAATTGCCCCCTCCCAATGTATAAGCAAATTGCCCGAGGTCATGCAATCTTAATTCCCAGTGAACACAGTAGGGCAAGAATTCTGGGTTACTGATACACAAATAGATAAAAATGCAGTATAAACTAATTAACAACAGACGTGTATGAGGAAGATAATATAATAGGTATATTCTGGCAATAAGAATGTCCAGAAATACATATTTAATTTGCTTTTCCATCTAAAATACATTCTTTCTATACAGTAACCCATTTGAGCTTCTCACCTGCCCTGGGATATATACATCAATAGTGTCAATATTTTTACCCTTCTTTAAATACCAGAAAACAGAGTCTCAGAAAGGTTAAGTAACTTTCTCAAAATCTCTCAGATAAAACAATAGAATCTTAACAATAGAAACCCAGATATTCTGTCCAGAACTACTGTGCCTTCTACTATATTATCTGCTCACGTATTGCTCATAATATTCAGCTAATTGTGGGGTAGCCCTAACTGAGGAAAACTTTTATTATTTTATTATTTTTATTTTATTTTTTTAAGATTATTTTAGAGAGAGAGAGTACAGAGGGGAGGGGCAGAGGAACAGGGAAAGTCTTTTTTTTTTTTTTTTTTTTTTGGAAGAGGGAGAGTCTTAAGCAGACGCTACACCGAGTGTGGAGCTCAACGTGGGGCTCAACCCCACGAACCCAAGATCATGACCTGAGCCAAGACCAAGAGTCAGATGCTTAACCAACCATGCCGCCCAGGCGACCCTATTATTTTTTAAAGATGAAAAGAGAATTTTATTTTCTTAAGTTTTTATTTAAATTCCAGTTAGTTGAAATACAGTGTAATATTAGTTTCAGGTGTACAATATAGTGATTCAACACTTCCATACAACACCTGGTGCTCATCACCACAAGCATACTCCTTAATCCCCATCACCTATTTAACTCATCCCCCACCCACATCCCCTAAAGTTCTTTTTTTTTTAAGCAGGCTCCACACCCAATGTGGGGCTTAAAGTCACAACCCTAAGATCAAGAGTCACACATTCTACCGACTGAGCCAGCCAGGTGTCCCTGAAAAATTTAAATCTCCACCTTTTCCAGTATCCAAAAACTACTATGTGATTTTACACGTCCTCCTTAAGTTACTGAACGGAATTACTCCTTTGTATCTTTGGTACTTTTCCCAGTAAAATATGGAGTAATCCCCTTCTCCTTGAATCTGGGCTGACCAACATAATACTGCCACAAGTGATGTTCTGGGATTTCTGAGGCTAGGTCATAAGAAGACTTTCAACTTCTATCAAGGCCTCTTAGAACTCACTCTTTGAAGCCTGCCACCATGCTGTGATGAAGGCCAAACAACCCTGGGGAGAGACCCATGAGGAGAGGAACCAGGGTTCCAGAAGACAGCCCTAGCTGAGCTCCCAGCACCAGCTTGCCAGCCATGTGAATGAACCTTCTTGGAAATGGAACATCCAGTCCTTGACAGGACAGATGAGCTGTCCCCATGCAGCCCTGCTCCATTTGCAGATCTGTGGACTATAAAAATGATTGTTATTATGTTAAGCCACCAAGTTTTGGGGTGGTTTGTTTTATAGCACATAACTGGAATCTACCTTTCTGAAACTTTCGTGCCCCATAAACCAAAGCAAACAGAAATGTGGAGCACCTGGCTGGCTCAGTTGGTAGAGCATGCAACTCTTGATCTTGGGTCATGAGTTCAAGCCCCACATTGGCCATAGAGCTTACTTTTTTAAAAAAAAATGTGGTGGTATACACCAAACTGGTTATGCACTGTATTTTCATCTTTATTTCACTTAGATATTCTATTTTATAGAAGAAAAAGCAAATGAAGAGAGTATCTTCTGATTTACAAAAGCAAAAAAAAAAAAAGGCAATTAGACAAATTGTTTTAAAATGCCTTCAACCCTAAATAATAAAAATCTTATTATAAATATGTTAGTATTTGGTTCAAAACTCTGTGGAAAGAATTAGGCCCTCAAGCTTTTACAGTTCCATGAAGGCCTTCTAAATATAGGAAAGTAAAACTGAAATTTATGTCAGTTTGTTAATGGCATCACTTAAAACTATAACAGTTAATTAACTAATTAACAACTTAATTAACTCAGCATTTAATTTACTTACTTGAATTCACTTAAATTCCCTAGATGCGATTTAATGAACTTTCAGTGTAATTCCGGACTAACCATGTAAATTGTGTGATGTATACTTCTTCAATTTAAAAGATATTTCTTGAAATTAAATGATTTAAGGCAGAACACTAAGCCTAGATGAGAGTTTTCATTTTTTCTTCAATAGGGAGTATCTCTGAATTTCTGGCATGGAACAATTTTCCCATTCCACCTTTATCCTTTCAAAGAAAAAATCATATCTGGGTTTGCTTGTTTAAATGCATCAATGTAAGAGTCAGAAATTATCAAGTCAATGTGGGCAAATTTCATCACAGTTTATCAATAATTAATTGTCCTATATTCCTAAAGAATGGAACCTGAGACCAACAATAGTTGAAAAACACAGGAGGAAATTTGTTATAAAACATTGCCTATTCCATGGATTGACTTATCTAACGAACCTGTATCCAGGGCGGTTGTGTATAGTCATGCTACTCAGTGTGGGGCCTGTAGACTTATGCCAGCCTAAGTCGGAGAAACTCAGTTTTTCTCCTGTGTGTCTCCTTTACTCTAACATGACTACCACACTCACAATACTTCTGACACCAGAAGTGTGTGCGTTTTCCCCCACCAAGGAATGTTCTGTGATACCAGCTAGATGTCCTAAAATTCAACTCCCTTCTGACACTCTACTTAGAGTTAGCATCTGATCCCACAGGACAAGGACTAAGTCCCACAAGACTGCCCTCCACTTCATATCCAGGTTGTTCCCCGTACTTCTGACCCGGCAGCTTTAAACCTGAGGTTCCCACAACCCCCTCCTTGGGTTTGATTAATTTGCTAGAGTGGCTCACAGAATGCAGGCAAACACTTATGTTTACCAGTTTCTCCTTATTTAAAGAGTATGATAAAAGATACAGATAAGCATCCAGATGAAGAATATGTCCCAGTGCAAGGTCTGGGAGGGTCCTGAGTGCAGGAGCTTCTGTCCTGGTGGAGTTGGGGTGTGTCACTCTCCCAGCAGGTGCATGTGTTCACCAACCTGGAAGCTCCCCCCACAAACCCCATGCTTCTGGGACTTTTATGGAGGCTTCATTATGTAGGCATGATCAATCATTAACTCCACTTCCAACTCCTGTCCCCTCACTGGAGAATGGGGGGAAGGAGGTGAAAATTCCAAGCTTCTAATCATGGCTGGGTCTTTTGGTAACAAGTCCCCATCCAGGAGCCATCCATGTGCCCACCCAGAGTCACCTCATTAAAACAAAAGACACTCCTGGAGTGCCTGGGTTGCTCAACTGCTTAAGCGTCCAAATCTTGGTTTTGGCTCACGTCATGATCTCAGGGTCAAGATCAAGTTCTGTGTCAGGCTCCACACTCAGCGGGGAATCTGCTTGAGACTTTCTCTCCCCTCTGCCCCTCCCCTACTCGCTTTCTCTCTCTCTTTCTCTCTGTCTCAAATAAATGAATTAAAAAAAAAAAAAAGACACTCCAAACTCCCAGGAAGTTATAAGGGTTTTAGGACCCCTATGTCAGGAAACAAGATCAAAGACCAAATATTAGAACAAAAGATGCTCCTCGTGCTCTTATCATTAGGAAATTACAAGTGTTTTAGGAGCTCTGTGCGGCAGAGACCAATATATATTTTTTTTCTATTATCTCATAGTCCATGTACTTACTAGTGGGAGGTAAGAAAAGTACAGAAATTCGGTTTTTAAATACATTTATAGCACTTGGAGAGAATAATTATGTGCCTATTGACTATAATAATGATCTATTTAGGATTGTATTTTGTAAGTCTGGTTTTTATTTCATTTTTCTAATAATTCATTTTTATGATATTTTACAAACATCCTAGTCTGCAACAGATTGCAATATTTTTCTTTTTATTTAAATTTTAGGTAGTTAACATACAGTGTAATATTGGTTTCTGGAGTAGAATTCAGTGATTCATCACGTATATACAATACCCAGTGCTCATCATGATAAGTGCCCTGCTTAATACCCATCACTGGTCTAGCCCATCTTCCTTCCACCTCTCTCCATCAACCCTCAGTTTGTTCCCTACTATTAGAGAACACTTAAAACTGTAACAGTTAATTAACTGATTAACAGCTTAATGTTTTCCCTCTCTCCTTTCTTTCTTTTACCCCTTCCCATATGCTCATCTGTTTTCTTTTTTAAATTCCACATATGAGTGAGATCATATGGTATTTGTCTTTCTCTGACTGACTTATTTCACTTAGCATAGTACACTCTAGCTTCATCCATGGTGTTGTAAATGGCAAGATTTCATTCTTTTTGATGACTAAGTAATACTCCTTGAATATATATATACCACATCTTCCTTATCCATTCATCAGTTGATGGACATTTGGGCTCTCTCCATAGTTTGGCTATTGTTTATAATGCTGCTATAAACATCAGGATGCATGTACCTCTTTGAATATGTATTTTTGTGTCCTTTGGGTAAATACCTAGTAGCAGATTGCAATTTTTTTTAAGGCTGGTTTTTCTTCACAGAGTTTGGGAAGCATTGATTTGACTGAGCTAAGTACTGTGGCAAATAAAAATGGGTAAGAAATGGTCCCTGCTTTCATAAAGTTTACATATTAATAAGAAAAGTCAGGTATGATGGTTGCACAGTGAAGCATAAACAGCATGTTCTAGATGTTTCAAGGAGTGAGGTGATTCCAAGCAGAAGAGATAAGACAAGGTTTTACAGAGGGAACTGTTAAGCCAGACCTCCCCTGAAGATTGGGTAGGTTTGTTAGAAGTAAAGGGCTCTGTCCACTTCCGACAGAATAAACCATATGAGTAAAGACGGGGGGGGGACACAGTTACGTATTAGGAAAAGCATGCAACTGACCCCATTTGGTGACAGCAAAGAGAACGTGACAGATCTAGAAGGGTAGAGCAGGGACCCAATTGGGGAAGGCCTTTTGAATGCCAAGCAGTTTGTGCTTTAAGGGGGTCAGTTCCAAGCTGCCATGGGAATTTTTTGAGCAGAGAAGTGGTGTTCTCAAAGCTCTGCTCCTAGTTGATGAATTCAATGAGAGAAAGACTGGGGATTCAATGAGGAAGAACACCCCAGACTCTTCAGATGACATGACAGACCCAAGTCATCTCAAGAGCATGTAGATCAAGATTTGAAAAGGCACACTTTCACCTTTCCAAATACAAAGTAGTGATCAGTAAGCCCAAATACAACAGCAACCCATCCCATAAAACATCTGAGTAAGCAACGGTTGACTAACATTTGTTAAGCATTCACTGTGTGCATTTTAGGACCAGTATCTTTTTTTAAAATTTTTTATTGTTATGTTAATCACCATACATAACATCATTAGTTTTTGATGTAGTGTTCCATGATTCATTGTTTGTGCATAACACCCAGTGCTCCATGCAGAACGTGCCCTCTTAGGACCAGTATCTTATGTAATCCTCAAAACAACATTAAATGTGAGGTTCTATTATTATCCTCAATTTTTTCTCATATGAGGTAAGCAAGTAAGCAATAAGAGCTTGAAATTAAACTACATCAGTCTGATGCCAAAGTCCCTTTCAGCAGTATTGGATGAACCCAAAAAGTAAACACTCAGACATACTTAGATCTTTAGTCTCAGATGAAAAAACTAAAATTTATACCAGCTATCCACCTGAACATTCAGAAGCCCATTCTTTGTGAAGGTCTGGGATTTTGTTGCTGTTGTTGTTGTTTTAATCAGAAAGATAAGGTTAATTTGGACTAATAGGAAGATGATTTTTCTTTAGTAAAGAGCTGATGATATTTTTATGTCTATGAACACTTGAATTTTCTTGCTTTGCAAAAGGACCAGCACAGGGTACAAAAACAAACATGTTCTTGTCAATACAATGAGGTCAATGTAGAACTGCCCATCCACAGATGGAGAATGAATTACAGTGACAAATCTACATTTGAAGATCTGGGAGCAAAAGGGTGAAAAGCAAACACTATGAAATGTTATTCATTTGCCTACCTGGAAAGGAGATGCCAATGGAACAGCTTCACACTACAATATAGCACTGATTCCTTATAAAGGTGCGCTATCTTGAGAGCACTATTCTTATCATGGATAGGATTCTAATTCAATTGTTTTTCCAACAAAATACAACTATATAATTGCTGTACGAAGGGGGAAAAAACTTGCATTGAAATAGTTCATATGATTGAGGTAGAAATTCTAACGGAGGCCCTCCTCCTCTTTGAACAACCAATTTAACAACTTCCTGACATGCTACTGTCCCTCAGTGCCATTGCCCAAGAAGCTAAAGGGAGAACAGTATCCATTTCCCTCATCTGTTTCCCAGGCAGGCCTAAATAAAAATGTCTAATTATACTGGAGTGCCATACACATTTCCTTGCCAATCACTGAGGAACATCATCCTCATATCAATGTCCTGACTCATGTTCAGTTTCCCAGGCTAGGTCACAACAACAGCCTGATCCACTCAAAATGGAGCAGACACAATACAGAAGGAAAAATAACATAGGGCAAATATGGGAGGCTGGACAGTGCACATTCTGGTTATTTATTTCTGTGTAACAAATCATCCCGAAAATGTAATGCCTTAAAAACACTGGATTATCACTCATATTTCTGTGGGTTGACTAAGCTCAGGTGGGAGGTTCTTGATTAGGGTCTCCTGTACGGTTGCAGTTAGATGGGAGCTGGGGCTGGAGTTATCTAAAAGTTTAACTGGACCGGATGTCCAGGACAATTTCTTCACTCACCATGTCTGGCTCCTCAGTTGGGATGGTTGGAAGAGCTAAAGGCTAACCCCTGAAAACCAGAAGGCCTGGTCCAGTATGGAGGGGAGAGGAGGAGTATCTTTGAAGAAGACTCAAAAGAGATATTAAAAGTAAAAGGATCCTTTAGGGTTGGGCAAGCTCCCAAAGAAGAAATTCGAATTTTTAGCTACTTTATTAGTTTAATAGGACTTAAAGCAGGAAATTACCACATAGCTGGGATCCTATCTAGCAGTTACAACATTGTTCCTGTGGGAAATTTCACTTTAAGTTCCATTCACTGGTTTTAAAACAGCAGAATATTTTATTTTTTTAAAAGATTTTATTTATTTA